>NC_080164.1:121475578-122102838 GCF_950295315.1 Erinaceus europaeus | reverse complement strand
GTATTCAAAACACAACAACTGAAGAAAAAAAGAACATAAAAATAAGAAACACGTAAATCAAAAAATGGGTAGATCAAAAACAAATAAAACTGCTACTCCAATGAATGAAGACAAGAGCCCAGAAGAAACTACAAATCAGCCAGAAGTAACCATAGATAAGAAAAGTATGCAAGCAATAATAAACTTATTAGTCACAGAAATGAAAACAACATTGGAGGAAAGGAATGGCAGTATTAGGGAAACAACAGTTGAGACCCCCAAGGAAAATACTTATTATCTTGAGGCAATTAGAGAACTGAAAGCTGAAATAGCTGAACTGAGGAAAGAAGCTGAGGGAAGGGAAAGCAGACTAACAGAAGCAGAAAACAGAATTAGTCAGACAGAGGATGAGTTAGAGAAAACTAAGAAAGAGGTGAAAGAGCTCAAAAAGACATTGAGAGACACTGAAAACAACAACAGAGACATATGGGATGATCTCAAAAGAAGTAACATTCATATAACTGGCCTGCCAGAGGAAGAAATAGAGGAAGGGGAAGCAAACATTCTAGAGGAAATAATAGAAGAAAACTTCTCAGACCAGAATAACAGAAAGGACATCAAGATTCAAGAGGCCCAGAGAGCACCAAACAGAATCAACCCAGACCTGAAGACACCAAGACACATCATAGTCAGAATGAGAAGAAGTAAGGATAAAGAAAGGATCTTAAAGGCTGCAAGAGAGAAAAAAAGTCACATATAGGGGAAAACCCATAAGACTATCAGCAGACTTCTCCACTCAAACTCTAAATACCAGAAGAGAATGGCAAGATATCTATCGAGCCCTGAATGAAAAAGGGTTTCAACCAAGGATAATATATCCTGCTAGACTTTCATTCAAACTAGATGGAGGGATCTAAACCTTCTTAGACAAAAAACAGTTAAAAGAGGCAACCATCACCAAACTGGCCCTGAAAGAGGTTCTAAAAGACCTCTTATAAACAAGAACATCACTATAATACTTGCAATATACCAGAGCAAACAAAAATTTGTTGAACAATGGCACTACAATACATTAAATCCATAATATCAATAAATGTCAATGGCTTAAACTCACCCATCAAAAGGCACAGGGTGGGGGTATGGATCAGAAAACATAACCCAACCATATGCTGCTTGCAAGAATCCCATCTGACACAACAAGATAAACAAAGACTTAAAGTGAAAGGATGGAAAACTATCATACAGGCTAACGGACCAGAAAAAGTACTGCCAAACAAACTCTCACATAGCTATATACAAAAGGAAAAAGTTAAAAGTCAGGGAGGGTAAAAATAAAGGTTCATAATTAAATGTAAATCACTATATAACAAAAAAAAGAAAGCAGGAAATTAATAGAGATAATAGTCCTAAAGTGGTCCGCCCCACCCCGTAGCTACAAATCACATTCATGTAGACATGCAAGACATTAGTTCTACTCACTGTCGGAAGGTTTGCTATCGCTTAGAAAAGGTTGCTGTTCCATGATGTCCATTGGAATTTTAATACTTGGAACTTTTTCTGAGTATGGGCAGTCAGACTGTGAAAGGAATGCACAATAATTTTTAGAAGACTTTGACAGCAGCAGGCACCCTCCCACGTGTTGGTCAAACATATTATCATTTACATTTTACTAAGGAGAAAAGCTTTAGGTAAAACCATTTCCACTTTGTGAGCATTTCAAATTCTACGTCCCTCTCATCAACATTTGCTTTGCTCTCTTCTGAGCTGATGGGTTGAGTCCATTTACACTAGAATCATACCAAATGGAAAACAATAAAAATTAAACAAATATATAAGCATTCTATAAGTATAAGAACATATGAATAATATATATATATGTATGTGTATAAAACTACAAGTATAAGGCCTTCTACAAACTAGATTCTCAACAAACTATTTATGGGTTTGTTGTATGTATGAAGCAAATAACTTCAACAGGAAGATTGATTAAATCTAGGAAACTTCTTAGGCTAGAATGTGGGCTTGAAATCCTTGCTCCAATTATATTTTCAGATTTATAAAAATATTGACTCATCTTTCCTTCTATAAAGGTAAAAGGCTATTTCTAGCCTTTACTCTGATGAGTCCTCAATATACAACTGGAAATAAAACACCTTCCTTTATTCTAAGGTGCTAAAAAATTATCATTTTTAAGAGTTCTTATCTAAAACAAACAAAAAGAAATATCTATTTCAAAGATATTTACAAACGTAACATGTGAAAATATAGTAGAAAAGAAGGTACATATGACTGTCAGATTATCTATAGATGAGGCAAGCAGAACAAGATGATAAAACCTGGAAGTTAATCATGAGACTACATAAAGAAAAGGCCACCTAAGCCAACACTGTAATCAATTTCCACAGGATTACCACTTTACTTTTTTACAGAAATCATTATATTGAATCCACGTTTAGATTGAAAAGATTTAATTCATATCTTAACTCAAAATCCCCAAATCCCAAGAAGATGACTTCTGGTTAAAAGAAAATAAATGGAAAATTGGAGTCAAAGTGTAAAGAAGGAAAAAAAAAAATCTTAACATGAATTGTTAAGATAAATATAATTGGTGGGTCAGGCGGTAGTGCAGAGGGTTAAGCGCACATGGTGCAAAGTGCAAGGACCGGCATAAGGATCCTGGTTCGAGCCCCCGACTCCCCACCTGTAGGGGAGTCGCTTTACAGGTGGTGAAGCAGGACTGCAGGTGTCTATCTTTCTCTCCCCCTCTCTGTCTTCCCCTACTCTCTCCATTTCTTTCTGTCCTTTCCAAAAACAACAACATCAATAGCAACGATAAAAAACAAACAAAGAAAAAGGGTAACAAAACGGGAAGAAATGACCTCTAGGAGCAGTGGATTCATGGTGCAGGCACTGAGCAATAACCCTGGAGGCAAAAAAAAAAAAATGACTACAATTGTATTAATACAATTAAAATTTTCTTTGTGGATATTCTAAAGAGGCTAATAAACTATAATATTCTTTCAAAGAACTAAAATATACATAAATTTACAAAATGAAGATTCAATATACATCCACCTTCAAGGGATGTCAAGAATGGAAAATCCACAAATCAACTACCTCCCCAAATTCCAGCATTATATACAAACCAGATGTCAATAAACCCTTAGTTTTTATCACTCAAGCAAGTTGAAAAGTGGCTCAAAATGTGGGCAAGCCATGATCTCCACTCATTCTGCTCACAAACACTAGACCTCTAATTATCATGCCCCCAAGTGAATCCCTGATTTATAAACCCACAGTGCACAACTGTCAGGTGAACATCTGGAAAGCCACCTCCCAACTGCAGAGTCCCCAGTCAGTAAGCTCAATGTACAGCACTAGTTGCATAGTTATACTTAAAATGGCTTGTATTCACTCTCTAGGACAAATACACATGTTTGTGTGTTTTTTGTGAGGATGGAGAAAAGAAAAAAAATAAAGCAAATGTGCCATATATTATTTTCATGACATCTTTTGGGAACATGGAGATGAAAATGGTAAATATTATTAATAAAAGAAGAGCATCGCTTATATAAAATATGATTTGGTGAATATCAAATCTAATAATCTAATAACATAATATATAAATGGTTAAAACAACAATAAAAAATATTGGAGAATTGAACCAGGACAACAGTCCAGCTAAAAGTCCTCCAGAGGGTGAAGCACAAAACTACGAGTTCAACATCCAAACATTCGCTAAGGAAATAATAACAGGAGTGAGTAAAGAATTTGAAAAAATTGTAATCAGAAATGCAGGAACAACAAATGAGAATATGGAAGAAAATACTAATTATCTCATGGTTATTAGAGAGCTGAAAGCTGAAATCGCTGAGCTAACAATACAACTAGCTGAACAAGCTAAAAAAACAGTATCAGAGCAGGGCAACAAAATAGATGAACTCCAGAAAACAGTAGAGGGCAGAGAGAATAGAATCTATGAGACTGAAGACAGAATTAGCAAGATTGAGGATGAATTAGAGACAACTGAAAAAGAAGTAAGAGATCTCAAAGAGATTAAGAGATGCTGAAAACAACAACAGAGTCCGATGGGATGACTTCAAAAGAAACAATATACGTATTATTGGCATACCAGAGGAAGAAAGAGAAGGAGAGGAAGAAAGCATTTTCCAGGTCATAGTAGCTGAAAACTTCTCTAGTCTAGACAACATCAAAGACATAAAAATTCAAGAAGCACAGAGAGTCCCAAACAGAATTAACCCAGCTAAAGACACGAAGACGTATCATACTTAGAATGGAAAGGAATAAGGATAAATAAAGGATCCTCAAGGCTGCAAGAGAAAAACAGAGAGTCACCTACAAAGGAAAACCCATAAGATTAGCAGCAGACTTCTCCATACAAACACTACAGGCCAGAAAAGAATGGCACGATATCTATCGAGTGCTCAATGAGAAAGGCTTTCAGCCAAGAATACTATATACTGCTAGACTGTCATTCAGACTAGATGGAGGCATCAAAACCTTCTCAGACAAGCAACAGTTGAAGGAATCAACCATCACCAAGCCTGCTCTGAAAGGTCTCCTATAAACAACCAGACCACCACAAATAGGACATATATCAAAACACTCTAAAACTCTACAAGAATGGCATTAAAATATCTTCAATCTTTTATATCAATAAATGTCAATGGCCTGAATTCACTTATTAAAAGTCACAGAGTAGGAAGATGGATCAGAAAACACAACCCAACAATACGCTGTCTACAGGAAACCCACCTAACTCAACAAAACAAACACAGACTTAAAGTGAAAGGATGGAAAACTATCATACAAGCCAATGGCCCACAAAAAAGGGCAGGAACAGCTATTCTCATATCAGACATGATAGACTTTAAAATAGATAAGATTAAAAAAGAAAGGAATGGAAACTACTTAATGCTCAGAGGATCAGTCAATCAAGAGGACTTAACAATTATTAACATCTATGCACCCAATGAGAAACCATCTAAATACATCAAACGTCTACTGAAAGAGCTACAGCAATATATTAACAGTAACACAATCATAATAGGGGATTTCAACACCCCACTCTCTCAACTTGACAGATCATCCAAGCAGAAAATCAATAAAGACATAAGGGAGCTAAATGAAGAGATAGATAAACTAGAACTATTGGACATTTTCAGAGTCATTCATCCCAAGAAACTGGAATACATATTTTACTCAAATCCACATGTGTCATTCTCAAGGATAGACCATATATTAGGTCACAAAGACAGCATCAGCCAATTCAAGAGCATTGAAATCAGCCCAAGCATCTTCTCAGACCACAGTGGAATGAAACTAACACTTAACAATCAACAAAAGATTAGTAATAGTCCCAAAATGTGGAAGCTCAACAGTACACTTCTTAACAACTTCTGGGTCAAAGAGGATATCAAGGAAGAAATCAAAATGTTTCGAGAGTTCAATGAAAATGAAGACACAAGCTATCAAAATATTTGGGACACAGCTAAAGCAGTCCTAAGAGGGAAGTTCATAGCTATACAAACACACATTAGGAAACAAGAAAAAGCACAAATAAACAGCCTGATTGCACATCTTAAAGACCTAGAAGAACAAGAACAAAGGAACCCTAAAGCAACCAGAAGGACAGAAATCACTAAAGTTAGGGCAGAAATCAATAACATTAGAATAGGAAAACCATACAAAAGAGCAACGAAAGTAAATGTTGGTTCTTTGAAAGAGTAAACAAAATCGACGAAACTTTAGCCAGACTCACAAAACAAAAAAGGAGAAGACCGAAATAAATCGGATAGTAAATGAAAGAGGAGATATCACAACAGACACCGCAGAAATTCAACATATTATGCGAGGCTTCTATGAACAACTATATGCCACCAAGCTAGAGAACCTGGAAGAAATGGACGAATTCCTAGGTACCTACCAACTTCCAAAACTAATCAAAGAGGAAGTGGATAACATGAACAGACCCATCACAGCTAATGAAACTGAAACAGTTATCAAAAATCTCCCCCAAAATAAAAGTCCTGGACCAGATGGTTTTACAAATGAATTCTACAAAACCTTCAAAGAAGAACTAATACCTCTACTTTTAAAAGTCTTCGAGAAGATTGAAGACACTGGAATACTCCCTTCCAGCTTCTATGAAGCCAACATCACCCTGACAGGGTGACAGGGCTTCTATGAAGCCAACATCACCCTGACCAAAAGCAGACAGGGACACAACCAAAAAAGAAAACTACAGACCAATATCTCTGATGAACATAGATGTGAAAATATTGAACAAAATTCTAGCCAACCAGATACAGCAGTATATCAAAAAGATTGTTCATCATGACCAAGTGGGATTTATCCCAGGCATGCAAGGTTGTTTTAATATACGTAAATCAATCAATGTGATCTACCACATCAACAAAAGCAAGACCAAAAACCACATGGTCATATCAATAGATGCAGAGAAAGCCTTTGACAAAATACAACATCCCTTTATGATGAAAACACTACAAAAAAATGGGAATAGATGGAAAATGCCTGGAATATTCCTCAAGATAGTGGAGTCTACATATAGCAAACCTACAGCCAACATCATACTCAATGGTGAAAAACTGGAAGCATTTCCCCTCAGATCAGGTACTAGACAGGGATGCCCACTATCACCATTACTATTCAACATAGTGTTGGAAGTTCTTGCCATAGTAATCAGGCAGGAGCAAGGAATTAAAGGCATACAGATTGGAAGAGAAGAAGTCAAACTCTCTTTATTTGCAGATGATATGATAGTATACATGGAAAAACCTAAGGAATCCAGCAAGAAGCTTTAGAAATCATCAGGCAATACAATAAGGTGTCAGGCTACAAAATTAACATTCAAAAGTCAGTGGCAATCCTCTATGCAAAAACTAAGTTAGAAGAAATTGAAATCCAGAAATCAATTCCTTTTACTATAGCAACAAAAACAATAAAATATCTAGGAATAAACCTAACCAAAGAAGTGAAAGACTTGTATACTGAAAATTATGAGTCACTCCTCAAAGAAATTGAAAAAGACACAAAGAAGTGGAAAGCTATTCCATGTTCCTGGGTTGGAAGAATTAACATCATCAAAATGAATATACTACCCAGAGCCATCTACAAATTTAATGCTATCCTCATCAAGATCCCAGGCACATTTTTTAGGAGAATAGAAAAAATGCTACAAATGTTTATCTGGAACCAGAAAAGATCTAGAATTGCCAAAACAATCTTGAGAAAAAGTACAGAACTGGAGGCATCTCACTCCCAGATCTCAAACTGTATTATAGGGCCATTGTCATCAAAACTGCTTGGTACTGGAACATGAATAGACACACTGACCAGTGGAATAGAATTGAGAGCCCAGAAATGAGGCCCCACACCTATGGACATCTAATCTTTGACAAAGGGGCCCAGACTATTACACGGGGAAAGCAGAGTCTCTTCAACAAATGGTGTTGGAAACAATGGGTGGAAACATGCAGAAGAATGAAACTGAACCACTGTATTTCACCAAATACAAAAGTAAATTCCAAGTGGATCGAGGACTTGAATGTTAGACCACAAACTATCAAATACTTAGAGGAATATATTGGCAGAAGTCTTTTCTGCATAAATTTTAAAGACATTTTCAATGAAACGAATCCAATTACAAAGAAGACTAAGCCAAGTATAAACCTATGGGACTACATCAAATTAAAAAGCTTCTTCACAGCAAAAGAAACCACTACCCAAACCAAGAGACCCCTCACAGAATGGGAGAAGTTCTTTACATGTCATACATCAGAGAAGAGTTTAATAACCAATATATATAAAGAGCTTGCCAGACTCAACAACAAGACAACAAATAACCCCATCCAAAAATGGGGGGAGGACTTGGACAGAATATTCACCACAGAAGAGATCCAAAAGGCCGAGAAACACATGAAAAAATGCTCCAAGTCTCTGATTGTCAGAGAAATGCGAATAAAGACAACAATGAGATATCACTTCACTCCTGTGAGAATGTCATACATCAGAAAAGGTAACAGCAGCAAATGCTAGAGAGGGTGAGGGGTCAAAGGAACCCTCCTGCACTGCTGGTGGGAATGTCAATTGGTCCAACCTCTGTGGAGAACAGTCTGGAGAACTCTCAGAAGGCTAGAAATGGACCTACCCTATGACCCTGCAATTCCTCTCCTGGGGATATATCCTAAGGAACTCAACGCATCCGTCCAAAAAGATCTGTGTACAAATATGTTCTTAACAACACAATTTGTAATAACCAAAACCTGGAAGCAACCCAGGTGTCCAACAACAGATGAGTAGCTGAGCAAGTTGTGGTATATATACACAATGGAATACTACTCAGCTGTAAAAAATGGTGACTTCACCATTGTCAGCCGATCTTGGATGGACCTTGAAAAAATCATGTTGAGTGAAATAAGTCAGAAACAGAAGGATGAATATGGGATGATCTCACTCTCAGGCAGAAGTTGAAAAACAAGATGAGAAAAGAAAACACAAGTAGAACCTGAACTGGAATTGGCATATTGCACCCAAGTAAAAGACTGTGGGGTGGGTGGGTGGGGAGAATACAGGTCCATGAAGAATGATAAATGTCATAGTGGGGGTTGTATTGTTAAATGGGAAACTGGGGAATGTTATGCATGTACAAACTATTGTATTTAATGTTGAATGTAAAACATTAATTCCCCAATAAAGAAATAAATTAAAAAATAGTAATTGGAAGAATTTCTTAGACAATCAACTTATCTAACTTTTGGCATAGATTCTGCTGAATTTTAAAAAAATGTGAAAGTTGCTGTTTTCTTTTTTTTTTTTTCCATAAAAACCACCATTGGAGAGCTGGGTGGTGGCGCAGCAGGTTAAGTGCACATGGAATGAAACGCAAGGACCGGCATCAGGATCCCAGCTCAAGCTCCAGGCTCCCCACCTGCAGGGGGGTTGCTTCACAGGTGATGATGCAGGTCTACAGGTGTTTATCTTTCTCTCCCCCTCTGTCTTCCCCTCCTCTCTCGATTCCTCTCTGTCCTATCCAACAATGACAGCAATAAGAACAATAACAACAATGATAAACAACAAGGGCAACAAAAGAGAAAAATAAATAAATAACCAGCATTTTAGAATATTCCATAATATTACTTCATAAAATTATAATGTGTGGAACCAATGGGGGTACACTCAGCAGAGTGCACAAGTTACTATGCTCAAGGACCTGGGTTCAGTTTCCTGATGCTTGCCTGCAGTTGTCTCTTTTTCTCTCTCCCCTTTCCCTCTCAGTTTCTCTCGGTTTCTTCTGAAAGGAAAGAAGAAGAAACAAAAATGGCCACTGGGAGCAGTGGATTCAGCATATAGGTTCTGGGTTCCAGAAATAATTCTGGTGGCAAAAGATAAATAAATAAGTATGTAATTTGCAATGAATTTCACATTTAGTATGATGAAATGCTGCTCTAGTTATATCAATATTGTAGGCACTATACATTTGTTTCAAATGTATATTCAATGTGTAAACACATCATTCTTTCCACCACTACATCTTAACCTTGCTACAGTTTAAACATATTCTCCTTTTTTTCTTTCAATAATCCAAACAGAAAATCAATGTACCTGCTCCCATGGAAGATGGATGATGACAATCACAAAACCTCCCTCAGACTCATTTTCTTCTTAGCTAAATGTACCTCATATATTTAGCCTTTCCTTATTGGATTAATTATCTGAAATCTAATTTTGCCTGTTGACTTCCCTCACTGTATTGTTTTAAAGTTCTCCGGGGGGGGGGGGGGAGAGGGAGAGAGAGAGGGAGAGAATATAATCAGCCTGATTGGTTGAAAACAATCAGACAAGTCTGGGTTAGAATTTTGGCTTTGACACTTATGACTATTGTACATACAGAAAAGTGACTTCACATTTATCAGCCTAAATTTCCTCGTTGTAAAAGAAAAAGAACAATATACTATTGAAAGAGATTTTATGGCAATGAAGGAAAAGGAACATAGTAGACATCAATAATTAGCCATTATTACTAACAACTAGTAAAAAATAAAGATGGGATGCAGTACCGTGTAAAATGCAGAACAAATTTACACACAGAAAATATCATTCTTGCAGTATTTTTCAAAGACTGCTGGGAAGCACTCTCTCCCTTTCTCTCTCTCTCTCTCTCTCTGTGTGTGTGTGTGTGTGTGTGTGCTTAAGAAAAATTCTAGATTTTCTTCTACCACTTATTACAGACCCTCCCATTATAGTACCTGTATTTCTATGAAATGGTGTAATAAGTAAGGGGAAAAAAAGAGCATTAACTCTATTTCCTAAGTCATTCAATAGCAGGCAGATCATTTGGATACTATGACACAGATTTCTACAATTATATAATATGGTCTCAATCTGCAGTTCTTTTTCTTGTTTATTGAAAGACTATAGACTAAAAAAAAAAATCCAATGTGAGACTAAGTATATTAGCAAAAAAATGAGTAAGGGTCTATTAAAATAAATACATAGAACATTTATCCATATTAGGCTTAACATTAAATTCTGGATTATTAGCAAATTAAATATATTTTATAGCATTACTGAGAAAATGTCCTGTTTAACTATGAGAATGAGCATTGGGTTTTCAGATGTGGGCTTTGATGAAAACTTCCCTTTTAGCTACTACTTTGGTGGAGCTGGAGGGGGTCACATACTATATGCCATAACTCACAAAGAGGACAAATACAGAATAGTCTCAGTGGGCCTGGCTAATAATACATGGATGAGAGAATGATCTCACTTATATGTGGATTATAAAGAAACAAAACAAGGGAACAAAGTCAAAGGAAAAGCTTTAGATTCAGACTGTTTAACTGAAGTCACCAAAATGATAGAGGCAGGTGTCCGTATTGGGTAAAGGGGACCCAACAGACTTTCATGTTGGTAGTTTGGTATTATGTGTGATGTGGCAATGTATATCATTATATCCCTAAGACATACAGCTTTGTAAACTAATGTTACCTCAATCATTTTTTAATAAACTTAAAAAATTAAAATAAAAATTAATGTGGTGGATATTTTCCTCCCACGCAAATTTTAACACTATTAATGAATTTATGATGACTTTGGCATTTTAGAATGTTGCTTACATCGTCATTGTCACTATCCAGACTTCCTTTCTTCTTCTTCTTTTTCTTCTCGTCCTCTTTCTTTTTCTTTTCCTTTTCTGGAATGACATCATCAAGGAAGCTGAGGTCATGCTGGGAGAAGAGGTAGTCCATGCCCTTTCTGACAGCTACAAGTGCCAAGATCTGGAAGGATAATCATAAAAGCAGGAAATAAACTATGCCGGATGAATGCATAAGGGGCACTAATAATGTCTCAACAAAGTGAGCAGAAACCCATTTTTGCTTCAGCTACTATATGATAATATTCATCTTCCTTATATGGACTTACATCTAGTGAACCATAAACATTTTCTTCATATGGGAAGTTGGTTCCTAAGAGTCCTGGCTAAAACTCACTTTGTCTTGCTCGATGAAATGAATAACCACATTAAAGTAGAATTTCAACATGAAAGTACAGTATTTTACAGCAGTTTTCTGCTAGACTTTCAACATGAAAGTACAATATTTTAAACCAGTTTCCTGCATGTTGTAATAGCAAAATAATGACTAAACTCATACATTTTATAGCCTACATATGCTTTCTTGGGATTAAAAATTAAATCATTGCACATATTCTTTAAAATCGGTTGTACCATAGGCTGTAAACTAAGGCATCTTCAAAGTATCAATAATGAGGCAGTGCTTGAATACGCATAGATCATGTAATTTATGGGACTACTTTAATCACTACTTATTAACTGGATAGTTTTACTGAATGGTATCTGATGTCCTGCTAAAATTGTAGGCAGTATTTTCTTATTCCCCAAAACAGTCCAAAAAGTGTGTGTGTGTGTGTGTGTGTGTGTGTGTGTGTGTGTGTGTGTGTATCATCTCCATTTTATAGCCAAGGAAACTGAGATGTGGAATTATCATGTTACCCATGATCTTGAAGTCAGAAAGAATACAAAGGGACTCAGTTGTATGCTTCTAAAACTAGTCATCTCTAAACCAGTATTAAAACATCAATAAAAAAAATAAAATAAAACTAGTTATCTCAAACACTGTATTGGTCATTCTCTGAATTGCCTTTAAAGGGTTAATACCTGAAGGTACATTAAAGACCTTCATCAATGTATACATCACATTGTTGTTCACAAGTGAACTTAGTATGCAGTAGAAGCTAGGAGTCTTTGCCTCCAATCAAATAGCTGTCTTCCTCACACTGTGCCATCTAGATGTCTGTCTCTACATATCCTAGAGAAATTATAACATCTGCCCCACTGATATGACATGAGCTTTGCAATCAAATACTCTTAAAAAGACAAAAAATACTTTAGAAAGGTAAAACATTTTTATCAATATTTAGCAAAGCAATATGTGACTTACTGTTATGTCTTTCAAGTTTATTCGATATAACTTATTTACCCCTAAACTTCTCAAAACTGGTAGACAGGTAGATTACCTAACTAGGCAAATAGGAGTCATATCTCACATTTGAATTTCCAGTAAGTTAATAGGCATTTTTTAAGAGATGTATAAAGGTTCATTAGGAAAGAAAACCTGACTACAGATATCACACTACTATGCCATTTTCCGCTCCCCTGGAGAAAATATAATTCAAAGCAGTAAGAAACATAAAGGAAAATAATTATCTTGGCTTTGAGTGAAAGGAGTTAAAATGAAATATGTGTATATGAAAATTCTGGCTCCAAAGTGTGAAACAGAGCAAATGCGAGGTTGGCTTTGTGGTCCGATTCAAATGCACGCTTGTGCATTTTCTTGCAAGAGATGGAAAACTGCAGTAAGTTGCAAAATTCAGTGCTAAGCCAAATTAATACAGGGCTCATGCTTCCCCTTCCTCTTCTATCACTCATGATTCAGGATTGAGTGCTGGCTGTGCTATGTTATCATGGCAAGGATGGAGATCCAGGTTTCTCCCTAACTGTAGCATGATAACAAACTAGCAAGAACTTCAAAACTGAATTGCTCTCTTCATTTCTTCCAATATACTGGATAACCGTTCACAAATTTCTAACCATCTTCTCTGTTACTTGTGCTGAAATGGGCTATATGTGGTTATTTATACAGATTGATTATACAACAGTATTTTTGTTTTGTTTTGCTTTGTTACCAGAGTACTACTCAGCTCTGGTTTTGGGTGGTGGCAATAGGGATTGAATCAGGGAGGTAAGAGCCTCAGGCATGAAAGTTTTTTTTGCATAACCACTAAGCTCTCTCCCTGGCCACTAGAGTCACATTTTGAAGTATTGGAGGGTTAGGACTTTAAAATTCCATTCTAGTTTGGTGGTTGTGGTGGGTGGGAAAATCAATTCAACCCATAGTAGTGACAAGAGCCAGGTACTCATCTCTTTTTTTTTTTTGCCTCCAGGTTTATTATTGGGGCTCAGCACCCGAATCCACAGCTCCTGTGGCCATTTTTTTTGAAAGTACAGAGAGGAAGGGAATATAGAGAGGAAAAAGGAAGAAAGAGAGATACCTGCAGACCTGCTTCACCACTTATGAAGCAACCCCCCTGCAGATGGGCAGCCAGGGGCTTGAACCAGGATTTTGGCTCAGGTGCTTATGCTTTGTGCTGTGTGCACTTAGCCCAGTGCGACACCACCTGGTCCCCTACAATAGTATTTTGAAAATAATTAATATACATCTGTGGGGCATTGTGTTAGAAGCTTGCCAATCATTGCTGAATCTCAGAATAACAACAGTGATGCCATTCTCATTTTAATAATGAGTTATGGGAGTTCCCATGACTAACTGAACTCAGCTGACAATAAGGTACAACCCTGGTAGTCACCGGCATGGAGGTCTTAAATTGAAAATGATTAATGTGATCAGATCTAAGCTGGAAAACAACTGGAGTCACATGTGAAAGGCAAATGTGTCTTCCACATCACAATAAAGACAAGACCTTACAGATAGGTTCATGAAAAGGAACTCCTACCATAACTGGGAAAATAATAGCAGCCACCGTTGACTTGAGGATCCAGAGCAGGGCTAGACATAACACCTGCAGGAAAGTGAACAGGTGGACTCTGCGCAAGGGGACATGGCGCAGGTAGATAAAATCAGGCTGATGCTTTAAGGGCATCAAGAGCAGCTTCAGACGATCCATGAACTGTGGAGGAAGGGGGAAGAAAGCACAAGAGCAAAACTTCAAGAACCAATACACAAAGTTATGTCCATTACAGCTATCATTTATATTCTATAATTGAGACAAATAGTGCCCTTTCTCAAGGCCACTAGTAAGGGGACATAGCAAGTCAGTGTATATAAGTTTTTCAATTTGGGCTGTTACTTTGCAGAAATGTTACAATACTATGAGGGTATAAGAAATCAAGTAGTCACCAAAGGTTAGAGTCACAAAAACAAAATAAAAATTCTATTTCTTAATTATTTTTATTTCATTGCATTTAAAATATATATATTTTTAAATATTTATTTTATTTATTTATTCCCTTTTGTTGCCCTTGTTGTTTTATTGTTGTAGTTATTATTGTTGCTGTTGTTGTTGGATAGGATGGAGAGAGGAGGGGAAGACAGAGAGGAGGAGAGAAAGATAGACACCTGCAGACCTGCTTCACCGCCTGTGAAGTGACTCCCCTGCAGGTGTGGAGCCAGGGTTTGAACCGGGATCCTTATGCCGGTCCTTGTGCTTTGAGCCACCTGCGCTTAACCCGCTGTGCTACAGCCTGACTCCCTTAAAAATATTTATTTACTTATTATTGGATAGAGATAGAAATTGACAGGGGAGGGGTGTTGGGATGGGGAGAGGCAGAGAGACACCTGTAGCCCTATTCCACCACTCATGAAGCTTTCCCCCTGCAGGTGGGGACCAGGGCCTTGAACCTAGGTCTTTGTGCACTGTAATATATGCACATAATCAGATATAACACCATCTGGTCCCCAAAATAAAAATTCTAAATACTCCTCTCATAGTTTCTATTTTTACTAGCTGGGTGTTGGCAGAGAAAAATACTCTGAAGAGAGACATCTAGAGTGTGTATTTGACTCTGCCACAGTTCTTATGAAAGATGAGAAGCTGCTACTAGACATCATACATAATTTCAAGTAATGTTCCAAGGATATATAGTTTTCAGATAAAAGTCCTATGAATAGTACAGTGCATTTAGATATCCGAGTCTAGAAGCTGTCACACTGCCATGTCTAAACAGGTATTAAAATTATGATGAACACAGAAGCAACCAATAGCACAGCTATATACAAGATACTGGGTACTGTACAGCAAACCCTAACAAAAGGACTTTTCAAAGTTAACCCAATTACCAAATAATGTGATGATAACATTAACTATCGATTGTCTTTTTGAACCCCAAGACAGCAGGAACCTCACATCTCCACTATAGAGCCTCTACTTCCCCCAGTCCTGGAACCCTTGGATAGGGCCCACTTTCCCGTATGCCTCTCCCAATCCATATCAAATAATATTGCATCTGCCGATCACAACCTAACCAACACAATGATTGCCACCTCAACATGCTTCACTTCAGACTGTGTCCAGAGATTTTACATGTGGAATGACAACCCTTCAGCTTCATTACTCAGGTGAGACCTTTTCTTTCATAGTATTCTCTAATTCCATCTCAGGTGGTTCACTTTCTAACAAAGCCCCAAAACCTAGATATACACCAGTTTCTGTGAGAGAGAGCATATGTTCACACGTATCCATAAACTACTGCAAAATATATACCTGAAAACAGAAGTACACTAGAGTTTTCAGTGAGTACCCCCCTAACACTTCCTCTCCACTATTCCAAGCTTTGGGTCCATGATTGCTCAACAATTTCTTTGGCTTCGTATGTTAACTCTCTTTTCAGTCACCGGGTTCCAGATGTCATCAGGATGCCGGCCAGGCTTCCCTAGACCCCACCAATGTGTCCTGGAGCTCCGCTTCTCCATAGACCCACCCTACTAGGGAAAGAGAGAGGCAGACTGGGAGTATGGACCGACCAGTCAACGTCCATGTTCAGCGGGGAAGCAATTACAGAAGCCAGACCTTCTACCTTCTGCAACCCACAATGATCCTGGGTCCATGCTCCCAGAGGGATAGAGAATGGGAAAGGTATCAGGGGAGGGGGTGGGATATGGAGATTGGGTGGTGGGAATTGTGTGGAATTGTATCCCTCCTACCCTATGGTTTTGTGAATTAATCCTTTCTTAAATAAAAAAGAAAAAAAATTATGATGAACATCATCTCTCTGTCACGTGCTGTGCTGAGTTTGCACAGATAATGGTGTTTCAATACCAAGTATAAGAGCTTTAAGATGGAAGGATCTCAGCAAATAGCTGTTGATAATGAGAACTCTGTAGCAACAGCTCTACTTTCTTTCTGGAGGAAAAAAGAGAAATGCAAAAGTAAACCAGACCTTCACAATCTCCTTGGAAGCTAACTAAAGGGTTTTCTTACTTTCCCCCAGAACTACTTGTGACTATTATCATCCTTCTCATCTATAAACTGAGTATATTCATTGTCTTGCTAACTCCAATCTTCACCAAAAATGTCTCAAAGAGGAAGACTGAGGGGAAAAGAGCAAAGCTGGGGACAGCACTACTGAATTTAAGATGCCCTCTAGCTGTCACTTTAACAAAGGATCTTTTCTCCCATCTTTATAAAATCATTACCATTTTTCTTTTAATTGAGGAGACATGTATAGTGTTCCAGCCACTGAGTACCCAGAACACATAAAAATCAGAATTCTGCTATAACCAGATTTATTAAGGTCCAAAAATGTTTGAGTTTTATTTTAGGTTCACTTCCCCCCCCCCCCCACTCCCCATAGGGAATAACAAGTACTTAAAATGTCAGGCAAAAATAAAGTATTATCTTACCCATTTATGTTGCCAGATGATTCCATGGATACAAATAACCCCCTATTTATACTCATCTATTTTGACTGGTAAAAAGCATTTTGAATTGTATAACAAATATCCAAATAGTGAAGAACTCAACCCCTTTCCCATCTAATTCTGAAACCAAATTAATCTAAATTTAATAAACAAATGCAAGGACTATTATTGAGGAGTTAAAATAGACTCTTATGCTGTTCACAGAACATGTGGTCTTTTCTCTTTAAAACATCACTAGGTGCTAAATAAGGTTACAATTAACAAGGTGCCAAAAAGCTGCAGAACTATTTCCAGTTTCCTAGTGCCAATTAAATTAAACCTTTGTTAAAAAAACAAAGGCTTTACAAGGTCTAATGATTTTTTTTTTTCAAGGTGACAAGTTTTACCCGATTTGTAAAAAGTACAAGTCTTTAACAAAAGAGTACATTGACTTTATTCTTTTATTGGTGCAAAGATTTTGTTCATTGATGTCAGCCATGTGAAAAACAAATCACTTAAGACCAGTCTGTTCTTAGTTAAGGGGTTAAGGCAAATTGATAAACAGGATTCTGAGGGGGACATTGAAAGAGTGACAATAAAGAGAGAGAAAGAGAGAAGTTGAATATAACTCCCTTATTTTCCCTTTAACTATCTACTCCAAGAGTGGTATTACTAGTATTTGTTGTCATTTGGTATAATTACATTTGTTAATACAAGTTAGTATAGTCAATCAAATCTGAAATTAAATGGTAGATGGTGAAAAAAGTAGGAAAACAAGTACATTTAAGAAAACCAGCCAATGATTAACATTTTTCTTTAAAGATCTATTACTGGACTGTTCTTACTACTAGAAAAAACATAACTATCATTATTATATTACTATAGAAAACTTACCTGCACACCATTAAGGGATGCTACCCCCATATATAGGAATACACCATAGAGCACAGGCATGGGAATGAACTAAGAAAGAAAAAAAAAAAGATTAAAAAGATAACAAGAAGAGCAACCTAGAGAAGAGTGTAAATAAATGCTAAAACGGAAACCAGAAGGTAGGACATTAGTACAGAGATCTCTTAATTAGTGTGTTGTAGTCATCACTGATAAACTTCCAAAACCTTTATACTAGAAATAAAGGAGGAAGGAGACTTTCATCTTTTGGTTGATATCTATTTGCAATTTTTCTTACAATGAACAAGTAATTCTTATTTCAATAATAACTTCTATAACATGGGATAAAAAGTTTGTTTCCCTTTCCCCTTAAAAAGAATGACTGTGTCAACCAAATGTTTACACAGACTGTGATATAGAAATAGAAGTAGTGGGATGCCTCATTCCTGAGACTAAGTTCCCTTCCTAACACTCAGTTGATTTTTCCTCTTTAATAATCTTCACTGAATGATCTATCAACTCGGAGTAAAAATGCTTCTTTCAATTAAGCAAACATCAAAAGATCATCCCCCTTTTTTTCCTCTCAGGAATATTAAGAGGACTGACTAATGAGAACACTGCTTGAAAAGAGCACGAAGCATCTGTAAGGAATTAATTAAACACATGGACTAATACACTTCTTTTAAAACAATTAATGCATCCTGATGCATTAATTAGCAAAAGCCTTTTACATTAATACAAAGTGTTTTAACAACAGGGAGTTCCAATGTGATGTTCACCAATTTCATCTATTCCTAGACCTTTGCAATGTACCTGGTACTAAGAAAACTAAACAAATCAAGGAGTCTCTCACTGGGAAAACTGCAAGAGCGTTTCAAGCTTGAATTTTGAAAAGCAGTTCAAATCATTTCAGCACTTTTCGAAGTTTGAATACTAAAACTGCAATCAAGTCTAAGCTTAACTAAATCTCTAGAAAGATAGCAACTGTGGCCAACACACTGCATGACTTTCATTTTAAAAAGATGTAAGACTATTAATTGATGCGCAATCTCTGTAAGCCTCTCCTTGGGGTTACCTAAAACTGTGTCATGACTGTCTCCAACTGTCATTGGGTACACCTAAATTTATATGGAGTAAGCACAGCTATCTATATGAAATATCATATGCATTTCCTTCAAAAAGATGAACAACTTTGACACAGCTAATTGAACCTTAAGATTAAAAAAAAAAAAAAGCAGATGTTGCAGGGGGTGTGCTCTGTTTGTAGTACTGTCCAGCATTCACCATAAAGGGGTGAACTTCAAGTGACAATTTCAAGTCACTCAGGTACTGACACTTGTATTTATATTGTCTGAAATGTGCCTGTTTCCTTCCATTACTGAATATTCTTCTGCACAAATTTAACAAAACAAAACAAAAACAAATAAACTAACAGAGGAATCACTTTATAACTCTGACTCATTTCTTTGAAAAACATCTTTTGCAGACTTTTCCTTAATATATAAGTTTCCCCCTTAAAATTTCATGTCTAACTCCTTGGGAAGAAATGAAAGGTATATGGTGGGGGAAGAGTAGTATAAGTAGTTTATAAAAGATGAGTTAGAAGCCCTTCAGTAATTCCTATTTTACCTGAGTAAAATATTCTAATGCTAAAGTGATAGAAAGTTGTGCTTTAGTGTTTCAGTAGGCTCTCTCTGAACTTATTATGACATTGTCAACCTTTTGACAAAATAAAAATCAGAAGGTACCCTTAACTCAGAATGGAGTTAAGTGCAGGCTCTCAATAAAAATATACTTCAGCTTGGAAATCTTGGTGAAATGAGAATTTCTAGGTCACAGGGCATATTTTACTGGATTTGGTTTCATGAGTCATGTCAAAAGGTCAGTCCTAAAACTTTTATAACAATAACAATCATTCATCACAATAGAAATGCCAGAATGAAGGAAAAGAAAATTTCACTTTTAAAGGAGGAGACTGCATCTCAAGTTAAACTAGTAGTAGGCAGACATATTTTTAAAACAAGTCTGAAAAACCAAAGACCAATATACTAGATTTACAGGCATATCAAAAATTTCCAAAAGATAAAGTTATATAAAGAATATGATAGAATCAATCATAGCCAGAAAACAAAAAAAAACACAATTCTAAAATATATGATAATTTAAAAAAACATTAAAATGAAAAAATTAAGTTGTTAGATCCTACAACCAGATAGAATATTAAAACTGAGATGAAGTCAATGACAATTTAATATATTCAGACTATGCCACCAATTTTTCAAACTCTACTGAGTGTAATTCCACTCTTTTTCACTTGTTTATCCCTCTGATTATCTGTTAATGTTAGAATATTCCCATAAGAAGGAAACACAGGGGCCGGATGGTAGTGCACCTGGTTAAGTGCATGTTACAGTAAGCAAGGACCTGGTTCGAGCCTCCAGTCCCCACCTGCAGGGACAAAAGTGGTGAAGCAGAGCTGCAGGTGTCTCTTTATCTCTCTCCCTCTCTATTACTCCCTCCCCTCTCAATTTCTGGCTGTCTCTATCCAACAAATAAAGATAATTTTAAAAAATATAAAAATATAAAAAGGAAATTTTGTAGCCTGGGAGATGGTACAGTGGTACAACTCATGATTTATGAGCATGAGGCCCTGAATTACATCCCTGGCACTGCATATGCCAGAGTATCACGCTGTTGCTCTCTTTCTGTCTCTTATAAATGAATGAATGAATAAAATATAAATAAATAAGCAAGTAAAACGTTTTAAAGGCTAAATTTAATGAACTATATTATTGTTCCATAAAACAAAGATTTCAGTATGGAAGTGAAATATTTCAGAAGAATAAAATAATCTTCGAGTGTGTGTGTGTGTGTGTGTGTGTGTATGTGTGAGTGTGTGTGTGTGTGTGTGTGTGTGTGTGTGTTCATACACACACACTCCAGAATGAGATATAGAGTATTGATTAAGAGTCTGGACACAGAAGCCAGAAAGACAGGCTCTATTTCTGGTTCTAGCAGTTATGAAATCCAGACAAAATAATCAACTTCTGTCCTCAGTATTCTTAACTAAATAGTGGTTCTGATGAAGGGAAAGTAGCATAAAACATCTAGTTCAGATCTGGCTTATAATAGATGTTTAATAAATAATAATTATAGTATCATTAGCATTATCATCACTGATGAGTTGAAAGGTTTATAGCTACAGTGCAAACTCTGGTCTCTGGTGGTGGGGATGTAGTGACAGGACTATAGGCTAGAGAAAAGTGTTAAAGGTCAACTTCAATTTTAAGTTATATAATAAAGTTCCTCTCAAATATAACAACTGTCATGGACATGTTGTTAAAATAATAACCTAATATTCTTATCATTAAAAATGTGGCTCTTTTTGTTCTCAGACACTGAGAAAACCATGAATTAACTATGGTAACAGTTTGTGGAAATGTATTCCTCTCTATGTCAAAGAGTTAGAAATTAGATTAAAAAAATCTGAGATCATCTCAAGGGAAATGAAAGTCATTGAATGATTTTGTGAGCGAGTATTGCTTTATTTTAAAAAGCAGTTAACCATGTCTTTGGAGTTTAAAATATCCAAATTCAAATAATGGGTATACTAGTTAAGGACTCTGCAATCTGGCATGCTATCCAGAATTTTTCTTATCTATGATGTGGATGAAATTATAAGCAGGACCTTATAAATAGGGGATGAGAGGGAGAAAACAAAGTGAAATGTGAACTGGTCATGATGAATAGCATCATAGCAAGGAACTGGGGAAGGGGGAAGGAGGGGTGGAAGAGAACTTTGGGGACCTGGTGCATAATTAAATTACACTCACATACAATGACTACATAGTAAAGCATTAACCCTCTTAATAAAAAAAAGAGAATTTATAAGTGTATTTCTGCAGATGTTATTCAAAATGTGGCAAGATATCAAAGTCAAGCTTAGTAAGTGAAAGCCACTTTTAACAATTATTACCATTATTGTCACCATAACTATCATTTGTTTTCCTATTACTGAGCAAAATATATAGCATACAGTAAGAGTATGAGCAAAGCTTGACAGATACAAATTAAATGCTATTCTCCACATATTTGAACACGAAACAAATCTAAAAAAGAAATATTCTGGTTACTCTGGTGTTAAAGGCAGCAAAAGTAGCAGTGAACTTCACTTGGTCTTTATTTCAGCTTGCCCGAAGAATGGAGCAAGCAAGCTTCAGGCTCTGCTTTTCATCTTTCTGCTGCTCGTCAGCCCCCCGACCCCCCGCGTGCCTCACCCCACACGCCAAAACACTAGCTAACAAGCAACATTTCCTTTCTGCTGCAGAAACACATATCTATCTAAACTGACTAACTAGTCTGGGAAGCCTGTCATTCCTGCTTCCCAACAGTTCGGTACCAAAGCAGTGGTAAGACTTGAGGCTGGTTAAGACCAAGGGGTATCTTCATGTCGGACACTATAATTCCTTATATTATCCCACAGAGAAAGACAGATGTTGGCAATGAGATCAAAACAGAGGCCATAAATATTATGTTTAAAGTAATCTTGCATAAGGAGGCAATGGGGACAAAAGCTTAAAGCATGAAAATCACTAGGCCTCTCAGAGGCCGCTGACCTTGCCAAGGCTCTGGGAATAGAGAGGGAATGTGTCCAGCCATCTCATTATAAAAAGAGAAGTCTTGCAGTTCTCTGATCCCATTTATCTGATCAGCCTTTCAGAGGCATGCTCTTAAGTACAATCACTCTCTAAGGTTGTCTTTATTTTTTTAAAAGCACGCATGGTCATGTGAAAAAGGAAGAAAAAGTTCCCTCCTCCTCAAGATAAACCCTGACACCACTGTCTGTATGAATTCTGAGGTTAATTGTTAATCTTGACTTTTACTCAACCATAACTTGGATTTTAGTTAAACTGTACCCTAAATACCAATTGCTTTCTGTATTGATTTTTTCCAGTGAGCTACTGAGAATTCTTTGGTGAATGCTTGTAACTGATTAAACTTTAATGGCAAGAAGGATGCATGGCCTGAAATTGTTGACATGATTCCTAAACTAAGGATTAGCTTTATTACTTTTTTTATTGAGGAATGCTTTACAGCACAACCACTGACATATGAGTATGATTTAATTATGTGCCAGACCCCTCATCCAACCCTCCCCTCTCCCCCCATGACACACACCATGCCCAGTCCACGTTTCATTTCAAGTGCTCCCTCCCTGTCCCTATTTATCAAGTCACACTTACAAGTGAGATCACTTGGCATTTGTCCTTCTCCTTTCGGCTTATCTCACTACAACTGAAACATATACTAAAGAATCACAATGGCCGAAGTTAGCTAATTTTACACTTGTTTTCAAATCTAGATTTTTCCACAACTTGATGGAAATGATATTAACGAAACAATTTTATTCCCCACAGCTTGGCAAACTCATCTAACAAAAATATTTACTGGGCTAGCTTTTCACTGATTCTCACAATCACTCTTTGAGTTGACCCAAAGTTACCAGAAGGGAAACTAGGGACACTAACAGCAAAATGAGTGTGATCCAAATAATATCAAAGGTAAATATTCATACCATACCGCTCTGTCCTTTCTCTGTATTCTAATCTGTTCCTAGATACCAAGGTTATTTGCATCTCAGGGGGCAAAGGAATGTTGTAAAACAGATAATAAAATAGCTTTAGTTTAACTCCTCTGCAGCTAAATTTAAGTGCAGGGTGAGCAAATAGATAGGAAGAGGCATTGCCAAAAATACGGCTTGCATCTTTTCCTAAAAATAGTGAATTAGACAGTACCTATTCTCTGTGTACCTCTGGAACCATACACAATCACTCAGCTGACAGACCTCCCAAGACTAAAGGCAAAATAACCGTAACAATGAAACAGAAATTTTAAACACATTTGACTTTTGTAGTTAGGATATTACATTGCCCTAATGAAAGGAAGACCTAAAAAAATGAAAAATCAGGTGAAGGTAATGGTACATTTGAACTCGTAGAAGTATTTTTGTTTACGTATTCTAGAGGCAAGGCACTAAGAGATTTCATAAATACAACTTTGCAGTTGGGTCATACAAGCTCATCTTCATGGCACCCAGGGGCAGATTCATTCCTAGTAGATCCTCCCAGAACACAGAGTCATAATTGCCTGCAATGACCTGTCTGAAAAATGGATCACTTCAGATGAGCTTACATAGCTTATGTGGCACCACAGCTCCTCCTTATTCTGCAAGGTTATGTCCCAAGACCCTCAGAGATGCCTCGAGCATCAGACAGTATTGAATCTTCTATCTACTCTGTACATACAGACCCATGATAAAATTTAATTTATGAAGTATGCTCAATAAGAAATTAAAACAGAATGTAACAATATTCTGTAAAAGTGATGTGAATATGGTGTGTCACTCTATTTTTCTCACTACACACACACACACACACACACACACACACACACACACACACACATATGCCACCAGGGGTATTTATTGCTATGGTTCAGGGCCTGCATGGTTCCACTGTTCCCAGCAGTCATCGTTCCCTTTTTTCTTCCGGTATGGTAGAAGGTAGAGAAAGAAAGACATAGAAGAAGGAGAGACAACTGCAGTGCTGCTCTACTGCCCATGCAACTTCCCTTCCCCCTGCAGGTAGTGACTGGGGGCTTGAACTGGGGTCCTCACGCCTGGTAATGTGTGAGCTCTACCAGGCAAGTCACCACCTAGACCTAAAAATATCTTAATATACATGATATTTTCAGACCATGGTTGACTGAAGACAACTAAACCTGTGGCAAATGAAATTGCAGGTAAGGGGAACTACTTTAGAAAGCTGTCTTTAGACTTTCTCACCAGTTAGTATGTTAGTGTCCATGGGGTAGCAGAGGAAGACAAATCTTCCCAGTAGTGGAGATGATCATGTTACACAATTTCAAACCTATTCTGTAACTTACTTTGCACTAGTAGCAAGAGAATGACAATAGATTCTCCTCTGCAGAATTTAAGATCTAGATTTTTTTTTTTTCTACCAGGTTTATCAATGAGTTTCAGTGCCTGAGTGAGTCCACTGCTCCCAGGGCCATTTCTTCTTCCTCTTTTAACCTTTTTGTTTTACTTTCTTAAGGAGAGGGAGAAAAAGTGGGAGAGGGAGGAAAGAAGCACCATAGCACTTCTCCGCCACTTGTGAAATTTCCTCCTTGTAGGTGTTCTCATGTGGTAGCCAGGGAATCAAGCATTGGTCCTCGTTCATGGTAACGTGCGCAGTCTGTGATGTAAGCCACATGCTGGCCCCCTGGATATATACTCTTATTTATTTACTGCCACCAGGGTTATCGATGAGGCTTGCTGCCTGCAAATTGGGGGCAGGTTAGGGGCAAGTAAATGGGAAGTAACAGGAAGAAATTATGTACAGAGATTAGGAGAGTAAAACCTTTTCAGGCAAAACAAGATCAATTTGACTAAAACTGCCATTTTTACAGGTAAAAATGTTTGTATATTGGTAACTTAATATTGTTAACCAAGCGACTGAATAATAGTAGCAGTGATAATAATAGTAACTAGAAGTGACATGCTTCAGTGTGCTACAGAAATGGTGAGAAAAGGGGCTGGGTGGTGGCGCACCAGGTTGAGCGCACACGTTACAATGCGCAAGGACGCAGGTTTGAGCCCCCAGTCCCCACCTGCAGGGGGAAAGCTTCGCAAGTGGTGAAGCAGGGCTGCAGGTGTCTCTCTATCTCTCACCCTCTCTATCCCTCCCTTCCCTCTTGATTTCTGACTGTCTCTATCCAATAAATAAAGATAATAAAAAAATTAAATAAAAAAAAAGAAATGATGAGAAACTTGCAGGTATTTCAGAAGAATGTCTACTCCTCACACATATAATTCTTGGTCAGTATTCTGAGGTGGAAGAGGTGAGTATTTATTTCAGTTACCTTCAATATGGGAGACATGAAGACAGAGAGACCAGTCAGAATGAACACCAGGGTTCCAGTGACCCTTTGTTCCCTGAAAACAAAGTCAAAGAGTTACCAATCCATCTTTTCTTTCTACAGAAATGCTCATCTTTCCACCATCCATGATCAATGTTTAACTAAAACAACAATACTTTTGATATTGTAATTAGTACCTCAAGGACAGCAAATATGCTTAAGATACTCTTAAAATTCTCTCAAAATATTTTAATATGCAACCTGAGTTCATCAGAGAAGTAATTCTACTAAACCCTGTGCATGTTAAATCAAAAATGAAAAGCATCATTTGTTCTTGAACCATCAATTACTGGCCTCTTTGGAGCCCTCATTTTAAACAGCATGTACTATTGTGTAATTATACCTGCTTGTACAGGAGACAGATATTACATTGTCCAGCATTCTAATTCAAAAACCACTTAGGCCAATTTTATAGTGCAACAAATTCCACTGGTTTAATTTCTAAATCTATAACAACACAAGTACTTTTTAACAAATGTGGTTCCCATCCAACACTCCCCCCGCCCCCTAACCCCCAAAGAAAGAACCACACACTGTAGTGGCGTGGGAACTATGCCTTTGTCATGAGGGCTATTCACCCAAGTGCTCAGGAGCAGAGACTGCTGCAAAAAGTACTCAGCAAGAGTATAAAGGTCTTGTATCATTGCCCTTCATGGCTCTCCAAATTTAACAGCTGGAGGCCAAACTTTCTCAATAGTTCAGATGACTGAAGATGAGTTGGAAAATTAAAATCCCCTTTCTTTTGTAGCAACTTAAAAACATAACCAATCTTAAGAGTCTCTTGGGAGTCTCAAAAAAGCTGAAAAATAAAAGAGCTTGACCTTTATATGACTGTGACAGAGGAAGTACCTTAGCAGTGAAATGATGGGCATGCTGAAGAAGATAGTTTGTTTGCATTTTTTGCATTGCATCATTTAGCTTTTTCCTAATCAAAGGAAAGGTATGTATCATAAACAGCAAATTAAAAGAATTTTTGGACTCAGGAAAATTTAATCATTTTTCTCAAGCAGCAACTATAAGAATAAATTAATCATTGCCAGTCCTTTCTCCTTCACATCTGCTTATCTGCTCATGTTAACACATAGACGTGTGCACGATGTGTTTTGAAGAGTCATTTTCCTCTGACTTAACATACCTGACTCCAAGAAACTTTGGTTGTTCTCCAGGTGCAGACGTCTCTGTCTCCATCTTCAAACTGTCAATGTGAGCAATGGAAATGACAGTTGCAGCCACGTACCACGGCAGAGCCATGAAAGAGCACACCACCATGAGGATGGCCACCCAAAAGAGATCCAGATGATAGCCAGCTCCTTTCTGTAGAAAGAATTAACAAAGCCAACTGGAGAAAAGACTCACTATTTGTCATCTAGCCATGTTTTCAGATAGGAATTGAAATAACCAAAGGGGATTAATTATTTCTGCTTGATAAAAATATTAGGAGGTAAATTTCTTGAGCAGGTACTAGAACTTATTATTAACCCTATAAGTTAAATGTTGAATAACTGCCAAAATTAGATTAGTCACAACTTGTAGGAATTATATGTTATATAATAGAAGAATACATGGTGATGAGGGCCAAGTGGTAGCACAGCAGGGTAAGTGTTCATGGCGCTAAGTCCAAGGACCAGTGTAAAGATCCTGGCTCGAGCCCCGGCTCCCCACCTGCAGGGGGGTTGCTTCACAGGTGGTGAAGCAGGTCTGCAGGTGTCTGTCTTTTTCTCCCCCTCTCTGTCTTCCCCTCCTCTCTCAATTTCTCTCTGTCCTATCCAACAATAACAACAGCAAAGGCAACAAAAATGTGAAAAATGGCCTCCAGGAGCCCTGGATTCCTAGTGTTAGGCACCAAGGCCCAGCAATAGCCCTGGAGGCAAAAAATTAAAGAATAGATGGTGACATATTAGTTCATTTGAACCTTGAAAAACATGAATTTTAATTATACAGGTCCAATTAACTACATATGGATAATTTTAGTAAACATATACTTATATTTCCTCTTATAAGTTTCTTTGCTGTATCTTATTTTTGTTATAAAAATAATACCATATGTAACATGTATAACATAAAAACATGTGTCCCCAGCCCAGCAAGTACCTTAAAAGCTGACACTATGCTTCATCTGCTTAGCTATTCAATAAGATGTTGCTCATCTAACTAGTATTCAGTTTATGTAGACTGAACATCTGAAAGAAACCCTGAGAAAGTATGCAGATGACTATTTCTCACCTTTCAAAGTACATGAAAATATCTATTAAATGTTAGCACAAAGGTAATTAATACTACCTTCTGGTCACAATAATATTTACTGGCTGGAAGAGCAGACAAGGTAACAAAAGGGCTAGCTTTTTTACTCACTAAATAAATATTGTTAAATGTGTCCACAGTGTTATTCTGTAGTTATATTTCTCTGGTCTATTTGTGAAGAAACCAAATACTTAATACCCCTACGAAGACTGAGAAAATAGAAGCTGTCCATTTTCACAGCATGGAAGCAGCAGTGCCAAGAACTAAAGTATAACCAATCCAGGGAACATAGAGATTGTATTTAAAAACATGAGAATGTGACTTATACCAGAAATCCACTCACATTCCTTTAGGTCCTCTTACAATTAGTCTTCTCACTGTTCCAAGACCTCTGTTTTCATATGTGAGGACAACTATGTTTTCAGAGAACTTATCACACCAGGGGCAATTGACACATTAAAGGAAGCATATAAGCTCCATCCAAGATGAGGTGAAGAAGGTGAATAGTTCTGTAGTTCTGGGGAAGGTGTGTGTGTGTGTGTGTGTGTGTGTGTGTGTGTGTGTGTGTGTGTGTGTGTGTGTGTGGTGGGAATAGCTTTGGAATCCTGGTACATAATGGTGGAAAATGACCTAAATTTGAGGTGAGACTGTTTTCCAGAGACCTATCAAAGGGTCTGTCTCATGTGCCCACAACTACATTGTAAACCATTGGCCCCCTACCCCATAAAATTATAAAAAATAATAGTATACATTTACTTAGTCTCAGTTGGCTGAACAATGAAACTATCCTTAGATATATTTCATTTTTATTATTATTGCCACCAGGGTTATCACTGGGGCTTGATACGATAAATCCACTGCTCCCGGTGGCTATTTTTGTCCTCTTTTTTTTTTTCTAATTTTTATTTCCTATTAGATAGGACAGATAGAAATTGAGAAGGGAGGTGGAGATAGAAAGGGAGAGAGAGAGAGACACCTCCAGACCTGCTTCACTGCTTGTGAAGAGTCCCCCCTACAGACGGGTAGTGGGGGCTTAAACCTAGGTCCTTGCACATGGTATGAGTGTGCTTAACTGAGTGTACCACCTCCTGGCCCCTCCTTATATATATTTTTGTATACATTCACAAAACTCAGTTCATTTCAGTATAAAATGGTTTGAAGACACAAAGGTCAGAACTAAGAGTGGTTACGATAAACTGGGGGAAAGGAAGTTAAGGGCGGGGGGATAAACTGAAATAAATCAGTTCAACAGTTACTCTTGAGGTAAAGGTCTTGCTATCTTGGATCTCAATCATTCATTGTTTCAACATATATTGACAATTTGTTAGCAGGGAATGTTCTAGGTGTTAGCAAGAGTTCTACGAAATAAAACTGAAGTATGCATATGCGGTTTCCATTCTACTGAAACAACAATGAGCAGCATATATAAGTCAACAAAACAGCATGTTAAGTTGTAATAAGTACTAGGGAGATCTATAAAAAAAAAAGCTTGGGGGGGGGGGTCAGGCGGTGGCACAGCGGGTTAAGCGCTTGTGGCGCAAAACGCAAGGACCGGCGTAAGGATCCTGGTTTGAGCCCCCGGCTCCCCACCTGCAGGGGGGTCGCTTCACAGGCGGTGGAGCAGGTCTGCAGGTGTCTCTCTTTCTCTCCCCCACTCTGTCTTCCCCTTCTCTCTCCATTTCTCTTTGTCCTATCCAACAACGAATGGCGTCAACAAGGGCAATAATAATAGCCACAACGAGGCTACAACAACAAGGTCAACAAAGGGGGGAAAAGTGGCCTCCAGGAGCAGTGGATTCGTGGTGCAGGCACTGAGCCCAGCAATAACCCTGGAGGGAAAAAAAAAAAAAAAAAAAAAAGCTTGGGTATGCTGAGCACAGTAAAAAAATCCTTGAAAGGTTTTACGTTGAGGAGTGGCAAGATCTATTCATGTTTTAACCATGGGTTAGGAATAGACTCAATTTCTTTTTTTTCTTCAATATTTTTTTATTATTGTTGTAGTTATTATTGTTGTTGTTACTGATGTCATTGTTGTTGGATAGGAGAGAAATGGAGAGAGGAGGGGAAGAAAGAGAGGGGGAGAGAAAGACAGACACCTGCAGACCTGCTTCACCGCTTGTAAAGCGACTCCTCTGCAGGTGGGGAGCCGGGGCTCAAACCGGGATCCTTATGCCAGTCCTTACGTGTTGTGCAACCTGTGCTCAGCCCGCTGCGCTACCACCCAATTTCCTCAGGCTGAGCTTCTTTAAGGATGGTAACATCAGTCAGGATATTGCTGCCACAATCTGTTCAAGAGCTAGTGATGATCAGAACCTGAGTGGTACGAGTGAAATGTTGAGAAGTGGTTGGATTCTGATTATATCTTACCTTAAGGAAGAGCCTGCAGGATTTGCTGACTCCTGCCTGTACATGTGTGTCATGACCTTAACTGTAGGCCAGTCAAGATCCAGCCTCTGCACATATCTCTAACCTCATCTTGTACCCCTCCCCTGCTATGATCCTATGCCACTTTCAGACACATGCAGTTCTTCAAGTACATCTCACAAACTCATCCCCTTTTTGTCTGTGTCCATATGACATCCTCTACATGGGGTAAGATTTGTAAGTTTGACTGGGCTGGTTGGCTAAAAAGGTTCTTTCACTCACCCACTCACTCATTCACTCATATGACTCTCACATCTAGCACCTTGATGTTATTTATTTATATGTTTGTTTGTTTATTTTATCTTACTTGAGATCTCACATATAACATGACATCTCACCTTTCAGGCCAGATCATGAATGGTTTATAGTTAAGGTCACGACACACATCTACAGGAAAGAGCAAATCCTGTGTTTAGCTAACACAGTTTTCTCATTAATACAATTCAGGGATTCTATTTAACAAATTTAGGACTGATAAAATACAGAATTAAAAATTTTTTCTTCCCACATAGAAAAATCTTGGAAAGTCAAGGCATATTATTCTCTGTCTCTCTTAACCAAAACACTGTTCAGCTCTGGTTTATGGTGGTGTGGGGGATTGAACCTGGGACCTGGGAGCCTCAAGCATGAGAGTCTGTTTGCATAACCACTATGCTATCTCCCCATGCCTATATTTTATCTCTTAAAACTGAAGTTGAGAGGGCCAGGCAGTAGCGCAGCGGGTTAAGTGCATATGGTGCAAAGTGCAAGGACTGGTGTAAGGATCCTGGTTCAAGACCCTGGCTCCCCACCTGCAGGGGAGTCGCTTCATAGGTGGAGAAGAAGGTCTGCAGGTGTCTATCTTTCTCTCCCCTTCTCTGTCTTCCCCTCCTCTCTCAATTTCTCTCTGTCCTATCCAACAACGACAACAATAACAGTAACAACACCACCGATAAACAACAAGGGCAACAAAAGGGAAAAAATGGCCTCCAGGAACAGTGGATTCGAAGTGCAGGCATCCAGCCCCAGCAATAACCCTGGAGGCAAAAAAAAAAAAAAAACAACCCAAAAACTGAAGTTGAATGTATAAAATAGTAAGCCTTCCTGGTGTTTGAAATTGCTTATTTAAAATCATTCCTTCAATGACAGTAGTTACAAAACAAGTGTCAGTCCTTTGAAACAAATCTAATGATACTAGTAGATCTATCATCACAAATCAAAGGCTTTTCACTCTGAAAATTAATTTGTTTATGTTTTACTAGGAAAGGAGGCTGTGGAATGTGAAAAATAAGAGACTCTTCCTAAAAATTTAAAGGGCCGTGGTTGCTATGAAACTGACTGAAAAGAGAACTTGAAACAGCGAGAGAGATGGAAGCACTATAATATTAAAAGCAGCTAGTTTTGGGGTGGCATTTGCTTTGGCTGGGTGTCAAGTGGCTCTAGTTGGCTGATTGCTCTGTTTGGGATGGTTTCCACCTTTCCGCTCTGCTGAACAGCTCTGCACTGATGTAGGAACACTAAGACACTTGCCTTTCTTTGTCCATCACTGTGGTTAGCTATGTCATATATTATCCCTGCTGAGTGCTCCAAAGCAAAGCAAAGCAGACACAGAAAGGTTATGACTACTCCGAGGGCATCCTCTTAATTATTGGAAGATGCTGTGAGAGAATTTAAGTTTTTGACAACAAAATCAAGGGGCTACTTCTCACAAGGAAAAACATTTTTTAATTATATTTATTTATTTGATAGAAACAGCCAGAAATCTAGACGGAAGGGGAGATAGAGAATGAGAGAGACAGAGACCTGCAGCCCTAGTTCACCACTCATGAAGCTTCCCGCCTACAAGTGAAACCAGGGGCCTGTGCCCAGGACCCTGTGCACTGTAGTGTGTGCACTTAACCAGATGCAGCACCACCTGGCCCCAGGGAAAATATTTTAAAGAGTTATTGATAAGATATGTGTGTGTGTGTGTGTGTGTGAGAGAGAGAGAGAGAGAGAGAAGTATATAGAAATATATTCAGTGGTTGTAGCAACCAATTTTCTAAACTGTCCTATGATTTAAAAAAAAAACCTTAACTGAGTGTTTTCTTGTTAATTCCAAAATCCCTACCTGACCCTGCTTTATTTGTCATTATATTCCTATCATAAACTTAGACCCAATCCTTTAATTTCAGGTCTAGACTATTCTAATCGTTAGTCTCTCATACAACATTCAAAAGCAGTAATTTATTTAGTTTTACTTTTTTTTCTTTTATTATTTTTATTTATTTTATTTATTTATTCCCTTTTGTTGCCCTTGTTGTTTTTTTATTGTTGTAGTTATTATTGTTGTTGTTGTTGTTGAATAGGACAGAGAGAAATGGAGAGAGGAGGGGAAGACAGGAGGAGAGAAAGATAGACACCTGCAGACCTGCTTCACCGCCTGTGAAGCGACTCCCCTGCAGGTGGGGAGCCAGGGTTCGAACCGGGATCCTTATGCTGGTCCTTGTGCTTTGTGCCACCTGCGCTTAACCCGCTGCGCTACAGCCCGACTCCCTTAGTTTTTCTTAATTTATAACTTCTAATTATTTATTTATTGAGGTAATGTTGGTTTCCAATATTATACATGATTCAGAAGTACAATTTCATACCCTTCAAAATATCAGTTACCAGCAGCAACAGATGCTGGAGAGGTTGTGGGGACAAAGGAACCCTCCTGCACTGCTGGTGGGAATGTAAATTGGTCCAACCTCTGTGGAGAATAGTCTGGAGAACTTTCACAAGGCTAGAAATGGACCTCTCATATGATCCAGTAATTTCGCTTCTAGGGATATATCCTAATAACTCCAGAACATCCAACCAAAAAGATCTGTGTATACCTATTTTCACCACAATTAGTAATAGCTAGAACCTGGAAGCAACCCAGGTATCCAATAACAGATGAATGGCTGAGAAAGCTGTGGTATATTTACACAATGGAACACTATGCAACTATTAAGAACAATGAACCCACCTTCTCTGACCCATCTTGGATGGAGCTTAAAGGAATTATGTTAAGTGAGATAAGCCAGAAAGACAAAGATGAGTATGGGATGATCGCACTCATAAACAGAAGTTGAGAAAGAAGAACAGAAAGGGAAATTCAAAGCAGAATCTGACTGAGTTTGGAGTAGGGCACCACAAGTAAAAAAAATCTCTGGGTGGAGGATGAGAGTTGATGTTCAGCTTCATGGGATGGGGGTTGAGGGGAGGGACACAGACCTTTGGTGGTAGGAATGGTGTTAATATACAATCTTATTAACTTACAGTATCACAAATAACTAATTAAATGAAAGGGGAAAACTGGTTTGAATGTCTCAAACTTAAAAAAAATAAAATAAAATAAGAAGTCCCTTTAGTAGTTCTAGTAATGCCAGTTTAGTGGTAATTAATTTCTGTTTGTCTGAAGAACTGTTTATGATTTCTTCAAATTGTTCTTGGCTGGGGTCTTCACAAGTCAACATTTTGAGTATCTCAGCTATTCCTTTTTGGTCTTAAGACTGTCCGTTGTTGAACAGTTGAAAGTGTTATTATGTGGGTTCCCTGATATATGACATTTATCTTTTCTTCTGATGTTTTTAGCATTTTCTGTCTTTGACATTTGCCTTCTTGTGTGTTTCGTGCATCTTTTGGGATTTAACTTATTGTGCTTCCTTAGCCTTAGTGTCTATCTTCTTCCTCATTGTGGAGACATTCCTGGCTACTATTTCTTCAGATAAGAAATATGTCTCTTTCTCATTCTCTTCTCCTAAAATACAATGACACGGATGTTCTTTTTCTTGACATTGTCCCGTAACTCTCTTATCTTTACTTGATTTCATTATTTTTCCCTCTCTTTGATGATTTCCTTTTTCTTAATCTTGTGCTGACTGGCCTCTTATTTGGATTTTGGCTTTGTGCTCTTGAGCTACTCTGCAATGTTGTTTAGCTCAGTCACTGTTCTTTTTCATTCTAATATTTCTGTCAGGACTTTTCTCACTCTATCATACTCTCTCTGTGTTGAGGTTTTCTTTCACTGACTTTCTCATTTCAGTGAGCATTCCTGGGAAAGTTACTTTGAAGATTTTAGCAAGTTTACATAGCTCTGTACTATTTGGAGTTTTCTTCTGTTTTTTGTTTGGATTTATCAGTGACAGTGATTTCCTGTTTCCTCATTCTGTTTGCTGATCCCTGAGGACTTGTGCTAGGGGTCCATGCTTCAGTGAACCTGGTGAAAGGGAGTTCAAGGTGATGAGTGTCCAGTAGTAGTAGTTTGATCTGAAAGGAGGCTGGAGTCTTAATCCCAAGTGGTAAAAGAGTGCACAATTTGAATCTGGTAGGCAGAAGGGTTTGGCAGGTGGTGGGTCAGCAAGAGAGCATAGCAGAGGACAGCACCCCCTTGCTGGATAGCTCTGAGACATCTCCAAGGTGCTTGCTGACTGTAGGGGCTTGGTGTGGGCCAGGTCAGTTTGTTTACCTGGAGTCAGCACTCCTGATAACTGTTTCTCAGTCCCTATTTAAATTAACTACTTAAATACTATTGACTGTAAACCCCATCAATTTGATGTGATCTGGGGCCCACATTCAGTTTAGGGGACTATGTGACCTCTGCATTCCTGTAGATCTGAGCTCACATTCTGTTGTCCTGAGTAGAAACTTTCCAAGATGCCCCAGTATCAGCCCATCTTCCTCAGGTGTAGCATAGAGTATGTTGTCCAGTCTCCCTTTGGAGGATGGAACATTCTCTACCATTGTTGATCCAAGTTGAGGGGAAGGTCCTATGGGGGTCCACAAAGGGGTTTATTTTGTTGTTCCTGATAGAAATGACTGATAACACCTGCATATCAGATTTCAGGCTCAGGCAAAAAAAAAAAAAAAAAAAAAGCAAAACCCACTAGTATAGCTGCAGGCCCTTTGAAATATAACTAAAATATGCCTACTAGCTATCTACAAAAAGAGGACCCCCCCCCAACACCTCATCTACACTAATCCAGCCTATAGGTCCATGATTGTTCAACAATTTGTTTGGCTTTGTATGTTAACTCTCTTTTTATCCACCAGATTCCCAGATGCTAGCAGGATGCGACCAGACTTCCCTGGACAGACAACCCCACTAATGTGTCCTGGAGCTCCACTTCTCCAGAACCTTTCCCCACTAGGGAAAGAGAGAGACAGGTTGGGAGTATGGATCGACTTGTTAATGCCCATAGGCAGTAGGGAAGCAATTACAGAAGCCACCTTCCACCTTCTACATCCCCCAATGACCTTGGGTCCATACTCCCAGAGGGTTAAAGAATAAGAAAGCTATCAGGGGAGGGGATGGGATACAGAGTTCTGGTGGTGGGAATTGTGTGGAGTTGTACCCCTCTTATCCTATGGTTTAGTCAATGTTTCCCTTTTATAAATTAAAAAATTTAAAAGAAAAAAAATAACTACTTAGTAGTTTTGGATGAAGCTCTCCTCTGGAAACTTGTCTCCAGGGCCCATTACTATGGATATAATATAATAGGATAGAATATGGTATCTACCAAGGTTACTCTCAGCAAGTTTCAGAGATCATCAGAAATGATTTGACATTTACGACCACTGTTTATAATTTTTGGCTTCCCACTCCAATATTGAAACTATAGGATAATGGAATCTGAGTGCCATGGGCCTCTATGAGTCATATTCCCCCACTCCTGCCCCTATAAAGTTCCTCACTGTAGAGTTATCTTCCTGACTGCAGCTGTTGTCACATGGTGGGGTATTTTCCCTATAGAGTCTTTGTCTTCTTACTGCCTGGATGCTTTCCTTATGTGTCTTCTTTGTGGAAGCTTCTTCATCTGGCTCATGTGTGTGAAGACTGTTGCATGTTATGTCATAGCTTTTCTTTGATTGTGGGAGTCAATAAACACAGGTTCTTCCTATTTCAAGTAATAGGTAAAAGACAATTTTTATGGGGTCACATGGTGGGGCAGCAGGTTGAGCACACATGTTATAAATGCACAAGGACCTAGGTCCAAGAACCCGGTCCTCACCTAATGGGGAAAGCTTCACAAGGGGTGAAGCAGTGCTATAAGTATCTCTCTGTTGTACACGCTCTCACTCTCCTCTTCCCCTCTCAATTTCTCTCTGCCTCTAGCCAACAAATAAATAAATAAACAAATAAATAAATTGTTGCAGGGATCACTTGGGCTTGATGCCTACATAACTCCACCACTCCTGGAAGCCATGTATCTTTTCTCTAGTTAGAGGGTGAAGGTATCTCTCTCCCTCTCTCTCTCTCTCTCTCTCTCTCTCTCTCTCTCTCTCTATATATATATATATATATATATATATATATATATATATATGGTAAAGATCTCTCTCTGTATATATACAGAGAGAGAGAGAGAGGAACCACTACACCATCTGTAAAACCCCATGTGGTACCCCAGGGCTTAAACCCAGGCCTCTGCATATGACAACAGGTGCATTCTACTGGGTAGGCCACCTGCCAACGCGCTCATGCAGTAATTTTTGAAAATGTTCTTGCTTGTCAATTTTACATTTCTAAATATTTCTACCTTAACCCTGTAGACGGTTGCCCTTTAAAAAGTGCCCACGAGCTTGCCATAGGATTTTAAATTAAATTTACAATGGTTCTCTGTGACTCAGTGAGTGGAGAACAATGTGTTATGGACATGAGAACCTGGGTTCAATGTTATGTAGCACATATGACAGCATGGAGCTCTGGTCTCCTCATTTGTTAAATAAACACATCTTCAAACATTAATTGTTGCCAGGAGACAGCTCAAACAGTAAAGCACATTTCACCATACCCAAGGACCTGGTTTGAGCCCCTTGGTGACGACATGAATGTATATGTCTGGGGCCGGCTTTCTTTTTTTTAATATTTATTTATTTATTCCCTTTTGTTGCCTTTGTTGTTTCATTGTTGTAGTTATTGTTGTTGTTATTGATGTTGTTGTTGGATAGGACAGAGAGAAATGGAGAGAGAAGGGGAAGACAGAGGGGGGAGAGAAAGACAGACACCTGCAGACCTGTTTCACCACCTGTGAAGTGACACCCCCCCCCCCCGCAGGTGGGGAGCCGGGTGCTCAAACAGGGATCCCTACTCTGGTCTTTGCGCTTTGTGCCACCTGCACTTAACCCGCTGTGCTACCACCCAACTCCCTGGGGCCTGCTTTCTAAGCAGTGATGATGTGCTGTGTTGTCTCTCCTTATCTTTCCCTCTCTGTCTCTAATCTTTTATCTAAATGGGGAAAAAAAAAAGACCATCAGGAGCAGTGGAACAGTGGAGCTGTAGAGTCTTAGCACTAATTCTGGTAGCAAAAATAGAGAAAAGAAAAAAAATCAAAATAAAATGATTATCTCTACATACTTGTTAATGCTCGGGTCAGAAAAATTATGTTTCTTCTCCAATCTGGCAGTTTCTTCTGCTAGTTCTCATCTCAATCATTGTTCATTGATTACACTTATCAAAATCCTTCCATACTTTTACACCCTCTAACAACTTAGCAGTGCAACTATTACTTCTAATATAATTTTTATTGCTTTTATTTTTGCTCTAAGTGTATTTGCAGCACTTGTGACACTGGTCACATGATGTTTAATATGGTAACTACACTGTGTGTTTATCTTATTTCCTTTAATGGGCCTTATGTTAAAATTTTAAAAAAATTCTGTTTATTTCAGTGAAAGACAGACAGAAAAATAGGTAGAGAGAGAGAGAGAGAGAGAGAGAGAGAGAGGATAGAGACACTCCAAGATCCAGTCTAGAGTACTGCTTAGCTCTGGCATATGGTGGTGCTGGGGATTGAATTTGGGATCACAGAGCCTCAAGCATGAACTTCTTCTACATAACTATTATGCTATCCCTCTAGTCTCATATTTTATTTATTTTTATTTTATTGGATAGAGACTGATAGATATCATGAGGGAAAGGGGAGATAGGAAGAGAGAAGGCGTGACACCTGCAGACCTGCTTCACTGCTTGTGAAGTGAACCCCCTTCAGGTGGGGAGCCAGAGGCTTGAACCTGGATCTCTGCACCGGTCTTTGCACTTCGCACCATGTGCGCTTACCCCGCTGCACTACCATCCAACCCCCAGATCATAACTTCTTAAAGGAAAGAACTATTTTTTCTTACTATTTTCATAGAGGTGTTAATGGTTTACAGCATAGTCTTTTACACAAAGCTACAACCTCTAATCTTTCCTTGATAGGTATCTAAGAGACACAATGGGACCCCACTATCCCTTTATCTCGCCTGTTTGCCTATGTTTTATTCTTTCTGCCAGATCTCTTATGACCCATCAGAATGTTTTCCATATGGGAGGCTCAATAAATACTCATTGAAGAATTTTGTTTTCTTGAGTAACATGCTTCAGAGGGTTTGCTCTAAAAAGGCTGATGATTGGGGGGTCAGGCGATAGTGCAGTGGGTTAAGCGCACATGGTGCAAAGTGCAAGGACCAGCTTAAAGATCCCGATTTGAGCCCCCAGCTTCCCACCTGCAGGGGGTCGCTTCACAGGCGGTGAAACAGGTATGCAGATGTCTTTCTCTCTTCCTCTCTGTCTTCCCCTCCTTCCTCAATTTCTCTCTGTCCTATCCAACAACAATGACAGCAATGACAACAATCACAAGGATAAACAACAAGGGCAACAAAAAGGAAAATAAAAAAAAAGGCTGATGATTGCAGAACTTGCTAATGTGTCTTCCTTTTTTTTTTTTCTTTTCTTTTTTTTTAATTGAGGATATTAAGGGTTTAAATACAGTTCTTGATACATGGGTAAAATTTCTCAATTTTCTGCAAAACACTCTCACTCCCATGCTATGTCCTCTTCAACCATAATTCTTACAGTGAGTACTTGTATAATTTCATGTGAAAGAATAGAAGTCTGGAAAAACATAAACATTTCATTTACTATTTTTTAGACCTTTTTGACTCTGACCTTAAATAAGGTAGTGCATTTTTATTACCAACTTATACAAGCTTATAATCTTTCACAAATACACAAGTGAAAAATCCCACAAAAAATGTTTAGACTCCACAATAGGTTGCCTTCCAGTAGTTTCCTATTTTATCATTTTCAAAAGACATCAGTGCTAGAATGATTCTCCAGATTAGTTTTATATACCATTGATGAACTGTAACTCTCAGATTAGAACACCAGCCTACTGGAATAGACATTCTTTTCCAACACACATGGAAATTTATATGGGATCAGGCAACATGCTAAGTCATTAGATAAATTTAATACTGTTTCGTACTAACCAGGTTTATTCATTACACTGGAAGCAAATTAGGATAATTTCAATTTAAAATTCCATATGATTGGTGATTTTAAAAAATCTAAAAAAAAAGCATACTAAAGGTTGCATGAGTAAAAACACAGAACTGATTAAAAATTCTGTAAAAATTTGATGTTACATCTTATATAATAGAAATGAATAAAATCTGGTTATTAATGAGATAAACATCCACCAGGAAATTACAAAAAGAGTTTTAAAAACAGAGAGCAGGAAATCATAAACAACAGAAAGTGATCAAACAGAATACAAAGATAAGGTACAGAAAATCAAATATTGTTTCTTTGATAAAAGACTAACAAAATTAATGTTGAAGGAAGGTAAAACCACAAATCAATAACACTAGAAATGTAAAAGAACAGGAACAGATGCAGACTAGAAAAAAATTATATCAGCAAATTTGAAAATGAGAAGTAGAAACATTTAGATAAGCATTTTACTAACATAAGACTATGCATTCGAAATATTTTTTAACCATTAAGATTTGAGGGGGGGGAGCCAGGCGGTAGCGCAGCGGGTTAAGCGCAGGTGGCGCCAAACTCAAGGACTGGCAAGAGGATCCAGGTTTGAGCCCCTGGCTCCCCACCTACAGGGGAGTCGCTTCACAGGCGGTGAAGCAGGTCTGCAGGTGTCTGTCTTTCTCTCCTCTTCTCTGTCTTCCCCTCCTCTCTCCATTTCTCTCTGTCCTATCCACCAACAATGACATCGATAATAACTACAACAATAAAACAACAAGGGCAACAAAAGGGGAATAAATAAATAAATAAAGTAAAATAAAAAGATTTGAGGGGGCTGACAGCTCACTAGGTAGCAAACATGCCTTGTCATGTGTTAATCCACATTGAAATGCCTGCACTATGTGGACAGTCTATGGCACTAGGGGAACTGTCAGTGCTTCCATCTTTTTTTCTCTCTCTGTTTCTGTGTCTTAATGAAACAAAAAGTTTTGGGAGTCACAGAGATACCACTGCAATGATGTATGGGACTTGCATGTAAGAGGTTTCAGGGTCAGACACCAGCACCATAACCAGAGTTGAGTAATAATCTGGTCAAAAGATAAAGAATAAATAAAATACTATTACATGTCGATATTTTGTCTTACAAGTTCCACACAGAAGTCACCCAACACACAAAGTTTAACAAGCATGCCTGCGCATTAAAAAAAAAAAAATGCTGGCATGCCACATATAATAAAGAGATTGCTGTATGCTATTTTAGGAAACAGGATGATAATAGAAAAGTAAAATAAGGTAAGAATATCATTTTATAATAATATTACATTCTTGATAGTAAAATTAATCAGGAATACTATAAGAAAGGGAAAATATAGATGACATCACTCAAAGATGTAAAAATTCAGTATGAATGTCTTATATCTAACATACTTCATTATATATTAAATAATAGATGCACAAGGTGTTTTACACATAGAATTATATATATAAAATATTAAATAAATATAAACAACACCTTACATGAATTCATATTGTGCTCTTATATAGTTTATATATGATGTCCTATTTAAATGTTATACTTAATATAACACTTTGTTGTATATTATATGTAAGTTTAGAGAATGTGATGTGAAGTAAAAATATAATACATAATAATTATATAATTATTATATAATATGGCATATAAATTAATTTGTTTATGGTAGCAGACCAAATTTTATGTTTATATTAACAAACCAAGTCTAACTATAGATAAAAAAAGGAACTGAATTCTGATTGGATCAAGATTGTGAGGTTAACTCGACAATAGAAAATCTACTAGTATAACTCACCGAATCTACAGAGTGAAGAAGAAAAACCCTATTTTTATCTCAATAGCTGCAGAAAAAGCATCTGAATAAATTTAACAACTATGCACAATAAATTTGTTGCTGTGGTAAAATATAGGTAACATAAAACTTATCATTTAACTACTTTAAAGCACAAAGTTCTTTGTTATTATTCATAGGTATTAAAAATGTATACAGAAAAAAGATTTTTTGAAGAATTACTTGAATGAGTCAGCTTAGTAAAAGTGTCAGATGTAAGATAAATCAATATACCATAATAAAATGTTTCTGTATACTACTGGAATAGTCTTTTTTGTTGTTGCTGGCACCAAGGCCTCACACATGCTCAATTCCTTCACTTACAGGCAATTTTTTTTTAATTCATTTTATTTCTGGTAGAGAGGGAAAGAGACTCCACTGATAGTGTCTCCTCTTTCCATGGTTCAAACCCCAAGCTTTACACATGGTATAGCAGCGACTGGGTGAGTTATCCCCCAAACCCAACTGATAGCCTTTGGGAACAAATATGGGTTGATTAAAAACAGTAGTTGCAGGGCAGGGCAGTAGCACACTGGGTCAAGAGCATGTAGTACAAAACACAAGGACCAGCACAAACCAAAAAGGATCCCAGTTCAAACCTCCCCTCACCCACCCCGCTTCCCACGTGTAGGCGGGTCGCTTCATGAAGAGTGAAGCAGATCTGCAGGTTATTATCTTTCTCTCTCCCTCTCTATCATTTTCTCTCTGTCCCTTCTCAATTTCTCTCTGTCCTATTCAATAAAAGGAAAAAATGGCTGCCAGGAGCAGTGGATTTGTAGTGTTGGCACGGAGTCCCAGAGACAACTCTGGGGCCAAAAAAAAAAAAAAAAAGCAGTTGCTCAGTATATATTAATTAAATGTCTGACAGCCAATGTTTTCCTTAAGAACAATTACCACGTTAAAATAAAATATAAGATAAACTGTATATGTTTCTAAAGGAAACATTATTTCCCGAGACTTTCTTTTTTCCAGATTTAAATGAAGAATTCCTAAAATAGCATAGTAAGGAGAAATGTTATCACAAGTTGACCAATGGCTGCCGAATTTAAGAAAACATTAGCTGTAAGTGTCCCCCCAAATAGTCTTGGCTTTGAATCAATTAGTATTAGCAAGTATTACAAAGCAGGATGTGGCCAGGGAGGCGCCACAAGGCAGAGCACAGGACTTGGAGCCATGAAGTCCAGTTTGATGTCTATCATCACTAATGCTAAAGCAGAACAGCGCTTTGGTCTCTCTCTCATGAAACAGGTAGGCACATCCTTTAAAAAAAAAAAAAAACTAAGTAGAAGGCAAGAATAACCACTAGTATGACTGTTTACCTTGAGTTTATGTTCTTTCCTATTCACAATCACAGCTGTGATTTGCTGGTCCATGAAGATCAGAATGGTGACCAACAACGCAGGGATAGCAGCAGCAAGGTACACCCACCAGGGGTTGCCTCCAAATGGTGGGATAAACCAACCCCGGTTTGGACTTGTCGGCTTGAAGAGCAGAAATTACAACAAACAAACAAAAAAAAACATTTTTCAGGATAGTCGAATGTACTACTTGGTGAAAAATCAATCAACTGAGGAAGACTCTCACATTTTATAGAGTCAACATAATGAAAATAGTTTTTGTAGAGTGGAACACAAGTTTTCTCTGGGAGGTTATTTTTTAAGGCAGTTTGTTTTTTTTTAATGAAGACTAAGAATATAGATGGACAGGAAAGAAATAAATGCCAGTTTGCACACTTGGGATAATCTAAGTACTCAAGATGAAAGAAAGTGATTTAAGTTTAAGTGGCAGCCATGAGAAAAACTGAAAGGCAAAGAGGCAGGCAAGAAATTACCAAATCATGGCTCAGATGGTGGCGAACCTGGTTAAGTGCACATATTACAATGCACAAGGACCCAAGTTCGAGCCCCCAGTCCCCACCTGGAAGGGAAAGCTTCATAAGTGGTGAAGCAGTGATGTAGGTGTCTCTCTGTCTCTCTTCTTCTTTATCTCCCCCTTCCCTCTTGATTTCTGTCTCTATCCAATAAATAAATAAAGATTAAAAAATTTAAAAAAAGAAATTACCAAACCACCATGAATTTTGTTCATGTATGTTAGCAAGTACACAAAAGTTGTTTCATCACTGCCAGATCATGATAGTTTGGGGAGAGCTCAGGAGTACAGCATTTGACTGCAGATCATGACAGTGTTAAAACAATGTACAAAAAGCTACACATCCCAGAGGGATAAAGGATAGGAAAGCTTTCAAGGGAGGGGATGGGATACAGAGCTCTTGTGGTGGGAACTGTGTGGAATTGTACCCCTCCTATCCTATGGTCTTATTGATATTTTCATTTTTTAATACAATTTTTTAAAAAAGAAAAAAAAATGGCCGCCATGAATAGTGGATTTGTAGTGCTGGCATTTGTAGTGCTGGCAACGAATCTTGGCAATAATTCTGGTGTTAAAAATAAAATGTTGGGAGTCGGGCTGTAGCGCAGTGGGTTAAGCGCAGGTGGTGCAAAGCAAAAGGACCGGCATAAGGATCCCGGTTCGAACCCCGGCTCCCGCAGGGGAGTTGCTTCACAGGCGGTGAAGCAGGTCTGCAGGTGTCTATCTTTCTCTCCTCCTCTCTGTCTTGCCCTCCTCTCTCCATTTCTCTCTGTCCTATCCAACAACAACAATAATAACCACAACAATAAAAAAACAACAAGGGCAACAAAAGGGAATAAATAAATAAAATAAAAAAAAATAAAAATAAAATGTTAAATGATTTTTAAAAAAGCTACACATATGCTGTGTATTATAACTGAACTTCTTTAAACATTGCTTTTCTTGTTTTACATATGAAAAACTACCCAGAATTGTCTATTAAATCCTCAAAAATATAGCAGAAAGTAGAAAAATATGGTATGTTTCCAGTTTTCAATCTACCCTCTGTCTTCAAGTCATACATCTCCACTACAGAAAAATATATTTCCATGTCCTCTTTTCTAACTTGAAAAATTAAGATTTCTTGGGGGCTGGGCAGTGGTGCACTTAGGTTTAGTGCACATAGTAAGAAGCACAAGGACTCATTCAAGGATCCTGGTTCCAGCCTCTGGCTCCCCATCTGCAGATAGGTTGCTTCACAAGCGGTGAAGCAGGTCTTCAGTTTCTATATTTCTCTTTCCCTCTTTTTTTTACCCCTCTCCTCTCAATTTCCCTCTGCCTTATCCAATTTAAAAAAAAAAAAAAAGGCCACCAGGAGCGGTGCATTTGTAATGCAGGTACCAAGCCCCAGCGATAACCCTGGATGCAAAAATGAATAATTAAAAAAGAAAGTAAAGTAAAACAGAAAAAATTATAATTTCTCCACATTTCCTGTCTGCTGAGAGAGCATCACTCCTGATGGTATTTCTGCCTTTTATCTCAACTTGTTCATAACTCCACCACTGTATCTATCCACACTTTACTCCCTTCAGAAAGCTGTGAGTTTGTAAGGAAGGAACTTTGTCTTGTTCAAAAATGCATTTGAGATCCCCAGTATGGGATCTGGCTCAGAGAAAGCATTCAATAAATATTAAACTAAATTAATAATTGAATGATTGATAACTAATCTTTTCTCATGGATGTGTGATGGGAGAGATAATGGAAAAAGGCATTATGTTTGCTATAACATAGAGCTCCCTTCCTCATTAAGCAGTTATTAATCTAAAATGACGGTTAGTTGAATTTTCTTAGTAAGTATGATTTCTGTGAGGGAGAGAAGACTGTTTTATAAGACAAATGAAAAACACAACAGAAAATTAGATATGAATATTTTAGATTGACTGCAAGATAAATTTTATGTGTTAGGGCTACACATTACTAATACACCAAAAGGTTAATAAAGCTTCCATCACCTTTGTAGTGATTAAAATGTACATTAAATTAAAAGTGCATGTATATGTATGACAGGTTGTTTGATAGGAGGAAAACAGCATTAAATTATATCTGTAATGTTGGGTCTATTAATTTTATGAGCTTCAATCTCAACTATATAAAATCAGGGTAATATTTCCACTGCATTTGGAATTATTATACAAATCATGGTGATAATTGTATGAAGGCATTTTGGATATTTTAAGATACACTAAAGCTATAGAACAGGGTTGTAATATTTATAAGGCATTTTTTCACTAAACTCAATATAATTAAATCTTCCATTAAAGTAACTGAAGAAATAGACAAATATAGGTAACTATACATGAAATCAGCATAGAAAGCTGTTGTTTCTGAAATGAAAAATATGAATAATTATACAAAACTAACTCAAAGAAAGTTACGATAAATCAGAATAGGGGAGAAATTAAAGGTAAGAAGTCCCATGTATGCATAAAAGAAAGAAGGTTACCTACCTTGAACTCACTTGGCACAATTAATTTTGGAGTATCCACACCTACCAGGGCATCTAGTATACAAAAGATGAGAATGGACAAGATAATGGCAAAATCACTGATCAGTTTTCTTGCCTAGAAGAAAAAAAACAGAATACATTTAGCACTGCAATATACAATATTCTTGTGTTTGAGTGGCATGAAGAATTTTACATATGCTAACAGTTTATAGTGGCAGCTTCATCAACAAACTGATGGATGATTCATAATGAAGGGTCATTATTTTAAAAATAACTTTTGCATCCTTTTCTTACCTGTCTAGAAATAATGTAATCTCAAAGATTTCGTCAGGCTGTGTGTGCGTGTGTGTGTGTGTGTGTGTCTGTGTAGAGCTAGGAAATCAAAAATAATATGTACCTGAAATACTAAGCAAACACTCCCCCTGTGTATAGTACAAAGGAGACTTGGATAAAGGTAACTATGGTAAAAAAAAAAAATTACATAAAGATCCGTTTCCCAGCCATGGCATCATTTCCCCAGACAATAACTTGGATCCACCTGTATATCAGATTTCAGGCTCAGAGAAAAAAACACACACACACACAAAACAGTATAGCCATAGGCCATTTGGGATATAACTAAAATACACCTACTAGCTATCAATAAAACTGAGACCCCCCAACTCTTAATCTGTACTACTCCAGCCTTTGGGTTCATGATTAGTCAACAAATTGTTTGGCTTTATATGTTAACTCTCTTTTCAGCCACCAGGTTCCAGATGCTAGCATGATGCCAACCGGACTTCCCTGAGCAGACAACCCCACCAATGTGTCCTGGAGCTCCACTTCCTCAGAGCCCTGCCCCACTAGGGAATGAGACAGGCAGGCTGGGAGTATGGGTCGACCTGTCAACGCCCATGTTCAGCAGGGAAGCAATTATAGAAGCCAAACCTTCCACCTTCTGCATCCCACATTGACCTTAGGTCCATACTCCCAGAGGATTAAAGAGTAGGAGGGGATGGGATACAGAGTTCTGGTGGTGGGAATCGTGTGGAGTTGTACCACTCTTATCCTATGGTTTAGTCAATATTTCCTTTTTATAAATAAAATTAAATTAAAAATAAAATAAATAAAATATTCAAAAGTTACATACAGATATAGAATTCTTATTACTCCAGAGACTGTGTTGAACAAAGCTCATAGGTAAGGCATCTACAAGGAAGCCTCTTTCTAGATAAAAATGAGGGTCGATTCATCTGTTATCTCATGATCTCAGGATGATTAGTCAGTTTTCTGATGCTGCCAGGTGAAGGGAAAAGGATTAAATTTGGGCTGAGTGTCTGCATCATCTTAGGGCAAGGTTTCTATTGAAACAGTAGTGGGACTGGGCTGGGGAGATGGCATTGTGGTTTTGCAAAAGATTTTCATGCTGGAGGGTCTGAAGTCCCAAACTCAATCCTCAGCATCACTATAAGCCAGAGATGAGGAGTGTTCTGCTTCCTTTTTCTGTGTCTTTCTCTCTGTCTTTCATAAAAATTAACTAACTAAATATTAAAACAGTAGTAGGACTGCTGCTGCCACATCCTCAACAGAAACTAAACTGAAAAAATCACTTGGTATGTAGACTTGCTAAAATCCATTATAGTGCTCAATTCTTGACAAGTACCAACTGTCAGGAGCATTTAGACTTAATGAGTAGCAAGGTCAAAGACAGACTTTTGAGCCAGGAGTTGACTAACTCTATTAATTTCTGCTAGCTTTAACTTTCTTAAGAGGAGCAAAAAGTCAGAGAAGAGACCTCTTCAGGGGCAAGTTAGCAACCACATGAAATAATTCCCAATCCAAACATATAGCAGGCATCAGTTCGAGGATAAAATGTACAGTACAGTGGTTAGAAGCACAATTTTCATAGTTAGGACTATCTGGGTTAGAATACTAGCACCCAACAGCACAGCTATATACAAGATAGGGGTACTGTACAGCAAACCCTAACAAAAGGACTTTTCAAAGTTAACCCAATTACCAATTAATGTGATGATAACATTAACTATCGATTGTCTTTTTGAACCCTAAGACAGCAGGGTTCACATCTCCACTATAGAGCCTCTACTTCCCCCAGTCCTGGAACCTTAGGATAGGGCCCACTTTCTCGTATGCCTCTCCCAATCCATATCAAATAATATTGCATCTGCCGGTCACAACCTAACCAACACAACGATTGCCACCTCAACATGCTTCACTTCAGATTGTGTCCAGAGACTTCACGTGTGGAATGACAACCCTTCAGCTTCATTACTCGGGTGAGACCTTTTCTTTTATAGTACACTCTAATTCCATCTCAGGTGGTTCACTTTCTAACAAAGCCCCAAAACCTAGATATACACCAGTTTCTGTGAGAGAGAGCATATGTTCACACGTATCCGTAAACTACTGCAAAATATATACCTGAAAGCAGAAGTACACTAGAGTTTGCAGTGAGTACCCCCCTAACACTTCCTCTCCACTATTCCAAGCTTTGGGTCCATGATTACTCAACAATTTGTTTGGCTTCGTATGTTAACTCTCTTTTCAATCACCAGGTTCCAGATGTCATCAGGATGCTGGCCAGGCTTCCCTGGACTGAAGAGCCCACCAATGTGCCCTGCTGCTTCCCCAGAGACCCACCCTACTAGGGAAAGAGAGAGGCAGACTGGGAGTATGGACCGACCAGTCAACGCCCATGTTCAGAGGGGAAGTAATTACAGAAGCCAGACCTTCTACAACCCACAATGACTCTGGGTCCATGCTCCCAGAGGGATAGAGAGTGGGAAAGCTTATCAGGGGAGGGAGTGGGATATGGAGATTGGGTGGTGGGAATTGTGTGGAGTTGTACCCATCCTACCCAATGGTTTTCTTAATTTATCCTTTCTTAAATAAATAAATAATAAAAAAGAATACCAGCACCATTACTTCCTACCTGTAAATATTTAACCTTTCCTAACTCTGATGATTCCATTTGCAAAATGAAGCCAATTTAATCATGAAAGTCCTTAATATAAATGATAAACTCTTATACGTGTTAACTATTATTATTTCAAGTTCCAAAAGGCTGCTTTGTCTGCAGAATTCATTGGAATAACTAAATGATCTACTGACAGGAGGACTTTGAAAGAAATCTTCAATTCCAAGAAACATGAAAACCCACCAATAATATGGACCTGCCACTCAGAGCTAATTTTGCTTGGAAGTATCTAGAATTCCTGCAGATAAAGGCTAAATACTAGAGGAAACTTTAACTTCTTAAATTGTATGTAAGTAAGTGTTGATACTCACAATATAGGATAATCTCACAATATAAGATGGTCATGTGAAACAATTTTAGGATCATATAACAAAGCTATAACAATCTTTCTGTTCAAAGGCCATAAGTTGCTGTAAGACCACAGGTCATTGAACAGGCATAAAATAACTTATTTTATGTTTAAGAACTTCCCATCCTTATCTACCAAATCCATCATGCTGACAACTCAAATATTTTAGAAGATGTTTAAAGAAAAGGGGACAATTTATTTTAAAGTACAGCTTTTCAGAGGCCTGACAGTGTTAACACCTGGTTGAGCACACAGGTTCAAGCCCTGGCTCCCCATCTGCAGGTGATGAAACAGGTCTGCAGGTGTCTATCTTTCTCTCTCTCTCTTCCCTGCTCTCTTAATTCCCAATACTAATTTTCATAAATAACATAATGCATATAACATGTAAATATATATATATAAACTGACATATGAAAACATATAAAATTTAAATTGCCCTAAAAAGAGCTCTTGAGACCTATTTCATGTGACCAAGCTTGTCAAAGTATAATTCACTGTAGAGACTCAAAAGACTTTCACTGAAGGGCACAAAGCCTTAAACGAAAGGAAAAAAAAAAAAAAAAAGACATACAAACTAATTAAAGGCATTATCAGTACATTTCTCTAGTGTTCCAACTGTTTTAAATAGCAACTATAGTGATGAAAAGACATATAAGTAGCTAATTTTTCAATTTTCATATGACAAAGTCTAGAGGTAATAGCTCTGTGCAAGGAAGAAGAAGATAGTTTCATGTTCTAAGTTTTTCTAAAGCAACTGATTAGCAATATGCCAGTTGCCATGTTCTGATCTAGGAATACTTGACATTCTGAACATATCTTGTGAATCTGAGATGATAATCTTGGTTTTCATCCCACAATACTGGATATACTTTCTTGGTCTTTACTGGTTTCTTCCAACTTCTCCAAATTCTTGAGGTTAGAGTGTCCCAACGTTCAGACTTCGGGTTTCCTCTGTATCTATGCTCTCTCCATAAGTTACCTAATTAAGTCTCATGGCTTTACATAGTCCACATATTTCTAGGTGATACTTAACTCCAGAATCTTCTATTCATCTACCTGACACTTCCACATGAATTTCTTATGGGCATGTCAAAAGCTCAGTATTTACATTACCTTCTTGGCATATGCCCAGTTTGACTGCTAGAGACTGAAGTTTGTTCTTTCAGTAGTTTTCTTCATGTTAATTATTAATGCCAACTTTTTTATTGCTTAGGACAAAAATATTGAACAGTCTATGCAACTCTTCTTTTTCTCATATCATATCCATTAGGTTAGCATATAACTTTCCAAACAAATCTGGTATCCCACAACTTACCACTTCTATTGCTATAACCACCCTTATCTCATATGGTTTACTGCATTGGCTTCTTATTCTATCCTGTTTCTACACTTGCCCAAGTTTGATATACTGTCCATGTATCATTCAGAGCAACTGTGTCAAAATTTAGTTCAGTTTACATGGTAGGCAGAATATCCATAGCATAGTCCCTAGAACCTGTTAATAAGTAATGTTACATAGTTAAAGAGGATTAAAGTTGGAGATAGAATGAAGTTATTCATCAGCTGGCCTAGAGGTTGAGTAAACGGTCTGGGATTCTTTGGGTGGGACCAATGTAATCCAAGGGTCCTTATACAAGAAAGAAGAAGAAATGAATGATGAGAAGAAAATTGTGTCTCAACAACAGTTCTCCTTTTATACCAGACTGGGTTTGACCCTTTGGGTTTTTTTTTTTTTTTTTTAACATTCCCCCACTTGCAGGGGATACATTTCTTTATTTTTTTAATTTTTTTTTATTTAAGAAAGTATTAATTAACAAAACCATAGGGTAGAAGAGGTACAATTCCACACAATTCCCACCCCCCAATCTCCATATCCCACCCCCTCCCCTGATAGCTTTCCCATTCTCTATCCCTCTGGGAGCATGGACCCAGGGTCATTGTGGATTGCAGAAGGTAGAAGGTCTGGCTTCTGTAATTGCTTCCCCGCTGAACATGGGCGTTGACTGGTCGGTCCATACTCCCAGTCTGCCTCTCTCTTTCCCTAGTAGGGTGGGTCTCTGGGGAAGCTGAGCTCCAGGACACATTGGTGGGGTCTTCAGTCCAGGAAAGCCTGGCCAGCATCCTGATGACATCTGGAACCTGGTGACTGAAAAGAGAGTTAACATACGAAGCCAAACAAATTGTTGAGTAATCATGGACCCAAAGCTTGGAATAGTGGAGAGGAAGTGTTAGGGGGGTACTCACTGCAAACTCTAGTGTACTTCTGCTTTCAGGTATATATTTTGCAGTAGTTTACGGATACGTGTGAACATATGCTCTCTCTCACAGAAACTGGTGTATATCTAGGTTTTGGGGCTTTGTTAGAAAGTGAACCACCTGAGATGGAATTAGAGAATACTATGAAAGGAAAGGTCTCACCCGAGTAATGAAGCTGAAGGGTTGTCATTCCACACGTGAAGTCTCTGGACACAGTCTGAGGTGAAGCATGTTGAGGTGGCAATCATTGCATTGGTTAGGTTGTGACCGGCAGATGCAATATTATTTGATATGGATTGGGAGAGGCATACGGGAAAATGGGCCCTATCCAATGGTTCCAGGACCGGGGGAAGTAGAGGCTCTATAGTGGAGATGTGAGGTTCCTGCTGTCTTAGGGTTCAAAAAGACAATCGATAGTTAATGGTATCATCACATTAATTGTTAATTGGGTTAACTTTGAAAAGTCCTTTTGTTAGGGTTTGCTGTACAGTACCCAGTATCTTGTATATAGCTATGCTTTTGGTTGCTTCTGATCTACTTGGTCTAGGCTTTTGAGAGAGTCTGCATATCAATTACACAGCCTATATATTAAAATGATTCAGTTTGTGTTTTGAAAAACCTCGAGACATACAATTAATTTTCCCCCTTTCGTATTAATTAACCAGTAGTGATTTATATGACTACATTTTACTAGGAGTGTACATAAACACCATTCCCACCACCAAAAGACTGTGACCCATCCCTCCCACCCACTCCCACCCACCCTTTGGTTTTTGTTTACTGTTTGTAGCTATAAAAATAAAGGAGAACATATTTCAGCCCTTTGCAGAATTAATGATAAATCTCCCAATCTAAGGAGAAGCAGCCAGCTTAAATATTTAAACTCCTAAAGCAAATAAGAGAAATTAAGTGGCTGGGAAGGGAAATTTAACTAACCATACACTATTCTCCTGCTCTTGAACAAAAACAACTTAATAAATCTATTATAGACACACTCTTCATGAAGATGATAGTGTATTAATTATTAAGAGAGTCACAATCATAGAGACACCAACTGTGAGAAGCTAATTAATTTACAAGGAAAAATGAATTTGGCTCCCTGAAGCCCCAGAGGACATTTGGTTTTCACTTTGTGAGAACTGCAGCTGCTCCTAAATTAACTGGGGGAAAGGTTATGAGCCTGCAGAGTGATTCTCAATGGATTGAGCTGTTATGAAAAGATAAGTACAGCAGCAGGCATCCTGTGGGTACTCGATAAATATTCATTCATGATGTCAATCCCTCTAGTGATCATTGTGCTTGGAATATGCTAAACAACAGTAGAGGACAAAAACCATTCGTTCTAAATTTAGACTTAACATGTTGGGGGCTGGGAGAGGCATCAGGTAGAACACACTTTTTGCCATGTCCTAAGACCTGGGATCCCCACCCCCGGTGATTTATGTGAGAGTCCCTGCATGAGGAAGCTTCTCCTCTCCCTCCATTTCTGTTTCTCACTCTCAGAGAGAGAGAGAGAGAGAGAGAGAAGGGAGAGAGAAAGGGAGAAAGACAGAGGAAACCTACTAGGAGCAGAGGAATTGTGCAGGTGTGTAGCCCTAGCAATTACCCTGTGTCAAAAAAAAATTATACCAGACAAATATATGCCTTTTGGTAATCACAAAAAGGTACAAAGTAGCATAAGAATTTTGAAATTTGACCCTTCCAGTAACCAATAATGTAGTACACTGTAAAAGAAAGAGGCATTACTATTACTATAACAGCAATCATAATGCACTGCACTTAGAATCAACAATACTCACTGAAATTTAAATTCAATAAAAAAAGTTTGATATACTGATTCCTGATTTACTTAAGATTTTAGTTCAATGAGTTCTAGAATCAGAGGGCTTTGAGTAAAGATATGCAGTGGATTAGACAATTTATCTGGATCAGGCTTCAAGTTTGTCAATGGAAGTCTAACATGAAAAGGTTTTGTTTACAGGCACAGGGCAAAGTAGAGTTGTAAGACTAATTAATAATTCAGTAGATATGTTAAGGTGACTTCAGTAATCCTACACCTCTTCATTCTGCCTCGAAACTGAACAGAATAGAGCCAAATTAGTGTGATCCAATGCTAAAGATCAAATCGCACCAGAAGTGCTATATCTAATCTGGCCACTATAATCTAAATTGAAACTGAAAATCTGGAGCTGGTCCAGGGAAAATTCAGTAGGAATGAGAACCCAGAAAACACATTATTGTCCCCTTTGCTGGTCTCCTTCAAAAAGCTACAGGGAGAAACTATCTTCAGATATGCTAAGCCTGGCATAGCTAAAAAACATTTTCACTCCTCTGTATTTTCAAGGGCCAGGAGCACATCCTGAGGACTGAGACTGTGAAAGGCAGATTTCAAACAGTCCATAGATGGCCACATGTCAAAAATTAGGAGGCAATGCTACACTAGATGGTATTAAAAGGTACAGAACTGGAGCTGTATATGGCACACCTACACACATATGTTGTAGTGTACAAGGACACATGTTCAAGCCCTCTGGTCTCCATCTGCAGGGTAGGAAGCTTCACAAGTAGTGAAGCAGTGTTGCATGTGTCTCTGTCTCTCTCTCCCCACTCCCTCCCTATCCTTCCATCTGAATTTCTCTCTGCTGCTACCCAAAAGTAAAAAAATAAATAAATAAAATAAAATATTTAATGTTATAGAACTAAAATTCAGTGACAAAGATTCAATTAACAGGGGCCTTGAGGTGGCTTACCCCATAGAGCACATATGCAGGGCCCTAGATTCATGCCACCTGCCAGCACAGCAGAGTTCCTACAGGGAAGAAAGCTTCAGCAGTGAGGGAGTGATCCTGCTGGATCTCTCCTTCTCCTCTGCCTCTCTTTCCCACACTCTCTCAGACCCTACTAAAGTAAGAGAAAAATGGTTACTGGTAGTGGTAAAGTCCTAGCAATATATAACCCTGGTAGCAAAAAAGAAATCACTCAATCCTATGATTTTATCCCATCTTTAAAATCAGTGCCTCAAAGACCACCATGAACTTATATGTCAAAGAAGGCATTACAATGTTGCCAATGGAGGGACTATGTAGGAAAGGGGAAAAGTATCCAAATGAGTAATTCTCATTTGAAAAGCCCCAAATCACCACTTAGTCAACACAAATATACACAGAGTTCCCACTATGTGGCAGGTCTGTGAACTGCTCACCTTTGTGTATCCCTATCACACATTACCACAATATCTTGTTTGAATATTGAACAATATGCTAACTACAGGGCATAAAATACTGACATTAAATGAAGGATAGCAAAGAATATATGCTCAGACATGATCTAAAGGAAGTGTAGTTGTCATAGCAAAAAAAAAAAAAAAAAAAAAAAAAACCTCACCATTAAGCCAACCCACACAACGTCTTGAACCACTATTTATTGCCAGGACATAAGAACTAAGTAATTCCTTAAGAAAGGTATTTTCATGGCTTGAAAGGTGGCACAGTGGATAAAATACTGGACCCTCTTCCTATCTTTCTTATGAAAAAGTAAAATCTTTAAAAAAAAATGAAGAAAGGCATTTTCAAGTCAATTATATACCTCAGTTGGCCACAATGAATGTAACTATTATAAAGCACCAAAACTCCTATCTAATTCAGAGGACTCTGCAGCTATCTGAGTTTCACCAATTGTAGCTCTGCTCTATCTTTCCCTCCCTGCTTTATCTTCAAGCTGCTGCTTTTTTTTTGCCGGCACATGTATAGTGACAGCATCTTTGTTCCATGCATACGATGACTTGCTGGTACAGGACTCTGAAGGACATTTCATGTTAATGCTCTGAACCATTTGCTCCAGAAAATCAATCGTTATAGTATAATATTCTTACTGGGGGGTTTGATGTCAAAAGACTTGGGTCAAAAGATTTGAGGCTGATGGAACAACTGATAACTGTGTGGGTTCACAGATTGATATATCTGCCTAAAAAGGAGGGGGCACCAAGGGAAACAATCAGAGAAGTACTGATGGTTCATTCCACATTCCACCAGACATCAGAACTCTCTCAAAGTACCTGCTCTTCAAACAAAACTACTGAGGGACAGAGTAGTAATGGCATATTATTTCCTCTTAGATGGGCTGCTAGTGGCTTCATCAGGGAGGAAAAGAGCAAATGACTTACTCTAATTAGGCAGAGAAAGGTATGAGGGCCTCAATTAAGGGGACAAAAGTATCAGCATCAAAGAGAGGTGCTACCACAGGATAACTAAGGGGGCACTGATGTGCTGAATTTAACAAAGAAAAACTTAGACAAGTACGACAGATACCATAGGCCCATTTTTACTCCTTTCCATCATGGTCTCTGCAAGAGGTTGGGGGAAAAATGAGCAAAGCTCTGGGATCCACAATGCATTTCTTTGCCCTCTACATTGCAGCTGGGTTTAGCTGGAGCATCCAGCAGATAGAAGTAAGGTCAGAGAATAGTTTCCTGTAGCTCTATCCTGGGAGAAACTTCAGGATTGCTATCCCCAATCCAAAATCACAGTGTCTCTCTAGGCAGGTTTCTCTCCCTTCTCTCTTCTCTCTTCCAGGTGCTGGCAACTACATCATTTCCTCATTCTTTGGGTTCCTAAGGATCACACTATTACTAGCACAGGGGTAGTACACTTCCCTGGAAAGTCTGTCCACCACCAGGCTCACCTTTGCAAATAAGACCTTAACCAAAACACTCAAATTATCCTAGTATTAGTATATCATTTGCTTCCTGCTAAGGCCCCAAGTGACAACGTGAAATATAGCGGTAAGATTACCCTCTTGGGTAACTGTGGAAGGCAAGGAATATAGGAAGATTAGTCAATTCAGTTGTAGATTGAAAAAAACATATTTAGAATATGCTAGAGGGCAAGTGTGGATCATTCACAGAGGCTACAGCAGCAGCAAAAGAAGACCTGGCATTGAAATAATTAATTTTGAAAAATTGTTAGGCCCTGAGCACCACTATAAGAAAGAGTTTAATACAGAGAATTTATTTAATTTAGCAGAGTCAGAAAGCTCGTTTAAAAAGTATTAAGTGGGCGGGGGAGGAGGAAGATGGCGGACTGAGAAGCTGCTAACAGCGAGTGCTCTGATCGCATCGTCAGCAACGGTAGGATTTTCTGCCTTTAGCAGGCCAGTAATAAGGGGTGACACCAAAGAGGTGATTATAATTTAATTTGGGTTAAGAATTAGAGTAAAGGTGACACGGACTAGCGGGGCTCCAGACTTCCTAGGCAGCGCCGGGCAAGGCGAGTGCACCGGGCATTGTCCTCCGCCTGGGAAGGCGGCTCCTCCGCCGGTTGCAGAGTGCGGCGGGCAGAGGACCCTGAGAGAGCACTTTAGCTCGGGGGCTTTCTCTTGGGAGTCTCCAGGGTCCACCGCGACCCTGAGGGTGGATCCAAAGACTTCTTGAGTATAGCTCTCATTGGATCAAAGGACTTGGAGCTAGTTTTCATTTTCAAGAAATCCTTTAAAAAAGTCTGGAGGGGGGGTTTTCCGGAAGATGGTGGACTGAGAAGCGGCTAGCCTTGGAGCTCCGGACACATCTCGTGTAAACAATAGGATTTTCTGCCTTTAGCAGGCCAGCCAATAAAGGGCCATAGCATTGACACCAAGGAGGTGACTATAACTTAATTTGGGTTAAGAATTAGAGTAGGGGAAAAAAATTCTTTTTTCTTCCTTTTAATTTTCAAGCATACATCCTTCCTGCCGCCCCCCCCCCCATAAGCAGTCCCTGGGACCAGCTCCTAGCAGGATACCCCATACCACCAAACAGGGTTTTTTTTTTTGTTTGTTTGTTTTTGAATTCACTGATACACATTTGGGAAGTTCCTTGCACTGCTCTTTAATTACAACTCTTCTTCTTATCTTCTCCCTTTTCTCTCTCTTATCTCTCTCTCTCTCTCTCTCTTTTTTAATCTTGTCATACAATTCTTTCTTCTTTGCCTTTCTGAATTTGTGAATTACTTTGGGGAAGAAATCTGACTCAGAGTGGACTCTCTATGTGTGTATCTCTGCTCTAGTTCCCTTTCCCCTCTTGTTACCCCTAGAATATACACTGGATAGTAGATTTGCATAACTGTCTATTCTTGCTATCCTCTCTTTCTTTTCTCTTTCTTCACTGGGATTTGGTTACTATTTTTTCACGGACTGGAGAAGTTGTTTGGCTAATTGGTAACGATTAAACTACTTCAATACTTACTTCAGTTGCTACTGTAATTCCGGAGGTTGGTGAGTGCAATTGTCATAAAGGTATTTAGTACAGTGTTACTTGTACTCAAGACACAACAACTGAGGAACAACAGAGCATAAAAAAAGAGAGAAACACATAAATAAAAAAATGGGTAGATTAAAAACAAATAAAACTGCTACTCCAATGAATGAAGACAAGAGCCCAGAAGAAACCACAAATCAGTCAGAAGTAACCATAGATAAGAAAAGTACAAGCAATAATAAACTTATTAATCACAGAAATGAAAACAACATTGGAGGAAAGGAATGGCAGTATTAGGGAAACAACAGTTGAGACCCCCAAGGAAAATATTGATTATCTTGAGGAAATTAGAGAACTGAAAGCTGAAATAGCTGTAATGAAGAAAGAAGCTGAGGCAAGGGAAAGCAGACTAACAGAAGCAGAAAACAGAATTAGTCAGACAGAGGATGAGTTAGAGAAAACTAAGAAAGAGGTGAAAGAGCTCAAAAAGAGATTGAGAGACACTGAAAACAACAGAGACATATGGGATGATATCAAAAGAAGTAACATTCGTATAATTGGCCTGCCAGAGGAAGAAAGAGAGGAAGGGGAGGCAAACATTCTAGAGGAAATAATACAAGAAAACTTCCCAGGCCTGAATAACAAAAAGGATATCAAGGTTCAAGAGGCCCAGAGAGTACTAAACAGAATCAACCCAGACCTGAAGACACCAAGACACATCATAGTCACAATGAGAAGAAGTAAGGATAAAGAAAGGATCCTAAAGGCTGCAAGAGAGAAACAAAAAGTCACATACAGGGGAAAACCCATAAGATTATCTGCAGATTTCTCCACTCAAACTCTAAAAGCCAGAAGGGAGTGGCAAGATATCTATCGAGCCCTGAATGAAAAAGGGTTTCAACCAAGGATAATATATTCTGCTAGACTTTCATTCAAGCTAGATGGAGGGATCAAAACCTTCTTAGACAAACAACAGTTAAAGGAGGCAACCATCACCAAGCCGGCCCTGAAAGAGGTACTAAAAGACCTCTTATAAACAAGAACATCACTATAATACTTGCAATATATCAGAGCAAACAAAATTTTTTTTAGAACAATGGCACTACAACACATTAAATCCATAATATCAATAAATGTCAATGGCTTAAACTCACCCATCAAAAGGCACAGGGTGGGGGGATGGATCAGAAAACATAACCCAACCATATGCTGCTTGCAAGAATCCCATCTGTCACAACAAGATAAACACAGACTTAAAGTGAAAGGATGGAAAACTGTCATATAGGCTAACGGTCCACAAAAAAGGGCAGGAACAGCCATTCTCATCTCAGACACGATAGATTTTAAATTAAATAAAGTAATAAAAGATAGGCAAGGACATTACATAATGATTAGAGGATCAATCAGCCAAGAAGACTTAACAATTATTAACATCTATGCACCCAACGAGGGACCATCTAAATACATTAAGCATCTACTGAAAGAATTTCAAAAATACATCAATAGTAATACAATAATAGTGGGAGACTTCAATACCCCACTCTCACACTAAGACAGATCAACAAAGCAGAGAACCAATAAAGATACAAGAGAATTGAATGAAGAGATTGACAGACTAGACCTCTTGGACATTTTCAGACTCCTCCACCTCAAAAAACTGGAATACACCTTCTTTTCAAATCCACATAACACATACTCAAGGATAGACCACATGTTAGGCCACAAAGACAGAATCAATAAATTCAAGAGCATTGAAATCATCCCAAGTATCTTCTCAGACCACAGTGGAGTAAAACTAACATTTAACAACAAATGGAAAATTATTAAAAGACATAGAATTTTGAAACTAAACAACATGTTCCTTAAGAACCACTGGGTCAGAGACTCACTCAAACAGGAAATTCAAATGTTCCTGGAAACTAATGAAAATGAAGACACAACCTATCAAAATATTTGGGACACAGCTAAAGCAGTACTGAGAGGGAAACTTATAGCCATACAATCACATATTAAACACCAAGAAGAAGCCCAAATAAACGACCTTACTACACACCTCAAGGACTTAGAGGAAGAGGAACAAAGGAACCCTAAAGCAACCAGAAGGACAGAAATCACTAAAGTTAGAGCAGAAATAAACAACATCGAAAATAAAAGAACCATACAAAAGATCAATGAAGCCAAATGTTGGTTCTTTGAAAGATTAAACAAAATTGACAACCCCCTAGCCAGACTCACCAAACAAAAAAGAGAGAAGACTCACATTAATAGAATTGTAAACGATGGAGGAGATATCACAACTGACACCACAGAAATCCAGAGAATCCTGCGAAACTTCTATAAAGAACTATATGCCACCAAGCTAGAGAATGTGGAAGAAATGGAACAATTCCTAGAAACCTATGCACTTCCAAAACTGAACCAAGAATAACTACAAAATAAAAATGCACCAATCACAGACAAAGAAATTGAAACCGTTATTAAGAATCTCCCCAACTACAAAAGTCCTGGACCAGATGGCTTCACAAACGAATTCTACAAAACATTCAGGAAACAGTTAATACCCATACTTCTTAAGCTATTCCATAAGATTGAAGAAACAGGAATACTCCCTTCCACCTTTTATGAAGCCAACATCACCCTGATACCAAAAGCTGATAGGGACAGAACAAAAAAGGAAAACTACAGACCAATATCTCTGATGAACATAGATGCCAAAATATTAAACAAGATCTTGGCCAACCGGATACAGCAACACATCAAAAAGATTGTTCATCATGACCAAGTGGGATTCATCCCAGGAATGCAAAGCTGGTTCAACATCCGTAAGTCAATCAATGTCATTCACCACATCAATAAAAGCAAAGCCAAAAACCACATGATTATCTCAATAGATGCAGAGAAAGCCTTTGACAAAAGCCAACACCCATTCATGCTCAAAACTCTACAAAAAATGGGAATAGATGGGAAATTCCTCAAGATAGTGGAGTCTATATATAGCAAACCTACAGCCAACATCATACTCAATGGAGAGAAGCTGAAAGCATTCCCCCTCAGATCGGGGACTAGACAGGGCTGTCCACTGTCACCGTTACTCTTCAACATAGTATTGGAAGTTCTTGCCATAGCAATCAGGCAAGAGAAAGAAATCAAAGGAATACAGATTGGAAGGGAAGAAGTCAAGCTCTCACTATTTGCAGATGATATGATAGTATACATAGAAAGACCTAAAGAATCCAGTAGAAAATTACTGGAAGTTATTAGGCAATATAGCAAGGTATCAGGCTACAAAATCAATGTACAAAAATCAGTGGCATTTCTTTATGCAAACACTAAATCTGAAGAAGAAGACATCCAGAAATCACTCCCATTTACTGTTTCAGCAAAATCAATCAAATACCTAGGAATAAAGTTGACCAAAGAAGTGAAAGACTTATATACTGAAAACTATGAGTCGCTACTCAAGGAGACAGAAACTGATACCAAGAAATGGAAAGATATCCCATGCTCATAGATTGGAAGAATAAATATAATCAAAATGAATATTCTCCCCAGAGCCATATACAAATTTAATGCAATACCCGTCAAAGTTCCACCAAGCTTCTTTAAGAGAATAGAACAAACACTACAATCATTTATCTGGAACCTGAAAACACCTATAATTGCCAAAACCATCTTAAGGAAAAGAAACAGAAATGGAGGCATCACACTCCCAGACCTTAAACTATATTATAAAGCCATCATCATCAAAACAGCATGGTACTGGAACAAAAATAGGCACACAGACCAGTGGAACAGAATTGAAAGCCCAGAAGTAAATCCCAACACCTAAGGGCTTCTAATCTTTGATAAGGGGGCCCAAAGGATTAAATGGAAAAAATGAGGCTCTCTTCAATAAATGGTGCTGGGAAAACTGGGTTGAAACATGCAGAAGAATGAAATTGAACCACTTTATCTCGCCAGAAACAAAAATAAACTCCAAATGGATCAAAGACCTAGATGTCAGACCAGAAACAATCAAATACTTAGAGGAAAACATTGGTAAAACACTTTCCCACATACACCTCAAGGGCATCTTTGATGAATCAAACCCAATTGCAAGGAAGACTAAAGCAAAAACAAACCAATGGAACTACATCAAATTGAAAAGCTTCTGCACATCCAAAGAAACTATTAAACAAACAGAGAGACCCCTCACAGAATGGGAGAAGATCTTCACATGCCAGACATCAGACAAGAAACTAATCACCAAAATATATAAAGAGCTCAGCAAACTTAGCCGCAAAAAAGCAAATGACCCCATCCAAAAATGGGCAGAGGAAATGAACAAAACATTCACCACAGAGGAGATCCAAAAGGCTAACAAACATATGAAAAACTGCTCTAGGTCACTGATTGTCAGAGAAATGCAAATTAAGACAACACTAAGATACCACCTCACTCCTGTAAGAATGGCATACATCAAAAAGGACAGCAGCAACAAATGCTGGAGAGGATGTGGGGACAGAGGAACCCTTTTACATTGCTGGTGGGAATGTAAATTGGTACAGCCTCTGTGGAGAGCAGTCTGGAAAACTCTCAGAAGGCTAGACATGGACCTTCCATATGACCCAGTAATTCCTCTCCTGGGGTAATACCCCAAGGACTCCATAACACCCAACCAAAAAGAGGTGTGTACTCCTATGTTCATAGCAGCACAATTCATAATAGCTAAAACCTGGAAGCAACCCAGGTGCCCAACAACAGATGAGTGGCTGAGAAAGCTGTGGTATATATACACAATGGAACACTATGCAGCTATCAAGAATAATGAACCCACCTTCTCTGACCCATCTTGGACAGAGCTAGAAGGAATTATGTTAAGTGAACTAAGTCAGAAAGATAAAGATGAGTATGGGATGATCCCACTCATCAAAAGAAGCTGACTTAGAAGATCTGAAAGGGAAACTAAAAGCAGGACCTGATCAAATTGTAAGTAGGGCACCAAAGTAAAAACCCTGTAAGGGTTGGTGAGGGGTAGACATGTAGCTTCCTGGGCCAGTGGGGGGTGGGAGTGGGGGGGAGGGATGGGTCACAGTCCTTTGGTGGTGGGAATGTTGTTTATGTACACTCCTAGCAAAATGTAGACATATAAATCAGTAGTTAATTAATATGAGAGGGGGAAATCAATTGTATGTCTCAAAGTTTCTCAAAAGACAAACTGAATCTTTTTAATATATAGGCTATGTATCTGATACGCGGACTCTCTCAAAAGCCTAGACCAAGTAGATTAGAAGCATCCAATAGCACAGCTATATACAAGATACTGGGTACTGTACAGAAAACCATAACAAAGGGACTTTTCAAAGATAACCCAATTAACAAATAATGTGATGATAATATTAACTATCGATTGTCTTTTTGAACCCTAAGACAGCAGGAACCTCACATCTTCACTATAGAGCCCCTACTTCCCCCAGTCCTGGAACCCTTGGATAGGGCCCACTTTCCCATATGCCTCTCCCAATCCATACCAAATAATATTGCATCCACCGATCACAACCTAACCAAAGCAATGATTGCCACCTCAACATGCTTCACCTCAGACTGTATCCAGAGACTTCACGTGTGGAATGACAACCCTTCAGCTTCATTACTCAGGTGAGACCTTTCCTTTTATAGTACACTCTAATTTCATCTCAGGTAGTTCACTTTCTAACAAAGTCCCATAACCTAGATATACACCAGTTTCTGTGAGAGAGAGCTTATCTGCACACGTATCCATAAACTACTGCAAAATATATACCTGAAAGCAGAAGTACACTAGAGTTTGCAGTGAGTACCTCCCTAACACTTCCTCTCCACTATTCCAGGCTTGGGATCCATGATTGCTCAACAAATTGTTTGGCTTCATATGTTAACTCTCTTTTCAATCACCAGGTTCCAGATGTCATCAGGATGCTGGCTAGGCTTCCCTGGATTGAAGACCCCACCAATGTGTCCTGGAGCTCAGCTTCCCCAGAGACACACCTTACTAGGGAAAGAGACTGGGGGTATGGACCGACCAGTCAACGCCCATGTTCAGCGGGGAAGCAATTACAGAAGCCAGACCTTCTACCTTCTGCAACCCTCAACGACCCTGGGTCCATGCTCCCAGAGGGCTAGAGAATGGGAAAGCTACCATGGGAGGGGCTGGGTTATGGGGATTGGGTGGTGGAAATTGTGTGGAGTTGTACCCCTCCTACCTTATGTTTTTGTTCACTAATCCTTTCTTAAATAAAAAATTTAAAAAAAAAAGTATTAAGTGAGGCCATGTGTGGTTCATTCAGTGGAGTGTACTTGTTACCAAGAAGAAGAACCTAGGTTCAAGCCCTAGGTCATCCCAGAGAGATCATGAGTCTCTCCACACACAAGAACCCAGTGGCAAATACTTGATATGAGTAGGAAAAGGGCCCTCTCCCAACCAGGCTGATGTCCTATCTTGGACCTCCAGCCTCCACAACTATTAGAAATAAATCTCTTAGGGCTGGGCAGTGGCAGACCTGGTAAAGTGCACATGTATCATGTACAAGGACCCAGGTTCAAGCCCCCACTCTCCACTTGCAAGGGGGAAGCTTCACTAGCAGTGAAGCAGTGCTGCAGCTATCTCTTTACTCTCTCCTTCTCTATCCCCTGTCCCTCTCGATTTTTCTCTGTCATATCAAAATAAAATGGTTTCTTTACTTTTAAAATTATCTTTATTTACTTTTTGGATAGGGACATCCAGAAATTGTGAGGGAATGGGGAGATAGGGAGGGAGAGAAACGAGAGATACCTGCAGCATTGCTTCACCCTCACAAAGCTTTCCCCTTGTAGGTGGATACAGGGGGCTCAAACCTGAGTCCTTGAGCATTGTAACATGTGCTCAACCAGATGTGCCACCACCCAGTCCTCAAAATAAAGTTTTAAAAAAATCTTTAAAAATAAATAAATCTTTTGGTCTGGGAGGTGGTGCAGTGGTAAAGCTTTGGACTCTCAAGCATGAGGTCCCGAGTTTGATCCCCGGCAGCACATGTGCCAGAGTGACGCCTGGTTCTTTCTCTCTCTCCTACCTTTCTCATAAATAAACAAAATCTTTTAAAAAAATAATAAAAATAAAGAAAGAAATCTTTGTCATTTATAAGCAACTCGGTCTTGACTTTTGTTCAAGCAGCTTGAACAAAGTAAGACAATTATAAACCCTTTCTTTTATTTTAAATTTTATGAGAAGAATCAAGCAGTCAACAAATTTCCTAGGTAAAATGAACATATTCACTTTAAGCTTTATTTTTCAAGAATTTAAACAAGGAATTTCTTTATAACTCATGTCTTCTAAAAATTCTTCCACTCCTTCTACATAAAACACAGTAGAAGAAATCTCATGAGATTTAAGTTGTATAGAGCCATTCACTGATAAAAATCAGACATAATCAAGACTACTTAAGAAATATTCAGAGCCTAAAACACAGAATTGGACTCTAAAGCAAAGGATTATCTGGGCTTCATTCTGCAGGTAAAGAAAACAAAATACTATTAGTTAATGTTGGTCTTATCTTGTAGTCTCTGCATGAAACACAGCTTCGACTTAAAAGTTTCCTCAAGCATATTAATGGGAGACAGAATGTCTGCAAACTTCAGTTCAATTATCTGTCTTTCCATACTCTAGCATTTATCATTATAGGAAGGAAAGTTTGCCTCAAATGACACTCACCTCTTACAAGACAGTTGAAATTTACTTCCACAGCACACATCACGACTACTGAATTACTCATAAACAAATGATGAACAACAACAAAAAATTCTCTATCAAAATTTTCAGTCAATACAAAGAGTTTATGATTATGTACTTAAAGGCCATGAATTTATCAGACCTTTCCCTTAACTTGTGTATTCCTGACAGAACACACCTGACTTTGTTCTTTAAGGGTAGTCAGAATTAGAATCATGTGAGCACTATCCTTAGAAGTTCTCTAAAAGCTGGACTATGATAATGTCAAAATATGTATGCTTATGGACAAAGACTAAAAACGTAGTTTTCAAGTGCACAGGCTTGTCCTGGAAAAGTTATATTGCAGTTCCCTTCCCCTTTAACAAAGTTGTGTTATTGTCAATGCAGTATGCATTCAGCCAAAAATACGTTAAGCTCTGGTACTTACCATGGTTGGGAAATAACGACTGGTTTTGAATTTTTTCAGAGCCATAGAAGAAGTGTAGGTGCCCAAGAAAAGGATGAAAGACATGAGTGAGACATCAGGAACAAATTCGCAGTTGTTCCCCACGAGTCTTCCTCTATATTTTAAACACTCCTTCGTTGACAAAAATCCCCAGTCAAAGGATGCATTGTGGTACTGAGGAAGAAAACACAGTAAAATGTTAGGAAGCACTGGCAGATCCAAAGCAGCTTTTGGCATTTGTTGAGATATATAGGGATGATGCTGAATGTTCCTATAAGACAGTCTGAGGGTAACAAGTGAAGGGTGAAACCTGATGAGGTGTTAACGGAGTAATTGGTAAGGATGCCAGTAGCACTAGCAGTTATTCAAAGTACAATTAAGGTGATGCAATCGGTTACCTAGTTTGAGCTATTGCTCTACAATCACCCATTTGTACAAAGGAAATAAACCACAAAGTCCTTCTTTCCTGTTAACCTCACTGAAAGTAAGCTGAGACAGAATTATATTTTCATTCTCAAATTCTAAGACTACCTGAATCCCCTCTGTTGTTTACAAAGTATTTTTGTAGTGCACAGCTTCTTGTTCTTCAAGCTGATGATCCCAGGGTTGCCTCTAAAAGATACACTAGGCTAACTATTCAAATGAGCTATTTCTTTTAGAAATAACTTGAAATTGGAGGCTGGGTGGTAGCGCACCAGGTTAAGTGCACATAGTTTGAAGCAAAAGGACTGGCACAGAGGTCCTGGTTTGAGCCCTCAGCTCCCACCTGTAGGGGGTCACTTTTCAGATGATGAAGCAAGTCTGCAGGTGTCTATCTTTCTCCCCCTCTCAATTTCTCTCTGTCCTATCCAACAACAACAATAGAAAAAAGATGACCTCTAGGACCAGTGGATTCATAGTGTAGGCACTGAGGCCCAGCGATAACCATGGAGGTAAAATAAATAAATAAATAAATAAATAAATAAATAAATAACTTCAAATTGATGATTGAGGGAATTAAACTGTATAAATGTTGATGGTCTTTGATTTTCCCATTGCAAATCCTATTGAAATATCGCTGGGTGGTGGGTCCTGAACCCAGGTCTGTGTCAGGAGCCTTTGTTACTGGAATGTGCTGGAATCCTTTGGGGATATGAAATTCCACATGCAACTTCCATTTCTATGTTTGTGGCCTCAAACTTATGGGTCAGTTTTCTTATCATGATTGTTAAAATGTTGTCAGTGGTGTGTTTCGCAACGGCATCTCACTACTGTTCCTATTTTCTGGCTCTAATATGCAAGAGAAACGTTTTGCTAAGTAAGTGAACAAGGGGAATGCATCTATCTCCAAATTGCTCCAGAGTTTTAGCTGGTATCAGCTTACAGATCTCCAACCTTCACCCTGAGAAGTGCCTTCAACAGCATAGGCGTTTCCTCATCTGAAATTTGATGCTCTTTTGAAGCCAGTTTCAGACCAAAGTAGTGAGGTACTACACACTGAGGATTTGGATTCCCCTAAAATTCACATGTTGAAGCAAGCCAAGTCCTCAGCATGAAGGTATTTGGGGAATGAATCTTTGTACAGTGATTAGGTCAAAAGGAGGTAGTTTTCATGGGTGGGATTGGTATATTTATAAATGAGACCTCCGTGAGCTTCCTTGCTCTTTCTGACATATGAGAACCCATCCACAATCCAGATCTACTTGTGTTATGATCTCAAACTTTTTCTTGGGTCCAAGGCTAATGGATTTGCCATGTACTAACACAAGAGTAATTTAAGGATAATTTAAAAATATATTTTTTAAACTTTATTTATTTAATTTGATAGAACAGAGAGAAATTTAGAAGAAAGGGGATAGAGAGGGAGAGAGAGAGACAGTGAGAAAGAGAGACACCTGCAGCACTACTTTACTGCTTGTGAAGCTTTCTCCCTACAGGTGGGGACCAGGAGCTTGACTTGAACCCAGGTCCTTGTACACTTAACCAGGTGCTCCACCACTGGGCCCCCTAATTTAAGGATATTTTGCAAGTAAATGAAATTTCTCCTAGTCCTTGACAGAGGAACCATGACTCCCTAGACCTATCATCAATATATCCTTTACCATTCAATAAATTATCTTGATATGAATGACTTAGCCACAGAAGATCACTCAGAAAAGAATCTATAGACAGAGTTCCTATCTCATAAAACTCAACATGTAAAGTGCTTACATAAACACAAGATCCTTCCCTGAAATAGCTTTCTATATTAGCCTCACCTTGTAAACTAGCTGAATTGCATACTTACTCTTTTGTCAAATCCTGCTTCTGAGAGGTGATTAATCATGTTTTTGTTTTTTTCAGAGTTCCACATATGGATGTATTTATCAGAATACAATTTAAGTTTAGAGGTCACAGTTCTTTGTTTTAAAGTCAGCAAAAACACCATAATTTCACGTCAGCACATTAATAGTAGTTAAATGCTTCTTTCTAATTGGAGTCCCTCAAAAAGGTAAGCCACATTTCAATAATCCCAACTGGAAACTGATTTTCTGACAAATCTTTAAGCTGAGTTAAAAACTACACAGGAATAAATAAAATGACAGACATAGATTTTTTTCTTTTGCTAACACCAACTTAAAATGCCAATAGTGATATTGTAAGTGTAAAAAGATGATTTTGTAAGTGTACAATGAACAAAAAATAATTTCTCTTATTATTACATAGAAAAATTTAGCTCCAAACACCATCTTTCACTGAGAATTTAGCATGTATGTATTTTAGTGTGTCTGTGTACACATTTTGCTTGGTTATTATCACCGGGACTTCACTACTATGGGCTAACTTTGTTTCAGACAGAAAAACAAAGAGAAAGATAGAGGATGGGAGAGAAAAATACCACAGCACTGAATTTTTCTCTAGTGTTATGGGGGCTGCACTCAAGCCTGGGTTATATGTGTTCAGCTGGTATTAAAATGCTAAAGTGAAAGTACGGTAAATTGTTGTTATATTGTTTATCATTTGCTTTTTAAAATATTGGTTTATTTATTTCTTTGTAAATAGTGAGAAATTGAGAGGGGGAGGGGTGATATAGAGGGAGAGAGGGCGGGAGAAAAAGACACAGCTTCACTGCTCTTGAAGCTTTCTCCCAGGAGGAGGAGACAGAGTGGGGTGGGATGGGGGTTTGAACCAGGTCCTTGCACAACCTAACATGTGCTTAACTGCTCAACTGGGTGTGCCACCACCATGTCCCCTCTTAAGTATATATCTTCTCTTTCAATCTCTCTCTCTCTCTCTCTCTCTCTCTCTCTTTCTCTTTCTCACCAGAGCACTGCTTAGCTCTGGCTTATGGTGGTGCAGGGAATTGAACCTGGGACTTCAGAGCCTCAGACATGAATGTCTCTGTATAACCATTATTCTGTATTAAGTAGATATCTTACCACTGAGTCTCCCAGGTTCATAAAACTTAAACTCTAACTAATACATATTTTTATTTAAATATCACTGAAAAAAGAACATTTTTCACCACTGTGTTAGATATTTGGTTGAATCCACAGGTATCCATATGGAGAAGGAATTATGATTTTCACAGAGACTGACTCATAAACCTTAAAATATTCTATATATGGTCTTGGTTTAGTTTTGTATAGAACTCCTTGTTATTTTATATTACTCTTCTGAATAAAAACTTCAATGACTTTATTAGAATAGTACTTTATTACTGTTGTTTGACAGCCACTTAAGTTTATTTTTCTATTTCTTGGATAGTATTTTTTATACTGATTGACTCACAGTGATCCAGCTTCCCTCCCTTTCATTTATTTATTTATTTCCCTGAGCCTGAAATCTGATATGCAGGTGGATCCAAGTTATTATCTGGGGAGATGATATCATGGAAAAATTGACTGAATGTCTTTTATTTCTTTTTTATCACAGCACTCTTCAGCTCTGGCTGATGATGTTGCTGTGGATTGAACCTGGGACCTCAAAGTTTAGGCATGACAATCTGTTGCCACCTCCCGAGTCCTGTAGCACTCTCTCTCTCTCTCTCTCTCTCTCTCTCTCTCACACACACACACACACACACACACACACACACAGTTGTAATTTTCAGCTTATGATAAGCAAAAGGACTGTAAGTGATTCTTCTTTAAGCTCACATAACTGTTGAAGAATTTATTTATTTCATTGAATATATATCAAAGCAGCAGGCTGGAAACATACTTTCCTGGCCTCAATCTGAGGTCTCTCATAAGTAAAGCAGAATAAGGGCAAACTTCACTTCCCTATGCAACTACAAATAGACTTTTCACTTCAACAGGAATTTTAAACAAGTACCATGGAAATCACTGTGATCTTAACTTTGGACAGTACTGTACACTGAGTAGTGCTTTCCACATGCAAGCCACTCTGAATATAATTCAGTAAGCTGTAGTGGAAAATGTATGAACAAGTAATACTGTTTCCTAAAAGAAGGTAGGGCTGTGTTTGACATATTCAGCAAAAATGTCAAGGACATGAAGAAGAAATAAATCCCCGAATATTCTGAAACCATTGTGTGAAACACTTTGTGTCCAGCACATTTATCTGGGAAGAGCAACCACAGATTCCATTAGAACCTCAAAGGAGGCAGTAATGCAAAGATGCTTATGAGGTACTGCTCTAGTGCTGTTATAACAGAGATAATTCTGTCCCCATAATATGGCATTCTCTGGGTATTTCAACTGCACTCCAATTTTCTTTTTTTTTAATTCTTTTATTTATTTTTCCCTTTTCTTGCCCTTGTTTTTTAATTGTTGTTGTAGTTATTATTGTTGTTATTGATGTCGTTATTGTTAGCTAGGACAGAGAAATGGAGAGAGATGGGGAAGACAGAGAGAGGGAGAGAAAGATAGGACACCTACAGACCTGCTTCACCATCTGTGAAGTAACTCCCCTGCAGGTGGAGAGCCAGGGGCTAGAACTGGAATCCTTTCGTTGGTCCTTGCACTTCGCGCCACATGCGCTTAACCTGCCGCGCTACCACCCGACTCCCTCCAATTTTCATTTATTCAGCAAACCCATGATTTTAAGATTATTCATGTGTTAACTCATCAGCAAATGTCCTCCAATTCAAAGACAGATGAATCATTTTGTAATTACTTCTTACTCCTCTCCATCCCTCCTTGAATCTTTTTTTAAAATTTATTTATTTATTTATTTATTTATTTATTTATTATTGGGGAATTAATGTTTTACATTCAACAGTAAGTACAATAGTTTGTACATGTATAATATTTCCCAGTTTCCCATATAACAATACAAACCCCACTAGGTCCTCTGAATCCTTCTTGGACCTGTATTCTCCCTACCCACCCACCCCAGAGTCTTTTACTTGGGTGCGATACGCCAATTCCAGTTCAGGTTCTACTTGTGTTTTCTTTCTGATCTTGTTTTTCAACTTCGACCTGAGAGTGAGATCATCCCATATTCATCCTTCTGTTTCTGACTTATTTCACTCAACATGATTTTTTCAAGGTCCATCCAAGATCGGCTGAAAACGGTGAAGTCACCATTTTTTATAGCTGAGTAGTATTCCATTGTGTATATATACCACAACTTGCTCAGCCACTCATCTGTTGTTGGACACCTGGGTTGCTTCCAGGTTTTGGCTATTACAAATTGTGCTGCCAAGAACATATGTGTACACAGATCTTTTTGGATGGATATGTTGGGTTCTTTAGGATATATCTCCAGGAGAGGAATTGCAGGGTCATAGGGTAGGTCTATTTCTAGCCTTCGGAGAGTTCTCCAGACTGTTCTCCACAGAGGTTGGACCAATTGACATTCCCACCAGCAGTGCAGGAGGGTTCCTTTGACCCCACACCCTCTCCAGCATTTGCTGCTGTTACCTTTTCTGATGTATGACATTCTCATAGAAGTGAAGTGGTCTCTCGTTGTTGTCTTTATTTGCATTTCTCTGACAATCAGAGACTTGGAGCATTTTTTCATGTGTTTCTCGGCCTTTTGGATCTCTTCTATGGTGAATATTCTGTCCAAGTCCTCCCCCCATTTTTGGATGGGGTTATTTGTTGTCTTGTTGTTGAGTTTGGCGAGCCCTTTATATATGTTGGTTATTAAACTCTTGTCTGATGTATGGCATGTAAAGATCTTCTCCCATTCTGTGAGGGGTCTCTCTTGATTTGGGTAGTGGTTTCTTTTGCTGTGAAGAAGCTTTTTAATTTGATGTAGTCCCATAGGTTTATACTTGCCTTAGTCTTTTTTGTAATTGGATTCGTTTCATTGAAGATGTCTTTAAAGTTTATGCGGAAAAGAGTTCTGCCAATATTTTCTTCTAAGTATCTGATAGTTTGTGGTCTAACATCCAAGTCCTTGATCCACTTGGAATTTACTTTTGTATTTGGTGAAATACAGTGGTTCAGTTTAATTCTTCTGCATGTTTCAACCCATTGTTTCCAACACCATTTGTTGAAGAGACTCTGCTTTCCCCATGTAATAGTCTGAGCCCCTTTGTCAACGATTAGATGTCCGTAGGTGTGGGGGCTCACTTCTGGGCTCTCAGTTCTATTCCACTGGTCAGTGTGTCTATTCATGTTCCAGTACCAAGCAGTTTTGATGACAACGGCCCTATAATACAATTTGAGATCTGGGAGTGTGATGCCTCCGGTTCTGTTCTTTTTTCTCAAGATTGTTTTGGCAATTCTAGGTCTTTTCTGGTTCCAGATAAACATTTGTAGAATTTGTTCTATTCTCCTAAAAATGTGCTTGGGATCTTGATGGGGATAGCATTAAATTTGTATATGGCTCTCGATAGTCTATTCATTTTGATGATGTTAATTCTTCCAACCCATGAACATGGAATATCTTTCCACTTCTTTGTGTCTTTTTCAATTTCCTTGAGCAGTGACTCATAATTTTCAGTATACAAGTCTTTCACTTCTTTGGTTAGGTTTACTCCTAGATATTTTATTGTTTTTGTTGCTATAGTAAAAGGAATTGATTTCTGGATTTCAATTTCTTCTAGCTTAGTGTTTGCATAGAGGAATTCCACTGACTTTTGAATGTTAATTTTGTAGCCTGACACCTTACTGTATTGCCTGATGATTTCCAAAAGCTTCTTGCTGGATTCCTTAGGTTTTTCTATGTATACTATCATGTCATCTACAAATAAGGAGAGTTTGACTTCTTCTCTTCCAATCTGTATCCCTTTAATTCCTTGCTCCTGCCTGATTGCTATGGCAAGAACTTCCAACACTATGTTGAATAGTAATGGTGATAGTGGGCAGCCCTGTCTACTTACTACCTGATCTGAGGGGAAATGCTTCCAGTTTTTCACCATTGAGTATGATGTTGGCTGTAGGTTTGCTATATAAAGACTCTACTATCTTCAGGAATTTTCCATCTATTCCCATTTTTTGTAGTGTTTTGATCATAAAGTGATGTTGGATTTTGTCAATGGCTTTCTCTGCATCTATTGATATGATCATGTGGTTTTTGGTCTTGCTTTTGTTGATGTGGTGGATCACATTGATTGATTTACGTATATTAAACCAACCTTGCATGCCTGGGATAAATCCCACTTGGTCATGATGAACAATCTTTTAAATATACTGCTGTATCCGGTTGGCTCCTCCTTGAATCTTTATCGGCATTTTAAATGTAACATGTTCAAAACTAACTTTTAATCTTCTGCCTTAAAAATGCTCCCCATGTGGTCTTGCCTAGCTCTGTTTCTAGCAACTTCACCCCTACAGATTCTAAGAACAGAAAACCTTGCAGTCATTATTAATCCCTCTCTTCCTCATAAATCACACTGTAATGATGACTTTATATCAAAATATATCCAAAAATAGGATGGCATCTCATCCTTAACCACTGTTACCTCCCTCATTGAAGCCATCAGTACCTCCTCTGGGTTTAGTGCAATCAAATATTCTCTCACAGCCCCTGTCATTTATTCTTACAGCTTGATCTTTATTTCTTGTTCAGAGTTCTGCAAATGGCACTTATATGTTTAAATCAGAATATAATTGCAGATGTCCTCTCTTCCTGTCAGAATTCTCATAACAGTATGTATGTTTCCTGACTTCCTATTGCAATTACACTGTGTCTCCCTTCAGTGAAGAAGACATCAGTGTTGTGAAGGTAGAAATGTTCAAAGACAGGACTAATGGGTCTGGAGACCTGGAGCTAAAAGAGATGTTGAGTAGAGCTATGAGGACTTCAAAGTAAGCTGAAAACAGCTAATTATTAAGATGATTAGACTTAACAAATCTACAAAGAGAAATACGCTGAAATAGTGTAAATCATCTAAGATGACCTAATGGAAATAAAGACTATTTCAAGAAGTCTAAGAAATGTCAAGAGTGATGGGTACATAGAGAAACACAAAGACAATGTTCAAAATGGAAATATGGGGAGGAGAGATCATAGCATCATGTGGGAAAGACAAAAAGGTTTAATACTGCTGACAGATGATGAGGAATGAAAACTAAGCAAAAGTGACTCATTTTTTGATAACAAAAATGTCTGGTGATTTACTGAGAGAGTACTCAAAAGCTAGAAGCCATAATTCAATGAGTTGAAAAGTAAGTGATAGTGAAAAAACTGAAATGCAATGACCCAGGTTCAAGTCCCCAGTCCCAATCTGCAGGGGAGAAACTTTATGAGCAGTGAAGCAGTCTGCAGGTGTTTCTGTTTCTCTCTCACTCCCCTCTCAATTTCTCTATTTCTGTAGAATTAATGTCATGGGCTAATTTAAAATTTTTAAATTACTATATAGCACTTACCCCAAATAGAAAAGTAGGGTTACATGAAAGAGGATGAGAATGTTGACGGTCATCAAAGCTAGGTGATGTGTACACAGAGACTGTTTTTATTATTCCTTTAGTGAGTGTTCACATATTCCATAATAATTTTAAAGTTGGGATATGTAATCTTCAAGGAGATGTAGGGAAGAATGATTATTATGCTTGTCTTAGCAGAGAACTGGTAAGTGAGTACCTGCAATGCTTATGATTTATTATGTAGCTATAATGTGGAAGAAGAGCTATGGCTAACCCTAACATTTTATACAGATAATATAAAGAGTTTTGCAGGGTGGCAAGGTTGCTCACTTGGATAGTAACACTGCTTGGCCATGTGCCTGACCCAGGTTTGAGTCTGGCCCTCACACTGGAGAAGCTTTGGTGCAGTAGTGTCTCTGTCTCTGTCTCTCTCTTTCTCTCCCCTTCCTTCCTTCCTTTCTTCCTTCCTTCCCTCCTTTCTGCCTTCCTTCCTTCCTTTTCCCCACTCCTCCCCCACTCCTCCTCCTCCTCTTGTATCTCTTTTTAATTTATTGCCACTAGGGTCATCACTGTGATTCAGTACCTGCACAGTGACTCCCCCACTGCTCCCTGTGGCCATTTCCCCCTCATTTTCTTTCTTTTTCTGAGTCAGAGAGAAGTAGAAAGGGAGAGAGAAAGAGGGACACCTATTGCATTGTTCCACCGCTTGTGAAACTTCCCTTCTCCAGGTGAGGACCAGGGGCTTGAACCTGGGTCCCTGCACATAGTAATGTGAGCACTCTATCGGTTGTGCCACTCACTAGTTCCTGGATATTTTATACATCTGAAAAAGACATCTCAGAATCGTTAAGCCCTGGTGATGATGATAATAATAATATATAGTTGTTTGTAGGTTAAAACAACATGCAGGTAGGAAATCTGCAAATACCTGATGAAGATGAGAAAAAAAAACCCACAATGACTATAACGATCAGAAATAATGAAGGCCAAGGAGAAATCATAGCAGTAGTGTACAGGACCTGCATTATTCAAGTCCCAGGCTGCACTACTGGCATTGCAATATGCCACACTATCTCTTTCTCCAATAATAATAATAATAATAATATCAGAAGATAAACAAAAATAATGAAAAGCTTACTTTTTTATCTTGAGGTGGGGATGTTCTAAAATTATAATCTCTAAATGCTCTAATGCCTCTTTTCCTGCTCTTTCCCCCATGAAAACACACCCTGTCCACTAAGAAAGTCTGTCTTCACGCTAATGAAGCTGAAGGGGAAAGGTCTTCCTTCCTCTAACAGGATGTTCCCAGGGCCTTCAAAGAGGAAGTCTCCTGGTGCCCAGGGGCTGCATGTCACTTTTATAAGCACCTTACATGATCTAATTATGGCTGAGATGCAAAGAGGAAATGATGACCTGGTGAGTGTATATCCTATGAAAGGTTCAATGCAGCAGAGCTAGCAGGGCCAAGCAGACAGTCTGAATGGTCTGTCAGAAGCAATGATTTCCATTTTTTTCTACCAACCTGATGTTTCAGAGGCAGCAAGGCATAATTAAAATATAGAAAAGCCTAAAACAAATGATAATAGTACCTAACACTAATTGAGAGATAAGTGTCTGCAGCTACTCAACTAAGGCCTATCTATCAATTTGACTCTTTTAGTGTCTTTAAGGCTAATGGTATTATCATTACCATTTTGCAGATGGGAAACTGGGAAGGTTCCACAGTCTGTTAAGCAATGGAGGCCGGCATTTGAAAGCATATGACAGCAGAGCTCAAATGAAAGTAGACAGATTTTGGAATTAGGAAGTCTTGAATTCAAATTCTGATTTTATTACATGTCAGTGATATGGATTTTGGGAGGGAAACTATTTTTTCTCCTTCCTCCCTCCCTCCCTCCCTTCCTTCCTTCCTTCCTTCCTTCCTTCCTTCCTTCCTTCCTTCTTTCCTTCCTTTTTTTTTAGGTAGAGACAGAGAGACATTGAGAGTGGAGAGGGAGGTAGAGAGGGAAAGAGACAGAGTGACACCTGCAGACCTGTTTTACCACTCATTAAGCTTTCCCCCTGCAGGTGGGGACCAGGGATTTGAACCTGGGTCCTTGCACACTGTAATGTGTGCACTTAACCAGATACACCACTGCCTGGCCCCAGTAAGCTAACTTTCTAAGCCCCTGTTTCACCTCTGAAGTGCAGGTATTACAACAATAATTCATAAATATATAGCGAGGATAAAAGGTAATGAGTGTAAAAGCCTGACTCCTATATGTGCTCAATAAATGAAGTTGTGATGAATGATTATAAATTACTGGGTTGTCAGAAAAATCATGACATATTTTTTTGGTTTTATATACAAAAATGTGTTGTGACTTTTCCAAGAAACTAACAGATTAACTTTTTTAGTGCTTATATCTGGATCACTTACTGTATGTTGGGTGTTTATATGCTCTGTGTATCTATGTATACCTGTATGTATGCATACAAAGTACATTTAATGGAACTGATATGAAAGAAAACAATGAAGGATAGAATAAAAATCTTTCATAATTATATATATATATGTACATAAACATATTTTTCCCTAGTGTTTTCTGTAGAAATGCTAACTATAGCAACTGAACATTTAATGAAGGTGTGCTTGAGAGACATAGGAGGAGAGTGTTGCCTTGGAAAAGAAACATTCATAGAAACTGGAAGTGTCAACACAACGTTTGCCACCTCAGCATGCTTCAGCTCAGACTGTTCAGAGACTTCAGGTGTGGAATGACAACCCTTCAGCTTCATTACTCGGGTGAGACCTTTCCTTTCATACTATTCTCTAATTCCATCCCAGGTGGTTCACTTTCTAAGGTTCACTTTCTGACAAAGTCCCAAAACCTAGATATACACCAGTTTCTGTGAGAGAGAGCATATGTTCACACTTATCCATAAACTAGTGCAAAATATATACCTGAAAGCAGAAGTACACTAGAGTTTGCAGTGAGTACCCCCCTAACACTTCCTCTCCACTATTCCAACCTTTGGGTCCATGATTGCTCAACAATTTGTTTGGCTTTGTATGTTAACTCTCTTTTAAGCCACCAGGTTCCAGATGCCATCAGGGTGCCGGCCAGGCTTCCCTGGACTGAAGACCCCACCAATGTGCCCTGGAGCTCTGCTTCCCCAGAGACACACCCTACTAGGGAAAGAGAGAGGCAGACTGGGAGTATGGACCGACCAGTCAACACCCATGATCAGCAGGGAAGCAATTACAGAAGCCAGACCTTCTACCTTCTGCAACCCACAATGACCCTGGGTCCATGCTCCCAGAGGGATAGAGAATGGGAAAGCTATCAGGGGAGGGGGTGGGTTATGGAGATTGGGTGGTGGGAATTGTGTGGAGTTGTACCCCTCCTACCCTATGGTTTTGTTAATTTATCATTTCTTAAATAAAAAAAAAAGAAAAAAAAGAAACTGGAAGTGTGATCATTCCACTTTGGAAACTCTGAAGCATTTGGTATACCTGCATATCACAAGTCTTTGAAAATCCAGATCTGAGTTCCAATCTTTCTTTTGCTAACCAATGGGTATGAGAACAATAGCAAGAGAGTTTATTTCCCTTCTGGACCTTCAGTTACTCTCATTGATAAAATGAATATTATCATGTCTGGTAGTTTGTGTTAACAGTTACAACATATATCAAGAATTATAATGAATATACTATGTGTGAAACACCTGGTATCTGGTAGGTGCTCTAGAAATAGTACCTAAATTATCATCATATTCTCTATACCTTCATGTCTCTATCTCACCAGAACTAGCCATGATTTCAATTTGCTTTCCATGAATTTAATAGTTAGCATCTTACTATAGTTACGTATCAATTTCTTATTTATTTTTTTCCCTTTTGTTGCCCTTGTTGTTTTATTGTTGTAGTTATTATTGTTGTTGCTATTGATGTCATCATTGCTGGATAGGACAGAGAGAAATGGAGAGAGGAAGGGAAGACGGGGGGGGGGGAGGAGAAAGATAAACACCTGCAGACCTGCTTCACCACCTGTGAAGCGACTTCCCTGCAGGTGGGGAACCCAGGGCTCAAACCCGGATCCTTATACTGGTCCTTGCGCTTCACGCCACGTGCGCTTAACCTGCTGCGCTACCGCCCGGCTCCCAGTTACATATCAATTTCTACATTCTCTCCATGACAAAGTCACAGAAAGAGAAGTTAACAGTTATTTTTTAAAGCTTTCCTTTGATTAGTTATATAAATATTTAGTTGGAGGACAATCTCTTTTTAAGTCTGTGTACATTGAGTGCTCTTTTAACTGCATTGCAATGAACTTATGGCCTTAGTAGTATATATGTTAGTGAAATTTTAGAATACAAGCAGAGCAATGTCCTCTATATTTTAGTCACGTTCTTTCAGGGGATAGACTGGTTGGCTCAAAAAGTGAAAACTGAATTATTTTCTTTTTTTTTAATTATTTTCTATATGTAATCTTTAAAGCATATATGTATACTCACTTTCAACATATACTATTAAATGCAAAGAAATGATCTATGAAAGAAGTATAGAGGCAAATTTAGAGAAAATTTTAACAAGAAGAAAAAAATAATCAAGATCCTCTGAACGTAAAAAACAAGAGAGAAAACAGGGTCAAGTGAGTTATCCAAGGAAGATACAAAACATCATCTATGAAAGGGATGTTGTCAGCACTCATTACATAATATCTGCAGAAGCGGTCTGGTCTCCTGAGAGATGGGCACTCTATCAATACGAGGTATTATGGCTTCTGTCTTTATAATTGAAAGATTGATATCCTTTGGTAAGGTTCCACATTCACTGTAGAGGAGCACAATTGGAAGTCTGAAATGCCACTTCCCCTTTTTCTCTAACACAAAAGTCTCCTTCCAGTGTGCAACCTTCCATGCAAAACAGCTCATTTTAAAAGCTTAGTTCCACTCTCTTAAGGATACTTAGTTACTAGCCATGGGAAAGGATATCATGTGACAAGAGACATGGCCTTTCTAAACAACAGGGGAAATGCCTACTACAATTGCCCTTAGTAAAAAGAGCACAGCCCCATTTGGTAGTCAGAAGAATTATCAGTCGCACCAGAAACAGAGAGGGGGTTCCACACCCTCATTTTTCAACTGCTCTCACACTCCCTTGTAACAATATTTCAAGACAACAACTAGTGCTATGAAGCACTTAAATTCCTAAAACAGTTTTAAAAGCATGCTGCAGAAAGAAATAATCATTGCAACTTAAAGCAAAGGAAAGGGGGAAGGAAGCTGGAGCAGGGTCTATTCTTTTTTTTTTTCTTCTGTACCATCACCATCATTGATTATTAAGTGTCATCCTGCTAAGACTGCTGAACTGTAGGAGACACCATACTATGAAAATTATAATATACAATATGAAGTGACTGGAGATATCGACCATACCACTTACCATATCAGTAGAAGAAGCACTTGTCAAATCCGGAGCCAACGTGGTGTCATTAGACAGTGAGATGTTAACTGTAAGAAACCATATTATTATTATTATTATTATTATTATTATTATTATTATTAACATAAAGTTTGAATGACCTAAATGCATACTTAGGAATCTCAAATAGCTTGCATTAGAAATGTACTCAGTAGAAACTCAAAGGCAGAATAAATTTTTCTATTATAATAATGCTCACCCTTTACCTAGGTAAAACAACCAGATATGGATACATCTGTTGTGTTCTAATCTGATATGAAGCAATTATATAAGGTATTGAAATATATTTGCTCCAATTCTCAGGCAAAACAAAAGGTCTATGATTCAAAAGTCATACTGTATACTTTGCCTTGTAGAAAAACTGGCTGTAAGTAAGTGAATCATCAAATGAATGACTTGCCTCACAAACAAGAGTTTAACTAAGCAACAAGGGCAGGTAGCATAATGGTTATGGAAAGAGACTCTCATCCCCAAGGGTCCAAAGTCCCAGGTTAAATCTCTTAGTCGCCTGTAAACCAGAGCTGAACAGTGCTCTGGAAAAACAGAAAAAAAGGGATCAACTAATTTGTAATTTTTTAAACATTTATTTACTTATTCCCTTTTTATTGCCCTTGTCTTTTTATTGTTGTAGTTATTATCTTTGTTGTTGGATAGGACAGAGAGAAAATGGAGAGAGGAAAGGAAGACAGAGAGGGGAAGAGAAAGACAGACACCTGAAGGCCTGATTCACCACTTATGAAGAGACTCCCCTGAAGGTGGGGAGCTGGGGGCTCGAACCGGGATCCTTACACCAGTCCTTGCGCTTTGTGCCACATGCGCTTAATCCTCTGTGCTACTACCCAACTTCCCTAATTTGGAATTTTTATAAAATGTAGCATACATGAATATTTATTTCAATTAAAATTATTTTTGTACAACTGTTATCATCTATAGATTTATTAATAATTTAACTGCATTAAAAAAACAGAAGCAAACAGTTTCTACAAATTTATGAGCACTATGGTAGTTATCTTTGGAAATGTGGGGATCCAGAAATTTGGTGGTAGATGCAGTGTGGATAATCTTACAATCTTGTAACCCATTATTAACCACAAATAAAAATGTTTTGAAATGTTAATTGCATACGAATACAGTTAATTTATTATGCCAATTATCATATTGAAAACAGTTAAACCCCTGCATCACCATAAAACAGCTCAGCAGTGTTATGGTCTCTGATTGTCTATACCTGTCTCTATGTACCTCCCTTTTTTGTGAAAAAAAGATTTATATACATATATGTGTGTAACACACACACACACACACACACGAACTGTTAAACCTCTAAACTAAAGTTAGCTGCTGCCAAGAACTTCCCTATCCCACTGGCAAAACAAATACATGTGAGAACCATCTGTTTCAGGTCACAGGAAGAATCAAAATAGGCTAAAGGACACTTGAGTTTAACAATAAAACCAAACATGCCTCTTTTTCAAAATCAAATAGAAACCTATATTAATAAATAACAAAACCTAGTTTATCAGTTTGTTGTTTGAAGCTCGGAGTATGTTTGGGAGATAATCACCTGATAAAGCCCCTACTTTTACCATGCTGAAGACCCTGGGTGCACCACATGGGAGCATCACATCACTTGGAGATACTCCATGGATAGTGCAGCAGTGCTATGATGTCTCTCCCTTTCTCACTATGCCTCCCTCTGAATTAAAGTGAGAAAGAAAAAAAGCTGTCTGGGCATGGTAGAATCACATAGAAAGAGACTCCAATGTCATACAAAACAAAAGCATCAAAACTTAAAGTACATTTTTTAGATGCTTTCACTTGCTCATTTAAAAACATACTAGAGCACATTGTGGAGATATTGTCCCACTGTTTTCTGTTGGATAAGACTCTGTGGTAAGATATGCCCAGTTTCCACCCCAGCAACATAATAAGGCCTATCAGGTAGAGTTGCTATCAAGACTTTGTTCAGCATTCATTATTTTCCTATCCAGCATTTCTAATCATTGAGATCAAGATGATTCATCTGATCACAGAATTTAAAGTTGAAATTCCCCTATGTTAGAATCAGATGAATCTCAATTGTGCCAAAATGTCTGAGTATTTGAAGGAAAACATGTGAAAGCCTAGGCACTCTTTAAACAGTGTCTGCAAAGTTGTTCTTCTGAGTTAGATTTTACTGCAATTTGGTCAACTTCCTTCATAAGGGGGAAGGTCTTACTGTAACACACTTTTCTGCATAAAAACAAGTAAGGAGTGAAGGGGGAAGTATATTTATGGTGTCTTTGTGAAATGAATTACAGATGAGAAAGAGCATGAGTAAGTCAAAATAGATTTCAAGATGAACTTTTAATAAGTGCTTTTGAATTTTGGATACACATCAACTCTGTGCGTCTAGATTCTTTTCACCATTTCAGTTTTCCTATGAGACAAGCTATTAATGTGCATTAGCTCTCAAAGTCCCCAAAGACCAGTATCAAGATGAACAAAATTAGAAACTTTATCCTGCTTGTTTTCACATGTAGGTGTTTCAAGAGAAAGACTTCAAAACAAATACATAAACAAGACCTTCCATAAATGCTTACTAGAGGAATATGCTTGAATTCACACATAAAATTAAAAATAGACTGCTTGAAGCTCACTAAAGATAAAATTATCAGCTTCAGTCAGGAGTTAGGCCTACAAGAGCCCCTGGACATCATTTGGAGCCAGACACATAAGATGCAAACATTTTGGCAACCAACTGCAGAATGATTAGTGTAGACAGAGTCTGCAATATCCTTAATTAAGATTCTGTAAAGGTCAAACAGAAAAGTCAAAACACACTGCATTCTCTCTCCACTGTTTGCTCAGAAGAACCAAGGCTGATAGAGGAAAGAAGCTCTTTGCCCTAGAAATCTGGCTAATTCAGAATCAGCCGATTTTAACCAGCACAGTCTGTGACCCAAGCTGGGTTTTAGAGAGTTTCCAGAGGTTGATCATCCTATATATCTTTTCACTTCTCAATTCTCCTCCCCAGTTATTAAATGCAAGCTGGCCCTTTGGAAGATGGGAGTGAACACTGTCAGTAGTGTGTTAGAAATGTGTTTGTGCGGGGTGGGTAGTAGCACAGCGGGTTAAGCGCACATGATGCAAAGTGCAAGGACCAGCATAAGGATCCCAGTTCGAGCCCCCGGTTTCCCACCTGCAGGGGGGAGGGTTGCTTGACAAGTGGTGAAACAGGTCTGCAGCTGTCGATCTTTCTCTCCCCCTCTCTCCCCTCCTCTCTCCATTTCTCTCTGTCCTATCCAACAATGACAACATCAACAATAACAATACAATAATAACTACAACAATAAAACAACAAGGGCAACAAAAATGAATAAGTAAATATTTTTTAAAAATTTTAAAAAGAAATGTGTTTGTGCATTGTAAGTTTCAATCTAAAGCTGGCTCCTTTAACACTTAATGATAGCTTTAGAGAAAAAAGAAAATAACGGACTCAGGAGCTATGGGTAGACATGTTCATGTGTCAGCGTCAGTGTTCACATATGGTACGTCAGCTGCAAAATTTGAAGCTGTCCCTCTTTGTCCTCTAGTGAGCTGGCACTAGCAACTATCCCACAAACTCTTCCGCTTTACACATGGACAAGAACTATACCATCACAATGCACTTGGCACTACAAGGTGCAGTATGAGAACCAACTAGTCCCCAAGGCAGATCTATCTGCTTCACGTTCATACCACAAGGAAGAGAAAGGAGAGCTAGGGGAACCAGGCTGGAATTCTGGCCTCACCACCTTCTGGATCACAGTGTCCCCAGTTTCCCTAGTCACATAATCTTGAGGATGTGACCTCACTCCTTTCAACCACAAGTCCCTACTTGTGAAATTAGATTTGAAACCACCTACCTCATGAAATTACTGTGTGGATTAAATAAAGCAATTATAGGGAGAATTGTTACATACTATACAGTACCAGGCAAAATCAAAATAAATAGTAGCTAAGGTTACTACTAGCCCTTGGAAAGAATATCAGCTAATCATAGTTTGTGTTGACCAAATACATATGCTATATGCGTTTATACTCTATGTATTAATATGCATTTAATGCCATTAAAGTTATATTAAAATATGAGATATGAAAACTGCATAAATCCACCACTTGGATGGTGCTTAGTAAATTTTAACCAAATGTGAATTCATATCCTCAACAAAGCTTCTTAGGGTTATAATAATGTGGAACTGATTAAGTTATTCTGAATAAGAAAAAATATGCAAGATCTTTTCCAAGGATAATAAAACTTTAATGTTTTATTCCATTCTATTTAGGTAATATATTGAGAAAATTGAGTAGCTGGAAAATAGAAACTTAATAAAATTCAATAAGTGTCTTGTGTGCATAGTTATGTCAGATGTATCTGACAGTCCTGAATGACTTGAGCATATAAGTACTTACTGATAAAGTCATATATAGATGGCTTAAATTTCTAGGTCAGTTAAAAAAAAAACAGGTTTTGTCGAAAGACAAAGTGAATTTGTAGGAAAACTCTAGAAGAATTAGCTCTTGGAGAAATTAACTGCCTCTATCTGAGCCTTAAGTCTTAAAACAAAAATAATACCAAGGTTTTCTTCATTCTTTGTTATTAACTTTTTAGTCTTCCTAACTAAAACTAGTTTACCAAATCTGACAGTACACTTAGCTCCAACAAGCCTGATAATTGAAATCTCTGGTAAATTCAAGTTATGGCAGTCTTCAATCTGTAAACACTCTTCACACCTAAGTGTGAAGTCACCTAAGACACTGTACCGGGAATTAAATAATGAAGCTGTGGGCCAGGCAGTAGCGCAATGGGTTAAGTGCACATGGCATGAAGTGCAGGGACTAGTGCAAGGATCCTGGTTTGAGCCCCCGACTCCCCACATGCAGGGGGGTCGCCTCATAGGCAGTGAAGCAGGTCTGCAGATGTCTATCTTTCTCTCCCCCTCTCTGTCTTTTCCTCCTCTCTCAATTTCTCTCTGTTCTGTCCAACAACAGTAATAACACCAATGACAATGACAACAGTAACAATAGTAACAACAAGGGCAATAAAATGGAGAAAATGGCCTCCAGCAGCAGTGGATTTATAGTGCAGGCATGAAGCCCCATTGATATACTGGAGGGGAAAAAAAAATGAAGTTATTGCCTGATACTAAGCTGGGCATACTTAAGCAGTCAATTTCACAAACCTCTTTCATACCCACCCACTGGTCTATTTAGGATGTGTACAGACAATATTTGGGGGTATGTTTCCTAAATCCGTTTATTTATTTAATTATTTATTTTGATAGGACAGAGAGAAATTGAGAGAGGAAGCATAGCAAGAAAGGGAGAAAGAGACATCTGCAGCACTGCTTCACCACTCATCTAGCTCCGCCCTCTCCCCTCCCCCCCCCCCAAGGAGGGAACTGGGACCTTGAACCGAGGCTCTTTGCAAGTGGCAGCATGTAAGTTCAACTGTATAAAAGCATTCTGTGTTTTATACAAATCCCAAAGTTAAAGAATTATCTAGGTCTGGTTTACTGCTTTCCCTTTTTCTATTTCTGCACACATTATACATGAACTGCTAAAATATAAACTATGGCCATTTAGGAAGCTAAGAGGAGAAACCAAGAAAAGTCTTTCAAGTATCTATGACTTTCTCATCAGACCATATAACCATGAGCAATAAGATGCCAACTGTACTGGTAAAGTAGATTCACAAATAGAAGCTTATGTAGCAAGAAAATGTAGTGAGCAAAGCTATAATGAAAAGCCCATGCGTCCCCTTTAGACACTAGTCCATGATTTAAACTTTATTCATAATCCAAAGAAGGAATGGAAAAAAGAGTAAAAATAAAATTACACATAAGATGGTGAAGGTCACGAGAGACAAATCAGAATTATTAGCTTTTCCCAACTTTCTTCTAATGGGCTTTCTAATTATGAAACAAATCAGAATTATAAGCTTTTCCCAACTTTCTTCTAATGGGCTTTCTAATTATGAAACACATACTGGCTACAACATGGGACCAGAGCAAATACAATCCAATAGTTCTTTTTAATGGCTATAACATAGTGGAGTGTAACATTTATTAGTATAATAGAAAAATTATATATATATATACATATATATATATATATATATATATATATATATATATATATATGCATGCACTAGAATTCCACTCTAGTGGAAACTACATTAGAGCTTTTAGAAAGTCCCTCATGCTATAAATGTATCAAGATCTGGAAGGAAGGCTACAGTGACTACCCATCACTTGTCTTGATCTTACAATTTTCCAGCTATTAGGTTCATGATTGGTCAACACTTTGTTTGGCTTTTTATGTTAACTCTTTTTTCAGCCACCAGATGCTACCATGATGCCAACCTGACTTCCCTTGACAGACAACCCCACCAATATGTCCTGGAACCCTGGGAAAGAGAGAGACAGGCTGGGAGTATGGATTGACCTGCCCATGTTCAATGAGGAAGCAATTACAGAAGCCAGACCTTCCACATTCTGCACCCCATAATAACCCTGGGTTCATACTCCCAGAAGGTTAAAGAATAGGAAAGCTATCAGGGGAAGGGATGGGATACAGAGTTCTGGTGGTTGGAACTGTGTGGAGTTGTACCACTCTTGTCCTATGGTTTTGTCAGTGTTTCCTTTTTATAAATGAAAATTAAAAAGAAAAAAAAAACAACAATTTCACACCAAGGAGAAAGTTCTATTTTACTCCGAGATATTCAGATAATGACGTGCTCTGCCTGAGAAAGTTTTCATTCCTCTTAATTACTCATCCATTATTAAGCATGTTCTCCCTGGGTCAGTCAACAATGAATCAACAAAATATATCACTTTTGTTAACAATAAAGCATAATGCCTGTCCCCTTGGGGTGATCTCTCTTGCTTTTCTAATGTGCTTATAATTTTTAGCAAGCTTTTATTTCTCCACCAGATACAAAGATAACATCTGGTCTGAAAGTTTATTTTGGCCCTTTCCAAAATGTTAATGTGCTCTTGTGTGCAGTCACTACAACCTTGACACATTAGGAAAAGTTATACAGGCACAAGTAGTAGTTTTTTTCTTTCTTTTTTTTTCTATTATCATGGTGACTTCACCACTTCTAGTAAACTACCTCAGAGAGATAGCAAGGGTCACTATAGCACTGAAGCATCCTCCAGTGTGGTAGAGGCCAGGCTTGAACCCCGGCCATGCACATGGCAAAGTAGGAGCACTATCCAAGTGAGCTATTTCTCTAAGCCTAAACAGTTTTCTTCTTCTTCTCCTTCTACTCCTCCTTCTTCTCCTCCTTCTCTCCTTTTTTTTTTTTTTTTGCATCCAGGGTTATTGAAGGGGTGTGCTGCACTATGAATCCACTACTCCTGTAGTCATTTTTAAATTTTTTTTTATAGGACAGAGAGAAATTGAGAGGGAAGGAGAAGACAGACAGTGAGAAAGACAGACACCTACAGACTTGCTTCAAAACCCTGCAGGTGGGGAGCAGAGGGCTTGAACTAGTACCCTTGCAAGGGTCCTTGAGCTTTGTACTATGTAAGCTTAATCTAGTGCACCACTACCCAACTACCCTAAAGGTTTACTTTAAACATTCAAGTTGAATGAAAAATCTTACCCAGATTATTAAACAAAATTACTACTATAAATAAAACACTATAAAAGTAACGTATGGATCTTTTTATTAACTTTTTATTGCCAGCTGGGGCACAGTGCCTACATGATAAACTCACTGGTCCCATGGCCAGTTTTCCATATTTATTTTTATTTGGTAAGGCAAAGATAAATTGAGAGAGGAGATAGATAGAGAGAGAGAGAGAGAGAGAGAGAGAGAGATATCTGCAGCCTTGCTGTACCACTTGTGAAGCTTCCAAACTACTGGTGGGGACTGGGATATCAAACATAGACCTTTTAAAAAGTATTTTGTTTATTTATTAATGAGAAAGATAGGAGGAGAGAGAAAGAACCAGACATCACCCTGGTACATGTGCTGCTGGGGCTTGAACTCAGGACCTCATGCTTGAGAGTTCAGTGCTTTATCCACTGAGCCATCTCCCAGACCACTGAACATGGACCTTTGCACAAGGTAACACATGCACTTAACCAGGTGTGGCACTTCCCAGCCCATATATTTTCTAACTTATACCATGTGAAGCACACAACTTCAAAAGCAATGAAATAGATACTAGTGAATACTTGTGATCCCTAGTCAAAATCAAAGGGGGGGGGGGAGTGGTGGGAAAAGGGGGTAGGAAAGAGGAAAGTCTATTGTCTTGTTCACTATCCACAAATTTCTAGCTACAGTCCTCCTAAAGGGACTGACCAAATCACCCCTAAAGTTTAAAGTCCTCATCTTTGTAACCATGTATAATACTCAGTACTTCTAAAGTCTTGAGGTTCACTGGAATAGTATTAAATTATCTCCTTTGATTAACTGAATTCCTGAACACTTTTTCCTTTAAATATGGCTTCTGTGCATCACATATGTAACATATAACATAACAGCTTTTCTCAAAATTAATAGTTATCTAATTTCTGAGAAAATATAATTTTAGTATAAAATCCCACCAGCTGTATATATCAAATGTCTCTACTAGCTTTTCCTTTAACACTTGCGAGTGTGCTTCCTTAGTTCTGCAGTAAATGAAAACCTGAGTGTATAATCCAAGATAATAAATATCAGATGGGGGTGAGAGGGAGGGAGAAAAAGGTATATTACAAAGAAGAAACTCAGGGCTTTTATCCTGTGATAGCACAGGATAAAGCACATGGTTTACCAAGCATGAATCCCTGGGCTCAGTCCTTGACATCACATGGGCGCACTAGGAATATAAGTACCTAATGGAATTTCACAAATGGTGCAGCAGTGCTTAAGAGTGTCTCTTTCTCCCCATCTGACTCTTCTCCCCCTCCCTGTTTGCCCCCTCCCCTTTATTTTGACCAGGGGTGTCACTCGGGCTAGTTGCCAGCACAATAAATCCATGTCTCCTGGCAGTCATTTTTTTTTCTTTTTCTTCTTTTTTTTCTTCTTTTTCTCCTTCTAAGAGAAATTGAGAGAGGACAAAGAGGTAGGGGGCTTGAACCTGGGTCCTTGAACTTGGTAATATGTGTGCTTAATCAGGTGCACCAATTGCCCAGTCCCATCTACTCTTTTTTTCTAAGGACAATAATTAATAATAATTAAAGAAAAGTGTGTTGGGAAGGACTCTCCTTGTTATTATGCCTGCACAAAGACATTAACTCATTCCCTGAGACAGAACAACAAAAAAGAAAAAGAAAGAAAAGGAGTATCATGAAGTGATTTTGATTTATTTTCATTTTATAAAAACAATGTGAAGAGAAAAGATCAGCAATTATGAAAGGAAGAGTTGTCTTCCAAGAGGAGAAAAAAAAAAACTAATAGTATTATTGTGACCATGAAAAGACTTTACTTTTTTTTCCCCCCCCTCCAGGGTTATTGCTGGGCTCGGTGCCTGCACCATGAATCCACCGCTCCTGGAGGCCATTTTCCCCCCTCTTTTGTTGCCCTTGCTGTTGTAGCCTCGTTGTGGTTATTATTATTTCCATTGTTGATGTTGTTCATTGTTGGATAGGACAGAGAAAAATGGAGAGAGGAGGAGAAGACAGAGAGAGGGAGAGAAAGACAGACACCTGCAGACCTGCTTCACCGCCTGTGAAGCGACTCCCCTGCAGGTGCGGAGCCAGGGGCTCGAACCGGGATCCTTACGCCGGTCCCTGCGCTTTGCGCCACATGCGCTTAACCCACTGCGCCACCGCCCGACCCCCGAAAAGACTTTTCTTTTTTTTTTTAATATATTTTTATTTTATTTTATTTATTTATTCCCTTTTGTTGCCCTTGTTGTTTTATTGTTGTAGTTATTATTGTTGTTGTCATTGTTGTTGGATAGGACAGAGAGAAACAGAGAGAGGAGGGGAAGACAGAGAGGGGGAGAGAAAGACATCTGCAGACCTGCTTCACCGCCTGTGAAGCGACTCCCCTGCAGGTGGGGAGCCGGGGTTCGAACCGGGATCCTTATGCCGGTCCTTGTGCTTTGCGCCACCTGCGCTTAACCCGCTGTGCTACAGCCCGACTCCCGAAAAGACTTTTCTTAAAGATTAGGTGACTCCTATTTCCTTTCCTGTAAAATCATTTCTCTGGGAGTTGGCTATTGACGCACCTGGTTGAGTGCACATACTACAAATGCACGAAGATCCAGGTTTGAGCCCCCAGTTCCCACCTGTAGGGGGAAAGCTGTGCGAGTGGTGAAGCAGTATTGCAGGTGTCTTTCTCCCTATGTCCCCCTACCCTCTCAATTTTTGGCTATCTCTATTCAATAAAGAAAGACAATAAGAAAATTTTTAAAAGTTTAAAATAAAATAAAATAATTTCTCTGTTTGCAGGGGCACAGCTCTTTCTCTGCAACTGCTGGTTCATTGGTAATATTGTCCCAGTGTTAAAATAAATAAATACACAAATAACAACAACAAAACCCCAGTCATTTTCCAGCTTAAATACCATCGACTGGCTGATTTTTTTTATTACTAAGAATAAATGATGTGATAAGTGGTGTTTCTTTTGTTTTGGGGGAGCAATTCCTCTAGTTATATATATAATTATATTATTCTCTCACTATCATTTTTCAGTTGACTATCCTGGTGGGTATATAGAGTTTATTATAAAAAAGTATTAAAGCTATGGGAAAATATTCAATCAGTAATCTTAAGGACATTTCTAAGACACAATCTGTCAGAAAAATATCTCCCTTTTCTCAAACCAGACACAGATTACTTTTCCATACGTTTATATGCCCTCTTATATCCCTGTACATTTTTTCATGAGGGCCACTCAGCAGGTATATTCCAAAAATACTGGGTACAACCAATAGTCTTGTGGCAGAATAGGTCAGTTGTCCAATAATGGTTGTTTAGAAGAGGGAATGATGAGAATCATTTTATTTGTTCATATTTGAAGGGTACCCATTAGCCCTAAGTTTTAATAAAAAATAGCAATAATAATGGTAGTCAACATTAAACTTACTTATAAACGGTCACAGTTTTTAATACCTCACTTTTACTCTTTAAAACAATTTTATATGGTAGGTACTTTTATTAATGAACCCCTTTTTATAAGGAGGGAAATAAGACCAAGTTTTCTTGCCCAAAGTAACACAGGGGTTACTAGCCAAGCAGGAACTCAACTGCTATCTTCTCCTTCCTCAAAGCCCTGGTCCACTGCTTTACTGGTCGCACTTACAGATATCAGCACCCTTCCAAGAAAATTCTAGCTCTTCAGGACTGACTTTTCTACAAGTGAGGAAAAGAGGTCAAAGGAAATCCTATTGTCACTTCAGCCAGTTATGGTCATGGATGTGCACAATCTGTCCAACTCTCAGTATCACTTTCTCATGAAAACAAATACCTTTCTTGGAAGGAAGATTGCATGTAAAATCTTTGTGGTGATTTTGACCACTGGATCACCTTCAGATGTCTTCCTTAATTTCATAAAACCTCCTCTGACAGCACCCAAATAAAACCATGGATGCAAGTTTCCATTAGCCTCAGGAGGAACCAGGACTGACAAAAGGCAGCTCATTTCCTGTGACAGGTGTGGTGACAAAGACCTCACCTGGCTTCTGAACAAATACGTCAAACCTAGAACAGGTGAGTAGCAACATGTTTTTTGCTTTAGAAAATCTTGGTGTATGATCACTCAGACTTCCCCAAGAAAACTACTTGAGATTTTTTCCATATATTAATACATACATACATACATACATACATATAGTTAGAAATAAATTAGAGTTCAAAGTATCATGATTAAAATTCCATGATTTGGGATTCTGAATATGTATAGTGTAGATTGCTCCAAAACATCGAGGATGTGTGGTGACAGGGATTACCCCCTCTTCTCCCAAGAAGTGCTCTACATCATTTTACAACAGTAACATCTTTCCCACCTGCAGGGGGAAACTTCACGAATGGTGAAGCAGGGCTGTAGGTGTCTTTCTGTCTCTCTACCTATCTCCCCAATACCTCTTGATTTCTAGCTGTCTCTATCCGATAAATAAAGGTGCAAAATGAAATTTTAATTAAAAACAGTAACATCTGTGTGTTTTTGGGGTGGGGGACATATTCCACTGATTCTAGTAAAAATATTTGTCTTGGGGGCCGAGTGGTAGTTAGCAAAACCTGCGCAAGGATCCCAGTTCCAACCCCCAGCTCCCCACCTGCGGGGGTGGGGGGGTCACTTCACAAGTGGTGAAGCAGGTCTGCAGGTGTTTATCTTTTTCTCCTTCTCTGTCCTATCCAACAACAGCAGCAGCAACAACAATGGAACAAAAAGAGAGAGAGAGAGAGATGGCCACCAGCTGCATTTATAGTGCAGGCATGGAGCCCCAGCGAGAAATCTGGAGACAAATATATATATATATATGTATACATATATATATATATTTATTTTAAAATACATATATATTTATTTTTATTGTACTGAGTGGTTATTATTAAGTCCTTTTTAATTGATCGCTATTTATGAATAGCACTTCTATTTTTCTAATATAAACAATAATAGGAGTTTATAACTATATGCAATTCCTGATCACCTAAATCCTTCTATTTCCAATCTGTACCAGTCTGCTTTTAAGCCTCTTTTTATTTAAATGCTTGTGAAGCTTCCCCTCTGCAGATACGGATCAGGGGCTTGAACCCAGATCCTTATGCACTGTAATGTGTGTGGTCAATCAGGTGTGCCATCATATGACCCCCTCCATAATACATAAGTAGAAGTGGATATTGCATGAAAGTGCTTCACATTTCTTCCCAGGTTTATAGCATCCCTATAACACTTCTGGTGTTATAAGACTTAATAAAAAATCATGAATTGTATAACAGCTTTTATTTGGAGAGACACTGACCTGTATCTATCTGAATAACTTGGTGTCACTAACCTATTCTTATTTCACTGTCCAGCACAAATGTCTACCTTGATTCTACAGAGCAGATGTAAAGTGAATACCATTTTAAAAGGCCTTTTCCATTACAAAAAGAGGAGCAATTATTACATGAAAATTTACCAAGAGCAAATAAAACATTTTTGTGAAAAGTTTCTACTGTTGGTTCAGATTCAGCAATACAGGTGTTGTAGTACTAAGATGTATATAGTATCATATTCATTACCCAGAAGTTAACTGACTTTCCCAACCTTCCAGACTCTAGAGTATTAGATGAGATTGGGCGTGTTCAGAGTGTATGGCTATAGAAAGTTTCTAGAATAATAATCTCCTCTAAGAACATAATATTTCTTACTTCCTTTATGTCCTTTATTTTTTCTTTCCATTTCTTAATTTTACTGTCTAGTAGACATGAAGTAAAATACAACTTTATTACTAGGCAATTCTAGACTGAATTTACTTGTCCATTGCCAGGCTAAAAACTATATAATGTGAGTATCTCCTTGGTTTCTTCTATAGTTTTAAAACAACTGATTTAATGTTTACTTAAGTAGTAACACTGTCATAACAAGGAAGCAGTAAACTATGAAGTAGTTAAGGAACTAGATATGTCTGATTAATATATATATATATATATATATATATATATATATTATTAACCCATGTATGTACAGCTCCTAGGGAAATGTCAGAAGCAGAAAGAGTACAGAATTTGAGTTTTTGATATTCCAGGTTCAAGTTCACATAGCACTGCTTATGGAGTGGTGCCCTGCTCCCCCTCTCACCTTCTCTCTCTCTCTCTCTCTCTCTCTCTCCCAGAGGACTGCTCGGCTCCAGCTTACGGTGGTGCAGAGGATTGAACCTGGACAAGAGAATCTCTTTGCATAACCATCATGCTATCCATCCCTTCTCCTCCTCTCTCTTTCATGAAATGAAAAGCAACCCTTAAAAATGTTTTAAAATACATATGTACATATGTAACTTCCTCATCTGCCCAATGAGATCAGGAGCTATATGCACCAGTTTCCTCACAACTACAGCAGTTTTGTTAATTTCAAACTATTAAGCAAATTATGTTTATTTTTCCAGATCTCCTGTTTTCACTTCCTGAGACACATGCCTGTGATAGTTCAGGCAATAAGACCTCAAATTCAGCAAGACAGTTACTCAGAGGAAATAAAACGAAGCCCTTTCCAGATGATCATGAGCTCAGATTGAAGGTTTGTATCTACAGGGCCCGCACCTTGCTCCCAGCACAGCCCCCAGGGTTATGTCCTCACCTGGGTCAGGTGGCATGCAGGCACAGGAGAAGTGAGTATTGTAGCCCACTTTGAAGTCAGAGTTGATAGGGTAGTAATCTGCTAACTTGATCATCTTCTTGAAGGCATCATAAATAAAGATGAAGCTAATCAGAGAAGAGAAGCCCTCTTCTGTGAAACGAGTGAAGTACTGAACCAAGAAGCTGGCATCTGTGGCCACCAGAATGAGACACAGGAAGGCAGACCACAGGCCAATCCAAAGGCGAAACTCCAAGTAGTCAAAGTTATGATCTCTAGAAAGGAGAAAGAGAGGTATTTGGATTCATTTCCATGTAACACACAAAACATTACACACACACACACACACGCACACACATACACACAGAGAGAAAAATTACTGTATGGCTTTGCTCGCATATGGAATATAGTGAACTGAAACACATGAACTTGGAGAAACAAAAAACTGTTTTTAAGACTGTGAAAAATAACATGGTTATCGTGTGTGTGTGTGTGTGTTGGGGGAGTGTTAACAGAACTTCCTTGGTGGGTGCCATTTGCAGTTATACCCTTAATCTAATAATCTTGTAAACTATTATTAAATCACTAGTAGGAAATAAAAAAGTTATCTAAATATTCATATGTGAATGACTCATTAATTTCCTTCTTCAAAATATGTGGTTCCTGTGTTCATAGAGTTTACAAAGCAAACATTTTGAAAGTCTAATATTGGTGCCCCCCATCATGTGCTAAAATAAACTGTATGTGAGCGATGCTGGCTAATGAAAGCACTAAGATAAATACGTGGTCTGTCCCTTCAGTCACCACAGCCTAATTAGAGAGACAAATAAAACTTGCTTTATAAAAGACACACACACAAAATATATCCTAAGGTTCACAGTGTCTCTGGATAAGGAGTAAGTCTGGCTGTGGATATAAATGAAGTTGCAGGAATGTTGGTATGCTTCACATTGGTTTGGTCTCACTCCCCCCCCCCCCCCCCCGACATGAAGCCCGGCCAGTCTATCTTGGCATTACTCTCGATCGCACTCTGTCATTTCACAAACATCTCATAAAATCTGCAGCAAAGGTGGGCGCAAGGAATAACATCATTGCAAGACTGGCCAGCTCCTCATGGGGCGCGAGCGCTTCCACACTATGATCATCATCTCTGGCATTATGCTATTCCACTGCAGAATACTGTGCCCCAGTATGGTTCCGCAGCCCCCATGTCCACTTGGTCGATTCCAAATTATATTCCTCCATGAGGATAATTTCTGGAACCATCTGTTCCACCCCGGTTCCATGGCTGCCAGTTCTTAGCAACATCGCCCCACCAGATATCTGTCGGGATGCGGCATCATCTAAGTTCATTTCCCACGTCTACGCTCGACCGGACCTGCCAATATACGCGGATATCTTCGCCCACCCTGTCCAACGCTTGACGTCTCGTCACCCAATCTGGTCCCTTATGCCTACACTGAACTTCTCTGTTCCAGTCTCTTGGAAACAGAGTTGGCAGTCAGCTGAGGTAAAGAACAAACACCTCATCACAGACCCCTGCAAGCGTCAACCCGGCTTTGACCTAGCACGTTATGACTGGGCCCTCCTCAATCGCTATCGAACAGGCCATGGCCGGTGCGCCGCTATGTTCCATCGCTGGGGGGCCAGAGACGACCCGAACTGCCCCTGCGGTTACAGACAGACTATGACCCACATAGTCAACGACTGCCATCTCTCCAGATTCAAAGGAGGTCTCAAAACTTTACATCAGGCTCAACCTGACGCTGTTGACTGGCTACGGAAGAAGGACAAACGCTAGAAGAAGAAGAAACTCCCCCCCCCCCCCCCCCCCCCCCCCGCCTCCAGGAAATTGTGGTTTAGTCTTTGCCTTTTCGTGCTTCTCCCTTCTCCCCGCCCCCTGTCCTATGTATTTCCTGAGTTCCTGATGCTGCGGCCAGAGGAGAAAGATGGAGGAGCACATTGTGTGGTGATTAGGTGTTGGACTGTTTGCCCGCTTGTGAATAAAGATTAAACTGCGTTCTTAGCTCAGCCGTGTGTTTCTGGTCATCTGTTACCCACCCGTGAAGCCAGCCCGGCGAAAACAACACAGGAAGAATAAAACAAAGTAATTCTCAAGATTCAACTTAGGAACTGTTGGAGAAGACCAGAAAGGACTAAGTCAAAAGAGCAAAAAGTACTTCCAAAGTCATGTGGCATGAGACTACATGTAATGCTTACTGTGGACAGAGTGCCACCAACGTGAAGAAATAATATCAGAAACACAATCTGTAGTTAAGTTGAAGAAAGGCTGTCTAGGGGTCAGGGAGATGGTTCAGTGGCAGAGTGCATGCCTTACATCCATGATTCCCTTGGGTTCCCTGATTCCCTCCCTGGCAACACATGAGCAGGTAACAAAAGTAAAACAAGTGAAACTTCATGGATGGTGGAGTGGTAATTTAATCTTTCTCTCTCATTAAAAATAAAACAAAAATTAGACCATCAAAGTGGTTCAGTGGTAGAACAGATGTGTTGCATGTGTGAGGTCCTGGGTTCAGTCCCAAGCACCAAAAACCTTACTGTGCTCCAGCCATATGCTATCACCTCTGAAATTTAACCAGATATGATATCTTTCTGCTGATGTGTATGAAGCATCTTGTGATAATCCTTGCTCTGTCCATGCCTAGCACACAGTAGTCTTAGAGTAGAGTAGATTTGGGAGGCTATTGTTTTATAGTGGTTTTTCCATTCCTTACAAGTGAATTAGTGCAACATCACCACTAGCAACATATTTCCATACTTTTCCAAAGGTATATTATAATATCTTCAGCATCATGAGCCCAGTCAAGATCACCAAGAAGTCTTTGCCTGAAGACTATAAAAATTTCCTTACTGGGGAAGCAATTACAGAAGCCAGACCTCACACCTTCTGCACCCCATAAAGACCCTGAGTCCATGCCCCTAGAAGGTTAAAGAATAGTAAAGCTATTGGGGGAGGGAATGGGAAATGGAGTTCCGGTGGTGGGAAATGTGTGGAATGGTACCTCTCTTATCCTATGGTCCTATCAGTGTTTCCATTTTATAAATAAAAATTTTTTTAAAAACTTCCTTACTGACACCCTCATCCATAGCTTCTCAAAGTCTTTTCCTACATTACAATCAAACTTACATTGTTGAATATAAATCAGATTCCCATTTAAAAAAAAAAAAAAAACCTGAATCCAAATCCTCCAATACAGTGTCTGGTTCAAAGAAGGTGTCAAAGAAAGACTTGCTGGATGAATGAATGCATGTGGTGGTCTCTGACTTGACTGAGCCAGTTGCTGAAATAGTCTATGAGCTATATCTTGCAACCAGGAGACAACAAATAAAACATTTTTATAGATAACTAGAATGAATGGTTCCTTAGATGTGATGACAGTTAAGTTTATATGTCAACTTGGCTGGGTTAGATGTGCCTAGATATTTGGCAAATATTTCTGTTACCAGGGTTACTGATAGGATTTAGAGAAATCTTTGGATTTCTACTGCCCTGAGAGGTCATTTTTTTCTCATTTCAAAGAAAGAGACCACAGTACAACTTCCCCACTCTTAAAGTTCTCTCCTCCCCCCTGCTGATCTGGAGCTCAAACCTGGGTTCTTACATATGGTAACATGTGTGCTTTAACAGGTGGGCTGAACCAAGTATTATTTTGTGTATTTCATCTGAAATATCAGTTATAAGTAATATTGGAGCAAACAATCTCTGAACTGAAATGGAAACATTGGTTGTCATGAGTCTTCAGTCTGCTGATCTACCATTTGAGACTTGCCAGCTTCCATATGGTCTGAGTCAATTGCTTGATACTCATTAGTCAAATTTGAGGCAGGGGAGATCTCTCATTGTGTTAGGGCACAGCACTTATACCCCCAAGAGCTAGCTTTAAGACTCAGCACATCTGGGGGCATTGGGGGCAGGGGAAGCAGGCAGTGGTGCTCCAGGTTAAGCACACATAGTACAAAGTGCAAGGATCTCGGTTTAAGCACTGGCTCCCCACCTGTGGGGATGGGGGGAGGGGGGTCTCTTCAGAAGTGGTGAAGCTGGTCTGTAGGTGTCCATCTTTCTATCTCCCTTTCTTCCTCTCTCCTCTCAATGGAAAAAATGGCTACCAGGAACAGTGGACTCATAGTGCTCTAGTGCTAGTGCTGAGGTACGGAGATAGCCCTGGAGGCAAAAAAAAAAAAAAAAAAAAAAAAAAAAAGAACCAGCACTGCCATATATGCTAGAGTTGAGTACTTTAGTCTCTGTCTTGAACTTTCTCTCTCATAAAAATAAATAAATAAATAAATATGTTATAAAAAGAAAAAAATTCATTGAGCAATTGAGCATGCCTCATTTTACTGTTGAAGACAGCAAAGTTACAGGTTAGGTCATTAACCCAATGCCAAAGTTTTAATGATGGTACCAGAACAGAAACCCAATTTATGCATTTTTAAACAAGTCCTTTGAAAATTTATGCCACTGCTCCCCTATTTGATCTGTATTTAGTTCAGGATCACATAAGCTTTCAAGTCACTGTCCTTGGCCTCCTCAATAGTAATATAAATTGAATCTATTTACAGGACAGGTTATGAACTATGGAGTATAAAGTTATGCTCTATGGACTTCCTGCAATCTTTCACAAGACACCTTTTGCATTGTCTCTAGTTTTCTTCATGCCCGGAACTCCACTGCTAAATCTTATGCATACCTTCCTGAGGTATGTTGGCTACAGAGAAAGTTAAATTCCAGGAATGTTAGATAATTCACATTATTACATAGTGAGTCAGGGTTAAAGTCAGAGCTGAGAAACACAGTTTTACTACTTCTGAGTCAACAAAGATTTTTTTTCCTTAACATAAAAGTTTAAACCATTAGTGTTTTTTAAACAATTACCTAGTTTTACTTCCATATAAAGATGAAAGTTAGATCATTCTGGATTTTTTTTTTCCTAACACAAGCTAATGGCTATTTACAGAGTTGATGTTTACAGAATTGGATGAGACACAAATCTATTAACTATCAATAATTAGGGACACAGTCAATTTTAATACAAAGTATAAATGCACGTCTAATCTCAAGACCTAAACAATATACTATCTAGCTCTTCTAAAATACTTAAATACTCCCAGAGTGGCTCTTTAAAAATGACCCCAAAAAGATCACTAAAACAATAGCACTTCATTATGAAAGTGATGTGTTTATAGCAGCATCAGAAGAAAGAGGAATAAAGACATGAGAAACTTGTAAAAGCAAACTGGTGAACAGTAATGACTACAATAAAATGGCAACATTATATCCAATAAGATTATTAGCCCCCTTGGAACTAAGCTTAAATAGCAATTAAATTATAAAAAAAATAACAGAAAATGATAGAAAAGAAACTAGGAGAAATTCGGAGAAGAAAATGAATTTGTATCACAGTATTCCTGGATATGTTGAACTAGTTTCTTAGCAGAACAAAGGATGTAAACTAAAGAATTTGTATTTGAAATATAGTACAGAAATCAATGCTCAGTCACTGGTAAATAAAAAGAGAATTCCAAAACTAAATGAGTAAGCCCAGTAATATTATAGAAGAAAACAATAATTTGAATGTTTGGAAGTCAATTATTCAAAAGCTATATGAATGAAATGACTGAATGACCAAATGATAATTACACAGGCAAAACACAACTTTAATTATGGAGCTTCTATTGCTGAGAATACAATGACAATTTTTTCACTCAAAGAGAAAGAAGAGGAATCCAGTTCTCTATTATTGGCCTACAATGTGTGAAAATGATTCCAAAGAGACTGCAGAATTGAAGAAACAAAACTACAAGTGTCTTCTGGAAGTCCATTCTTCCTCCCTTCTTTCTTCCTTTTTTTTAGTCCTATAATTACTTGGACTTCATCACTCCAGGATGATTTTTTCAGACAGACAGACAGACACAGAGAGAGACACAGAGAGATACACACACAGAGAGAGAGAGACCACAATACCAAAGCTTCTGCCAGGGCCTGGGCTTACACATGGCAAAGCAGACACTCTCTAAGATGTATCTTACTGGCTCTATTTCCTTCACTTTGCTATCATCCTAAAAGATGACCATACATTGTTCTTATTCCCTCATAGTTCTGCACTTCATAGAGAAGATACTAAAACCTGTACTTCACATCACACATAAATCGGTGCATCATGATTTTAGTTATGGTTTTAGATCACTGACTCTATGAAACAAATATATTTATTTCTCCAAAACTAGTACTATTGTACATTGAGGAAAATCTGAGTCAGACATAGAAAAAATTGTTCCTTTACTAAAAGATTCCCCAGATCCTTTAGCTATGCTAAAGTCTAACAGGACTCACCAAGAGAGTTGATATAATGTATTCTTATTAGTAGTATCAAAAAAACAATTTTTTTTCTGAAACATCTAATGGGATGAGTAACTGAAGAAGCATACTTTGTAAACAGTGATCTGCACTGATACTCAGTAGCTAGTGGAAATATTAGCAGTGCTGTTAAAAAATATATATGCAAAAATACAGTACTGTGAATAAAAAATGCTTTCCATAGAAACTCAAGTGATGGATTTAAAATATGGTTTCACAAATGTTTTGTCTCTTTACAACTGTTTTCAAGTGAATCCCTTGAAAATAACTTCACATTACTAATTACGATGAAACAGGAGGGAAAGTGAGAAAAGAATCTCTGTCTTGTCTAAAGAAAACAGGGATGCAAACATTTTCTGTAGATTGAAGCTCTGATCACATCACATCCAATAAATCTTTCTGCAAAGGTTGTGCATGTTTGTTCCTGTTTATAGGACATGCTTGTTTAATCTTTCCACAAAGACTTTCTTGTCTCACACAATGTTTTCTTAAACATATAAAAATTGTTTGACTCTTCTATAAACTGACATGAACAGAATTCTTTCCAATGTCCTCCCATGAAATATAAAAGGGGAGGGATTTATTGACCTACAGAATGCTCAGAACATTATTTAAAAATTGGACCTTTACATTATTAGAATCTGGCTGTTTTCAACACACTTTCCAAAAGAAAAGTTTTAAGTCCTCACCCCCAACTTATTATGATCATTTTTGATGTCATGCACAATTTCAATACATATGAGACTTTTTAAGTACACTAGGTATTATGTAGACAAGGACACTTCTAACATAAAATCCTAAAAATGGGGGCCAGGTAGTGGTGTACCTGGTTGAACACACATGTATAAGGACCTGGGTTCAAGCCCCCAGACCTCACTTGCAGGGGGAAAGCTTTGTGAATGGTGAGGCAGAGCTATAGGGCTCTGTCTCCCTCTCTATCACCCCCTTCTCTCTCAATTTCTGGCTCTCTCTCTAACCAAGAAATAAATAAAGATAATTTAAAAATTTTAAATATTTTTAAAAATCCAAAAATGTATACTTACATAACAACATAGAAATAACCAAAGCACTGCCAGAAAGACATGATATTCTGAAATCTGTCAAAGGGTTGAGATATGCCATCAAAGCAATTATCTCTTAAAAACAATTAATCCTTTCTTAAATAAAAAATAATTTAAAAAAACCCCATCAAGTTCATTAGAAAGAAACCAGAATATCAAATTCTATTTCAAATCTACTTGTGTACTAATGTGACCACTTGGATTATTCACTTGATTTTTCCCTTCTTAGAAAAATTCTTCAGTTTTCAAAAGAAGATATTGATAAGATGACTGTCAGGCCCAATACTAATATCCAGTGATTCTGTAGGATGTGGAGTCAGAAAGCAGAAATCGACCTTCTTGCCCTTCCAGTAACTGCTAATGTAATCAGCTAGCAATGCACTTATATGCCCCATACCTATTGTCTCATCTATAAAACAGGACAAGTTCCCTGCCTTCTAGAACCACCAAAAGAACTAACTGAAGTAATATATGTATAAATACATTTAAGACACTTGGTCTATGGTCAGCCCTTAGATAAACAGTAATTATTATTCAGCTTTCAGCAGAGTTTATTTAAGAACACCACAATTGAAGCAGTGGACCAGGGGTACATTCAGTTTCTTCCATTATGGACTCATACAATCATGAATGCATCATTTTATTTCTCTGCTGTGTTGGTGAGGCTCATGTCAGGAAACTGAGGGCATTCTCAAAGAATTGGGTTCTGGGGAAGACTTGAGAATGGGCTATTTACAGGGCTGTGCACGACAGAATCCTGAGGGAATGGGGCACTAACAACATCAGAAAATCAGTTCTTACCATACCCGCCTACTCTCAATACTCCCTGCTCCCAACTCTCTCTCTCTCTCTCTCTCTCTCTCTCTCTCTCTCTCTCACACACACACACACACACACTTTCCCCTGGAGCCTGGAGATGATGAAAGCCAGCAAGCAGAAGCCACAGATAAACATATAAAGATAATACTGTGAAGGGCAAAACACTGTCTTTCTGGGGGCCTAAAGCAGAGTCAGTGAGGTAAGAGTCACAACCTGTTCTGCCAATGTTCCATACTTGCCAAACCAAACAGGCAGCCAGATGGCAAAGGTGCCCTGGTAATCAGGCCACTGAGGCACAAAGCAGGGAAGCAGGGTAGAGAAGAATAAAGGAAAGCAAGTAGGTAAGACATAGGAGACTTTTTTGGATTAAACTTAATAGGAGGAGTCCTTAACCTCAAAGGCTCTTTCAACCAACAGATTTTACAGTCCTTGTACTGAGTTACCTAGTTACAATTCTGAGCTCTATTACACTCTATAGTTCTATATATGTTCTATAGTTAGGCGAGTCTCAGTTACTATTAGTTACATATATACATACTTGCTGAAATTAAATAGAAGCCTCTCAAAAACCAGAACAGGTCCTGTGCTGCTCAATATAGTGAGTGGTTGGCCAGCAAAGAGGCAGAAGACAGCTCCAGAGACAGCTGTGCCCAGGAAGCTCTCCAATACGCCCTAAAAGAAAGAAGACAGTGGTGTTAAACAAAACGCACTGTTTTTCCTTTTTCTCTATGTGATGCCGCTAGGAAAATACAGCCACATTATATTTCATTATGAGAGTAGTAGAATCGTATTAAACAAATATGAAGACTGAAAGAGTCAGGAGGCAGGTGGTGGCACCCTTGGTAGAGCACACAAAAAAGTGCAAGGGCTCAGGTTCCAGCCCCAGGTTCTCATCTGCAGGAGGGAGGTTTCTTGAGTGATGAAGCAGTGCTGCAGGTACGTTCTCTCTCCTTCCCTACCCCCCCTTCCCTCTTAATTTCTCTCACTATCCAGAATAAGTAAATAAATAAATAAAATTTAAAAAGAGTAAAGAATCACACCACCATGGCAACACTATTTACTTCAATATACATTTGGTTGAGTGACTCTTCTCCAAGAGTTGAACTGCTTCAAAGAAATAAGTGATTATAATGACCAGTGCTTGACTACAGAAGGCAAAAAAAGGTGATTCTTGATTGATGTAAAATATTAACTGAAGATTATGTATATAAAATTATACTATGTACACTATAAAGTGAGTGGAAGACATTTGGTGTTCTGAGAACCACTTTTCTCCTTGTGGTTATCTTCATTGTTTGTTTAGTCTTATTCTGCCTTGTATATAGTCAAGAGTTTATAAATAGTTACATTATACATACAAAAAAGCTAGTTTTCTCTATAAGAAAACTTTTTAAAGTGTGGTCAGTAGCAATGGAACACACAAAAATACCTTCCATTTATGTTTCATTGTCCAATGTAAACTTATATAAAAGTTGCAATTTACTGTACTCCAGTATAACTGTTCTTTCCACTATCCTGAAAGTTCTTAAACAACTGTCCATCACTTTTTGTATAAAGTGAATAATAATTAAGGAACTGCTTATTTAAATCAGCCAAAGAGAAACGGAGCCTGCGTGATAGCCCTGGAACTACACAGGAGTACTGCAGAACCAGAGAAAGTTTTAGTGCTGTAGTACCTATCTCCTAATTGCTGTCTTTATTAGGATAGAAATGTGGGTCTAAGAATGACAGAATCATGCATCTGCAAGGTCCCAAGTTCTCGTTCTCTCCACCACCACCACCACCCCCTACTGCTAGCCCCACTCTTAAAATAATCCTAGAAGACTCTTTTTTAAATTTATTTATTTATTTGAGAAAATTTGAAAGGGAAAGGGGAGACAGAGATGGAGAGACAAAGATAGACACCTGCAGTATTGCTTCATCACTTCTGAAGCTTACCCCCCTTCAGGTGGGGACCAGAGGCTTGAACTGGGGTCCTTGAGCATTGTAACATGTGCACTCTATAGACAGCACCATCACCCAGTACCGTCCCACCAAGAAAACTATTATTGTAGTGATTACTCAAAATAATTCTACACTGTTCTAGAACTAGAAATATTCTTCTTAGAGTGACACTAGCAATATCACAAGTATTACACTCTACAATGAAGTCACCTCCCTGGTGATAGGTGACTATCCTTCTCTCTTCAAGGTAGGATTCACTTAAGAAAGCAGAAAAAAATCCTATAGAAGAGTGCTTTGCAATACTGGCACTGGCATGGGGGTTAGGAAGAACAAGGTTGACAAGTAATAAGACTAGTATCTCTGTATTAAGTCACAATAGCCAATGAATGGAAACAACTAAATGCCCAACTTCAAACAACTGGAGAAAGAAGTTGCAGGACACATATTCAATAGAATACTATGCTATGAAAAGATGTATCACTCTTTTATTGTTACTGCCATCAGGGTTATTGCTGGGCTGAGTGCTGACACTATGACTCCACTGCTGCCAACAGCCATTTCCCCCCCACCTGGTTTTTTCTTTATAATTTTTATTAGACAGGACAGAGAGAAACTGAGAGAGGGCAGGGAAAACAGAGAGGAGGAGAAAGATAGACACCTGCAAACATGCTTCACCACTTGTGAAGTGGACCCCCTGCAGGTGAAGAGCAGGGGCTCAAACCCAGGTCCTCAGGCTTGATAATATGTGCACTTAACTGGGTGCACCACCCCCTGGCTCCTATAGTATTCTATCTATTGGGAAAAAAATAGATGGAACTGAAGGTGATTATGCCTAATGACGTATGTAAAAGACAACTACTGGATGGTTTCTGATCATATTTGGAATACAACTAAAAACATGAAATTAGAAAAAAAAAATGAAGAAAGAACCTGGTGGTGGCACACCTAATTAAGTCCATGCATTACAGTGCCCAAGGACCTGGGTTCAAGCCCCTGGTCCCCACCTGCAGGAGGAAAGCTTCATGAGAGGTGAAACAGTACTGCAGGTGTCTGTCTCTCTCCTTCTCCACCCTCCTTCCCTCACAATTTCTCTGTCTGATAAAATACAGTTAAAAAATGTTTACTAAACAATTAAAAAATAAAAAAGGAAAAGGCAGTCAAATGATCAGACTTTGTGAGACAAAAGGGATGTTGGCAGGATGGGGCGGTAGGGAGAGGGAAGAAAGCACAAACCTTTGGTGGTGGATGAGGTGTTAAACTATACTCTGCAATCTTATATTCTCGCAAACCTTTATTAAATCACTAGTGAAAGTAGGACTTAAAAAGTCTAGCTTTATCAAGCATATATCTCATTGCTACTGGAAGACCAAAGTTCTCCTGTCTCTTAAAGGGTATATAAGAGGCTTTGCTGGAAAAATGGAGGAATGCAAGCTTAAGAATTCTCTGCTGGGGGTAGGGTGGTGGCGCAGTGGGTTAAGCGCATGTGGTGCAAAGCGCAGGGACCGGCATAAGGATCCCGGTTCAAGCCCCCACCTCCCCAGCTTCAGGGGAGTCACTTCACAGGCGGTGAAGCAGGTCTGCAGGTGTCTGTCTTTCTCTCCCCTTCTCTGTCTTCCCCTCCTCTCTCCATTTCTCTCTGTCCTATCCAACAATGAACAACATCAACAATGGCAATAATAATAATAACCACAACGAGGCTACAACAGCAAGGGCAACAAAAGGGGGGGAAAATGGCCTCCAGGAGCGGTGGATTCATGGTGCAGGCACTGAGCCCAGCAATAACTCTGGAGGGGAAAAAAAAAAAAAGAATTCTCTGTTTCAAAGGTCGTATGATGGCACACATGGTTGAGCACATATGTTACAATGTGCAAGGACCGGGGTTCAAACCTGTGGTCCCCACCTGTAAGGAGAAAGCTTCATGAACAGTGAATCAGTGCTGCAGGTGTCTCTTTTTCCCTCTCCACTTCTATCTCCTACTTTCCTCTCAATTACTCATCTCCACCTTAAAAAAATAAATAAAATAAATAAATATTTTTTAAAAATCTCTATACTTCAGGGGCCAGGCAGTGGCACACCTGGTTGAGCACACACATTACAGGGGGCAAGGTCACAGGTTCAAGTCCCTGGTTCCCACTTTCTGGGAAAAGCTTCAGGAGTGGTGAATCAGGGCTGTAGGTGTCTCTCTGTCTCTCTTCCTCTCTGTCTCTGCCTCCCCTCTCAATTCCCGCCTCTATCCAATAATAAATAAATTAAACTAAATAAATTTAAAGAAATTCTCTACTTCAGACAGTAAAATAGCTCAATTGAGAGAATGCCTGCTTTGATATTCACTAGACCCAGTTGGAGCACCTGGCATACACCTATGGAAGTTTTTCTGTACTGGAGACACTTTGCTGCTGTGGCCTCTCTGTCTCTGTCTGTCTGTCTGTCTGTCTGTCTCTCTCTCTCTCTGTAAGTTGGTGAAGCCCTAACAGTGGCAAAAAAGAAAAAAGGAAAAAGAGAGAGAGAGAGAGAGAGAGAAAGGAAGAGAGGAAGGAAGAAAGAGAAAGAAAGAGAGAGAAATTCTACTTAGCATTGTTCATCTCTGTGAGAACAAGAATAGAAGAAGAGTCTCAGAGTTTCTCTTCCTCCATCATGCTGTAAAGTGCCCTTCAGATGTTCTGTAAGGCCTTGGAAAATACTAAATAACTGTAGACTAAATGCCCAAATCACACCCTGGGATACACTTATGGAAGGTCAACAGTCATTGCTGCTCATTCAGTAAAGATAACTCATTTCTTCCAGAAAACATCTCTGGTTTATGGAGAGCATGTGACTTCTAAACAACAGATTATTTTTATTTCAGTATTTTATTCTTTGGTCAGTGCTATAGTTTCCATTCTGTTACTGAAAATTTTAAAACAGACAGAGATGATTTATTATACACACTGCAATGGAAACTTCTTCATCTTAAAGATGCTTCCAGCATTTCTGAGAAAAGAACTATTTTCACCACATTTTGACATGTTCCACTTGACACTACAGAACAATTTTACAATAATCTCAGACAATGAATAGTTTTAATTTAAACTACAACTGGAATGGAAAGCAATTTATAAAGTGAACTACCAGAAATCCTTTTCTGGGTTACTATATTCACTACTCATTAATATCAAGATAGAAATTATTATGTGTGTGTTTTTCATAGGTATAATTTCCACATTTAACTTTTCACAGTGGATTAAACTCTAGCAGATTATGAGAATGAAGGGAGACTTCCAGGAGGTGTGGCCATGGAATAACAGGGAACAGAACCAATCTCCCCCAAATGACAAATTTCTACAACTGTCAAACTTAACAAAACTCACCAACTACAAATGCTCAATGCTGCCATGCCACGTTATACTGCTACTGAACTCTTTCTGTGGATTGCTGTCAGAAACACCAAGCCTGAAATGTCAGCTGCCTAACTCCTTGAATCTGGTGAGATCTCTAACACACGGGACTACCTAGTTCCACTTTAGATGGCACATTATCTAACAAAGTTACAGATACCAGCTACCGGAAGGGGTTTAGGATACTGGGTACAGGTAGGTATACATGTATCCATAAGCAAGAGGCAATTATATAACTCAAAGTAAAAGTGCCTAATAGCCCTTTGTGATTAGACTTAGACCTAAGAGGCCTGAAATCCTAGTGGAAGTGCCTAAAGAAGTCACCATAAATTCTCTAATCAATCAGACTTAGATCAAATTAGCTTGGCAATTTAGCAGAAAGGCCCAAAAAAGACCCCATAAACCTAATTCTGATTGGGTTCAACAAATGACACTCAAGGCTTTAACAACTGGGATAAATTCTAAGATCATCAGGTGAAGAAAGGACTACAAAAGCTAGAAAAGGACAAGAGACTGATTCACTTAATAATGGCCTTTATGGTCAATACCAGACCACTTCATCATCTGAGGCCCTCATTAGGAAATTCTTTGACTCCCACAAATATGGTGGGCCTAGGCCTCTAATAAATTCCTCTCTCCACCATCACTAGTAACTTTCATCAGGAACATCAGCATAAGCGCTCCTGTGGGCCAATCCAGGACCTTGCCCTCACTATAAAGTAGCATTGTTAGGGATTGCCCCAGTCTCCAAAGGGAGGCTGGGTCAGCCTGCCCTGCCACTCGAGGATGACTGATCCTGAGATGAGTGTAGCCTAGAATGTTCCCAGCTGTGACCAAGAGTTGTGACCTCAGACCAACAGGGACTCAGAGGTTACACAGGCTGCTGTGCTAAATATAAATTTATATGGATCCTGAGTCAGGTGGAAAGGGTAAATAGTTAATTTTATTCGTGAATTTCTTCTCATGACTCAGAGATAGTCTTGGCCCCAATCCAACTTTCTAGTCATTTTCTCAACTCTGATACAATCTTCTTAGACATCATTTTTCTCCAACTCTATGTTACAAGCAAAAACTACAAAATTCATGGGCCCCTAAAGAACATATTTAAAAAGGACTTCCACACTTCTTTCTACCCTAAGACCCCTGTTCTTATCTGTTCTATTCCATTTTTTATTTCCTGTTCATTAATCATCTTGTCCTACTTTATATCTTGCCATTTTTCAGCCACCAAGTTGCAGATGCTATCATGATTCCATCCTGACTTCTTTGGGCAGATGACTTCACCAATGTATCCTGGAACCTCACATTTCCCACCAGGGAAAGATAGAAACAGCCTGGGGGGTATGGCTCAACTTGTCAATGCCCATGTCCAGCAAAGAAGCAGTTACAGAAGCCAGAACTACTACCTTCTGCACCCCAAAAAGAATTTTGGTCCATACACCCAGTAGGGGAGAAATGATAGAGGAAGATGACCAGAGGGCTCTGAACTCTAACTCCATCAGGAACTGGGAGAGGACGAAAAAGGGAGGATACATTTGAATGTAGTAATAGGTGTATGTGTGACTTGGAAGGGAAGAGAAGATGGGACCACAGGAAAAAAAAAAGGGTAAATATATACAGATAGTTAGAGAAATAATAGTTAATCCATTTCTGCAACCTTAAAAGAACTGCTATAGCTTACAATGGAGGGAATCTGGTGGTGGGCACAGTACAGAACTGTACCCCTGTTATCTTATAATTTTATAAATCAATATTAAATCACTAATAAAATTTAAAAAAAAATAATGAAGGTGGTGGAGTTCCCAGCTATGGTAAATCCTGGAAATTCTGGAAGCAGCATGGAGCAGCCTGAACAAATGTCAGAGGTCCAGCTCTCTCAACTTGCACCAGCTGTGCCCATATTTAAGTATCTTAATGGTCCACACACCATCAACTGCCCATGAGTTAAAGTGAGTCTTTAATCTCTCCATGTCAATGATTTTCTATAGACATACAAGAGTTATCAAAGCTGATCACCATCATCATCATAATCACAACAACAACAAAAATAACGAGGTAGAGGAGAAGCAGCAGTAGCAGAAATACATATAAATCACCACTACTGTGACAGACTATTTGTTCAAATAGCTACTTAGTCCTAGAAATAAAATAAGCATTGCTGGAACATGATGGCAGAGGAGGATCTAGTGGTGCTTGAATTGTTATGTGGAAAACTGAGAAATGGTATGCACATACAAGCTACTGTATTTTACTGTTGACTGTAAACCATTAATCCCCCCAACAAAGCATTTTTTTAAAAAATGTCGGGGTTCAGAAAAAAAAGAAGTGAAGGCTGGGGATGTAACTCAGTGGTAGAAATCATGCTCCTTCTATGTGCCCTGCTCTGGATTCCCAACGACCCCCCCACACCAAAACAAAAGTTGCTATTATAAATAACAAAACTGATACTTCTCTTAAAAGAAAGAAGAACCAATGGGCAAATGTATACTAGTATAGACAGATAGTTGTAGAAAATAATTGTTAGGCCATATCTGCAACCTTGGGAGAACTGCTGTAGCTTCCAGTGGAGGCACTGGGGATCCAGAACTCTGGTGGTGGGAATGGTGCAGAGTTATACCGCTGTTATCTTATAATTTTGTCAATCAATATTAAATCAATAGTATAATTTTTTTTAAAGAATGAAGGTTGGCTGAGTTCCCAGGTATGGTAAAATCCTGTGCACCGTTTCCAGTTTGGTTCAGTGTTTTATTCCATTTCTGATCAGGTAATGTCAGCTGCCACCAGACAACTGATGATCTTAGGACTATCAACCACTGTCAACGTTAGTTTGTCTGTTAGGAGTAAAACATCAATATGATACAATATAGTAGTGGGTTTTGGAGTCAGTCCATCTCAAACTGACATCCAGACTGCACCATTTACCAAATGAAATCAAAGACTGAGAAAGTTACTAAGTTCCTACATCTGGTCCCATGATCCCAGCACTCCTAGTGGATTACTTTTTCTTTTTGTTGTTGTTGTTGTTGTCTTAATAAAGTTTGAGAGAGAAAGGAAGAGCAAAGGAGAGAGGGGGGAGGGAGAGGGAGATGGAGGGAGAGAGGGAGGGAAGGGGAGAGAGAGAGAGAGAGAGATAGAGACTGAGAGAATAGCAGTGTCCCAATATTTGAGAAGCTACCTCTTTTGCACAGTGCTTCCATGTGGTGGCTGGGTGCTTGAACCCAGGTCCTCACACAGGGTAAAACGTGCCCTCTCCAGGATGAGTTATCTCTCAGTGCCCTCCTCAGACTTAATATTCACACTTTGTTACATGTGATTGGCAAAGTTACACTATATGTACATTACAGAATGTATGTAAAGTGTAACACATTTTAGGATAACAGTAATGTAGATATAATGTGATGAGGATGCATGATGAGGAGACCAAGCTAGATGGTTTTCAAAAGCTCTTCCAAGTGGTTCTAACAAGAGCATATTTCTGAGTCAGAAACATCCAAGTCTAAATCTCAGCTACACCAGTTACCAAGTTACCAAGTGATTTGGGGGCTTGAACCTGGGACTTTGGAGTCTCAGGCATGATAGTCTCTTTACATTGTGCTAGCTAACCCTTCCCTAATGAGTGTTTGAATTAAATAAGACAATAGTATATGATAAGGTAAGAATAAAGTTGAGATGCAGTTAGATGTTGATTCTCTTTACTTTGCTGCTACTCATTCCTTTCTTCCTAACCTACCTCTAGTATTTCTCTTTTCTTCAAGAGAAGATGGAGATAGGCAAAAGGAATGAGATAGGGAAAAAAAAGTGAAATTTAGTTTTTAAAGGAAAGGCATGATGGGAAGCTCTTTAAAGCCATCCTCAGCATTTCCCAGTGCAATTCTGAATCAGCAGCCTTAGTGGACAACACTTTGCAGCTATAATAGCTACTTCTTTTCATTCCTTGTTACCAAACATATGGAATCAACTATAGTAAAGCAAAACTGTTTTAGTTTACAGCAGTAAAGCACCATTTCACTTCCATCCAAAACAATTTGTGAATATTTTCTGCTTATATGAGAATATGAAGCTAAATTTAAAATGGTTCTCTTTTTATGAAATAGCCACAGAAATCAACACAAGTCCATTAATAGAAATAGCAAATATATAAAAAATAAACCATGAGTAATAGTCTAAAATGCATAGTCATGATTGTTAGCACTAGCATTTTTGTGTCTTTTAGTAACTTGTGACAGGATATAAAGCAAGAACATCTAAGATAAAACCAGGAAAATTTTCTTATCTTTGACTTAATTGCAGATATGTATCTTCTAACATTAAAGAAGGACATAGGTTGGGGGTGAGATTGTCTTACAGAAAATTGAGAAAAAATATCTATGCACCGGGAGTCAGGTGGTAGCGCAGAGGGTTAAATGCACGTGGTGCAAAGTGCAAGGACCTGCATAAGGATCCTAGTTCGAGCCCCCGGCTCCCACTTGCAGGAAAGTCGCTTCACAGGTGATGAAGCAGATCTGCAGGTGTCTATCTTTCTCTCCCTCTCTCTGTCTTCCCCTCCTCTCTTCATTTCTCTCTGTCCTATCCTACAACAACATCAATAACAACAATAATACCTACAACAATAAAACAACAAGGGCAACAAAAGGAAAAATAAATAAATATTAAAAAATTAAAAATATCCATGCACCAACAACTATATTTACTATAATTCACTAATTCTCCCAATGAACTTTATTGTATTATGTCCTTTCTAAGATGTTTATTATTTGAATTAATCATTATAACTGTTTAAAGATGTGTGTATGTATTTTTATGACAGTGATAGAGAAGTGTAGCATGAACACCAAAAAAAAAAAATAATAATCCTATAGCAATGATTTTACAAGCAAATGAAACTTGGAAAATACAATACTTTCATGGTAATAAATGATAAGGCATTCACAGGCATTGGTGTTATCCTTTAAGGCTTTTAAAAAATTTAAATGTTTCTAAGCATAAAATGAGAAATTTTAGCTAGTGACTGTGGAAATATATACAAATCATGTCGAATGTGGAAAAACACAATCACATTTATTGAGATAATCCTGTGAACCTGAAATTTAGCTAAGAAAAATGATGCAGACAAATCCCATTTTAAATAGTCACTGGAAATAGGCAGTCAGCTCTGAACTACCTGCAGGAGTTTGAATGTCTGGTCTCCAGTATAAGGCCAAGCCACATGACTAAAAATAAATGGGGAAATGATTCAAGAATCAAAATTAAATTTGGGCCATTTGAGAATTATCCACAAAGCTTTTTGTTTAGAGAAAAATGCATCAATTTTTTTCCCCATGTTTGAACAACTAAATCAGGATCTCTGAAAATCAGGCTGAGGGATAGTTATGATTTTAAAGTTCCCCAGATGACTGTTTGATGACCCAAATTTGTGATACTTCCAATCAAGCCAACTTCCCTCCTCTTTAACAGTAAGAATTACTTATGAGCATTATTAACAATTAGTTATACAGATTATTCTAATGGCTGAATATACAACCTTTATATTTTATTTCATATATATGAAAGAAATTGAGAGAGGAAAGGGGATAGAGAAGGAGAGAGAAAGAAAGACACCTGCAGCCCTGTTTCACCATGCATGAAGCTTCCTCCATTCAGGAAGGAGCTGGGGACATGAACTTGGGTTCTTATGCATGGCAATGTGTGCACTCAACAGGGTGCCCCACCACCCTGCCCTCCTTATCTTTTATTTTACCCACATAGCTACAACCTACAGAATCACTGGATTCTGCCCTGATGGAACACAGCTGTCATCTTCTTATTGCCACCTACTCTGTCTAGAAGTGTTTTGTCATCATAAACAGGATTTCTGTGTACAATGCCCAGCAGGCACTGAAAACAGAGGGAAGACTTGAAGGACAAATTATCTCCCAGTTGAAAGAAAAGTATGAGCCAAAACCTTCACCAGAAAGTTTCCATTCCAAATTTAATAGAATGGATGGGCAAGAGAGAGCAACTTTAGAGTTTTTTTTTTTTTTTACTTGAAGAGTTATGAGTGTGTATCTAAATGATCTGAAATGCCAAACATCAAATGCTAGTACAACCCTATGCAAAAATCAATTCCAGAGGGATAAAAACATAATAGAACTAAGGTCTGTGAGCAAATATTTTTCTAATCTTGGGGCAGGGAAATCTCTCATAATATCTAATAAGAATTAAAAATAATTTTAGAATTTAGCATCACTTAGGAAACCGAACTTGCCCAAAATACTACCATTTCTTTACCATTTTCTTTTTTTTCACATTTCTACCATTTTCTTTTTTTTCCACAAGAGCCTCACACATGCCCAAATTCACCATTCTGGGTCAATTTTTTCTTCCATTCAGACAGAAAGAGAGAGGAAGAGAGATGCCATACTAAGTTACCTTCCCCCAGGGAGTGGTGGTACTTCCTATGTGGTGCAGGGACTCTAACATGGTCAAGGTAGGCACCATATCAGCTACCCGCTACCATTTTCTGATTATCAAATAGTTAAGAGTTGAAATTTTTTTTTCAAATGAAGAACAAAAGAAAAGCAAGTAAGATCCTGATAGTAACACACATAGCTTTAATCAAGTAGCTTTAATCCAGAACTTGTGCGTGAAATAAAATGAAATAAAGTTCTTTCTTGGGAGTTGAGATGCTCAGCATAGTTGGGAGCAAGTAACCCATGTGGAGACACTTTGTTACTAAGTAGACATTAGTTCTGGCTGCCAAACCAATTTCAGTGGATCACTGCAGCAGATTAACCCTGTCTACCATTCTGAAACTGGTAGACATTTCTATTATAGGTTTGACTTATAGTTCCACTTCAAACAATTAATGCATTCTGATGCTAAAATCTCAAATTCCAGCACACTTAAGTTACTATACAACCCTCACTACATAGAGTTCAGCAGTTGTCAATTTGCTCTAATCTTGCTGTTACAGGTTACATATAATACATTTTGTATTTACATTTTGTATTTTGTATTACATTTTGTAAAGAAGTCTCTATCTTATCAAGGAATAACATATGTGAATAAAAAAATAATACATTTTCAACTTAAGCAGATTGATTAAATATTCTCAGCACAGCAGTATGTTAAAATAAATCCTCAAATTTGGAGATGCTAGCTATAAATGTTACTTATTATGAGACAAGTTGCCTCAAAATGTGCTCTCTGCAACTCCATAAATATCACAAAATTCACAGAATTCTAACAATCTTACTGTATTCTTTTGCTAAAATTTTAGTGAAAAGAGGATTATATTTACTCCTAGAAAAAGTAAAAGTGACTTTCCTCACTCCATATTCTTTCTAGATTCCTCTGTAATTCATAGTCAATAATGCTGACACAATACACCTTTATTTTCCATAAAGGTAGAACAGTCTTTAAATCATTCAAAGACCTGTCACAAGTAATAACATGCGCTATCTATCAGTATCTTACTCAGAAACCATCCAGGCATCTTAAAATTTAGTATCCTACTTTGTGGTTTCCCTTTGTGTCCTTTCTTAACTTTTGAGTGAGATCATCCAGTATTCATCTATCTCTTTTTGGCTTATCTCACTTAACAAGGACAGAAAGGAAAAATACAAAGTAAAACTTGACCTAGGCTTCATGTATTACACCAAAGTAAAGGACTTTGGGAAGTGAGCACAGTGAGAGGTTTGGTGGGAGGGGCGCTGTGGAGATGCATAATGAAAGGGGACCCCGACTGGGGGTAAGAGTGTTTTGCAGACACCTATCACAGGAAGATTATGGAAAGTACCCATGTCAACTACTGTGTTGTAAGCCTTTAACTCCACTCTCCATAAAATGGTAAAAAAAAATAATAATGATAATAATAATTAGTATCATACCACTGTTCTATCTGATCAGCACTTTAAATGAGGAACCCATGTTGTAATAAATTTAGATGCGATATATTTAAGCTATGAATTCATCAAGATTTAACAAATTAGAAAAATTTGAATGAATACAATAATATACATATTTTTGACAACTGAAAGGAGAAACACAATGTAGCAAATGGCCACATGTGGTCACAGAGTTTAATTGTGGGGGGGAAAAAAGCTTTATGATGGTGAGGCTAAAGAGTCCTAGTTCGCTTTCAAAATACAGAGAGGGGAGAATAGCATTATTGTTATTATGGGAGGACTTCCTGTAAAGGATAATAGTATCACACAGTTCCTGATGCTCAGGAGGCTTGTCTATTGTCCTTTATTATTGAACTCTTAATAACAGAGACAGTCATAAGCCAAGACTGAATCTGAGATGATGTTAGATCTCTAAAAAGTGGTTCAGTTACTCTCAGAAATCCAAGGCAAGCTTGCTTCATTCACTCACTCATTCATTCACTCATTTTTCCACCAGAGTTATTACTGGGACTTGGAGCCACTGATCTTAGTGCCATTTTTTTCTTTCTTTTTTCTTTTATTTTTACTTTAACAGAGAGAAAGGCAGAGAGAAACAGAGGGGGTAAGAGAGAGAATGAGAGAAAGAGAGAGAGAGACAGAGACAGAGAGACAGAGAGAAAGAGGGACAACTACAGCCCTGTTCTACCACACACAAAGTTTCTCCCCTGTGGGTGGGGACCAAGGGGCTTGAACTCAGCATGATAATGTGTACATTGTACTGGGTGAGGCAACTCCTGATCGCCCAAGATAAGTTTTAATTGTTCACATGCAACGAGAAATGTATGGATATACACTCTAACTCAGTCTTCTCATCACTGCCTGACAGTCAAAATGCATAGGCCAAAGAGACAATACAGACAGTCATTTGTTGCCACTGTAATTGATTGGACTTGGAAGAATCATAGTTTTAATGGTTTTATTCTGGCATAATTCCATGCAAAATTATCCATATATATAATTATTATGAAATATATGTTTGATTATTTAGGTATGTGAATATAAATTGTCTATAAATATATGTATACATATAAATTGCGGCTCTGAAATAAATGTTTAAATGCACATTCCTGTCTCTGAGCAGACAAGACCTCCTAAACAGAAGCTGGCAAAGAAGTCTGCTTAAACAACAGCAGTGCAGTGACTCATCTGTGTTTTCATAACATTTTTTTTTACCCAGAACTCATGTTTATTTGTAGCCTGACAATAAAGGTCCTATGTGAACCATCTCTAAGATTTCTGCCTTTAAAGCAAGGACACCGGTCTCAGGTGACTCATTTGAGCTGCATGTGCTTTTGAGAATAACCCACTGTCACATCTATGAAGGCATGTGATGTCACTGAAGATTATTTCAGGCTATGCCAATGCTTCTTCTTCTTCTTAGCTATGATCTAGTATTTAGAAAGTCAAATGAAATCAGAGGGCTTTATCTCCTAAATAATCCCACTCCATACTCCTAGAGCTATCTCTTAGATGATTTCTCACAGAAAACAGATCGTTTTGTGAATATCCTACATTGTAAATACCATCAAAATAAAAAGTCTTATATGTTGAGCTGTTTGTTGTTTTTTACCAGAACACCACTCAGTTCTGGTTACTGATGATGCCAGGGATCAAACCAGGAACCTTGCACAGGTCTGGAGCACTATCAGTGTACATCTCCCAAGTTTAAAGGCAATCTATGCAAAGATTCCAATCTGTCTTAGTTACTTCCTAGAACTTCCAACACATAAAATACTGTCGATCACACAGTACACAATACAGATTTGTGAGAAATGACTCAACTTTTTCCTTAGAAAATATAAAATGACCTGGGACTTCGCACCCAATCCAGAAAGCATTTTATTGACCAAATATCAATCAAAGGATACTTCTATGGCCAGAGCATCAAAAATTCTTTATGTATGTTAAATAGCATCTCAGGGGTCAGGTGGTGGTGCACCTGGTGGAATGCTCATATTACAATGTGCAAGGACCCAGGTTCAAGTCCCTGGTCTCCACTTGCAAGAGGGAAGCTTCATGAGTGAAGAAGCAGAGCTGTATCTCCCATTTCTATCTCCCCTTTCTCTCTATTTCTAGCCAATAAAAAAAGTCTTGAGATGCTATTTACCATATAAAATTACTTTATAGTTCTCCATCCTTGATAAATATAAAACCAATAAACTAGTCTCATTTGTCTACCACTGTAAGCAAACCTAATATAATAACTGTAGGCCAAGTCTTTCATACTAAAATTATAGGATATCTAGAACTCATAGGGAACAGGGGAAATAGAAAAGGATTGGGAATCTAGCACCCTATGGTGGAGCGAGGACAATTTGATGGTGGGTGGAATGTGTTAGCTTCTATCTTAGGGATCTTTGAAGCAGTGCCCCAGTGACAAGAATCTTGTAAATCAGCATTTTCTCAATAGAACTGCCATGGTCAGTTATCATAGAGGAGGGCCACAGAATTTTCAAGGTGGGTTCCATGTGGGACTACATCCTTGCAACACTCTAATCTAGTACGCCACAATTAAGTCACTAATTAAAAATCAAAATGTTTCTCAAGAATGTAATTTGGTTGAAAATAGAATATTAGGATATATAAAATCACTGTGTAACTACCATATGTGTGTGTATGTATATTCAGTAGCCAATTTCTGTCGATACAGATTATTTTAAACCTGTGAATATAACATTTGTGATTTGTCCACCTATTTATTGAGAATACTTCATTCAAGAGAAATTGAAAATAGACTATTCAGTTCAGCATATGTGATTAAATTTTTAGTTAATTTTCTATCTCTCCTTAGTGTTACTGCTACCTACTGTGACCTGTAGAAGCACCAAATTGTAGTATTTCACCAGTCTCTCAAAGTGTAAGAAAAGCATGCTCTTCAGTGTTTTCATTCAAATGAGTTCACAGTTGCAGTGAAATTAAAATGGGAATTACAAAATCTATTAATAAAGGAACTAAATTATGTCTGGTAAATAATCTCAAAGCCTTAAAGCAGATACTATGAATTAAACCAATTCCCAGGCATAACGTCCAGAAAATGATCATTGTAATGGACTATATACTATTCTGATGCACTAAAAGTATCGATTTCTCCTAATTTTTTTTTTCACAATCCACAAAAAAGCTTTCCCACTAGCAAGGCCTTTGCCATGTCATTGGTCAGAGAGGAGAAAAACACCCACAAAACTACACTGTTGGTGGTGGTGCACCTGGTTGAGCGTACATGTTACAATGCACAAGGACCTAGGTTCAAGCCCCTGGTCCCCACAGGAGAAAAACTTTGTGAGTGGTGAAGCAGTGCTGCTGGTGTAGAGACTGCTGGTCTCGCTTCCTCTTTGTCTCCCCCTTCCCTCTTGATTTCTGACTGTGGCTATCCAATAAAGATAATAAATATATATTTTAAAAAAGAAAAAGAAAATCTTTATTAAAATAATTTAATAATACTCTTACACTTAATCTAGTCCTTTACTTTCCTACAAACTTGCCTAGATTTTTTTTTTTTTTTTTTTTTTGCCTCCAGGGTTATCACTGAGGCTTGGTGCCTGCACTACAAATCCACTGCTCCTGTGGCCATTTAAAAAATTTTTTTGATAGGACAGAAAGAAATTGAGAGGGGAAGGGAAGATAGAAACAGAGAAAGATAGGCACCTGCAGACTCACTTGGCTATTTGTGAAGCACCTCCTCAGCAGGTGGGGAGCCAGGGACTCATATGAAATTTAATTCACATAAAAGTAATCATCAATAGATTTTTTTTTTTTTGCCTCAAGGGTTATCACCGGGGCTCAGTGCCTGCACCATGAATCCACTGCTCCTGGCCATTTTTCCATTGCTATTGTTGCTGCTATTGTTATTGTTGATGGACAGGACAGAGAGAAATCAAGAGAGATGGGGAAGACAGAGAGAGGGAGAGAAAGATAAGACATCTGCAGACTTGCTTCACCAATTGTGAAGAGACTCCCCTGCAGGTGAAGAACCAGGATCTTGGAGCGGGTCCTTGAACTCTGCACTATGTGCGCTTAACTTGGTGTGCTACTGCCCAGCCCCCAACAATAGACTTTAACAAACTTCTTCCTCCACTCAGACATGGTGTCTTAAAGCTAAGTCTTACATAAGACTTTAAGAAGTTCAATTCAGTTTAAAAAAAAAAAAAAAAAAAGGTAAGAGCTAACACTTCTTCTTCTAGTGTTTGCCCTTCTTCCGTAGCCAGTCAACAGCGTCAGGTTGAGCCTGATGTAAAGTTTCGAGACCTCCTTTGAATCTGGAGAGGTGGCAGTCGTTGACTATGTGGGTCATTGTCTGTAGCTGCAGGGGCAGTTCGGGTCGTCTCTGGCTCCCCAGTGATGGAACATAACGGCGCACCGGCCATCGCCTGTTCGATAACATCTCCTTCTCAATGGAAAGAGTGTTCATTTAAAACGTGTTTAAGGGGGCCGGGTGGTAGCTCAGCGGGTTAAGCGCAAGTGGTGCAAAGCACAAGAACTGGCATAAGGATCCTGGTTCAAGCCCCGGGCTCCCCACCTGCAGAAGAGTTGCTTCACAAGTGGTTAAGCAGGTCTTAAGGTGTCTTATCTTTCTCTCCCCCTCTCTGTCTTCCCCTCCTCTCTCCATTTCTCTCTGTCCTAGCCAACAACAACAACAGCAATAAAAATAATAATAACAACAACAATGATAAACAACAAGGGCAACAAAAGGGAAAAAATGGCCTCTAGGAGCAGTGGATTTGTAGTATAGGCACTGAGCCCCAGCAATAACTAGAGACTAACATAACGTAACGTAACGTAACGTAACATAACATAACATAACATGTGTTTAAAATTTATCTCTTTTTAAAAAATCTCTAGGGGTCAAGGAAATAGCTATGTCTGTTAAAACATAAACTTTCGGGAGTCGGGCGGTAGCGCAGCGGGTTAAGCGCAGGTGGCGCAAAGCACAAGGACCGGCATAAGGATCCCGGTTCGAACCCCGGCTCCCCACCTGCAGGGGAGTCGCTTCACAGGCGGTGAAGCAGGTCTGCAGGTGTCTATCTTTGTCTCCCCCTCTCTGTCTTCCCCTCCTCTCTCTATTTCTCTCTGTCCTATCCAACGACGACGACAACAACAATAATAACTACAACAATAAAACAACAAGGGCAACAAAAGGGAATAAATAAAATTAAAAAAAAAAACATAAACTTTCAACCCAGAGGTTCCTGGTTCAATCCTCAGACCCACCTTAAGCCAGAGCTGGGTAGGGGTCTGTTCCTTTCTCTCTCTTTTATTCTTTTTGCCTCTTTTTGTTTTATTTTAAACAGAGACAGAGAAGGAGAGACAGAAGAAGAAAGAGAAGGAGGGAGGGAGCTAATATAGCATGGAAGTTTCCTTCAGTGTGGTGGGGCAGCATATATGACAAAGCAGAAAACTATCCAAGTGGTCTCAGAGTTCTTCCTGGTACTTTCTTTTCCATTTATTGTCTTGAATGATCTGCTGAGCTCTTCTGAAGTTGACTGAAGAACAGCTGTCCAATTTAGACAATGGTCATATTTTATAAAAAGTATAATTACTGACATCACTGTTACAGTTATCACTGTATTGTGAATAGGAAATAAGAGGACTCTCTTTGCATACTTTGTGTCTGCTATGCTTGGCTTCAATGCCCCATGCTTCAGGTCTCTCACTTGGAGAATCGATTCCATTTCATTTTTGCCTTTAATGAGAAACCTAAAATATGAAAGTGCCAAAGTGGAAAATAAAAGCTGGAAACAGAAACAATCCTTTGGAATCAGCTGCTGGCAACACTTAGGAATGTCATATAAGCTAAACAGTAGTGAGTAATAAGCAGAACAGAGTTAAGAATGGGCTTGCATGTGGATCTTTTCATATGAGTATCAGCTTCACCACATCACACTGGGCATAAGGCACTATGCTCATGCCCAAGATGACTAGAAGGCTATATCAACTACAAACCTTGTTTGTACATATTTAGATTGCCTTGATACGGTCAGGGAAACAAAACTTTTCTATCACTAACACTTTAGCTAGCATTCTTACAAAAGGACAGTAAATAAAGTTTAAAGTGACCAACAGAACCCAGAAAATACACCAGTCTTTGCAACTTAATGAGAGGCAGATTCACATTAAAGAGGGAACAACTCTGTGCTCCTGTTCATTAAAACTGAGTTCTACAGACAGATATGCAAATTAAACCTTGAGCAAATCACTCAACTGCCTGATGGCTCTGGTTGCTCCTGTGTAAAATGAAGCTAATCACACAGTTCCCAAATGAATGTAATCATCAAGTTCAACTGTGCATGGTCTGTACATCCAAGATAGTAGATCTAAACCTTGTGCCCTGCACCAAGTCAGAGCAGCTGATGCGCTTTTGCCCAAATAGAATTGTATATCCTCATTTCCTTCCCTTCTTTTTCCCCACTTGTGACTCAAGCCAGATTTCATCAAGCTATTTTTGTAATTACTAAAATCTGGAAATACAGCAGCAGGCCAGAAGCAAAGTAAAATGCAGCATCCAGCAAAAGAAAGAAAATCACGCTGAGTAACTGAAAGGCCATCTGCTTCTAGCTGAGCTGTAGGGGTGAGGAAGGCAATCTGGGCTGTACTATTTGTGTCTTCCCTAAAACCAGACCCACCTGCATGTTGTCAGTGGCATCCCCAAGCAGTCCTCCAAAAGTGATAGCATTAGTTACTGTTGCCAGATAAATGAAGAGAATTGCTGAGAGAGCCTGAATATTTAAAGCATCATAAAAATCACTGGCAAAAAATGGTGCTTTCCTCTTTATGTCCTTAATTAGTCCACCACAGAACCTGGGGAAGGAAAAAGCAAACACAAGGCAATAAAAAATGTATTACCATCAAATTTACTAAGAGATAACTTATGAAATCACAGAGAAATTCATGCTGAAAATGCTTGGATCAGTGATAGGATATTACTTAACCACTCCTAAAAACTGAAGTTTGTTTTTTAGTGAAATGAATTAAAAGTTCCCACTGGCAAAAGAAAAACATCGAAGCATGTCAACAGATCTATTCTCATCTTGCCATGGTGTCCTCTCTAGTGCCAGACACTCATTCATTCCACAAAAGGTGATGGAGCTCACTGACACATGCAGTACTTTTCTTCTTCTTCTAGCATTTGCCCAGTACTTTTCTTAGTGCTACAGATACAACAGCAAGTGACATGGGGGAAGGTGAGATCCCTATCCTTCTGGAATTTAATACCTGTGTGGAGGACAATCTAAGTAAGCAAAATGCACAATGCTCAAAGGGGGGAAATTAAGTTGGGAATAAGATTATGACATCTAGAGGAGCTCTGGTTGACATATTCACCAGAGCAGCCAGACCAGGCCAGCTGAGCAGGGGGTGGGTGGGTAAGGACCTGGATTACACAGGGAAGGGAGCCGTGCAGTTATATGCAACAAAAGTGCTACCATCGGAGCCCCAATACAAAGGGCGGTGGATCAGTGAGCCTTACACTGACCCCTTCCCCATGCCGCATCTACACATTCTGTCTCCTACGCCCTCCAGGATGCATGTCAAATGTCACGATTCTCTGACGACCTTAATTCCAATTTTAATGCTCTTTCTTATTACAAAACTCCCAATTCCTGGTTGTTTTTTCCTCCATCAGATCATTACCACATTTCTTTATAAGTTCATTGTTTGCCCCCATCCACTTTAACGTAAGACCCCCAACGACAGGGGTTTGTGCTGGATTCACTGTTGTATCATCAGCACCCTCAACTAATAGGCACACTGTAAGCACCTGTTGACTGAACACGTGCACAAACAAGTGAGAAAATTAAAAAAAAAATCAACAGGAATACAGACCGATGTTTAGATGTAAAGAGAAGTTCATTATGAATGATAAAAGGATCCATGCATTACCGTCCAGTCCTCTGCAGTTCTTCACAATCACCGTGTCCTCCTCCCCCGTGGCCTCCATCATGGGGCGTGTCCCCATTCATCTGAACATTCTCTCCGCCTGAATACATATTCTTTCTAAGCAAGACAACAGAGTCCACAAAAATATTAGTTCATTCCGCCCCCTCACCCCCTCCAAGCGAAGGGGGCTGTCTCACACACATGTGAAATCACCAAACCTAGCTAACTTTTTTTTTTTTTACATTATTTTCATTTCAGGCAGGGAGGGGTGGGAGACTGAAAGAAGACAACCAGACTGCTCTACGACCCATGGAGCTTCCTCTGTTGCTATGGTGTTCCAATGTAGTGCCAGGGTTTGAAGCTAGAGTCTTCCCCACAGTATGATGGCATTCTCTCTACATGTGAGCTAACTTGTGGTTAGCCTCTGCTTCTTAGCTGTGCTATTCACTAACTAATGAAGAGATGAAGTGGAAAACCTTTGGGAGAAATTACATTATTTCCCTCTCCCATTTTGTCAGATTTCTCACAAAGTGTTATATTTATAGTCAAGATAAATGACTTGGTGAACAGAAAAGTTAAACAAGTGTATTATATAAGAGGAAAACGGCTTTACCTGGAAAATAACAGATTTCAGAGACTGTCTTCTCAACTATCCCACTCAATTGTGTAGCCTCTTCAACCTACTGGGATTCATGCTGGGTAAACTGATCTCTCCACACATACAGAAATCCCTAAAATATGCTCGGATATGATCTATTCCAATGCCATCCCCCTAGGTCTCTCCTAAAGAACATCACAACATAAAAATGTTCATTTTACAGTATCAGTGAACTGTGAGAACCAAGAACATATGTGACTCATTTGAGACAATCTATCAAATTAACTGGGAACCTAATCATGGCTCCTTTTCCAAACCCAAACTGCTTTTTCTTTTCTTTTCTTTTTTTTCCCTTTTGTTGCCCTTATTGTTTATTGTTGTTGTTGCTGTCCTTGTTGTTTGATAGGACAGAGAGAAATGGAGAGGGGAGGGGAAGACAGAGAGGGGAGAGAAAGACAGACACCTGTAGACCTGCTTCACCGCCTGTGAATGAACCCTCTGCACGTGGGGAGCCCAGTGTTCGAAGCGGGATCCTTACGCTGGTGCTTGCACTTCGTGCCACGTGCGCTTAACCCGCTGAGCCACAGCCTGGCTCCCCCAAACTGCATTTTCAAGGAGGACCCAGCAGCTCAATCCCCTGATGGCCTGATAATTTACCTTTTGTCAGATGATGGGAGACTCTTAGGAGGCTCTATCCTGATCGTCGGATCCCATTCGCCAGGGGGAAGAACAATGACTTCATCCAAGAACTCGTCAATGCCAGCAATTAGGTCATGCCTGTCTTTCGCTTTGTAAGCAATGTCGTGGAATACCTGATGAGTAATAAGAGTTTTGTGATGTGACAAGAAAACTATCTACATGTCTCATTATCATGATGAGCCTGAAGGATGAATCCCACAATTCACTCTAGTATGCTTATATTAAGTAATATAACTATTTCCTATTATTCAGCTTGTACCAAAATATTTGTGCATGTGTATCATCAACCCCCAAAATGGGTCCAGGCATGAGAAAACAGCTGTGTTTTTGTATTTTTACTCCCAATACTATAAAAAAAAAAATTGCCACTCAACCTTCTTCCATTTGTATCACTTCTGGTATAGTTGCTTGGAAAAATATACAGAAAAGTCATTCCCTGGAATAAAAACTACTGGGAAAAATCACTTCATACTTCAAGAAGGAAAACATCAAACTGAGTGTTAAGACTAGGTTAAGATCCATGCCGTAGTTCTCAAACACACAATGTCACAGCTACTAAAAGGAGGAAAATCTGAGCGATACTGGCAGATAAAGCAAAGGACTTCAAGCAGGTGATCATCTGTCCATCTTTTAGCAAATCCTTGTGTCACTTATACAGATGTCCAAAGAAGGAAGCTTTGAGAATGAAATAATCCTCTTTGTCAACTGTCCCATTCTTCTAAGCCAGCTAAAGATCTGAATGTCCTTTACAAAACCCTAAGCCTTTCAAACTCTATATGTTAAATTCTTTAATCTCCAAGACAGAAGATGACCCATTCTCTTTTTTTTTTTTCCCCTCCAGGGTTATTGCTGGGCTTGGTGCCTGCACCATGAATCCACCGCTCCTGGAGGCCATTTTTCCCCCCTTTTGTTGCCCTTGTTGTTGTAGCCTCATTGTGGTTACTATTATTGCCATTGTAGATGTTGTTTGTTGTTGGACAAGACAGAGAGAAATGGAGAGAGGAGGGGAAGACAGAGAGGGGGAGAGAAAGATAGACACCTGCAGACCTGCTTCACTGCCTGTGAAGCGACTTCCTTGCAGGTGGGGAGCTGGGGGCTCGAACTGGGATCCTTACGCCACCGGTCCTTGCGCTTTCCACCACTTGCGCTTAACCCACTGAGCCACCGCCCGACCCCGACCCACTCTCTTATTCATTCTTAAAAACTGCTAGTAAATCTCTTCTCCCTGACAAGACTTTTTAGTTATTTGGTATGCGGTGTCAGAGAATCAGCACAGGGTCTCATGCATACATAATACTACTAAGTGACCTTTATGACCCAATTATTTCATTATTCTTTAAAATTATTTATTTATTTTTTAATTTTTTATTCCCTTTTTGTTGCCCTTGTTGATTTATTGTTGTAGTTATTGTTGTTGTTGGAAAGGACAGAGAGAAATGGAGAGAGGAGGGGAAGACAGAGAGGGGAGAGAAAGAGAGACACCTGCAGACCTGCTTCACCACTTGTGAAGCGACTCCCCTGCAGGTGGGGAGCCGGGGGCTCAAACCAGGATCCTTACACCAGTCCTCGTGCTTTGCGCTACCTGTGCTTAACCCGCTGCGCTACCTCCCGACTCCCTATTTTTTATTTTTAAAAGAGATGTGGGAGGGAAAGGCACATAGAGAGAAGAGAGATACCTCAGCACAACTCCACTCCTTCATGGGGTCCTCAGGGTTCTAACCATACACAGTAAGTTCACACCTTCTACCAGATGAACTATCACCTGGTCCAAAGAATTTTTAAGGGCTATAATAAATAAAATTCATTGGTCTAGGACTGTGGGTCTGGGGAAAGGCAACAACAAAAATGCCAAGATATCATCTGTGGTGGACACAGATGACTTCACCTCATTCTCTCTTACTGCCTCCCACTGCATAGGCTGGAAAGTCAGAGTGACTTTCCAAGTCTCCCCTACAGATAAGACTTACTGGTCTGACCAATGAGGTGTTAAGAAAATGTTGTCTGAGAAAACTTTAAAGTATCTGATAGCTGAGGTAGACACACCTCATCTCTTTCATGCCTTGGCTCTGAAGGCTTGGTTGCAGCTGAATGCAGTAACCTTCTTAAGACTACAAATCACAAACCATATTAGTTCTTATTATACAATAAGCCCAACTTTAGCAAGTAGCTGCTACGAACTTCCTAACAGGTGAGCAAAACACCCCTTAAGGTGTTTAGGCTATATGTTAGGTCAAGTTTTCTGTTATTTGTTTGTCTAAAGCACGGCTAGTTGATAGATCTGAGAAGGGAAGACTTTTTAAATACAAAACAAAAACAAATGAAACTACTGAACTAGCTAGTTATTTCAAGAAAAATAACATAATGATGTATTAAATGCTTCCAGTCCCATAATAAAGCAAACATGTGAGCAATTACCAAAAAGACCTTTCATAACTATAACTGTATGCACTATTCTCCACTCAACACATGGAGAAATTGACAAACAATGAAACAAAAGCAAAATTATTGGAAAAATAGTAAGCTGGAAAGACACAAGAACTATAATTGGTGATTTTACAGTCTAATTCTATTTTTCCTGCAATAAGAATGGTCTGAAGTTTTATCATGTTTCAAATGTGTGAGTGACATCTAAACTGTTAAATTCCAAAGTATAAGAGAATCTATGGTGTGGTATTTAAGTCATTGTTGTTATGTATATCCAGAAAACCATAAAAACAAGTGCTTTGTGATATTTAAAAAAAAAATGAACCATCCATTTGTTATGAACTCACTTCTGAAACAAAACATTTGGACTCATGAATTTCTAGACATTAGAATTTGTGAAACATACAGTGATGTGAACTTTTACAAAATATTTAACAACATCAACTTCAAGAAATGAAAAATATAGGGGTGAGGGTAGATAGCATAATGATTATGCAAAGACACTCTCATGCCTGAGGCTCCAAAGTCCCAGGTTCAATCCCCCATACCACCATTAGCCAGAGCTGATCAGTGTTACTGGAAAAAAAAAAAAAAAGAGAGAAATGAAAATATTAATTTAGATGTCAGCTGAGGTTAAAAATATCACTAGCAACCACATCATTCTAACTGACTGCACTGGGACAGTCAATTCATAGTATGAAAAACAACACATGTAAGACATTTACAGAACTTCCCAATTCACATTATCATCCCCATTTCCTACCTCATCAGACATCAAGGTGGCAATGGCTCTGCCAATCTCATGGTAGGATTTGGCTTTTCCCTTAGGACCTAAGAGAATGAACAAGAACCTAGTGGAAAGGAAAGAAACAATAGCTATAAGACATTTCATCAAGCTCAATATACATAAAACTTAGGCATATTTATCCTAATTCATAAAAATCTGAGCTATAGAACTCCTCTTATAAAACAAAGGTAATATTCATGAAAATTTGAAAGGCACACTTTGAACTACTCTGAAAAAACGATCACCATTCAGTTTATTTGGATGCAGAGATGAATTTAGCATGGCACCTTTAGAACTTTCCTCACTGGGAAGAAAAGGTTCACTTTATGAGTCGCTCAATATTTTTTTCTAAATTTTTTTCCCATTTCTATTAATTTCAAGATTTTTGTCAAAAACCAGGCAAAACCACTAGAAAGACTAAACTTATCTCCAAATGTTTCTGATTTTTCTTTGTCCATTATAGGAGGTGACAAAGGATTTTTTTTCTCTAATTTTCAGAAATGATTCTACTCAGAAGTGACCAGGAGTCAGAAAAATCAACTCCTCTACATGGAAAATACATACACTGGATGCTTTACACAGCACATTTTAGAATTCTGAGTTTCCTTTGTTATTTTTTATTATTTCAATGTATTCAACTATTAGATTTCTGTAATATTTAATATCTTAAGCCATTCCAGAACATTCTGCACCTCCTCCTGTCTCTCCGTAGCTTTCCATCATTATATTGAATAGTTTGCATAATAATAAATTTCATTTATGAAAATATTCACTTATCAACTGACACATGAGTTAATTATCTTGTTGATTATGTTGATTCTGACCCCAAAAAAGCCAAAATACTGTCTGTTAGTGAGAAAAAACTCTCTTACCAGTGGTTCTCAAATATAAATTTTTGGCAGATAATGAGTAACTATTCCTGTGAGATGAGAGTATGCTTTCTCAGCAAACATTTCTTTATTTTTCTCTTTGTATCATTTTATTAAGGGCTTAATGGCTTAAAGTACAGTTGTTGGCACATGGGTTCAATTTCTCATCTCCCCATGATAAGTGCATGCTGAACATTCTCACCTCCAACCAAGGCCCTTTTCCACCATCATGCACCAGGACCACAATGGTCCCTGTCATATAGCATGATGACTGTAACACACCACAACAAAAAGCTAAGTACAAGAATTATATTCATGAGTATCATACACACACAATTACATCTACAGCTCATAAATACTATGAGATCAGGTAAGATCACTGCAGAAAAGTAACCATTGCAATAAGGCTAGTCACACGAGTTTGTGGTTTTTCACTACATATAAAAGTATGTTTACTCTGTACTATAGTCTATTAAATGTGCAAAAGTAGCATATCTAAAAAAGATTAAATTAATTAAAGGCACCTACTTTAATTGAAAAAGACTTGATTGTTAACCACCTAAGCCTTCGGCAAACAGGAATCATTTTGCCAGCTAAGGGTTTTTTATTTTAAAAAAGAAGGAAGAGGAGGAGGGGGAGAAGAAGAAGGAGAAAGAGGAGGAGGAGGAGGAGGAGAAGAAGAAGAAAAAGAAGGAAGAGGAAGAAGAGGAGAGAGGGGGGAGGGAAGGGAAGGGAAAGGGAAAGGAAGGGAAAGGAAATAATCTGCAAGGCACAATAAAATGAGCTATGTCTGTACAATTCCTCTTTCCTAGCTCATGTAATTTTTTATTTAAAAACATATACATCAGGCCAGAGGATAGCTCACCAATTTACCATGTGCTAGGAACTAGGATTGAACCTCTAGTAACACCCATGAACACTGTGCAAAAGGGAAGCTTCACAGTTGATGGAGCAGTACTATGGTATCTAGCCTCTATCTTTCTCTGTTTTTTCCCTCTACAGTTCTGTCTCTCACCCTCTATCTGGAACAAAGGGGGGGGGGGAAGGGATCCAGTAGGGACAGTGTAGATGTATAGCATGCCTTTATGTGTGTGTGTACACAGTATGGGAAAAGATCAAGTGCCAAATAGAAATAGCATATTATAGATGGGTTACATTTTTAACATTACTCCAGTTAGAAGCCACTTTGATAAATACAGTTCCTCAAAAATGACAGAGAGAATAAGTAAGTCTGGCCATATTTAAGTAGGAGGAAACATCACCTCAGGGTCAAGAATTTCATCTGTAGGAAGAGACCTTTGAGAAGCCTCTGGTCTGAACTGCATCACTGAAAGGAGCATAAGCAGTCTGGGAAAACTAACAACACAGAACAGCTCATCAACTTGAAACTCCCTTTGCCTGAAACATGTTCTCTCCCCTTTAACTTTCAGAGAAAACTGTTACAACTTCTATGATAAAAGTGCAACTTCTATGATAGAAGTACATCTTGTGGAACTCAACCTTAATAACGTCCTGAAAACTCCTTTCATGACCCAACTAGTGTTTTTGTTTTCTTTTTTGTCTTTTTTTTTGGTCAATGGACAGATGTTATTTTTAACCAGAAGCTTTTTTTTCTTTATTGACAAGTTAGAGTAAACATCACTTTACTGTGGCTGGAAGAGCACTGACAGTTCAAAGGAAAAAAATAATAATTTGTTACTGAGTTCTTTTTATTCACTCATAACTAGAAATCAGTCATAGAGTTTCTAAGAGTGCCTAACTGTCTTGAGAATCTTCATGAGGTCCTTCTGCTCTTGTGAGAATTTTCATATAGCTAATTATGCCTGCGGAGAAAGCCGCCAGCAGTCTCCACAATAAAAATAAGTGCCAGATGATCTGTGTCCGGAACCAATGGACCATGCTCACATTCACAAAATAATTAGAGGCAGAAACAGAGGAAAATATCACAAAAAAAAGGCAGTCTTCCTAAACCACTCAATCTTATTCAGGAATAATGTACATCCCCCCTTCCTGAAACATCATAGCTATTTCTAGAATAAACTCAACATGTACCAATATGTTACTCCCTTCTCTCAAAGCAACAGTGAATCAAATGGCCCATTATTCTTATTTAGCAGTTTTTGGAAAATGTGGCGAAACTGTAGCTTCTATAATCTATTTTGAGGACCAGGAACCCACCATAACCAATCACATTACAAACGGTAAACACATGTGAGCAACTGGATTGTTGAGCAAAACAGGACTGAACTGGCAGGTCTTTCATCCTAATCCCTCTAAATAGTTTGTTTGTAAAAGTTTTGACAGTTAAATAAAATCTACTCCTCTTATACCAATTAGTACCTATAATATACAATATCATTAACCTACAGTGATAACAAAGGGTAAACAGCCTAATTTTTAAAAGACTGGAGTTCTCTTTAAATGCTCAAATCAACATCAGAAAAGAGTAAATTCTTTAAAGGCTCTTACCATTCTCCATGGAAAACTCTAAAATATTTCATTCCAACCCTTTCTAGATGTCTTCTTACATTCTTATACTTTAAAATGTATAACCACAGAACCAGAAATATGCTGTTCAATTTCTAGCTCTGATAGGGAATCTTTCCTTTACCCCCATCTGTCAACTATAAAATAGAAATATTGATATTTATCCCCTTCATAACACATGCATATGAGTGATTGATGGCCTCTATGCACAGCTATAAGATGACAGCAAGCAAAGTGTCTGTAAGATGTTAGCAGGACCATAAACATATCCTACCAAGGCACCAAAGATCAAAGAAACACTTGTTTGCTTTCAAAGAAATGACAAGAAGTGCTCCTAAGGAGATAACTTCCACCCAGTGGATAGTAATAGTAGGCCAGCTGCAAGCAGAAAGTTAAAACAGATCAAATAACAGGACAGAGAGAAAAATGTGTGAAATCCACAGGAAAGGAGTTTTTAGAGTCACAGGTCCTAAAAGATGCAATCCAGAAGCTAGTACTGCTACTGATCATAAATAGTAACAATACTAAGCATTAAGAGCACAGCTTCACTCTGTCTTTTAGAGACACCATTACAAGATGTGCAGAGACAGAGTAGGCATCTCCCTGCAGCAAAGCAGGGCAGCATGCACGTTACAGCACATGGCTGAGTGCAGAGCAGTCCTTCGCAGTGACTACCATGTTCCTTGTGGGATTTCCTTTATTGGATTTCACAGGATGTAGCCATTGTAAATGGCCCCACATTACTCATACACAAAAAGGCTAATGAGGCTCCCTATTCGGTGATTACAGCTTGCACTGGTTTGGAGGACAGCAAATGGATACAACTATTTCCTGGAGAAAACGCTAACATGCAAAGATATATTGGTCAGATTACTGCCCTGAAATAGTCTTATGACATTACTGAATTATAGTCTCTTGAATTGTTTGGCTCCTTTTGTTCATTCAAATGATGCAGTGCTTCACATCTAGACGACGAGCACCACTCTCCAATACAAAGGCAAAGAATGAACCAGACAGGAGCAGATGATAAGAGGGACACAAAAATGGTCATGATTTGCTACTCCATGAACTAATGTTATTGTTAAATAAAAAGCCTTTCAAGATATTTTTATTTGTAGCTTCTAAAGAAGAATAACAATAAATACCAAAAAATCAGCTTCTTAGCTCGTTTTCTTTAAGCCCCAGTAAAGTTAGCCCAGAGAGACATAAACAAAACCATAGGGCACACAAACTGAACTGCAGCCATGATCTGAGTCAGCCAGCAGTTTGCCAGCTGATTGCTCAGACAGAACTGCAAAGCTCCACTGAATTTTTTTCAAGCAAAAGCTAGGTTACAGAAAACACAAATCTTGATAATCCCATTAATCAAACAAACTATGATCATCTCCTTTCCTTTGCTATTTGGCATATTGCTATCCTGAGTACTCTTTCTATTTTAAGTGTCTAAGAAACACATGAACTGAGGAAAATACCCGTATGATCAAAAAGAATGGCCTAGGGGCTGGGCAGCAGTGCACCTGATTGAGCACACGTTACAATGTGCAAGGACCCAGGTTTAAGTCCCCACTCTACCTGCATGGGGAAAGCTTCATGAGTGATGAAGCACGGCTGCAGGTGTCTCTCTGTATCCCTCACTATCTCCCTCTCCTTCCTCTCAATTTCTGTCTCTATCCAATAAATAAGGAAGACCTAAGGCAATGTTCACCTAATTTCCCCTCAATTGTTCTCAGAACAAGTCTTGAGCCCTTTGTCAGTCTTATTTAATCCTACTAAGATCATCTGAAGTCACTGAGGAGGATTAATCATCTTTCTGGATAAAACAGAAAAACCTAAAGAAAAGCCACTGGCCCTCCTGGAGTCATATAAATCACACTACCTCAATCTAATTATATAATCATTTTCTGTATCAACTTGAGAATTACAAGCCTCTCCTCAAACTCTTCATCAGCAAGAATTTAAGTGAAACATTAACTCTTATTCACCTAACTATCCTCCATAAGTCAAGCTTCCTAACTCCACTGAACTCCATTTCTGAGGGAAAAAAACATGCAAACAAAACAGGAGAGTATCTACGGCACTCTAAGTGCATGGTTCTAATGCTTTTAAAACGTATTTTATTATGAGAGGTAGTAGGGGCTGAGGGGAATAGAGAAACAGAACATCACTCTGGCACAGGTGATACTGGGGATTGAACTCAGGTTCTTGTGCATAGACTTCAATGCTTTACCCACTGTGCTACTCTTAGATCACTCCAATGTTTCCTTCTTAAAATAAAAATTATGTATTAAGAGACACAAAAAACAAGTGTACAGCTTAAATTATTTGATGTGTGCATTTACATGCACAATACATACATCTAAGTAAAAATGTAATTGCACACACACTACAAGTTTTCTGAGAAGGCAGAGTGAATGAACACACTCTGACCTCTAAAATGTTTGTCATCTGTATGGCCTTAAACTCTCAGACTGTAAAGTTCAGATACTAATACATAAGGAGAAACTAGTGCATCACCAATTATTATAATTGTTATCATTATCATTACTACACAAATGTCAGTCATTTGATAGCTTGAAAATCGAAAATCAAACTAAGACATTTCAGATTCAGCCTTCCCAATAAGCTTGCTCTGAGTGAGGCCTCCTTCTTGGGATTCGCTAGCTGCTGCTGCTGTTGTATCTAGAGCACTGCTCAGCACTAGGAATTGAATCTGAGACCTTGGAGCCTCAGGCTTGAAAGTTATTTCCCCTCTACGCACATGGTAGGCCTGGCAGCAGCTTACCTGGTAGGCACGGGGACCTCAGTCAGGGCGCCCAGCATAACAGCCTGCTGTAGTCGAACAAAGGCAATGAAAGGGGTATCCAAGAAGTCCACCTCCCCAACAAGCACATTGGAAGCTTCTGCATCACGTGGCAGTTTTTTCATGAACTTATTCTTCAGCTGCAGAAGAAGAGTCAAGAAAAAAACAACTCAGCTTGAAAGATGGGAAAACGAAGAGCCACCTCACTGTTAACAAAGGGAATTCCTTTATATGAGCACACACCAAGAGGCACCAGTTAGCCATTTTCTATTCTATTTAACCATTCTATTATAACAAATATTTTCTGGACTTTGGATTAAAAATATTGAGGATATAATCACATAGTTTAACAATAAAACAATGTATAGAAGAATTCCATCCATTTAATCAATGCATTCAATAAATGTTTTAAGAGTCTACTATAAGTCAGGCACAGAACTTGTAACATATCCCCCATGGTCTCATATTCCAGAAGGGGAGAAATAAAATGTGGTCTAACACAGTCATAAATGCTAAGAAGAACAAAGAAATCAGGCAAGAGAGTACTATGGTCAAAAGGATACTTAGGAAAGGCCACTAAGGGAAGGGAAAAAAAAACAAAAACCTATTTGACACTGAACTGAGCAGACAAACCATGCAAAGATCTGGGGGTGGGGTTGGGGGGGTGATTTGAGATGAGGAAAAGGGTGAGGACAAAGTCTCAGAGGCAGGAAAAGGATTGGGTGTTCAAGGAATAGTAAGGAAGGAAGGGTGATGGTAGCTTATGGAGCTAAGAAGAGTGGCAGAGAAAGGCTTCTCAGGACTTCTCTGTTTTTGCAGTGAAGTACAGTGCATGCACTTACAGTGAGGATGCACGGGGCATTGGGGAGTTTGGGAATGGTAAAGGAGTAAAGAGGCTGTGTTGGAGAGGAAGGCTGTGTAAGCCAGTCTCTTTCAAAGTTATCTGACAGGTGCCCTTCCCTCCCAAACTCCCACTTTGAACAGGTTTATCCAAGATCTTACGTGAAACCTCTCTGCCAGCTCCAGGAAACATTTCAATTTTTGTGGGAAGATGAAGAGTTCTGGAGAACCATGTGAAAGCTGCAGGCTTCCGATAAATATGCATCAACCAATACAAACATCCCTCCCCATGCCTTCAAAAGTTACCCGTGAACTCAGTACTTCTTTTATGGGTTGGAGCTGAAATGGGAAGTGGCAGACAAAGTCCAATTTTCCCCATTAATAAAAAGGCTACTGTGGTATTTTATTTTCAACTTCCATTTAAAGAGATCTTAAATATGGAAATCAAGTGACATGAGAACTGATCTCCATCACTCTTAGTAACATTTTTATAGGATTCCCCCTTTATTTGGTACTTCATATGTGAAAAAGAAAACCATGAGACCCAAAACAAGGAAGTTAGGAATTAGGACAGAGCGGAACACTCCCCATCCCACCACCCACGGAAAAGCACGATAAGATTTTAAAGGTCAGGATCTTCTAAGCAGTAAGGAACCTTTCCAAAAATTTCACTATTTAGTCTCCAAGAAATACTAATATATGTTTTTTAAAAGGTCTGTCTTCATTCTACAGATATGAAAAGAGCCACATGGGTCAGATCTAAAAAAAAATAAACTTGCCAAAATAGTTTTAGTTGCCAAAGGTCATTGCAGGAGTGAACTGTTCTGTATAATCAAGAGTAGAGAATGGCAGGGAGGCACAGAACATTGGTGGTGCATACAGTGTGGAATGATAAACCTGAAAACGTGCAATCTTATAAATCATTATTATTCCCTAAGAAGATATTTTTTTAAAGAATGAACTCTTAACTTCGTAAGGTAAATCTAAAAAGAAAAAGTAGAGTATGAGGTATGACAAAGTGACCTAAGCACATAACAAAACACAACGGCTATAAACAGTCTTCCTCAAGTTCTGCCAGTCTGTAAGACCCTGATTTTGCTTCTCATCTTCTCAGCGGACTCTCTGTTTTATCGAGGCAGGCCTATTTCATCACAGTCCCTTCCTGTTTAATGTACTTAAGCTCCCACTCTCATTATTAAATGTCCTTTTTCTTACTTTGACTTTTTCTAAAGATAGTTTATATTTCATTACAACTCTTTCTACCATCTCAGTACACTTCTCTGGGGAGTCATTTATGAAGAGTGGTTTGTCAACATTTAAGTATTTCTCCCATGTTTCTCAAGTGAGAATACTTCAGTTAGCTTTGTACTGAACACCTTCTTACACATAATTCATCCGCAACAGATATTAAAAATTGGAAGAATAAACTCTAAAACAGTCAAAATCAGGCCAAAAATCCATTAAATGCCAAGGGAAGTTAGATAAGTTTCTAAGAATTGGTCAAGAATCTATGGTTGGATCTGTCACTAAGAAGTTTCAACCCATAATATTTATCATTCTACAGTCTACTAAATATCACTGCAAAAACTGTTGTACAATTTCTGTGGTAGCTTTACAAACATTGCAGTATCCAAATTTGAAAATTAGGAGTATATATATTACATTAAAATGATATTAATAGTGGCTTACAAAATTGTAAAATTACAGAGGTGCACTCGTCACCAAAGTTCTGTGCTGAACTTGGACTGGAGTTGATGTATTGCACCTAAGTAAAGAACTCTGGGGAGGGGTAGGGTCCAGGTCTTGGAACCTGATGGCAGAGGAGGACCTAGAGGGGAGTTGAATAGTTATGTGGAAAGCTGAGAAGTGTTACATATGTACAAACTACTGTATTTTACTGTCAACTGTAAACCATTAATCCCCCAATAAAGAAAAAATAAAAGTTCTGTGCCTCCCTCTGATAACAATCATAGTTCTCACAAAGGGAGTAAAATAATACCGACCAGTCAACATCCTTGTTCAGCGGGGAAGCAATTACAGAAGCCAGACCATCCACCTTCTACAACCCACAACCCTGGGTCCATGCTCTCAGAGGGATAGAGAATGGGAAAGCTATGAGGGGAGGGGATGGGATATGGAAATTGGGTGGTGGGAATTGTGTGGAGTTGTACCCCTTCTACCCTATGGTTTTGTTAATTTATCCTTTCTTAAATAAAAAAAATAAATTTAAAATAATAATAATAATATTTTTTAACCCAGGGTCCATATTCCCAGAGGGTTAAAGAATAGGAAAGCTATCAGGAGAGGTGAAGGAATATGGAGTTCTGGTAGTGGGAACTGTATAGAATTGTACCCCTCTTATCCTATGGTTTTGTCACTGTTTCCTTTTTATAACTTTTTTAATTTTTATTTTTTTAATTATCTTTATTTATTGGATAGAGACAGCCAGAAATCAAGATGGAGAGGGGTAATAGAGAGGGAGAGAGACAGACAGACAGACACCTGCAGCCCTGCTTCACCATTCGTAAAGATTTCCCCCTGCAGGTGGGGACCAGGGGCTCGAACCCGGGTCCTTGCACATTGTAATACATGTGCTCAACCAGGTGCGTCACCACCCAACCCTATAAATAAAATTTTAAAAAGAATGTTTTTAAATTAATTATTTTTGGCACTGGGGTTATTCCTGGCATGTGTTGCCTGCATGACTCCACCATTCCTGGTATCCTTTTGTTGTTGTTGTTGTTGTTGTTGTTGTTGTTATAGAGGATGAGAAACAGAAAGAGAAGGAGAAGGACACATGCATGTGGCACTGTTATATACTTGTGACGCTTCTCACTGCAGGTGGGGACCAGGGATTTGAACCCAGGTCCTCGTGCATGGCATTCTGTAATATTTACTGGGTGAGCCACTACCCAGCTCCAGGAGAACAGTATAATTTTTTAAAGCCAAAGGAAACAAACTGCATTCCATATGCTCAGAAGACAAGCAGGGGGCCAGGTGGTGGCACACCTGATTGAGCACACACATTACAATGTGCAAGAACCCAGGTTTAAGCCCCTAGTCCCCACCTGGTGAAGTCCCCACAAGTGATGAAGCAGTGCTGCAAGCCTCTCTCTCCCTCTCTCTCTCTTTTAAATTTAATTTTTTATTTACCATTGGATAGTGACAGAGGGAACAGAGAGAAACTGAGAAGGGAGGGAAAGATAGAGAGGGTAAGAGACAGAGAGACACCTGCACCCCTGCCTCACCACTCATGAAGCTTTCCCCCTGCAGGTAGGGACCAAGAGCTTTGAATCTGGATCCTTATGCATTGTAATGTGTGCACTCAACCAGGTGGGCCACCGCCTTCTCCCTCCCCTCTCTCTCTTCCCCTCCTCTCAATTTCTGGCTGTCTCTATACAATAAGTAAATAAAGATAACTTTAAAAAGGAAGAAAGAAAGAAAGAAAGAAAGAAAGAAAGAAAGAAAGAAAGAAAGAAAGAAAGAAAGAAAGAAAGAAAGAAAGAAAGAAAAGTAGTAGCAAAGAAAGATTCATTTAGATCAACATACCTCAAAGTGTTTGAGTGAATACTAGGGTTCTCAAAGAACCTGATAGCTTTCTATAACAAAAACAGGAGGTTCCTAAGGTATCTCAGGACTCAGAACACGATCCTTAGATCTTCTCTCTCTACACACACATGCACACATGAGTTCTGGACGATCTCATCAAGTCTCAAGTCTTTAAACACCATCTATATGCTGATAACTCATACATTTTTCTCTTTAGCCATGACCTCTTCTCTGAACTCCAAACTAATAACGCCTTCACTGAGATGTCAAACTGGCATTTCAAAGTTCACATAGACACAACTGCATGCCTTCACAGACTCCTGAAACTAGAGCTTTTGGAAGTAGCCCTCATTTAGGTTAATAGCAACTCTGTTGTTCCGTTGCTCAGTAAGTACCACTCCTGTGTTGATGTCAGTTTCAACACTTCTCTTCCTCTCACAAATGCAAATCTATTCCATTAATACTAATCAGTCCTACTGGATCTCCATTCAAAGCATATCCAGAATTCAACCACTCATCACCATCTTCACTGCCACCACCCACATCCATGTCACCATCACTTGGATCATAGCACTAGTCTATTGCCTGGACTATGTGCTTGCCTTGCCCTTACTGTGCTGGCCACTCCAATCTTTTTTTTTAAAGATTTTATTTATTCATGAGAAATGATAGGAAAGAGAGAGAAAGAACCAAACATCATTCTGGTACATGTGCTGCTGGGGATTGAACTCAGGAACTCAATCTTGAGAGTCCAATGCCTCCCAGACCACACCACTCCCATCTTTTCATCACAGCAGACATCATGTCAGTCCTCTTCTCAATATGCGGTCTGACCTCCATTCCCCTTAGACTGAGGTCAATATACTGCTTCTTTTATTTATTTATTTATTTATTTAGGAATTAATGTTTTACATTCAACAGTAAATACAATAGTTTGTACATGCATAACATTCCCCAGTTTCCCATTTAACAATACAACCCCCACTATGTCATTTATCATCCTTCATGGACCTGTATTCTCCCCACCCACCCACCCCAGAGTCTTTTACTTGGGTGCAATATGCCAATATACTGCTTCTGTGGCTGTTATAGTCCAGAATACTGCTCAGCTCTAGCTTACGGTGGTACTGGGAATTGAACCTGAGACCACAGAATCCTAGGCAAAAAAAGTTATTTGCATAACTACTATGCTGTCTTCCAGCTCTGAGGCCAATGTTTTTATGTCAAGTCAGACTCCCAGCAAATATCCAACTTCAGCAAGCTAGCCTCATTTCTTACTGTTCCCCCCCAGCCTTCCTGCCTGCCACTCTAGCGTCCAAGTGCTCCCTCAACCACACACACCAGTCACAATTTAAAATGAAGAGCCAAGGGCTGGGCAGTGGTGTGCATGGTTAAGCACACATACTACCATGCACAAGGATCTTGGTTCGAGCCCCCCACTCCCCACCTGCAGTGGGGGATGCTACATAAGTGTGCAGGTTTACAGGTGTCTGTCTCCCTCCCTCACTACCTTCCTTTTCCTCTCAAATAAAACAATAAAGGAAACAAAACAGAAAAAATGGCCACCAGGAGCAGTAGATTCATAGTGTTGGCACTAAGCCCCAGCAATAATCCTGGTGGCAATAAATGAATAAATAAAATAAAAGGAGGTGCCAGGAAATTAATTCAGGGTTTCACGTATGTGTGAGGGAACTTAGTTGCCACCCTGGACCAAACTTCATTGTTGAGTAAGAGAAAGGGAGATAGAGATAGAGATAGGGAGACAGAAACTACTCCATCATCCATAGTTTCCATGGCGCGCTATATATGATGCCTTCATGAGGTTCCAACATGGTACGGCATACCCTTTATCTGTTGAGCTATCTCCCAGACTACCAAATACAGTCTCACTGCAGGGTGTTACCCTCACCTTTGAATGGAATATTTACACAACTCCCCCTTCCACCCTTCCTTCAGCCTTTTATTTAAAGTTCTTTCTCATCAGTGAGTTTTTCCTGGGCACATTTGTAAAAAATTCAACCTCTTTCCACCACAGAAACTTCTTTTTACTTCAGGGAGAGAAAGAGAAAGAGAGAGAGAGAGAGAGAGAGAGAGAGAAATATACAGAAACACCAAACACCATATCCTCATCTACAGAGCTTCATCTGGTGTCATGATAATCCCATTTGGTGCCAGGACTCAAACCCAAGACTTTTCTACAGTAAGATGCAAACTCTACCAGTTGAGTGACCTCCCAGTTCCACTCACTACACAGATAATTCTTATTCCCTTTTCTTGTTATATTTGTCTTTTTTATACTTTTCACAGTCAAACATTCTAATATTTATCATCTGCCTCCATGAAAATGTAAGCTCCATGAAAGTAGGGATAAACATTTATTTTGTTTAGGGTTGGAGCCCTAAAATCTCAAATATTTGTTCAATAAGTGAACAGTGGTTATTACTTCTTCCCTCCCCAATAAGCCGTCTTCATTTCTTTACTAAAGTAGTTGATTCTGGACTTTCCAGGTTATTTCAGTGAACAAAAAGCCTAGATGTAGCCAGCATTGGTTAAGCTCCTTCCCTGGTAACTGTGATGGGGTCAAAGTGTAGATGCGCCACTTCAGAAGGTCAACACCCTTCTTTGGAAAATCATTATCTGAACAGTTTCTTTCACCTCAGGTTCCTCTAGGTTGAAAGGTCCTGTCTTTTTTTTTTTTTTCCCTTTTGTTGCCCTTATTGTCTTTTTATTGTTGCTGTAGTAGTTGCTGTTGTTGTTATTGATGTCATTGTTGTTGGATAGGACAGAGAGAAATGGAGAGAGAAGGAGAAGACAGAGAGGGGGAGAGAATGGGCTCGAACCGGAATCCTTATGCTGGCCCTTGCGCTGTTGGTATGCATGAGACCCCTTCTGTTTCATTTGGTTTAAATCCCCCCTGTTTAACACTATTCTATTTACATAACCACTGCATTCTATTTACATAACCACTGTTAACAAGCACCACCCTCCCTCCAGGGCATTGGTGGTTCAGTGATAGGATTCTCGCCTTCTCCACCCCCTCCTTGTCACACTCTGATTTTCACCAGTCACTTTTCTCTCCACCCTCTCTATGTCACATCCTGTTTCCACCCTACTTGGCAAGTATATATAAAGACAACATTGTGAGTTTTATGGGTACTTGAGTTTAGCTTAGCTCGGCTTAGATTGGGCTGCGCCCTGCATGAATAAAGAGATACTGCCTACAGCTCAACCATGAGTCCCTGGTCGTCTGTTACCCGCCCGTGAAGCCAGCCCGGCGAAAACAACATTGCGCTTCACGCCACATGTGCTTAACCCACTGCGCTATCACCCAACTCCCGAAAGGTCCTGTCTTAAGACTACCTACAGTAAGAAAGAATGAGTTCAGCACCCAAAATGAAACAGACAAAAAAAGAGGGGGAGAAACAGAGATGAAGAGATTGCTGAGTCTCCAGTCCCAATCCCTGAGGTGTCCTTAATCTCTCTCTATCTCTACTTTATGAAGTAGATATGGGAAAATGGAAGGACAATGTCAAAAGCATGATGAGAAAGAGAAACCTTTGTTCCCTGCCTTATATCCCAGAACCCTAACTTATAGTTAAAAGACTTTCTTTTAAAATATTGTGGGACCCAGTGTCTTATGGTTGAAAAAAAAAATGACAGGTTGCTGAAGGGTGTGGTAGGCTGCCACCTGTCACAGGGATAGAAGAAGCGGGACACTGGAGACAATGACAGACTTGAAATTCACTGGAGACAGAGAAGAATTGAGAGGGGAGGAGGAGATATAGAGGGAGAGAGACAGGGACACCTGCAGCCCTGCTTCCCACTCGTGAACCCGGGTCCTTGTGCATTATAATGCATGTGCTTAAACAGGTGCACCACCACCTGGCCCCAATAAATCATTTTTAAAGACAGAGACAGAAAGCAGAAAGGGAGTGAGAGTGAGCAGCTGAACCGGGGCCACTCACATGACAAAGCAGCACTCTACTCACGTGAGCTATTTTACCCGCCCGGCAATAAAAAAAAAAAGTGCAAGGCAATTAAGTTGCACTTGCTTTACCCCAGGTACTAGAGGAAAATATCACAGTTTTTACTTCTAATTTGAAGTTCGAGTCTAGCTTTTGTTTATAGGAGGGAGCAGGCCAGCTCTTGAGATCCAAGCCCAAGAAGCCTATTCTTTCTCTAGATCTTGATAAATACCTAGGAGGCAGAAGAATCGGCCTGGCTTACAAGGGCTCTGCTTTGGGGGCTTGCAGAAAGTCTCAGCTGGTGATAAATGGTTTCTTTCTTAGCCTTTGTTTCTATTTATTTATTTATTTATTTATTTTTGAATATACACAGAGATATTGAGAGAGGTGGGGGAAAAATAGAGAGAGAGAGAGACAGAGAGACACTTGCAGCCCTGCTCCACCACTTGTGAAACTTTCCCCCTGAACGTGGGGACCAGGGGCTTGAACATGGGTCCCTGTGCACTGTAATGTGAGCACTCAACCAGGTGCACCATCACTTGGCCCCACCTTTGTTTCTCTGTGTACACATTCCCCTTGATGTTCTTCTAGAGAGGAGGACTATGGGCTGAGAGCAGGATCTGGAAATCCCAAATAGCCTGGGTGTTCCCAAACATCATCTTAGTTGCATCTCCACACTCCACTACTAAATCTCAGTTTAGTATCAAAAACTGTATGGTTGCCAAAACAGGAAATAGCAGAAGGAAAAAAAGGAGCACTATTCTACAAGTTTAACTAGGTATTGCATTTTAATCCAAGGCCATGTGAGAAGAAAAAAAAAATCTTTTCATTTTTTCTTGTTTAAGAAGGGTAATCTTTACTCATCCCTTAAACTAATGTGTGGGATAGATTTTTTTTTTTTTAGTGTGATAGAAGTACTGGAATAATTACTACAAATATTTTGGTTTTGTTTTTAATGGAACTTATGGTTGACCTTTAGGTTATCTTCAAGCTGTGATTTAGACTATTTCCAGTGGCTAAATTTAAAAACATTGGCCCAAAGTCTAAGAGGCCTAAAAAGAGGATCTCTTGCATGATTGCCCACAGTATCCAAATTTAGACAATTACAATATTATTAGAACTGTGCATTTATGATGTTTTTCAGAGATTCTAGGATGTACAAAATCTGAGAAGGCAGACAAAAATCATTAAATAAGACAAGATGCTAAAAAGGTTCTGCAGCTAAATGTTTTTACTTTGTGAACACTCCTCTACTTTTGTTTATTCCATATTTTAAGAATACAAAATGAAAATAAGCCCCTGAGGGTGAAAATTTGATTTTCTAATTTTTCCTTCCAAATATAAACATCTCACCACCATTAATGCAAATGATTCTGCAAAGCAGCAGATTTACAAATGGCTATTAAACTAAATATAACAGTAAGTACAATCCATCAGTTCTGATTTCCTAAATAGGATGAAATTTCAAGTACTGACCTAGTTTAAAAATCGACTTGTCAGAAGCTCTAGTCACATTTTCTTATGTCTTATATCATTAAAAAGTAAGGTTGTCATGTGTTTTATAGCTACTTGCAAGTGTTTGTAAAACACTTCCACATTTGCTTTTCTATTTGAATTCTTACAACAAGCTTATGAAAACCATAGTATTACTCCACTTCATGGATGTGTAAAACCAAAATGAAAGCTGTAAAGATAAAATTAACATACAAAAGTCAGTGGTATTCCTTTTTTTATTCAAACACTGTTAGAAGAAGAAATTCAGAAATCAATTCCTTTTACTATAGCAATAAAAACAATAAAATATCTAGGAATAAACCTAACCAAAGAAGTGGAAGACTTGTATAGTGAAAATCATGAGTCACTATTCAAGGAAATAGAAAAAGATACAAAGAAGTGGAAAGATATTCCATGTTTCTGGGTTGGAAGAATTAACTGCATTTACACGAATATACTACCCAGAGCCATATACAAACTTAATGCTATCCCTATCAAGATCCCAACCACATTTTTTAGGAGACTAGAACAAATAATACAAATCTTTATCTGGAACCAGAAAAGACCTAGAATTGCCAAAACAATCTTGAGAAGAAAGAACAGAACTGGAGGCATCCACTCCCAGGTCTCAAATTGTATTATATGGTCTTTGTGATTAAAAATGCTTGGTACTGGAACATAAATAGACACACTGACCAGTGGAATAGAATTGAGAGGCCAGAAGTAAGCGCCTATGAACATCTAATCTTTGACAAAGGTGCCCAGACTATTCAATGGGGAAAGCAGAGTCTTTTCAACAAATGGTGTTGGAAAAAATGGATTGAAACACGCAGAAGAATGAAACTGAACCACACTATATTTCACCAAACACAAAAGTAAATTCAAAATGGATAAAGGACTTGATGTTAAACCAGAAACTCTCAGATACTTAGAGGAGAATATTGACAGAACTATTTTCTGCATAAATTTTAAGGACATCTTCAATGAAATGAATCCAATTACAAAGAAGACTAAGGCAAGTATAAACCTATGGGACTACATCAACTTAAAAGGCTTCTGCACAGCAAAAGAAACCACTACACAAACCAAGAGACCCCGCACAGAATGGGAGAAGATCTTTACATTCCATACATCAGACAAGAGGTTAATAACTAAAATATATAAAGAGCTTACCAAACTCAACAACAAAAAAACAAATGACTCCATCCATAAATGGGGAGAGGACATGGGCAGAATATTCACCACAGAAGAGATCCAAAAGGCTGACAAACACATGAAAAAATGCTCCAAGTCTTTGACTGTCAGATAAATGCAAATAAAGACAACAATGAGATACCACTTCACTCCTGTGAGAACGACATATCAGGAAAAGTAGCAGCAACAAATGCTGGAGAGATTGTGGGGCTAAAGGAACCCTCCTGCACTGCTGGTGGGAATGTAAATTGGCCCAACCCATGTGGAAAGCAGTCTGGAGAACTCTCAGAAGACTAGAAATGGACCTACCCTATTATCCTGAAATTCCTCTCCTGGGGATATATCCAAAGGAACCCAACACACCCATCCAAAAAGATTTGTTCTCATGTTCTTAGCAGCACAATTTGTAATAGCCAAAACCTGGAAGCAACCCAGGTGTCCAACAACAGATGAGTGGCTGAGCAAGTTGTGGTATATATACACAGTGGAATACTACTCAGCTATTAAAAATGGTGATTTCACTATTTTCAGCCCATCTTGGATGCAGCTTGAAGAAATCATGTTGAGTGAAATAAGTCAGAAACAGAAGGATGAATATGGGCTGATCTCACTCTCAGGCAGAAGTTGGAAAAAAAAATCAGAAGAGAAAACACTAAGCAGAACCTGAAATGGAATTGGTGTATCGCTCCAAAGTAAAAGACTCTGGGGTGGGTGAGAGGAATACTACAGGTCTTGGAAATGGATGACAGAGGACCTAGTGGGGGTTGTATTGTTATGTGGAAAACTGAGAAATGTTATGCATGTACAATCTATTGTATTTAGTGGCAACTGTAAAGCATTAATCCCCCAATAAAGGGAAAAAAATAAAGAAAAGAAAGCTGTAGAGATGTCAGAAAATACAGTGAAGTGGTCAAGTCAGAGCATGAATTCTAATTTTTAATAATCTAACCATTTCTTTACACTGTGTCCTTTATTTCTGATGAATATATCTGACTATCTATAGCTTAGAAAGCATTGACCTAAAATATCTTAGTCTTTTATACAACAGATCACCATTAAGCATGTACAATGATTTAGGTCCTGTATAGATAATCTTTAAACATTTTAAGTACACACCAGTATTTAATCACATACAATAAAATGAATCAGGTTGATTAGAAAGATCCAATAAAGAGGACAGTACTTTAAAAAGTATGTAGAAGAGGTTCCCGGAAGATGGCGGACTGAGAAGCTGCTAGTGGCTTGAGCTCTGACCACATCTTCTGGAAACAGTAGGATTTTCTGCCTTTAGTAGGCCAGTCAATAAGGGGTCCTAGCGGTGACACCAAGGAGGTGACTATAACTTAATTTGGGTTAAGAAATAAGAGTAGAAAAAAAGGGAAAAAAATTTTTTTCCTTTTAATTATTAAGTACACCTCTCCCCCCCCCGCCCCATAACCAGTCCCTGGGGACCAGCTCCTAGCAGGCTAACCTGCTGAGCTTCTGTCTTTACCAAATTCCTATCCTACCAGGGAGTATCAGTCATTCTAGGTCTATACCCTTCTGAAACCTCTGGCCTTTTTTCTTTCTAAGTAGCCAACCCCTCCCCTCACCCCACATAGCTAATTAAACAATTAAAAATAAACAAATGAAAAAAAAACTCTTTCCTTTCACCGCTTTTTTATGACTGTTCTTTTTCTTATCTTTTTCATTTTTCTCTCTCTTTTTTTTTTTCTTTTTCTCATTCTTGTCATCCTTTCTTCCTTAATCCTACAGCTTCCAAAGCCACAGGCCCCAGCCCCCACAACACCAAACAGTGTGCTTTTTTGAATTCACTGATAGATACACATTTGGGAATTATTTTGGGGAAGAATTCTGACTTAGTGTGGACTCTCACTGCGAGTGTCTCTGCTCAACTTCCCTTCCTCCTCTATCCACCCCTAGAATATACAGTGGATAGTAGATTTGTATAACTGTCTATTTCAGCTATCCTTGTCTAGTTCTGAGATTTTTTTTTCTCATTCTTAACAATCTGATCACAAGGTTTGAGGTAATCTGGGACAGGGTTTTTTTTTTTTTTACCCTGCTCTATTTTATTATTAATATTATATAAAGACATATATCCCCCCCCCTTTTAGGTTGATCAGAATTAATTCTTAGGGTATCTTTCATTGCTAGGGTAGTGGGCATCTTATCTATTGTGGGAGGAACTTGTCTCCTTACTCCTACCTCCTCTACAGACTCTCCCTTCCCTCCTCCTCCTAGCTAATTAAAAAAATCAAATTAGGGGGTGACTGCAGGAAGATGGCAGACTGAGAAGCCGCTAGCAGCTGAGCTCCGACCACATCTCCTGGAAATGGTAGGATTTTCTGCCTTTAGCTGGCTAGCCAATAAGGGGTCCTAGCGGTGACACCAAGGAGGTGGCTATAACTTAATTTGGGTTAAGAATTAGAGTAAAGGTGGCACGGACTAGCGGGTGGGCTGCTCCAGACTTCCCAGGCGGCGGCGGGCAAGGCGGGTGCGCCAGCACTGTCCTCCGCCCAGGAAGGCGGCTCCTCCGCTGGTTGCAGAGTGCTGCAGGGCGGCCGGCATAGGACTGGGAGGGAGCACTGTAGCTCGGGGTCTTTCTCTTGGGAGTCTCCGGGGACCACTGCGACCCTGAGGGCGGATCCGAAGACTTCTTGAGTATAGCTCTCTTTGGATCAAAGGACTTGGAGCTAGTTTTCATTTTCGAGAAATCCTTTAAAAAAGTCTGGAGGGGGGGGGGTTCCCGGAAGATGGCGGACTGAGAAGCTGCTAGCCGCTGAGCTCCGAACACATCTCCTGGAAACGGTAGGATTTTCTGCCTTTAGCAAGACAGCCAATAAGGGGTCCTAGCAGTGACACCAAGGAGGTGACTATAACTTAATTTGGGTTAAGAATTAGAGTAGGGAAAAAAGGGGAAAAAAAAAAACCAAACTTTTTTTTTCTTCCTTTTAATTTTCAAGCATACCGCCTTCCCGCCGCCCCCCCAAGCAGTCCCTGGGGACCAGCTCCTAGCAGGATCCCCCATACCACCAAACAGGGTGTTTTTTTGAATTCACTGATACACATTTGGGAATTTCCTTTCACTGCTCTTTAATTACAACACTTTTTCTTATCTTCTACCTTTTCTCTCTCTTGTCTCTCTCTCTCTCTTTTTTTTTTAATCTTGTCATACACTTCTTCCTTCTTCTTTGCCTTTCTGAATTTGTGAATTATTTTGGGGAAGAAATCTGACTCAGAGTGGACTCTCTATGTGTGTATCTCTGCTCTAGTTCACTTTCCCCTCTTGTTACCCCTAGAATATACAGTGGATATTCTTGCTATCCTTTATTTCTTTTCTCTTTCCTCACTGGGATTTGGTTACTATTTTTTCATGGATTAGAGAAATTATTTGGCTAACTGGTAAGGATTAAACTACTTCAATACTTACTTCAGTTGCTACTGTAATTCCTGAGGTTGGTGAGTACAATTGTCATAAAGGTATAGTACAGTATTACTTGTACTCAAGACACAACAACTGAGGAACAACAGAGCATAAAAAAAAGAAACACATAAATAAAAAAAAAATGGGTAGATCAAAAACAAATAAAACTGCTACTCCAATGAATGAAGACAAGAGCCCAGAAGTGAAAGACTTGTATACTGAAAACTATGAGTCGCTACTCAAGGAAATAGAAACTGATCCCAAGAAATGGAAAGATATCCCATGCTCATGGATTGGAAGAATAAATATCATCAAAATGAATATTCTCCCCAGAGCTATATACAAATTTAATGCAATACCCATCAAAGTTCCACCAAGCTTTTTTAAGAGAATAGAACAAACACTACAATCATTTATCTGGAACCTGAAAACACCTAGAATTGCCAAAAGCATCTTGAGGAAAAGAAACAGAAATGGAGGCATCACACTCCCAGACCTGAAAATATATTATAAATACATCATCATCAAAACAGCATGATATTGGAACAAAAACAGGCACACAGACCAGTGGAACAGAATTGAAAGCCCAGAAATAAGTCCCCACACCTATGGACATCTAATCTTTGATAAGGGGGCCCAAAGGATTAAATGGAAAAGGAGGCTCTCTTCAATAAATGGTGCTGGGAAAACTGGATTGTAACATGCAAAAGAATGAAATTGAACCACTTTATCTCACCAGAAACAAAAATCAACTACAAATGGATCAAAGACCTAGATGTCAGACCAGAAACAATCAAATACTTAGAGGAAAACATTGGTAAAAAAGTTTCCCACCTACACCTCAAGGACATCTTTGATGAATCAAACCCAATTGCAAGGAAGACTAAAGCAGAAACAAACCAATGGGACTACATCAAATTGAAAAGCTTCTGCACAGCCAAAGAAACTATTAAACAAACAAAGAGACCCCTCACAGAATGGGAGAAGATCTTCACATGCCATACATCAGACAAGAAACTAATCACCAAAATATATAAAGAGCTCAGCAAACTTAGCACCAAAAGAGCAAATGACACCATCCAAAAGTGGACAGAGTATATGAACAAAATATTCACTACAGAGGAGATCCAAAAGGTTAACAAACATATGAAAAACTGCTCTGGGTCACTGATTGTCAGAGAAATGCAAATTAAGACAACACTAAGATACCACCTCACTCCCATAAGAATGGCATACATCAAAAAGGACAGCAGCAACAAATGCTGGAGAGGATGTGGGGACAGAGGAACCCTTTTACATTGCTGGTGGGAATCTAAATTGGTCCAGCCTATGTGGAGAGCAGTCTGGAAAACTCTCAGAAGGCTAGACATGGACCTTCCATATGATCCAGTAATTCCTCTCGTGGGGTTATACCCCAAGGACTCCATAACACCCAACCAAAAAGAGGTGTGTACTCCTATGTTCATAGCAGCACAGTTCATAATAGCTAAAACCTGGAAGCAACCCAGGTTCCCAACAACAGATGAGTGGCTGAGAAAGCTGTGGTATATATACACAATGGAATACTATGCAGCTATCAAGAACAATGAACCCACCTTCTCTGACCCATCTTGGACAGAGCTAGAAGGAATTATGTTAAGTGAGCTAAGTCAGAAAGATAAAGATGAGTATGGGATGATCCCACTCATCAACAGAAGTTGAGTAAGAAGATCTGAAAGGGAAACTAAAAGCAGGACCTGACCAAATTGTAAGTAGGGCATCAAAGTAAAAACCCTGTGGTGAGGGGTAGACATGCAGCTTCCTGAGAAAGTAGGGGGTGGGAGGGATGGGTCACAGACTTTTGGTGGTGAGAATGGTGTTTATGTACACTCCTAGTAAAATGTAGTCATATAAATCACTACTAATTAATTAATATGAGAGGGGGAAAATTAATTGTATGTCTCAAAGTTTTCCAAAACACAAACTGAATCTTTTTAATATATAGGCTGTGTAATTGATATGCAGACTCTCTCAAAAGCCTAGACCAAGTAGATCAGAAGCAACCAATAGCACAGCCATATACAAGATACTGGGTACTGTACAGCAAACCCTAACAAAAGGACTTTTCAAAGTTAACCCAATTACCAAATAATGTGATGATAACATTAACTATTGATTGTCTTTTTGAACCCTGAGACTCCACTATCGAGCCTCTACTTCCCCCAGTCCTGGAACCCTTGGACAGGGCCCACTTTCCCATATGCCTCTCCCAATCCATATCAAATAATATTGCATCTGCCGATCACAACCTTACCAATGCAACGATTGCCACCTCAACATGCTTCACTTCAGACTGTGTCCAGAGACTTCACGTGTGGAATGACAACCCTTCAGCTTCATTACTCAGGTGAGACCTTTCCTTTTATAGTACACTCTAATTTCATCTCAGGTGGTTCACTTTCTAACAAAGTCCCAAAAACCTAGATATACACCAGTTTCTGTGAGAGAGAGCATATGTTCACACGTATCTGTAAACTACTGCAAAATATATACCTGAAAGCAGAAGTACACTAGAGTTTGCAGTGAGTATCCCCCTAACACTTCCTCTCTACTATTCCAAGCTTTGGGTCCATGATTGCTCAACAATTTGTATGGCTTTGTATTTTAACTCTCTTTTCAGTCACCAGGTTCCAGATGTCATCAGGATGCTGGCCAGGCTTCCCTGGACTGAAGACCCCACCAATGTGTCCTGGAGCTCTGCTTCCCCAGAAACCCACCCTACTAGGGAAAGAGAGAGGCAGACTGGGAGTATGGACCAGTCAACGTCCATGTTCAGTGGGGAAGCAATTACAGAAGCCAGACCTTCTACCTTCTGCAACCCACAATGACCATGCTCCCAGAGGGATAGAGAATGGGAAAGCTATCAAGGGAGGAGGTGGGATATGGAGATTGGGTGGTGGGAACTGTGTGGAACTGTACCTCTCCTACCCTATGGTTTTGTTAATTAATCCTTTCTTAAATAAATAATAAATAAATAAATAAGTATGTAAACGGGGCCAGGTGGTGGTGCAACTGGTTAAGCACACACATCACGTGTGTGTGTGTGTGTGTGTGTGTGTGTGTGTGTATTTTGCAGGGAATATGTAAAAGCTCCTAGAACTATTTCTGAAAAATCATTATATACAGTAAGTGTCATGTTAAAGTTTTAAATATAATCTTAGAATGTATGGGAAAGAGGTGATTGGCAAAATAAAATTTTTTCTCTTCAAACGGAATAAAGTTAGATTGTTACCAAATTTAATTCAGAGAAGCAGTGGATACGTAATATCTCAACTGTGTAGAGCACAGGACTTGCATGCATGGGGTTCCTGATTTGATCCATGCTATCACATAAACTATAGAGGAGCTCTGATGTATCTTCTGTCCTCTTGAGAAAATCCCTTTCTTCTACGCAAAAATTGAATTCCAAGGCTTAGTCTTAATTATAAAGCAATTGAGGGGAACACTCATGCCTGTGAGACACTTGTTTAAGATATCTGAAATGAAGAATTCATGCCTGGAGATATTGACTTTAAGGATTTGTAAGATTAAAATGTGCTTCACTCTAGCAGTCTACACTGGATATTACATGTGAATGACTTAAATAACTAAGTGGGGAAGGGAGAAGATATGCATTAGATTTCTCTCTTCTCTCCCTTCCCTGAAGCTCTGAACTAGTAACTTTTTTAAATAAACATTCTAATGGTATATAAAGGTTTTGATCAAGATAATTATATACTTGTAGAGAAAGAGATTAAATAAAACATAAGAATGATCGCTTCAGGAAACTACCTCCCAGTGACTAGAATGTGTTCTTTTCCTGATCAAGTGTCAATGTTTGTGCATAAATTTCATTTAAAATTAGAAATAAAAGTTTGTTGACTTAAAATTTTACAAAGGGTTCAAAACACAAGTTTGTGAGTTTTAGAAAGAATTCTCTTTGGGAGTCAGGCGGTAGCCCAGCAGTTAAGCACAGGTGCTGCAAAGTGCAAGGACCGGCATAGGGATCCTGGTTCGAGCCCCCAGTTCCCCACTTGCAGGGAAGTCGCTTCACAGGCAGTGAAGCAGGTCTGCAGGTGTCTATCTTTCTCTCCCCCTCTCTGTCTTCCCGTCCTCTCTCCATTTCTCTCTGTCCTATCCAACAACAATGACATCAATCATAACTACAACAATAAAACAACAAGGGCAACAAAAGGGAACACATAATAAATAAATATTTTAAAAAGTAATCATTCTAAAAAAAGAAAACAAAAGAATTCTTTTTCTACAACTACAAACTGGTGCAGCCCTATGAAAAGTAAAAGTGTATATTCCTGGAGACGTTCAGAGGCATGGCTATGGAGTAGGAGCCTTTTAAGATTGTTCTCATGATAAAGGAGAAAAAAAAAATTACCTGAAAACTCAACAAAGCACAACCAGTATTTCTTCAGATACTCATTAAACCGCAGCCACCAAGTTGTGCATGCCATGAGTTCATCCTGATCTCACCAATGTGTCCTAGAACCTCACCTCTCTAGAATCTTACCCCACTAGGGAAAGATAAAAAAAAAAAAAAAAAAGGATGGGAATATGGTAGACTTGCCAATGGAGATGCAATTACAGAAGCCAGACTTCCCACTTTCTGCACCCCATAAAGAATTTCAGTCCATCCTCTCAGTGGAGGAAAAATGATAGAGGAAGATGACCAGAGGGATCTGAACTCCAATTCCATCAGGACGCAGAGAGAGACTGGGGGGTAGAGAGTGTGAAGAACACCTGGAAGAAGTAGGTGTGATTTAGAAAGGAAGAGAAGCCAGGGCCATAGGCTAAATGAGTAAGTATACATAGATATAAACAATTATAGAAATAGTAGTCAACCCATATCTGTGATCTTGGGAGAACTAGAGCAGTTTCCAATGGAGGGAATGGGGACACCGAACATTGGTGGTGGGAAAGGTGTGGAATTATAATCCTGTTATCTTATACTTTTGTAAATCAATATTAAACCACTAATTAAAAAAGAAGATAAAAATGTCACTAAAATTAATGTAGCTGTATTTGGCAGAAATTCTTTAAAAAATCCACATAGTATTTATGTACATATTTTCCAATAAATCATTACAAGTGTATCAGTTTGAATATATATTGTTTTTTCTTGGACTAGGGAAATAGCATAGTGGCTATACAAAAAGATATTCATACATAAAACACCAAAAGCACCAAGTATCACCATAATCTAGAGTTGAGCAATGCTCTGGTTAAAAAATGAAACAAAATAAATTCACATCTATGCCTTATAATCTTTCAATACCACTCCTAGGCATACATCCAAAATACTGGTGTGAAAGGATCAATGTATTCATATATTCATAGCTTCACTGGCCACAGTGGCCAGAATATGGAAGCAACTTAAATACTCATCAATGGATAAAGAAATTGTGTAATATATAATCCATGGAATATTACTTTCCCATTAAAAAGATGAGATTGTGGAGGTGGGGTGAAGGTGCACTGGGTTAAGCACACATCTTACCCAGTACAAGGATCCAAGTTTGAGACCCTGTTCCTTCTCTTGCAGGGAGTCAGTTTCATGCATGGTGAAGCAGGTCTACAGGTGTCTGTCTTTCTCTCCCTCTCTATATCTCCCTGTTCTCGCTCAACTTCTCTCTGTTCTATATAATCAAAATTAGGAAAAACTGGCTGCCAGGAGTGGTGGATTTGTAGTGCTGGTATCAAGCCCCAGCTAATAAACCTGGGGGCAGTAAATAAATAAATAAATAAATAAATAAATAAATAAATAAATAAGACTGTATTATCAGAGGGAATAAAATGGATACACCTGGGGGAGATTCTGCTAAGTGAAATACGTGAAGAACAATTGCCAGATGTGGGATATAAATAATTATAACAAATAAATTTGTAAAAAATAATAACAAAGAGTAAGTCGTCTCAGACTCTTAAAAACTGCTGTGCCATCAGAGAAAACAAGGAGAGGGGAAACAGGTAAGGTGGTCTCTTTGGTGTGATGGTTCAGAAATCTTTATATAGATAACGGTGAGTTGTATATACAGAGATCTATGTGTGTGAAGAAAAAAAAAGAACAGAAATCTCTCTCTACCTAGTTTATCTTAAAGACTCCAAAAAGGAAATCCATCCCGTAATATATCTCTCATGGTGAGATAATCCCACCAAGTGTATAGATGTGATGCATCAGTTTAATTTAAGAACGTTGCAAAGATATCTTTCCTCAGGTAACACTAGAACATCAAAGAAACTAGATGCTGAGGTGAGCATGACTGGATCAGTGCAGTTTCACTGTAAAACAAAATAATAGCACTATTTTATCTGCATTCTCCCAGAATGACACACTTGTCCTTGAATGACTGTGCTTACCGCAGGAGAAAAAAAAAAATCAACCATGAATTTCTTTTCTTGTAACTCTCACCCTACCTATTAATAATATCTAAAAAGCAGAATCTGTTTACAGTCTTCCTTCTCCCATCCTCAAATGAAAGATTCTAAACATAGGTTTATCTTTTTTTCTTTTCAGCCACACATTCTCCAGCTGCCATTAGAAAGAAGGGCTGCAGAGGGAACAACCAAAAGAAGACAAAACAAACAAACAGAAATTAGCATCATGGGGTTAGTGACTTCAAGAGAAAATTATAGTCTAATGGGAAATGTTTCATGTGCATTCTTTTTTGCACACATCTCAGGCAGCAGAGCTAATAAATAAAAAAAACACAGACTGCTACTCTTTTCAAAGCAAAAAAAAAGTCCTAGGAGAAGGAGGCAGGTAAAATCAGCAGCATCAAGAAGGGCAAACAAGAGTCAAGAGTTAATGATTTGACAAATATCTAGTGGAGTGCTTCCTGGGTGCAAGAAGTAGAAAAGCACAGTCCAGCATCCCCACTCTGCTCCATCTTAATGCTATGAACCAAGCAAAATACTGTCCTAGACACCCTGTGAAGGTTGGAGTTCGTGTTTCCAGCTTCATACCTTCTGAGCATCCATTCTCAATGTCACCTGTAGCTCTGGTACAGAGCAGGGATTCTGAACTTGGGGTGCTCAGTGAGAATCCAGAGGGTTCATAGGCACATTAAAATCATTTGCCACCAGTTCCCAGATGCTAGTAGGATTCGACCAGACTTCCCTGGACAGACAACCCCACCAATGAGCCTTGGAGCTCTGCTTCCTCAGAGCCCATCCCCACTAGGGAAAGAGAGAGGCAGGCAGAGTATGGATTGACCTGTCAACACCCATGTTCAGCAGGGAAGCAATTACAGAAGCCAGACCTTCCACCTTCTGCATCCTACAATGATCTTGGGTCCATACTCCCAGAAGGATAAAGAACAGGAAAACTATCAGGGGAGCGGATGGGATATGGAGGTCTGGTGGTGGGAATTGTGTGAAGTTGTACCCCTCTTATCCTATGGTGTTGTCAGTGTTTCCTTTTTATAAATAAAAAATTTTTTAAAAATCCATTTCTAATGTTAAACAAATAAAATAAACTCATTTGCACTTTCTGTTCTTACACATTGATTATGTATTTCTTGATGAGCACATCCATACTTTCATTACAAGCTCAAATGTATTCTTAAAATATAAAAATCTTAAGAACCACCAAATAACTATCTGACCTGAGAAAGTACATAATATGATCAAAATGGATATTTCCTGAGTCTTAAAGTTGTATACAACATTCATTCTGAAGATTTCTGTGGTCCCAGGAATAGAAAGTTCATGCTTCCAAAGCACTAAGAGAGAAAGTGTACTGAACACCACAATGAGAAAAGAAAGACTGTCTTCATTCTAGATGTTTATCATGGCAAGAAAACTGTTGGTGGGAATGAAAACTGATGTGGTCCCTGTGGAAAACAGTATGAGGAGTCTTTAAATGAAAATGAGTCTACCTTAAGATTCAGCCATACCATGTCTAAGAATATATTGAAAGGACATAAAAACACTGATGACAAAGGATAGATCCATCCCTACATTCTCAGCTGCATCATCCACAGTAGCCAAAATGTGGAAGCAACCTATATGCTCATCAACAGATGGTGTGATAAATAAGTTGTGGCATATATATTCAATGGAATACTGCCCAGCCATTAAAAAAAAAAGATGTGAGGCGATATTCTTTGGGTAGTATAAGACAGACATGCTCAACATTTTTTCTGCAGAGATCTAACTCTACATAGTGTAATTTTACTATAGTCCTCACCCTCCCACTAATCTGTGTCATAATAACCTTGAGACTCCTCATTAAGCAATTTAATTATTTGTAGCAACTGTTATGTCATTGAATTTATCTCAGAGATATTGGGTGGCACAGTGATTTGGGAATCAATGATTCTACTAGCTCTAATAACCATCAGATGTCTATTAACTCTAGTAATCTTGAAGAGGGTCATAAAAGAAAATCATAAAATAGACATACTGCATCTGGGGAGCCTGTTCCATCTTTGTAACCCAGTAATTGTATCACATTAGATCTGATCTAATCTAATTATCTTCTCAATTTAGTCCTACAAAAACAGAGAAGATTGTATCATTTGGGACAAAATAGACAGAACTTGAAGTGGTTATGCCAAGTGAAATAAGAGGTGAAGGACAATTATTGGATACTTTCACTCAGGTGGACTTTAGGTATCTGAAACAAATGAACTTTCAAAACACACACACACACACACACACACACACACACACACACACACACACACACTATCCAAATACTTTGCAAGGACCATGGTGAATATCATTGTGTATGTATGGGTGGTGGGGGGATGAATCCAGGGCTTCGGGGGAGAATGTGGTGACTTACACAGACCATATATGGATTCAAAACTATATCCCTAAAGTAATATAACTTTGTAAATCATTGTTAACATTTGGTTTTTTGTGACTCTTACCAAATTTTGGGACTTCAAGGAGCCAGTTTCAGCTCTCCTGAAGTCCAGAGAAGTTAAATTGTTTAGTCAAGATCATCTGCCTATAATAATGGCAAGGACAAGATATATGCCCTATTCTCCTTATGTGCCCATCAAACCACAAGGACAGAGAAAAAAGGAATCATCCATTAAGATACTTTAAAACACCACTGAGTGAAAGTGGTTCAATGCAGATGTACTTTTAAGCTATCACACCAAATGTGGTAACTAAAATCAGTCTATAAAACCAACAAGTAGACATTACCCATAAGATCTTTCTGGGTGCATGCATGCTTTTATATCTAATTATTTGACATCTATTAAGGATTAAGGGATAAAATGTCATCCACAGAGGAAAAAACAGGGGTAAAGTATACCATTTATTGACTTCCAAATGACTGCTAGAGCTCTTTAAGAATTCAATATCAAAATCAGCTGGGAAATGTTTAAACCAGGTCCTTCCAGGGCTGGAATGTACAAGAGACCATATGGCCCCAGCACAACACTTCAAACAGGCAGCTGTATAGCTATAATTAAATGTGTAGTAGTCATGCTATTATTTATTTAGCAGATTTTTTTTACTGTACCCTCACTGAGGTCTCTGAGAACATACACCAAATTAGAAGAATAGAAAGTACAGAAGAAGAAGGAGAAGGAGGAGAAGGAGGAGAGGGAGGAGGAGGAGAAAGAAAAGGAGGAGAAGAAGGAGGAGGAGGAGAAGGAGAAGAAGGAGGAGGAGAGGAAAAAGGAATTAGGGACAGAGGAGGCAACTGCTACACAGAAATTTCCCTGGGAAGTCCTTTATTTGTATGTTGGGCTCTGACTTAGTAGCAGAAGGTTACAATCACTTTACCAACAGGAATATTGAGCCTGGAGGTTCACCCATGCCCTGTTCAATGGAACAGCATATGTTTTTTATTTGTTTGTTTGCTTGTCGCTTTTTAAGTCTCTTAGATATGACTTGGCATTCATCAAGTCAGAAAATCTTAAAGGATCTCAAAGACCATATAGCTCAACTACCTACACAACTATAACCCTAATAGTCATTTGTTTCTTCTCAAACATTATAGTGAAAGAAGAAGCTCTTAATTCAAAAATTAATTTGATGTCACTTTCCCCAGCCCCACAATTCAAGTAGAATTCATATTACCTTTTCTGGGCCAAGACATCTATCATCCTACACTATTTACAGATTTATCTTAATCTACAATCAGAATCACTAAAAGAAAGGTCATGTCATATTCACTTTGTAGTACTAGTCCCTAATACTATACAATATTTAATGCAAAGACTTGGTAAGAACTTATGAGTAAGTTTATAACAAAGCTGTTTCCTATCCACTGCATATTTTACATGTACGTCTATGTGCATATATACATTGATACAATATCTAGCCTCTGAAACATGTAACTGCTGTCACAATTTTTATATCTGAAATAATAAGCAGCAAATCTTTTCACAAACTTCCTAATCCTTAACCCATCTCAGTAACCAGGCATCTATCTGCCCATTCTAGCTATGATAACTATGACCTCCACAAGTTTTTGAATAATGGGCATCTTTGAAAAAAAAATCTAAGTGATGAAAGACAAAAGCTTTCTGTCCAAATAAAGTAGGAATTTTCACATTTTGTTACTTACTTCATTTTTTGAGCTTTTATGACTTTCCTTTCTTACTATGTCTTTTATGGTTCTGGCTTGTCAAGATCATGCTAAATCTTGTGTCTACAATTTAATACATAGACAGCTAACCTTGCCAAATGTGTGTTTTCTCAAAATCCTATAAGCAAGCATTCTTCTTAATCCAAATGGCTAGTAAGCATGTCTTGCAGTCCAGTACAAACTGAAAATTGTCCTGGTATGAGAAATCCCTTCCATATTTACATTATCCATTAATTACACATTTTACATGCAGTTTTCTTCTAAGTTAGGAACCCTGTGGTGACCATAGGGTCCTATGCCCATCTTCATGCTTACAGTATCATCCTGGGCTACAAAAATCCCTCCTCACAATAAGGTTGTTCCTCAAAAAAGAAAATGTGAACTATAAACACACTTAATTTCTTCTATTCAATATTAGCATCAAACGCTTAGATCAGAGGTTCATAAACCTTTCTTAAGAGTAAAAAAATTATTAAAAATAAATAAAATAAAATAAATTTTTTTTAATTTTTAAAAATTTTTAAAAAGAGTAAAAAATTAGGGAGTTGGGCAGTAGTACAAAAGTTAAGCGCAAGTGGTGCGAAGTGCAAGGACTGGCATAAAGATACTGGGTCAAGCCCCTGGCTCCCCACCTGCAGGGGAGTGGCTTCACAGGCAGTGAAGCAGGTCTGCAGGTGTCTATCTTTCTCTCCTCCTCTCTGTCTTCCCCTCCTCTCTCCACTACTCTCAGTCCTACCCAACAATGACAACATCAACAACAACAATAATAACCACAACAATAAAAAACAAGAGCAACAAAAGAGAAAATAAACAAATAAATATAAAATTTAAAAAAAAGAAATGGAGATACAATAGTACTACTCTACTGCTGGTGAAGTGAGCAGGTATTCCCATGTGGTGGCCAAGGAATTGAACCCAGGTCCTTGTACATAACAAAGTGCATTCTACAGAGTGAGCCAGCTCTTGGACACAAATTTTAAGACTCAAAAGTTTTAAGACTAACCATCTCCATAGATTGATCAGATAGTATGAAGGGAAGACAGAATTTGAATCAGTAACTCTAGATTAATAAAAACCACACATTTTCTTCTGCATCAAGCAAAACACATTTACCACTATTCAGAAATCCTTGGAGAGAATTCTTATTCTTCTATTCCTTTAATTCCTATCCTTTTCTCCCATGTCTCACCCAGAAGAATTACAAACTACAAGTTTAGATTAAGAAAATGCAGCTAAAAATGTCGACACTATTCCGAGACAGAGGTTAGGACATACATAATAAGGGAGCACACAGTCTCTAGTTTAATAGAGAGGCTGGGAGTTGAGTGGTAGCTCAGCGGGTTAAGCGCATGTGGCGCAAAGCGCAAGGACCAGCATAAAGATCCCGGTTCAAGCCCCCAGCTCCACATCTGCACGAGAGTTGCTTCACAAGTGGTGAAGCAGGTCTGCAGGTGTCTATCTTTCCCTTCCCCCTCTATCTTTGCCTCCTCTTTCCATTTCTCTTGGTCCTGTCATGTATCCAGGCCTTTCAAAATAATCAACAGCACTCCAGCCCACTAGCAGGACTTCACTTGGGAAGTTGTACAAAGCCGTGTGAGCATAAGAGCAACACTGCCATCATCCCAAGAAAATCTCTTCATGACACATAGGACAGATGTTTTCATAATGCCCTGATTAAAAGAGCTAGTCCATGAAAAATCACAACTATTTCAAGCAGTAGCTGACAGTTGATTTTCTAAGGTCTTCCTTCTAGAACTCAGTGTCTAGAGATGCCTTCTTGAAGATCAAAATTGAAAAGGCAATACATGTATTTTTCTTCAAGTAAAGCCGGAATGTAATATGGAGTAATGTAATGTAATGCAATGTGGAGTTCCTCTTGCTTATATTTTTAGTCTCGCCAATAGTATTAAGGCACGCTTTATATATAACTTTCCGTTGAGAAACAAATGAGTAATGCAATCAATCATAGATGAGATAATTTTTCTTTAGAAGAGATAATACTTTCATCTTAGTCCAAAACCATTTTCTGAAACAAGTTATCCTAATACATAGCAGGATTTCAACCTGACTTATTTCTTTGTTTTCTACTGTATTCTTGGATCTTTACTACAATGCTATTTGAGTAGCCTAAAAGGGAAAAAGAGTATAAGCGAAAGAGGGTTAAAATATATTAGTATAATGTATAGACCTAGCAAATTCAACAAAAAATTCTATTCAGTCATAAATTATTTCCAAGTTTGATGTGCCTGACTAATAATTTCATATGAAATGAAGTAGTTTACATCTAAAAGTAGAAAATTGAATAGTCCATGATTTAAAATGTGTTGTTACCTATGTTCATTGTTTCATTATGAGAAAAATGTATAAATTAATGTATAAATGTATAAGTGAAAGAGCAAAAGAAAAAAAAGGCATCTAAAATGCTACCATTTACATAAGGGCCCTAGTTGAAAAACAAAAGTCTTAATGTATGAGGTAAGCATTTTTCTTTTCTTTCCTCTTTGTTGCCTTCAGAGTTATTGCTGTGGCTTCTTGTGGCCCTTTGTTATTGTTGTTGTCTACTTTATTGGATAGGACAGAGAGAAATTTGAAAGAGAGGGAGACATAGGGAGACAGATAAACACATGAAGACCTGCTTTGCCACTTGTGAAGCACCCCGACCCTGCAAGAAGCCTGGGCCTCGAGCCCAGGTCCTTGTGCATAGTACAATGTGCACTTAACCAGGTATGCCACCACCCAGTCCCCAAGAATGTGCATTTCAAGTAATCAGTTAGCCTAGTTAAACACTGTTAAAGATCATAATAATTAATTAGTAGTTAATCTTTAAAGTTGCCAGGATGAAAAGCTAGAGACAATATGGGGGGGGGGGGGGTTAGTGATATTAAGATTCAAAATGCTGTGGTCTAGGAAGTGGATAAAGCATTGGACTTTTAAGTATGAGATCCTAAGCTCTGCTCTTTTCTCTCTTTCACTAATAAAAACTTTAAAATATATTTAATTTTCTGATTTTTAAAATTTTATTATTAGTGATTTATTATTTATTTACAAAATTATGAACTAACATGGGTATAATTCCACACTCTTCCCACCACCAAAATTTTGTGTCATCATTTCCTCCACTGGAAACTACAGCAGTTCTCCCAAAGTTGACTGTTATCTCTATAGTTATCTATCTCTAGTTATATATATTTAGCAAATTTTCCTTTTTTTAAAGAATTTATTTATTCATGAAAGAGATAGGAGGAGACAGAGAAAGAACTAGATATCACTCTAGTACATGTGCTACCAGGGATTGAACTCGGGACCTCGCAGTTGTGAGTCCAATGCTTTATCCACTGCGCCACCTCCTGGACCATGACTTGGCAATTTTTCTATGGTCCTGCCTCTAATCCTTTCTTTTCTTTATTTTTTAAATTTAATTTATTTATAAAATAAAAAATAGAAAATATCGACAGAACCATAGAATAAGAGGGATGAAATTTCCCACCACCAGAGTTCCATATTCCATCTCCTCCACTGGAAGCTTTCCTATTATTTATATCTGGGTGCATAGACCCAGGGTCATTATGGGATGCTGAAGGTGGGAGATGTGGTTTCTGTAATTGCTTATCTAATAGACATGGACATTGACAGGTAGATCCATACTCCCAGGCTGTCCCTACTGGGACAGAGCTCTGTAGAGGTGGGGTTATAGGGTACATTGGTGAAATCATCTGTCCGGGAGATTCAGGTTGGCATCATGGTAGCATCTGCAATGTGGTTTTTGGAACATGTATTCTTTGCTTCCTCCTTTCTTGTGGGACTCAGTTCAGTAGTTCTTATAAGATGGGATTGACTATGGCAAATTCCTTTAGTTCTTGAATATCTGAGAAAACCTTTATTTCTTCCTCATATTTGAAGGATAATTTTATAGGATACAATATTTGTGAGTGGAATTCCTTCTCCTTTAGAACTCTGAATATGTCATTCCACTCTCTCCTTGCCCCTAGAGTTTGTGAAGAGAAATCTGATGAAGGTCTTATAGCTCTGCCTTTGTATATAACTTCTTTCCTTTCCCTATCAGCCAGCAAAATTTTTTCCTTGTTGTTAACTTTTGATAGTTGTATAATAATGTGCCTTGGCATTGGTCTTTTTGTATTTATAAATCTGGGTGATAATTCTGCCTCTTGAATGAGAATGTTCTGTGGGTTTCCTAAGCGAAAGAAGTTCTCAGCTAAAATTGCTCTGAAAATGGGCCCTGGGGCTTTGGTCTTGTCCTCCTCCCCAGATATGCCTATCACTCTTATATTCTAACTTTTGATGGAGTCTGCAATTTCACAGAGAGTTGCTTCAGTCTTTCTGAACCATGCTTCTCCTTCATCTTTGAATTGAAAGAGTGGGCTGGCCATATCTTCTAGATTGGAGAATATTTCTTCTAAATGTGTAGCTTTACTTCCTAAGCCTTCTATCTGGGCATGGATTGCAGTTAGAGTATCCTTTACTCCCTGAAGTTCTGACTGAAGTTCATCTTTTAAGATTTAAAGATTCTTAGTGAACTCTGTTACAAGTTCCTCTCTTGTGTATTTTAATTCCATAATAACATGCTCTTTTAATTCTTGCTTGAATTCTCAGAGTCCTCATAATAAGCTTTCTGTAGTCTGTCTCTGAGAGTCTCTCTAAATCTGTAATTCCTTGGATTTCCTCTGTTTCATTTTTGTCTGGCCGATACGAAATAGTTGGATGTTTATTTCTGTTTCTCTGCTTGCACATTTTTTTTGTGCTGGTTACTGATGGCTAGAAGGTGCTGCTATTGTGATCTGGTTTCTTTTGTTTGTATGATCTGTAGCAGGTGGGATGGGGTGGGGGTGGGGTAATTGCTTTGGGCTGTCTTGTGGTCACAAATGCCCTGTTTTATGTTGTGTCCTTCCCTTAAATCAGAAAACTAAAATCCCCTCTGAGTCAAAGATTGAAAGGTTTTAAGGCCCTGTCTCTTTTCTTCTGGCACTAGGAACAATGTTACTTGTTTGTTGCGCTTAAAGTGAAATGGCCAAAATGGCGCAGCTCAGTGCTGGCACTGCCCAGAGCTCTGATTGGACTGTGCTGTTCTTCAACCCGCAGCCCCTTTTCACTCCATCCGCACACAAGCACCCACCTGAGGCTGCAGAACTTTCAACTTATTATGACTTCAATTGGGTCTCTTGTATTTATTGTGTTTTAGGAGAAGAGGCGATTTGGTTCCAGTTATTCCATGGCCACGCCTCCCGGATTTAATTTGCTGATTTAAGTCTTTTGAACTACTCAGTTTAATGAAGAAAAAAGGTTAATAGCCATTTCCTCTCAGCAGAAAAAGAATATAAACATTACAATAATATGTAACTATCAGGCCCACTGACCTAAAGGTAAATATTTCTACTGTTAAAATGAATACTGAACAGCCTGAAAGTCAAGGAAACTATGGAGCGCATCAACAAAGTACACAGGAGGATCTGTAAGTCAAGAGAGTATCTATCTACCATGCTCCTTGGTACAGCCAAGTCAACTAGCTAACTAATCTACATGTACTTATCCTACAGGCAACCTCTAACTACAAAAAAAAAAAAAAAAAATCAGCAATGAGACATTCTATTCCATCAAAACTGAGGGGTTAGGATCAACTAATTTAAAGAATTTTAAGTCATATTGTTTTCTGTTGATTGAATAAACCAAATGATTTTCTTCTATTGTTAAACTCCCAAGAGTTACATTTCAATTTCTTTTTCACCCACTTCTTACCTATTAATTTCTCCAAGAAATAATGTTTTATTTGGCTAAAACTCTTACCTTCTGTTATTTATGTGCTCTAAAATGGAAAGACGCTTCTAAAGTCTCTTGTTTCTCTTTGATTGATGGTCCCAGCCCACACAGTTATCTTGCCTTTCCCTGAACTGCTACACTTTGCTGTCAGCATCACAGTTTATTTGATCTCTCCAACAAGATAAGAAACTCCCAATCTAAGATTATATATTATGTGTTTTATTATATCAGCTTCTTCTCAGTGACCCACATCAATACTACTCACGGTTTGGGCACATAATAAACAGTTGGCTTTCTAAGTCTTTTCGTCACTATGCCAGCATTTAGAAATGTTCAGTCGCTGAAAATTCCTCAAGAATTTTTGTAGTGGGTGTTTATTTTATACTAATTCTGGAGATTAGCCTATTCAGTATGATACATGCCTCAAAGACAAATCAAATGTCAGTAACTATCAAGTGTACATCGGGACTGGGGAGACCCTAATCTAAATAAGGAGAGCTCATTCTACTTGTTAAGAACTAAAGTCCCAAAGTTTGAATGTGGCTCTGCCATTTAGATAATCTTTAATTCGGGGAAAATTACTTATTTTGTGTCTCAAGTTTGTCAATATATAAAATAAGGTTGACAGTACAGTTTTAAGGCATTAATGTAAGTGTCCTGTGTGTGCTGGTTACTGTTCACTGCTCTATATAAAGGAATAGACTCAATACATGAACAGGCAATGTCACTAAATGATCAGTAGTTGCACGAATTTTGAAGTTCAAATCTGTTAGGATGGTTGAGTTACTGTCAAGTTTTGTGTTTGCATATAACAGAACACTGATTAGGTACTGATTAGCCCAAGTGGTATGATTAACTACTGACTTTCCTATTGGAGAAAAATCACTGGTGCCTATTAAACATGTCCGCAGAGAAAAAGAAAGCACAACTGTTTTCATCTCAGCTCAGTCCTCAGACCACTGGCAGTGCCATAAAGAGAAACCAGTACATGCTCTAGGTAATTTATAAGGTCAGGAGACTCTGCTAAAGCAAATAAATCAACTAGCCACTGGATCAAGCAGAAAGTGAACTGGAAACAGTGGGGATCCCTTCTTTTCCGAAGAAGGGCAAGAAAGACTTCCTCCCCTGACAAGGCCTCTTCATAAATCTACTCAGCAGAGCTTCCCCACTGAGAGGGAAATAAGGAAACAGCAAAAATCTGCAAAGTCTCCCCACCACATAAAGAACAGTTTGATGCTCTTCTTATTAGTTATCCCAGATGACAGCACTGCTTCAAAACTCCTAATAAAGCACTTCCTCACCAGGCATTAACTTTTCACTTAACTAATTTTACAGTCTGCATGTAAGCTCACTTAAAATTCTCTTGGGGAGTGGGTGGCAGGGAGAAGAAAGCCAAGCTGCAAATGTGTTGAGTTCAGTACTTCAAAGAGAATGACTTGTCCAACTCTTTGCTATTTTCCTTTCCTGTTCCAAGTGCTGACCACCAAGAAGGGCTCTTGAGATGAAGCCATATTTGGTTGCCACAGAAATTGCCACAAAAGCCTGCTGAATTTCTCTCAGAGCTGGGGACAGCAACACTATTAGCAGAAGCAGTATGAACCAGGCAGCCAAATCTACTGTCACTGCACTTTTCACCTCTTTGAACACAGGCAGATTAGCCATTTCACAGATCTAATTAGAGCAAGAGAAGTAGCTTAGTCTTAACTGATATTTTTAGCTTCTGAGAAAAAAAAAAAAAAACAAAACAGTCCCCAAAGTGAGTTGAGAGGAAGATATTAGTGACTGAGATTCTTTTCATTTTAACAGAGTTGGTAAGCTTTTAGTACAGTGAGTCATAAAGCAGGAATTCAAACCTAACTAGCAAACAGTAACCTAGCCATAGAGGGAGATTTAGCGAAGTGTTTTAAAAATCTAAGACACAAACTGGTAGGTATAGTAATTGGCACTATATGGTGACCCAGCAATTCCATATTTATAAATTTCTCAGACTTCAAAATTACACAAAAGATGTTTTTTAAAAGCTCTTTTTTATAATTGCAGAGAAATAAATACCCATTGAAATAATATCACTTAAATAAGATGTGCTTCATGAATACTACTAGTATATTAACTTTAAGTAAAACAAGTAGATGCCAGTCGGGCGGTAGCGCATGTGGTGCAAAGTGCAAGGACTGGCGTGAGGATCCCGGTTTGAGCCCCCGGCTACCCACCTACAGGAGAGTTGCTTCACAGGTGGTGAAGCAGGTCTGCAGGTGTCTCTCTTACTCTCCCCCTCTGTCTTTCCCTCCTCTCTTCATTTCTCTCTGTCCTATCCAACAACGACGACAGCAACAGCAATAATAACTATAACCATAAAAAACAAGTAGATGCCCATGACATTAAGTTTTTAAAACTCCAGTTGCTGAATTTATTTATGCATAGAAAAAGTTTAAAAGACTCACCATCAACCTACTCATAGAGTTATTTTGAGGGTGAGAATTTGTAAACTCTCAACTTTATGTTTTATTTATTTTTAATTAGGAGTTCTCACAACAGTTTTGCAAATTTTTGAGTCAGAGAAAAACCCGAACTTTAAAAAACAAATACAGATGACAGCATGCTACCAAAGCAGGTGAACAATGGTTCCATGTGTATATTTACAATTGCTACAATGGCTTTACAACTGTACCCTCAGGGTATTTAACACATGGCATTACTACATTTTGGGTTGTTGCTTCCACTGAGGGGAAACTAAAGATTTTTTTAAATTAGGTTAGCTCAGAGATAGTTTAACATAAGACATGAAGCAGACATCCATCAAAGTTTATTGTTGATGGCCTATTAGTATAATTGAGGTTTTGGGGAACAGGCAGGATGCTACTTATTGAAGAAAAAATAATTTGTGTCAAATTTAGAACATGTAAATTATTTAAGATATGCAAAACATGTAATATCTTTCAGAGAATCTCACAGAAATGCTATTATAGTTCAAATCTTTTATTGGCAGAGGTTAAGAGTATGGCTTAGGATCATGTTATGTCCACCACCTACCCTATCACCCACCCCTACTACCCCCACACCCCATTCTCTTTCTGAAACATAAAGACAGAGATCCATGGCACAGTTCTTCAGATAGGTCTCCTTCAAATGAAGGTTTTGTGAGTCATATATTTTACTCAGATGACATGTGTAATGTCAGCAACAGTAACATCAACAAGAACACCCAAGGTACAACTACAATCACTCAAAATAGTTCAATCTCACTACTCCTGGGGTTCTATATACACTTGAAATGCATTAAAATGTTTTAATATTTCAGATAATGTAAAATAATAATAGTCTAGTCACTCATAAATGGAGAATATTTTTAATGGAAAAAGTTTATTCTTTTAATTCATTTATTTATTTCCAAGAATGTGAGGGAGGGAGAGTGTGAGGAAGAGAGAGAGAGAGAGAAAGGCATCTGGAGACTGAACTTGGGGATCTCTGGGTCTTTGGCATGGGAGCACGGTACACAGCTACCAAACTTTCTCTCTGGCCCAAAAGGAGAGTACTTGAAGTAGGAACCTTTTCTTTATTATAATGCCTCTATGAAATGAAAGAACTTTCTTTGTTGGTAGAAAAAAAAGGCTCAGGACAAATATGTTGAAAGAAAGCAATTATTGGCTCTGTTGAGCTCTCAGTTTTATGCACCGTAGTGCTCATCCAGTGTTTAATTATAGGAACAACAGCAGGTGATCCAGAACACTGGCATATTCCTCCATCCTATCACACAGAATCCCTAGTGATCTTTTTAAAAATACAAAATCAGAACATACCATTCTCGAGGTAAAATGTCTAAAATGGTATCTAACTGCACTTAGAATAAAATTTAAAGGCCTGCTTGCAGATTTCTCTGGCCTCACCAACCATTGCACACCTGCAATCTTCTCTCCAGTCATTCTAGGTTCACCACCCCCAACCCCTTTCTTACTCTTGATACATTCTGCCCCAATGTTTCACTCCTGCTTTTGAGTCAGCCTATAAACCCTTTCCCCAAGATAACTACCTTCTCCCGCCAAGGCTCTACCTAAAACAGATTTCCTCAACTTCTCCAAAGTACCCTACTCCATTACCAAGATAACACTTATCATTAGGTGAAATCAGCCTGTTCTTTTGTTTTTGTTGTTTATTGACTATCTGCTTCCCAAAACACAGATGTTCCATGTATCAAAAGGTTTATCTGTCTTCTTCACTTCTGGAACCTTACCACCAAGAATACTTTTTAGCCCATAAAGTACTTTTTGAATGAATCAGTTCAAATTACAGTAGCATACAGTTATAGAGTTATTTAGAAGCTCAGATTTATTGTGTCTTTAGATATTTAAAATCGTATTTCTAATATATTTCATAAGACTCATCTTTTTCTTACCTAGAAATACAGGTATAGGTAAGGTAGGACTTGGTTTACTTCAGACAAGTTTATCAGCTTCATTGTCAAGCTGACATAAAATCTGTTTCTTTTTTTAATATTTATTTTTTATTTTAACAAGAAGAGACATGTCTAGACCAGACCACTACTCAGCTCTGGTTTATGGTGGTGCTGGAGATTGAACCTAGGACCTCAAAGTCTCAGGCATGAGAGTCTTTTGCATAACCATTACGCCCTCTTCCCAGCCCACAGAATCTGTTTTTAATTAATGCTAGGCTTCTGGCCTAGATAAGTGATTTCCAAAGGTATTAACCATTTATGAAAGTGGGAAAATTCATCTATCACCAGTTTTGAATGGAACACAGATTCAAGAAGTTTCTTTAAATTCAAAAGTTCTTGAAGTCAGTATGAATAGCAGTACTAGCAGTACGTCTGAACCACTATTGCCAACACCACTGATTACTGATTCAGAATATGGGTAAGAGTATAAAGCAAAAGAAGAAATACATCTTAAGTGAAATTCCTTATAAAAGGCAAAACATGACAACCAGCAGTTTTGTAAATTAGCCCAGAAACAAGTCTTTTCCTTTTGAAAAGGCTACAAAGGTAGTCACTGCAATGACAATGCAGGTCCCCAGGAAGGACAGCAAGTTGAAGACAAGCAGTAACCATGGAACCACAGGGAAACTCACTGCATCTACCAAATGAGAAGTGACTGACAACATCTAATAACTATAGGCACCTCCTCACAACATGCCTTTTGTGCTCAGGTCTTCACAATGTGATATGTGACTCCATTTGGAGATGTCTTTTTTTTTTTTCTGTGCAAACACTCTACTCCATGAGGGAGGGATCCATACTTTTAAACGGTCTTTCCTTCCATTCAGGGGTTCCCTCTCCTTCTCTTCCTTTGTGTTACTTATTTACTTATTTTTGTTTATGCTTTACAGCTTATCCCAGTTAGTATTGGTTTCTGGTTCCCATGGTTTCCACATATGTGGATTTGGTTGTATCCTTTTGGCAGAGAATAGTAGTGAAGCTGCTAGACAGTCACCATCTTGCTCCCCCTCCATTAGCACTTCTTAATTTGAAATTCTGCCTGACATAGATTCAGCATTCAGATTGTGGCTATTTCCTTTATTCGAGCCTCACAACACTACCTGGTCATCTTCGACCTTGTAAACCACTCAATGCCTCCCTGATTGATATGCCTTTTTTTTTCTTTTATTGGGGGATTAATGTTTTACAGTGGACAGTAAATACAATAGTTTGTACATGCATAACACTTCTCAGTTTTCCGCATAACAATACAACCCCCACTAGGACCTCTGCCATCCTTTTCCAGGACCTGAACTCTCCCATCTGAAGATGTCTTGACACAGCAGTGTTTCACTGGTTCCCCCAAAAATACCAAATTAAGAATTATAATCCTTGGACCATATAAGTCTTTTTAGTCTGTCTATCTTCTCTGAAAAACAGACATAAAATCACTCCATATTCAATATGAGTTACAGGTTTTCTGGTTGAGCCGTGCAAAGGAAAAGGAGGTGCTATTTCACTTTGCAAACACTGCAAGTATGAAGTAACTATTATTGCCAAGGGAAGTTTTATGTGAGTCCTACAATAGAAAGCTTCGAAACTATGGGGAAAAAATGGTCTTATCTGAGCTCAACTGACTTGTTCCTAACCGATATATGTAAAAGAAAAAGATTTGGGATTATTTAATCATAAAACATCTCTTTCTAGACTTCACTTTAAAGTTGTCAACTCTATAGCAATTTCAAATTTATATATGGTTTCATACTCTTACACTGACAAAATATTTAAATTTAGGTCTGTTTCTGTAAAAGATCAAGACTTTAAAAATAGAAATCAAGACAGACAAGTATATTGAAAGATGACAGACATTAGATAGTTCTTCTTTTCATTATTTCTTCCTTTGATAGGACAGAGAGAAATTGAGAGGGTAGGGTATAATAAAGAGGGAGAGAGTCTCCACTGTCACTGGTCATCTCCATTAGGAACAACATAATGACCCCTTTGTGGATCCCTATAGTACCTTGCCCTCAATCAACAATGGTAGGGACTGTTCCATTCTCTGAAGAGAGGTTAGAATGTATACTGTACCACCCAAGGAAGATGGGTCCTGAAATTAGTGCAGCATGGAATGTTCCTAGCCATGACCTCAGAATGTGAGCTCAGACCTACAGGGATGCAGAGGTTACATAGGCTCCCGCGCTGAATATGGGCCCCAGATCAAATTGATGGGGCTTACAGTTAACAATATTTATATACTTTTCCCACATGTGGGAGCTATTCTCTTCACTGATGCAGCTTTCTAGTTCTTTTTATAACTATGACATCAACTCCCCAGACAATAACTTGGGTCCACCTACATATCAGAGGTCAGTCGCAGGCAAAAATTAGTAAAGTCATGGGCCTTTTGGAATATACCTAAAATAGACGTATTAGCTTTTTCCAAAACAGAGACCCCAATTCTTCACCTGCAATATTCTTGCCTTTAGGTTCATGAGTAGTCAACAATTTGTTCTGCTTTATATCTTAACTCTTTTTCAGCCACTAGGTTCCAGATGCTACCATGATGCCAACCAGACTTCCCTGGACAGACAACCCCACCAATGTGTCCTGGAGCCCCTCCTCCCCAGACCCCTTCCCCACTAGGGAATGAGAGGCAAGCTCGGAGTATGGATCCACCTGCCAATGCTTATGTTCAGCAGGGAAGCAATTACAGAAGTCAGACCTTCCACCTTCTGCACCCCATAATGACCTTGGGTCCATATTCCCAGAAAGAGTATTGAGTATTGGGTATTGAGTTCCTGTGGTGGGAATTGTGTGGAGTTGTACCCCTCTTATCCTATGGTCTTGTCAATATTTCCATCTTATAAATAAAAATAAAAAATAAAGAAGGAGAAAGAGAGACACCGTCAGCACTGCTTCACCACTTGTGAAACTTACCTCCTGTACTTGGGGGTGGGAGCTTGAACCCAGGTCCTTGTACATAGTAATATGTGTGTTTAACCCAATTCACTACTGCTCAGCCCTAACAGTTCTTAAAGATGTAATATACTTTTATATATGAACTTCTAGCTCGACCAGGAGATCTACAGATACTTAAGTAAATGAGTTATATAATAAGTAGCATGAATGTGATAACCAGATAAGAAACTGCAAGTTTACTGAGCTGTGTCTCACTAAGAATCTGCAAGGTATTTCTACATATACTAAATCCACTGCAGTTCAAAACAATAGTTTTACCTAAGATTGGGCATGACAGGGTCAGGCTGTGGTGCATCCAGTTAAGCTCCAGTGGCATTATTTAAAATAAAACTTTTGGGAGTCGGGCGGTAGCGCAGCAGGTTAAGCGCACATGGTGCAAAGCGCAAGGACCGGTGTAAGGATCCTGGTTCGAGCCCCTGGCTTCTCACTTGCATGGGAGTCACTTCACAGGTGGTGAAACAGGTCTGCAGGTATCTATCTTTCTCTCCCCCTCTGTCTTCCCCTCCTCTCTCCATTTCTCTCTGTCTTATCCAACAACGACGACGACATCAACCTGTTGTATGCTTTACATTGGGTAGTTCTTCCCCGCCAAGAGAATTGCATCAGTCCTGTTAATTTCGCGGGCCTGCTTGGCCCCGCCCCAAAGGGACCCCGGGAGAGGGTTCCTGAGTTCGAGAGTGCCAGAGTTTTCAGAGGGTTCCCCAGTACGAGAGTTCCAGAGGTCCAGAGTTGGAGAGTTCCTGAGTTCAAGAGTAAGAGAGAGTGTTTGTGCCGCCGCAAAGAGACAGCAGAGTTCTGTTTGGTGATTAGTTTGTCTTAGTTTATGAATCGTTGTTCCTGAATAAAGAAATACAGCTTCCCTGCCCAGCCATTGTCTCCGCGTCTCTGTTACCCGCCGTGAAGCTAGCCCGGTCAGCCAGAGCCCGCCGAATTTTAACAACATCAACCATAACAACAATAACTACAACAACAATGGAAAACAACAAGGGCAACAAAGGGGTAAGTAAATAAATAAATAAATAAATAAATAAATAAATAAATAAACATGGCCACCAGGAGCAGTGGATTCATAGTGCTGGTACCAAGTCCCAACAATAACCCTGGTGGCAAATAAATAAATAATAAAATTTTTCCCCAGGTGCTTTCCTGCTCAAAAATATAACATCCAAGTTGGCATATTGTTGGAAGCATTGAATCACCTAAATGTTGGCTATAATCTGCTGTCAACTACCTCAAACTATTTCTCAATAGACAGCCACTACTTAAATCATATTTGCATAGGTTTGGCAGAGTCCACGATTAAAAAAGAAAAAAATTACAGTCCACAGATTTGTTTCTTCTGTTTTCCCAAAACAGAATCTCTTAAAAAATATGCTCTCAAATTTTGTCACTATGTAGCTGTCAGAAAGAGAAATTATGCTTCTCCCCGCAACTCTGAACATTCAACCCATTTTTTGTGCTACTGAGAAGTCATATAACTCCAAGAAGTCATGAGGCATCTTCACAACTCTTCAAATAGTGTCCAGGCAGAATAATCAGCCAGTCAGAAACTTTGGTTCCACTTGGATGGAAGCTTTTTGGGCCAACTTTGAAAAGCATATAAAACGGATTTGACTTTGCTGCCAAGATCACTTCCAGGACATTGGCTAATTAATTATAAAAGCTTTTTTTCAAAACAAAGTTAAGACTGGCAACCTTTTTTCCTACCAAGAGGTGAAGAATGTTAAAAGAAAAAAACAATAAAAGCCTGGATTTATTGTGTAGAGGGGATTGTTCTTGTTTTTTACTGTTTCACATTTGTTGCAAGTTCATTATCTTCTTATTCAAACTGGACCATAATAAATTTTCTATCTCAAATTATTCAGAGAATAAGGATAGAAACTGGGACTATCAGAATTGCTAGTCAATCTCTGTAAAAGAAATCAGTGCTCAGTTACATAGCTTCTTTTTAAACTTTTTGGTGAGGTGCAAAAAACAGTTTCTTTCCCTTTGGTACAAGAAAAGTTCACTGAGTTCCCACTCTAACTTTGAAAACAAAATGAATATAATTCCTTGAATTAAATCTCTCTGGTTTCATCTTAGCATGAGCTTTGATAAACATGAAGCCATAGTGACAGGCATCAAAGGTTCTGGTTTTCATGGATCACCAATCATACCACAAAATAAACATCCATAAGTTATAATATTTCAAAATATTTCTTCTGATCCAGCAGTCAGAATCTTATGTAATACATATCCTTTTTAAATTTATTATCCTTATTTATTTAGTAGAGACAAACAGAAATTAAGAGGAAGGAGATATTGAGAGGGAGAGAGAGATAGAGAAGCACCTGCTGTTCTGCTCCACCACTCACAAAGCTTTTCCCTTGTATGTAGGAACTGGGGCTTGAACCAGTGTCCTTACACAATATAACATGTGGGCTCAGTCAGGTGTATCACCACCTGACTCTCATAATACACATCTTAACCCAATAAATTTCTTCTGCACATGCTCATATATGAAGACAATCAAGAAGGTAGGAAATCACTATCAGCCAGCATTTATCAACTGCTTATTAGCACAAGTCCTACCAAGAAAAGAACTATGCCTAGTTAAAGAAGCCTTTTCTCAAAACTCCATCAAACCAGATATGCCCAATTCTGCTTTATCCAGTTTCAGGACCCATGGAAACCACATAATCAAACCAATGGTTTTGATAAATTATCAAATGGAACTAAAATGTTCCAAATGCTTTTGAGGGAAATTCTGAAGTCCTAATGGACTAAATTTTCCCTTTTCTATAACTGATAGATACCCATCCATGTGTCCAATATTTAAGTGATCATTTCCTGAGGCAGCAGGGAAAGGGAAGGGAGGAGAGCAGAGCATATCAGCCTTCTAAGGTGGAGCTGTTCAAGGTGCTAAGAATTATTTTCAGTTTAAAAAGGGAAATAATTAAACCTGATCAAAGCACAGAGGTTCTCCCTCTTTTAGAGAACACACATAATTTAAGGTGAGGGGGGCTAGGGAGACAGCATAATGGTTATGCAAAAGATTTTTCATGACTGAGGCATTGAGGTAACAAATTCAATCCCAGCACCACCATAAGCCAGAGCTGAAAAGTGCTCTGGTGTCTATGTCTCTCTGTCTCTCTCTCTCTTTCTCTCTCTCTCCCTCCTCTCATTAATATGAATGAAATATGTAAAATTAATTAATTAGTTAATGTGAGAAGAGTAATACCAGATTTCAGAGACTATTAAAATGCAGATGAGGGACCAACAAAATAGCTAATCTGAGCTTGCTTTGTCACAGCCATGACCCTGGTTTAAGACTGACTCCCACTGCACTGAGGGGAGCTTTGGTGCTGTGGTGAAGCACCAATGATGAAGGCAGGCAAGGGAGGGAGTGAGGGAGGGAGTTAGTTCTGAATCTAACTTGATAGGAAGCCTATATAAGCTTTTCATTTAGATAAGAAATATGAGGCAATAATATGAAAAGTGTACTGATTTGGGAGAAAATGCACACAAGGGAACAGTTCTAAAGACTTACTCTAGCAATCCAGGTATGAGATGATGAACACTAAAATGAGGAGACTAAAAAACATCCCTTCACAGGAAAGGACGTAATTTTGTCTTTCATATACTTTTCAGAATTACCAAATCCTGTAAACCTCTATGACTACTAGAAGAACTTCCAGTCTGTCTTAGAAATGTATATTTCATATTTCTGTACTTATTTAGATAAAATTTTCATCCAGATAGTATAAATAGCTGACTTTGGAGGTTTTTTTATGTAAAATGCAAAATTTTACCTACTCAGTATTTTTTGAAATATTTTCACTGGGAAAATGACCCAATTTCTATCATTTCAAAGTGTTCCCCCAAGGTTAACAATTACCAGCATTTCTAAGTCCTTTATAGTTTACCAAAGTCTGTTTTAATAGATAATCTTAGTAAATTCTCACGCTACACCCGAGATAAGAAATGGTATTACTCTTCTGGATCTAAGACAAGTATAGTTTCCTAAGATTTAAGTTGCCAAGTAAATGCATCTCTTGTATAGTCTGAAGTCTAAACTTTATTTCTTTTTCTTTTGACCTTCAAATCTGTTCATATACTGCTTCCTCTTTCCCCAGAGAAAGTGTGAATTTCCTCTCCCATATTCACCTATATTAGCTCATCTTAAGTAAGAAAATCTACCTAATCTTTTCCCAGGGTCTTCTAGGCATACATTTTGTATTACATCTCAATGCAACAAGAATTCTATGCTTACCTGATCCTTCTCTGGTTTATCAGAAATATCATTCAAACTGGAAGAAGTCAGATTCCTATGGGTCATGGCCGGACTACCTGGGAAAACAAAAAAGAGCCCTAGTTAGAACTTGATTCATGTAGAGACTCTGGTTACTTACTTCACAGACACTAGTAGATGATGATGAGAATGATGATGATGCTTTAACTACGTTAGGAATCTCCTGAAGGTTTATCCAAAGTCAAACTTGAAGCATAAACATGGTTAAGAGGAAAGTATGTCAAGTTCCAAATAAGTTGTTTAAGACTCATTGCTTGGTAATAAGACCTATTTATAGATAAGTTCAGCTTTGAAAGAAATATTCAAAGCAATAAGGATAAAAATTAATTGACTACTGGATTGGTGTGGTCTTTTTGACTCAGCTATCTATTTCACCCTTCTCTACCTGGTGTCTTTCACTTTCCTGTCCCCTGAGAGATGGGCTCTTCCCTCCTGCCAGCAGAGCCGGCCCCAGAACACAGACATAGACCAGCACTCTAGGTTCCAGCTAAGAAAGATCACTCACTCTCATCAACCTTAACAGCCACTTGCATTCCCTCCTCTGACTAGCACTTTGATTACAAACATCTCCCCTTACAGGTTTCTCACCCAAATTCTTCTTATTTCCCTCCAAGCTGAGTTTGCACCCATTCCCCTTACTTCCTACATCCTCATTTGCTAGACTGAAATGCCACCTTCTTCAAGTCAAGGAATGAAGTTCACCAGAAACAGCACATGGGAACTAAGCTCTTTGGTCATGTAGCTGCTATAGATAAAATCTATTGGCAATTCAGATATCATTTCAGATTTAGGACATGATTATCAGAACAAAGATGGGGGAAGAGATTTTAGAAAAGAAATAAGACCATTTCCTATTTTCAAGTGGCCTATGCTATCGGACAGAAAGCTTAACTTTCATCTGCAGGTGGACCTTTAATTCCTAGGCTTACTAAACAAAAAGACAACTTTTCAAATCCGGAGTGCTTGACCCAGGCCCAGCAGGGTGCTGAGTAATGCATTCATCATTAATCCTCAGTGATCTGACTCAGGCTGGTCTTCACACCAAGAGGACAAGGGTTGGAAAACAAACCGAATTTCACATTTACTTCCAAATAATTCTTTAAGAGACTTTAATTCACTACAGATGAAAACTACAGAACAGAATTTTATGAAGGACTAAGAGCTATTCCTAATAATTTAATGTATAAATAGCATCAGTTCGTTAAATAATGAATAGTCTGTAATTACTAGATCGGGAAAAATGATAATTTTCTGGAGCTGGCAAAAAAAAAAAAGGATTATTTTCCACTTGGATGCATTTCATTGAGTAAGCATGGCCCAAATCTCTTAAACCCTTTTACCTGCTCAGATGTTTTAGTCTAGAAAAACGAGCACAGGGCATTTTTCAAAGGAGAGTAGCATTAGGGGAAAAAACTGCTTAATAAGCAAAATTTAAAAAGCCTATTTGAAGACATTTTCTTCTTTGAAGGTTTTTAATATCCATTCAGTACAAAAAACACCAGGTATAAACATTAATGCCCCACTCCCCAGTTAATGCTGAACTTGAAACTAACAGAAAGTGATACATAGACATTTTTCACTTTACATAAAAAAACAAAGCGTGTTATTTGGACAAACTGGGTGAAAATTCACCTAAGTATAGAAATCTATATGAGGTATTCCTAAGGCAATGGAACCATATCAGTTCTAGTCATCAGTTAAAGCAACTCATGTAAGTAAATTTATGATGCTATTTTTAGTTATCAATTGAATTGTATACAAGTGGCTATATAGAAACAATGTGAAAACATCTTTTCCGTTAGTAATTTCAGTTTCTTGGACAATATCCTGAACTTTTTTATTGTCTTTGGAAATTCTTTGTAAACATTGCAAAGGTGCATTTCAGCCAACTATTCTCCTCAGTACTCTAAAACCTGACTAGATCAAAGTCAAGTGAATAAGGTTTTATCATAATGCAATTTTGATTAATGTCACACCTCTCTCAAGAAGTCTCACATACCACTCAGAGAAGACTGGACCTGAAATGAGTGCAGCAGCCTAGAATGTTCCTAGCTGTGACCATGGAATGTGAGCTCAGGCTGACAGGGAAGCAGAGGTTATACAGCCTTCCGTGATAAACATGAATAGACATGGGCCCTAAGTTAGCCTGATGGAGGTTACAGTTAGTGAAATTTATAAACTTTTAGCAAATTTGGGAGCTTCTCTCTACCCTTATCCAGCTTTCTAGACCTATCCTCAACTCTGACACCATCTTCCCAGACAATACTCCTAGCCCACTTGCATGTTAGCTGTCAGGCTCGGGCAAAAATTAGTAAAGTCATAGGAATATACCTAAAATAGACTTCCTAGCTCCTTCCAACATGAGGACGTCAAATTTCTTCTGCTATAATCTTACCTTTAGGTTCCTGGTTATTAAACAATTTGTTTTGCTGTACATCTTAATGTTTTTCAGTCACCAAGTTGCAGATGCTACCAACTTGACTTCCCTGGACAGACTACCTCACCAGTATGTCCTGGAACCCCACCTCCTCAGAGCCTTGCCCCACTAGGGAAAGACAGAAACAGGCTGGGGGTATGGATCAACCTATCAATGTCCATGTCCAGCAAAGAAGCAATTACAGAAGCCAGACCTTCCACCTTCTGCTCCCCATAAAGATCTTTGGTCTATACTCCAGAGAGATAAAGAATAGGGAAAGTTCCAATGGAGGAGATGAGATATGGAACTCTGGTAGTGGGAATTACATGGAATTGTGCCCCTCTTATCCCACAGTCTTGTCAATCATCATTAAATTACTTAAAAAGAAGAGACGAAGAAGAAGGAGGAGGAGGAAGAGGAGGAGGAGAAGGAGAAGGAGTCTCACAGAATGTCTCATAGTTTCTCTCATTTCTGATTGACAGCTCAAAGTATAAGGACTTATGCTTACTTGGGGGTGTGGGATTCAGAAAAAGGCAACAATCAAAGGAAAATAAAGAAACCAGGAAGATGAAACTTCATTAATTTTCATTAATAAAAGTAATAAGCATTAAGGGTACCACTGATATTTAGTATTGAAATACACACAAAAATTCAGAAATCAATAGTTTAGGGAAATACTAAGCAAAGAAATAAGCATTCTTTAATCTTTTCTCACCTGCTTCCTAGTACAATCCCCATTCCTACTGTCCAGCACCTTGAACCATAGACAAATGTTTCCAAAATGTTGTAAAAATCAGTGGTTCTCTCAGTGTACTCTCTGTGACAGCAGCATCAAAGTCACTTGAACACTTGTGAGAAATGTAAATTCTTGGAACTCACTCCAGAACCACTTTATCTAAATACAGGGTATGGTATATATGTGCTACACATTGTAACAACCCTTTCATGTCATTTTGAAGCATTAAGTTTGAGAACCACTGTTCTAAAGAAACCAGTTATCTTAACAGAGGAAATGTCTCTGTCAAATATAATTTGAAGAAGTATCAATAAAATGAAGCATCCACGTGGGTATTTTAGTCATCTTTGCTGCCTCCAAGCCACTGCTCAAAATACTGTATCGCAAATCCTTGAATTTGCATCTTTGCAGCATAATAGGGATCATATTCGACTTTCCTCTAAGTTCTCTCTTACACAATTAAAGAGTAGCACAATTTGTAATATCCCAAACTTAGAAGCAATCCAGATGCCCAACAGCAGTCAAGTGGCTAAGAGAGAATACTATTTAGCTGTTAAAAATAGTGATGTCATCTTTCCTACCTAATCTTGAATGGAACTTGAAAGAAATGTGTTAAGTATTAAGTGAAATAAGCCACCCCCCAAAAAAGAAAGATAAATACCAGATGATCTCACTCATGGGTGTAATTTAAGAAGAAAGGGTATGGAAGTTGGGCAGTGGTGCATTGGGTTAAGCACACATAGTATGAAGTGCAAGGACCCACGCAAGGATCCCATTTTGAGCCCTCAGCTCCCCACCTGCAGAGAAGTCTCTTCACAAATGGTAAGGCAGGTCTGCAGGTGTCTATCTTTCTCTCCCCCTCCTTCCTCTGCCCTCTAAATTTCTCTCTATCCTTAAAAAAAAAATGATACCAAGAGCAGTGGATTCACAGTGCAGAGCATTCCACCAAAGTAAAGACTCTGGGAATGAGGGTGAGGGGAGGAACCTGGGGGGAGGAGTGGTTTGAAGTCATCATGCATGATGATGAAAAAAGACTTTGTTGGGAGTAAGATAAACCTCTCATGGGGAGATGAGAAATCATACTCATGGATGTCACTGTACTATAAATCATGAAACCCCGATTAAAATGATTTAAAAAACCTTTAAATATTATAAAATTAAAATAAATAAGTATCTTTCTTTTGGAAATAGTTATTTAATCATATTTTCCAAAAAAAATGTATTAGCCAAATCAAAGAGCCAAAAGAGATAAAGAACCAGATTATATCTAGGAATCAGAAGTTTGTATGTGGCATTTTAGCTAACCTGAGAACCTGTTACATAACTGGTCGCTCACAGCATTCTATTGTGGATATTCTGCACCTGACACTGAATAAGACATTATCCAAATAAATCTGTGCTTGTTATTAGAGTTTTAGCCTACAATATAAACACACTATGCTTTAATCCTGAGTGAGTGTGGGTAGTAAAGGAAAATGTCACCTTGTACCTAAAAGGTAAGATAAATAAATAAATAAATAAATAAATAAATAAATACTATAAAACGTGCTACTTCTTCTACAGGTAGCTATTCATTTACCTTTTGGGTTTTTTAATTATTATATTTTATTAGGAAAATAATGATTTACAAGACAGCCATTATCATTTGGGTCAAAGTTCTCATCTTTCCATGGTGTCTACACACTAATTCCACCACCAACTTGGTCTTCCAGCACTATTGAACACTGGGTCCTCAATGCCCTTTCAGTCCCTACCCACTTCTCCTATATCTTTGGCCCTGCTGCAACAGTCTAGAAATAGAAAGGAAAAAAATAAGTAAAAAAGAACACACACACACACACACACACACACACACACACACACACACACACACACACCACAAAAACTATCCATATACTTCAAGCTTTAAGTTACTACTAGTAAGTCCTGCCCATCTAAAATCCAGAGCATACAAATATAACATATCTTATAACTGCTCTTGGTCCAAAGAAACTTTATATTTGATTATTTTCAAAGAAGAAAAGGGACCTGCCTGGAGTGCATAATCATAATTAATTTCCATATAACTTTTTTTTCTGGTCAAAAGAAAAAGCTTTGGGGAATTGTATTTTCAAGCAGTTTCACACAATCAAAAACAATTTCATTTTCAAAGTATGTACTTGGCAGGTACATACTGTCTTCTATAAAATTAATTGCATTCTGTATCAAATTTGAAAATACCTGTTATTCTTTAGCACACATGTAGTAATTCATAAAGTCCTTATCAACTGTATCCACTGAAAGGAGTGAGGGAAATATACAACACAGGAAGAGGATTATATTTAAATGTGTACATATTAATATAAATGCAAATGTGTATAATACAATGGCACAGAAATGCTTCCCCCGTCATCTGTACTTTCACAGTGAGCCATTAAAGAACAAAGAAGCAAACCTCTTTAAAATTTTTCTAGAGGAACAAAGGGAGAAATGTTGAATGCAGTTAGCTACTCTACTTGTCACCGTGACTCAATGGTAATTGCCAAAACAAAACAAATGACAACAACAAAAAAATTACAACTTCATGACAAAGAAGAAAAGATGGTAAATGCAACAGCAACAAAACTCTAAAAGCAAGAACCCCACCAGCTTTTGACTACCTTTATTAAATGTTACAACCAAATGTTCACAAAGGCTATGTTTCATTATTTATATATTGGCTTTCCACATTTCAATTTACTTCAACTGTAACACTACTGCAACAAGACAAGGAGGATAAATTGACTAGAATACTCATGATGAGGGGCGGAGCCAAGATGACGCCTTGGAAGCAGCTGCTGGCATGAGCTCTGACAACAGTTGTTAGAAAGGGTAGGATCCTGGCCTTCTGCAAGACAGGAAACAAGGAGTTCTAAGCATGACACCAAGGAGGTGACTATAGTTCAATTTGGGTTAGAAAATAGAGAAAAAAGGAAAATTTTTTATTATTTCTCCCCCTGCCCCATAACCAAACCCCAGGGGAGGGGAGCCACTGCTAGCAGGCTCCCCACTGATCTTTTTTCTTTACCAAGATTCCTGGCTCACCAGGGATGTCATTCCAATCCTGTTCCTTTCTGAGTCCTTTGGCTCTTTTTTTTTTTTTTTTCTGCTAAAGTGACTTAGGCCCAGTTGGAGTGACAAATATCTGACCAAGCAAAGCTTCACCCCACCTGGGAAAGACCGCCTGGAAGTTTTTTTTATACAATTGGTTGTCTCGGCTCACAGTGCCAGAGCTAATCAAGGGTTGTCCAAGCTGCAGACCCACTCTTAGGACTTTTTACTCTCTTTTATTTTATTATTACTATTATATATACAAATATCCCTTTGCCCCCACTCCCTCAGGTTGACCAAAATTAACTCTTAGTGTATTTTTCATTGCTAGGCATCTGGGTGTCTTATCCATTTTGAGAGGAACTTGTTTCACTCTTCCTACCTCCTCTATACACTCTCTCCCTTCTACCACCTCCTAGCTAATTAAAAAAAAAAGTAAAATTAAAAAATAAAAAACTCCCCTTTAACTACACTTTTTTTTTTACTTTTTTTTCTTTTCTTCTTTCTTTTCTCTCTTTTTTCCCTGTCTTCCTTTCTTCCTCCATTTTCTGAATTCACTGATAGTCGTTTGTGAATTATTTTGGAGAAGAAATCTGACTCAGAGTGGACTCTCTTTGTGTGTGTCTCTGCTCTACTTCCCTTTCTCTTCTTGCTATCCCTAAAATTCACAGTGGACAGTAGATATGCATAATTATCTATTCTTGCTATCCCTTTTTTCCTTTCTCTTTGCTTTTCATTTGGATTTGGCTGCTATTTTTTCTTGGACTGGAGACATTGTTGGACTATCTGGTATTGGTTAAACTGCTTCAAACCTTGCTTCAGTTACTACTGTTAATTTCTGAGGGTGGTGATTGCATTTGTCATAAAGGTATTTAGTATAGTGTAGCTTGTACTCAAAATGCAACAACTAAGGACCAACGGAACATAAATATAAAAAACATATTAATAAAAAAATGGTTAGATCAAGAGCAAATAAAACTGCTACTACAATGAATGAAGACAAGAGCCCAGAAGAAACTACAAATCAGCCAGAAGTAACCATAGATAAGAAAAGTATGCAAGCAATAATAAACTTATTAATCACAAAAATGAAGACAACTTTGGAGGAAAGAGCTAGCAGTACTAGGGAAAAAACAGATGAGACCCTCAAGGAAAATACTAAGTACCTCGAGGTAATTAGAGAACTGAAAGCTGAAATAGCTGTAATGAAGAAAGAAGCTGAAGCAAGGGAAAGCAGACTAAAAGAAGCAGAAAACAGAATAAGCCAGACAAAGGATGAGCTAGAAAAAAACTAAGAAAGGGGTAAAGGAGCTCAAAAAGAGATTGAGAGACATGAAAACAACAACAGAGACATATGTGATGATCTCCAAAGGAGTAACATTTGTATAATTGGCCTGCCAGAGGAAGAAAGAGAGGAAGGGCAAGTAAACATTCTAGAAGAAATTATAGAAGAAAACTTCCTAACCTGAACAACAGAAAGGACATTAAGATTCAAGAGGCCTAGAGAGACCCAAACACAATAAATCCAGACCTGAAGACACCAAGACACATCATAAGCCAGAGTTGATCAGTGCTCTGGTTATTTAAAAAAAAAAAAAAAACTGTAAATCAATTCTTAGCCACTTTCCTTTAAAAGTTTTTTGAGAAAACCCATAAGATTATCTGCAGACTTCTCCACTCAAACTCTAAAAGCCAGAAGAGAATGTCAAGATATCTATCAAGCCCTGAATGAAAAGGGGTTTCAACCAAGGATAATATATCCTGCTAGACTTTCATTCAATCTCGATGGAGGGATCAAAACCTTCTTAGACAGACAACAGTTAAAGGAGGCAACCATCACCAAGCCTGCCCTGAAAGAGGTTCTAAAAGACCTCTTATAAACAAGAACATCACTATACTACTTGCAATATATCAGAGCAAATAAAAATTTGTTGAACAATGGCACTACCATACAATACATCCATAATATCAATAAATGTCAAAATGGCTTAAACTCACCCATCAAAATGCACAGAGTGGGAGGATGGATTAGAAAACATAACCCAACCATATACTGCTTGCAAGAATCCCACTTGACCCAACAAGATAAACACAGACTTCAAGTGAAAGGATGGAAAACTATCATACAGGCTAATGGACTACAAAAAAGGCAGGAACAGCCATTCTCATCTCTGACACAATAGGTTTTAAATAAAATAAAGTAATAAAAGATAGGCACGGAAATTACATAATGATTAGAGGATCAATCAGCAAAGAAGACTTAACAATTATTAACATCTATACACCCAATGAGGGACCATCTAAATACCTCAAACACCTACTGAAAGAACTCCAAAATACATCCGTAGTAATACAATAATAGTGGGAGACTTTAACACCCCAGTCTCACATCGAGACAGATCAATGAAGAAGAGAATCAACAAGAACGAGAATTAAATGAAGAAATGGACAGTCTAGTCCTCCTGGACATTTTGAGAGTTCTTCACCCCAAAAAAACTGTTAGTCTGCTTTTCCTTGCCTCAGCTTCTTTCTTAATTACAGCTATTTCAGCTTTTCACCCCAAAAAACTGGAATACAGTCTTTTCAAATCCACACAATACATAATCAAGAACAGACCACATGTCAGGCTACAAAGACGGCATCAACAAATTCAAGAGCATTTAAATCATCCCAAGTATCTCCTCTGACCACAGTGGAGTAAAGCTAACATTTAACAACAAAAAATTATTGAGAGACACAGAATTTGGAAACTAAACAACATACTGCTTACGAACCACAGGGTCAGAAAGACACTCAAGCAAGAAATTCAAATGTTCCTGGAAACAAATGAAAAAGAAGACACAGGCTATCAAAAAATTTGGGACACAGTTAAAGTAGTATTGAGAAGGAAACTCATAGCCATACAATCACATATTAAAGAACAAGAAAAAGCTAAATTAAACAACCTTACTGCACACCTTAAGGACTTAGAGGAAGAGGAACAAAGGAACCCTAAAGCAACCAGAAGGACAGAAATCACTAAAATTAGAGCAGAAATAAACAACATCGAAAATAAGAGAACCATACAAAAGATCAATGAAGCCAAATGTTGGTTCTTTGAAAAATTAAACAAGATTGATGGACCCCTAGCCAGACTCACTAAACAAAAAAGGGAGAAGACTCAAATTAATAAAATCGCAAACGATAGAGGAGATATCACAACTGATACCACAGAAATCCAGAAAATCATGTGAAACTTCTATGAAGAACTATACACCACCAAGCTAGAGAATCTGGAAGAAATGGAACAATTCCAGGAAACATATGCCCTTCCAAAACTGAACCAAGAACTACAAAACCTAAATACACCAATCACAGACAAAGAAATCAAACAGTTATTAAGAATATCCCCAACAACAAAAGTCCTAGACTAGATGGCTTCACAAATGAATTCTACAAAACCTTCAGGAAACAGTTAATGCCCATATTTATAAAGCTTTTCCATAAGATCAAAGAAACAGGAACACTCCCTTCCCCCTTCTATGAAGCCAACATCACCCTGATACCAAAAGCAGATAGAGACACAACAAAAAAGGAAAACTACAGACCAATATCTCTGATGAACATAGATGCCAAAATATTAAACAAGATCTTGGCCAACCGGATACAGCAACATATCAAAAAGATTGTTTATCACGACCAAGTGGGATTTATCCCAGGAATGCAAGGCTGGTGCAACATACGTAAATCAACCAATGTTATTCACCACATCAATAAATTTAAAACCAAAAACCACATGATTATCTCAATAGATGCAGAGAAAGCCTTTGACAAAATCCAACACCCATTCATGCTCAAAACCCTACAAAAAATGGGAATAGATGGGAAATTCCTCAACATAGTGGAATCCATATATAGCAAACCTACAGCCAACATCATACTCAATGGACAGAAGCTGAAAGCATTCCCCCTCAGATAGGAGACTAGACAGGGTTGTCCACTATCAACATTACTCTTCAACATAGTATTGGAAGTTCTTGCCATAGCAATCAGGCAAGAGAAAGAAATCAATGGAATACAGATTGGAAGGGAAAAAGTCAAGCTCTCACTATTTGCAGATGATATGATAGTATACATAGAAACACCTAAAGAATCCAGCAGAAAACTACTGGAAGTTATTAGGCAATATAGCAAGGTATCAGGCTACAAAATCAATGTACAAATATCAGTGGCATTTCTCGATACAAACACTAAATCTGAAAAAGAAGACATCCAGAAATCACTCCCATTCACTGATGCCGCAAAATCTATAAAATACATAGGAATAAAACTGACCTAAGAAGTGAAATACCTGTATACTGAAAACTATGCATCCCATTAGTAGAACACTTTCCCACCTAAACCTCAAGGGCACAAACTCAATTGCAAGGAATACTAAAGCAGAAACAAACCAATGGGACTACATCAAATTGAAAAGTGTCTGCACAGCCAAAGAAACTATTAAACAAAGAGATCCCTCACAGAATAGGAGAAGATCTGCACATGCCATACATCAGACAAGAGACTAATAACCAAAATATACAAAGAGCTCAGCAAACTTAGCACCAAAAAAGCAAATGACCCCATCCAAAAATGGGCAGAGGATACAAACAAGACATCCACTTCAGAGGAGATCCAAAAAGCTAACAAACATATGAAAAACTGCTCCAGGTCGCTGACCATTAGATTAATGCAAATAAAGACAACATTGAGATACCATTTCACTCCTGTGAGAATAGTATACATCAAAAAGGACAGCAGCAACAATTGTTGGAGAGGCTGTGGGGACACAGGAACCCTTCTGCATTGTTGATGGGAAAGTAAATTTCTCCAGCCTCTCTGGAGAGCAGTTGGGAGAACACTTATAAGACTAGACATAGACTTCCATATGACCAAGTAATTCCTCTCCTGGGGATATACCCCAAGGATTCCATAAAGCCCAATCAAAAAGATATGTGTACACCTATGTTCATAGCAGCACAATTCATAATAGCTAAAACCTGGAAGCAACCCAAGTGCCCAACAACAGATGAGTGGCTGAGAAAGCTGTGGTGTATATATACACAATGGAATACTATGTAGCTATTAAGAACAATGCGCCCACCTTATCTGACCCATCTTGGACGGAGCTAGAAGGAATTATGTTAAGTGAGCTAAGTCAGAAAGATAAAGATGAGTATGGGATGATCCCACTCATCAACAGAAGTTGAGAAAGAAGATATGAAAGGGAAACTAAAAGCAGGATCTGATCAAATCGAGAGTAGGGCACCAAAGTAAAAACCCTGTGGTAATGGGGAGGGTGGACATTCGGCTTTCCAGGGAAGCAGGGGGGGGGTGGTGGTGCAGGGGTGGGTAGGTGGGATGGAAGACAGTCTTTTGGTGGTGGGAATGGTGTTTATGTACACTCCTATAAAAGCGTAGTCATATAAACCACTATTTAGTTAATATGAGAGGGGAAAAATTGATAGTATGTCTCAAACTATTAAAACACAGACTGAGTCTTTTTAATACATAGGCTGAGTCTTTGATATGCTGACTCTCTTAAAAGTCTAGACCAGGTAGAACAGAAGCAACCAGTGGCACAGCTATATACAAGATGCTGGGTATTTTACAGCAAACCCTAACAAAGGGACTTTTCAAAGTTAACCCAATGATGACAACAATAACTATGCACTTTCTTCTTGAACCCTAAGACAGCAGGAACCTCACATTTACAGAATAGAGCCTATATTTCCCCCAGTCCTGGAACCTTAGGGTGGGACCCACTTTCCTGCATGCTTCTCTCAATTCATATCAAATAATATTGCATGCGCCGATCACAACCTAATCAACGCAACAAATGCCACCCAAGCATGTTTCACTTCAGACTGTGTCCAGAGACTTAAGGTGTGGAATGATAACCCTTCAGCTTCATCACTTGGGTGAGACCTTTCCTTTCATAGTATTCTCTAATTCCATTCCAGGTGTTCCACTCCCCAATAGAGTCCCCAAACCTAGATATAGACCAGGTCCCCTGAGATAAAGCATATTTTCACACATATCCATAAACTAGGGCAAAATATACACCTGAAAGCAGAAGTACACAAGAGTCTGCAGTGAGTACCCTCCCCCAACACTTCCTCTCCACTATTCCAGCCTTTAGGTCCATGATTGTTCAACAATTTGTTTGGCTTTGTATGTTGACTCTCTTTTCAGCCACCAGGTTCCAGATGCCAGCATGATGCCGACCACACTTCCCTGGACTGATGACCCCACCAATGTGTCCTGGAGCCCCACTTCCCCAGAGACCCACCCTACTAGGGAAAGAGAGAGGCAGACTGGGAGTATGGATTGACCAGTCAATGCCCATGTTCAGTGGGGAAGCAATTACAGATGCCAGACCTTCCACCTTCTACAACCCATAACAACCCTGGGTCCATGCTCCCAGAGGGACAGAGAATGGGAAAGCTATCAGGGGAGAGGATGGGATATGGACATCAGGTGGTGGGAATTGTGTGGAGTTCTAAGCCTCCTATCCTAAGGTTCTGTAAATGTCTCCTTTCTTTAAAAAAAAAAAAAAAAGGAAACTCATGATGAATTTGACTTTAAAAAAAAAAAATTCTAGAAAAGGTGCTGGAAGAGAAGCTTTGATTTCACCAGACAAGATTCCTAATCTTTGTCAGTATAGGGTATTTCACAGACTATTAAGAGCTGTCACTACCAAAAATAACCAATACATTAAGATTCCCTCCCACCTATTTTCATTCCCTACCTCCAAATAAAACAGAGATATTATAATAATTAATATAGGCTTAGTAAAGTTAGATACAGCTAAGAGAAGTTAATGCTTTTGTTATTTCAATTATTTTGTGTAGATGATTTCTGTTGTTTGCTCATGATGAAATATAAATTCTAAACGCCTAGATCCTGAGTTTGTCTACTTCACAGTTATAGCCTCCGAGCTTGGCACTGATGGCACTTAAAATATTTGTGAATGAATGACTAAAAGCAAGTGGATATCATTTTAGCACCATTTGGAGTTGTTACTATAAACACTACTATTCAGAGTCCTTTTCCTATGGAAGGAGATGCTGTGTACACACTCTAAGAGTCTTCAGACTTGCAAGTCTCAGAATAAATAAAAAGTTTTGCTGCTGGCCCAGAACTAACAAAAAGGAAATACTCCACCAAGCTGATAAGATCCTGTCAGTCAACAGTGAGACCAGAGATAAGGATCAATAAAAAGGACAATCAACATACCAAAGAAAAAGCAAGAGAGAAGAACCAAGGTAGTAAGTCAGAACCTGTGCAAAGGGAAAGGGGAGCAGTTGGTGGAGATAATTCTGGGGGATTGAAATAACTAAAATTTTAAGACCAACTTGGAAAGTAAAACAAAGGGGGGCAAGTGTTGTACTAAGCACAAGGAGACATGCAAGGATCTAGGTTCAAATCCACGGCTCCCCACCTTCAGCAGGGATGCTTCACAAGCTGCAAAACATGTCTGCAGGCATCTATCTTTCTCTCTCCTTGTCTATCTCCCACTCCTTTCTCAATTTCTCTCTGTCCTATCCAATAAAATAGAAAAAAATGCCCACCAGGAGCAGTGGATTCATAGTGCTGGCACTGAGCCCCAGCGATAACCCTGAAGGCAAATAATAATAATAATTTAAATAAAAAAGAAGAAAGTAAAGAAAATCTGGAATAAAGGAAAAAGACATCAAAAGATGTCTCCTATCAAAGTTTATAAGTAAAGTTCCAGCCAAAAGATGAAGGCATCTCTAATCTATGGGACAAAGACAATAATGAAAACATCTCGAGAGAGAGAGAGAGAGAGAGAGAGAGAGAGCAAGAAGTGTGTAGAGGCCAGAGAACAACTAGCAAATACTTATAGCTATGCCAACAAATTCTCACAAATATGATAAATATCTCTTCTTTTAGAGACCATTCAATTTCCTGGATAATCCATCCAACCTCAACTTTTTTAGACCTATCCTTTATTTTTTAAATTTTCTGACAACTCTGCTTTCCCTAAGATACAGTGTTAGATTTTAGGCATCATGATGTCTACTACATAAGGTTTGCCTCTTTTGATTATTTCTAGTTTTTTGAGTTTTTTTTTCAATCAGCAAGAGCAAAATGCTCTGTCGGTGACTCTCATTCTAAAAATACCTCGTGGTATATTTAATCTATATTGTGATCTAAAATAGATGCTTAATTTCTAAAAAACATTTCATTTTCTCTCTGTGTACATACCTATGCGTATAAACATTTAAAAATGACATTAGCACAATCTCTGCTCAACTGAATAAACAAGAAAAAACAAATACAGGCAACAAACTTTATTAAGCAAGAATGTCACCATAATGTACTTTGATGATTTTATGTAGCACATACATACACTGCCAATCTCTGAGAAAAAAAAACCATCCCACCCAAAGGGAAAAATATATTTATGTATGTGTGTATACATGAGTTTGAGAGTGTGTGTGTCTGTGTGTGTGTGTGTGTGTGTGTGTGTGTGTGTGTGTGTGTAAAAGAACATCATCTATGAGCATATATCACAGAAATAGAACAATACCTTTGCAAGTCTATTCCTGATAGAAAGGTAAGACATCAACACCATATTATGGCTGAAGTAAATGAATATCTCAGCGCCTTCATTCCAAGTAGGCACTGAACCAAAGTGACACTACTAAATGTCTCTAAGCCAAGTTTAAGAATTTCAGTATGTTCACACACACACATCTTCCTGAGCACATTTACTAGTATCTGATTTCATAATTTTGGCCTCTTCCACGTGTGTGTGTGTGTGTGTGTGTGTGTGTGTGTGTGTGTGTGTGTGTATGTGTGTGTAAAACAACATCATCTATGAGCATATATCACAGAAATAGAACAATACCTTTGCAAGTCTATTCCTGATAGAAAGGTAAGACATCAACACCATATTATGGCTGAAGTAAATGAATATCTCAGCGCCGTCATTCCAAGTAGGCACTGACCCAAAGTGACACTACTAAATGTCTCTAAGCCAAGTTTAAGAATTTCAGTATGGGGAGTCGGGCGGTGGCGCAGTGGGTTAAGCGCACGTGGCGCAAAGCGCAGGGACCGGCTCCCCACCTGCAGGGGAGTCACTTCACGGGCGGTGAAGCAGGTCTGCAGGTGTCTATCTTTCTCTCCCCCTCTCTGTCTTCCCCTCCTCTCTCCATTTCTCTCTGTCCTATCCAACAACAAAGCAACGTCAACAATGGCAATAATAACCGCAATGAGGCTGCAACAACTAGGGCAACAAAAAGGGGGAAAAATGGCCTCCAGGAGCCCAGCAATAACCCTGGAGGAAAAAAAAAAAATTAAAAAAAAAAAAAAAAGAATTTCAGTATGTTCACACACACACATCTTCCTGAGCACATTTACCAGTATCTGATTTCATAATTTTGGCCTCTTCCACATATGTGTGTGTGTGTGTGTGTGTGTGTGTGTGTGTGTAGCTGGCCCAGATCTGGTATATAATATAGATTATAATAAAAATGTGTTATTTCACATCAACGGAAGAACTATATGAATAATGAAGTGTCTAAATTTTATTTCAGAAGGCTACAAATTCAACTTAGTATATAGGCTAGCAAATGAGTTAATCCTTCTTCCTTTGTAGATACTTCTTTTTTTAAAATCATTTATTTTCCCTTTTGTTGCCCTTGTTTTTTATTGTTGTTGTAGTTATTGTTGTTATTGTTGTTGTTGTTGTTGTTGGATAAGACAGAGAGAAATGGAGAGAGGAGGAGAAGACAGAGCAGGGGAGAGAAAGACACCTGCAGACCTGCTTTACCGCCTGTGAAGCGATTCCCCTGCAGGTGGGGAGCTGGGGGCTTAAGCTGGTCCTTGTGCTTTGCACCACGAGCTCTTAACCTGCTGCACTACTGCCCGACTCCTTCTAGATACTTTCAATATAGCATTTTTTGACAATAAGAAGTAGAATGTCATGCCAATTAAAAGAATTTGTCAAAGATCAACAGAGACAAAATGCTTCAAAATTTTTCAGATGAAAAGCTGACAGAGTATTAAAGCCTAATACCATTTACACTATACAGACATTGCATTGTATATTATGTTCAGAGACGTGTGGCAAAAAAGAGAACTTCTCTGGAAAAAAGAAGATGGTATTTTTTATTTTTAATTACCTTTATTTATTTGATAGAGAGAGCCAGAAATTGAAAGGGAAGGGAATGGTAGAGTGGGAGAGAGACAAAGAGAAACCTGCAGCACTGCTTCACCACTCATGAAGCTTTCCCCTGCAGGTGGGAATCAGAGGCTTGAACCTCTGTCCTTGTGCACTGTAACATGTGCAATCAACCAGATGTGCCACCACCCATTTACCAAGATGTCTTACAGTGGAAGATGCCCACTACAATATAAAGAAGGAAGCTGAAAGGGATGAATTCATAGAAAATATCACCCTGTGGGCAAAACACCCAGTAGTCAAGTCATTTATAACACTGAGCTCTTTGCTAAAGATATATTCATATAAAATAAATAAATAAAAACCACACAGTTAGTGCAGGTGTTCATATCTCACAGCAAAGTCTTAATCCTAAAATGTATGAGATACCTTTTCCATTTACTCTAAAACAAACTGTCTTTCTTAAATACAAATAGACAACTGAGAATCATTAGTTATTTAAGAAAGGAAATCCAGGATTGGGCAGGGACACAAACTCTGTTGAGTGCATGTTGTCATACACAAGAGCCTGTGCTCAAGCCCTCAGTGCTGACCTGAAGAAGGAAGCTTCAAGAGGGGTGAAACAATGCTACAGCTATCTCTCTTCCTCTCTGATTCTCTGTCTCCCCTCCTTCTCAATTGATCTCTGTCCTATCAAATAAAAAAAAATGGTTGCCAGGAGCAGTGGATTTTTCATGCAGGCACCAAGCACCAGCAATAAACCTAGTGTCAATAAAAATAAAAATAAATAAAATCCAAGACCAAAATATGTACAAGCATTTCAGAAAATGAAGTAAAATACAGAAAACTTAAAATCTGTTACATTTTGTAGAGAATTTTGAGACAATAGTGAACCCATAAGACATGAACATGATGTTATGAAACAGAGTAGAAAAGTGTTTTAGAGTTAACATATAACAGAGTTGGGTTTTTTTTATAACATAGTCTTTAAAAGACTATGTATGATTGTGCTAAAAGAATACATGAATCCGAAAACTAAATATCATCAAAAGATTCCATATAACAGAGAATGGAAACACAGTGCAAGAAAATGTAAAAAGAGACTTCTGGAGGTGGGGCTACAGAGTAGCAGCAGCTGTGTTTAGCTCTCTCCAGTCAAATAGGAATAGCAAAGAGGATCACCTGAGACAAGACTGGGATTATTTGGGAACCCACCAAGTCACGGCTGAGTGCAAACACATATGGGTTCACGGGAAGAGAGTAGCTTTAAGGAGGCATTCCTGAGGCTAAAAGTCAGTGTTTTCAGAGTCATTCACCCTAAGAAATCAGAATACACATTCTATCCAAGTCCACATAGGTCATTCTCAAGGATACACCTTATGTTAGGCCACAAAGACAATGTCAACAAAATCCAACAAAATCAAAAGCATTGAAATCAGGCCAAATATCTTCTCAGAACACAGTAGCATTAACAACAGCAAATATAAAATTAGTGAAAGTCCCAAAATATAGAAATTCCACAGTACACTACCTAACAATTACTGGGTCTAATAGGAAATTAAGGGAGAAACCAAAATGTTTCAAGGAACCAATGAAAGTAAAAATAGAACCTATCAAAATATTTGAGATAGAACTAAGGCAATAATGAGAGTGAAGTTCATAGCCATACAAGAACACATTACAAAATGAGAAAAAGCTCAAATAAATAACCTGATCACACACCTTAAAGACTTACTTAAAAAAGACTTTACTTAAAGTAAAGAAAACTGACAAACCCTTAGTCAGACTCAAAAAACAAAAAAAAGAAGACACAAATAAAGCAGATTGTAAATGAAAGAGGAGATATCACAACATTCATAACATATCACAACATACTCCAAGGACTCCATTAACACACAACCAAAAAGATATGTGTACGCCTATGTTCATAGCAGCACAGTGAGTAATAGTTAAAACCTGGAAGCAAACCAGGTGCCCAACAACAGATGAGTGGCTGAGAAAGCTGTGGTATATATACTGCCGGGCTAGCGTAGGGGTGCCTCCTCCTGGGCATGTACTCTCTGGGTTGGAGAGAACTCGACCAGAGCCAGCCTGGGCTGCCACTCACTCAGTAGATGACTCATGAACCAATCTCGCAAATGCATTTTGGCGATGCAATGCAATTCTTTATTGATCAGAGAGCCAATGCTTTTAAAGGCAGACCCGTAAGTGACAAGATGGAAACGGAAATGGCTAGGAAATGGGCGGAGAAAGGCAAAAGGAGGCTGGGAAGGTAGGAACTTCCTTAGCAACTGTTGCAAAGGTTTTAACTGGTAGGATTAATACCTTGCAGACAGGGAGGGTCTTCAGGGTAGAAATAAGATAGATCAAAGGAGTGGAATGGATGGGGATCTTTCAGGCAAAACAATGATTATGTAGATAGGCCATAGTATCAGGAATGTAGGATGGATCAGGGGGATTTGGCTTAATGTCTTAAGGAATTCCAGGCTCCTGGAGGCATAAAAATTCAAAGTGCATTGTGAAGCTCCTCACAATTTCCCAACATCTCCCCCTTTCTTTTTATCTAATGACCATAGTATCGAGAATGCAGGGTGCTTTATGAGGCAGGGAGTTTGATAAGATGGGGCACACCTTTGGGGGTTACTCCTGTCCCTCCTTGCTCAACCTCTCAATAGAGAGAGAGAGAGACTGACAGGATAGACACACTCCTCAGGTCAAGCCCTGCCAAGCTCAACCACATCCTGACAATTTCCTGACATATACACAATAGAATACTTTGCAGCTATTAAGAACAATGAACCCACTTTCTCTGATCCACCTTGGATGGAGCTAGAAGGAATTATGTTAAGCAAGCTAAGTCAGATATAAAGACGAATATGGGATGATCCCACTCATAAACAGAAGTTGAGAAAGAAGAACAGAGAAGGAAACTCAAAGCAGGATTTTACTAAATTTAGAGTAGTGCACCAAAGTAAAAACACTGGGTTGAGGGTGAGGGTGGATGTTTGGCTTCTTGGGGGTTGGAGGACACACAGTATTTTGGTGGTGGGAATGGTTTTTATATATACTCCTATTAATTTGCAGTCATATAAATCACTAATTAGTATGAGAGGGAAAAAATTGATTGACTGTCTCAAACTTTTTAAAGCACAGACTGAGTCTTTTTAATGCACAGGCTGAGTCTTTGATTTGTTGACTCTCTTAAAATCTTAGACCAAGGAGAACAGATGCAACTGGTGGTACATCTAAATACAAATAATGTCAAAGGACATAAATTATAGTGATACTGTGTATGATACAGCAAATCCTAACAAAAGTATATTTCAAAGTTAACCCAATTGCCAAATAATGTGATTATAGCAATAACTACCTATTGTCTACTTAAACCTTAAAACAGCAGGAACTTCCTGCATCCTCTATAGAGCCTATATTTCCCCCAGTCCTAGAACCTCTAGGGTGAGGCTCACTTTCCTGCATGCTTCTCTCAATTCATACCAAATGATATTGCATCTGCCGATCCCCACCTAAACAATACAACGAGTACCACCTCAGCATGCTTTACTTCAGACTGTGTCCAGAAGCATCAGGGATGGAATATCAACCCTTCACCCTCATTACTCAGGTGAGACCTTTCCTTTCATAGGATTCTCTAATTCCATTCCAGGTGGTTCACTTTCTAAAAAAGTCCTAAAACCTATATATAGACCAGGTCCCATGAGACAGAGCATATGTTCACGTATATCCATAAATTAGGGTAAAATATATACCTGAAAGCAAAAGTACACAATAGTCTGCAGTGAGTCAGATCAAGTTCATAATGAAATAGTGTCTACTTAGATACCCTCCTCACCTACTTCCTATTACAGTTCTCTCACTCACTCCAAAGCTAACCTTATCAAAGCAAAGATTGCAAAAACTGAATAAGGGCAAGAGACTGGCATACTTTAATGATAACTCTTTAGTCACTATCAGGCCACCCCATCAGCTGGGGCCCTATTCGGGGAGTCCTGAGATTCCCAAACAGACATGATGAGCCTAGTCCTTGAATAAATGGCTCTCTCCATTGTTACCAGTCAACTATATCAGGAACAACACAATGGACCCCTTTGTGGGCCCCCATAGGACCTTGCCCTCAACTTGGATCAACAATGGTAGAGAATGTTCCATCCTCCAAAGGGAGGGTGGACAACATACTCTATGCTACACCTAAGGAAGATGGGTCCTGATATTGGGGTAGTTTTCAATGTTCCTACTCATGACCACAGAATGTGAACTCAGATCTAGAGGGATTCAGAGGTCACATAGGCTTCTAAGCTGAATATGGGCCCCAGATCACATCAAATCAATGGGGTTTAAAGTCAACAATATTTATACACCTTTCCCATATTAGGGAAGAGCTACTCTCTTCCCTGATCCAGCTTTCTGGTCCTTTTTCCAACCATGACATCTTCTCCCCAGACAATAAGTTGGATCCACCTATACATCAGATTTCAAGTGCAGGGAAAAAAAAAAACAACTAGTATAACCACAAGCCCTTTCAAATATAACTAAAATATGCCTACTAGCTATATACAAAACTGAGACCCCCCCCCCCAACTCCTCATCTGCACTACTCCAGCCTTTGGGTTCATGATTGGTCAACAATTTGTTTGGCTTTGTATGTTAACTCTCTTTTCAGCCAGCAGGTTCCAGATGCTAGCATGATGCCAACCAGAGTTCCCTGGACAGACAACCCCATCAATGTGTACTGGAGCTCTGCTTCCCCAGAGCCCCACCCTACTAGGGAAAGCGAGAGGCAGGCTGGGAGTATGGATTGACCTGTAAATGCCCATGTTTGGTGGGGAAGCAATTACAGATGCCAGACCTTCCTTCTGCATCCCACAGTGACCTTGGGTCCATACTCCCAGAGTGTTACAGAATAGGAACTTATCAGGGGAAGAGATGGGATACGGAGATCTGGTGGTGGGAATTGTTTGGAGTTATACCCTTCTTATCCTGTGGTTTAGTCAATGTTTCCTTTTTATAAATAAAAAAGAGAGAAAGAGAGAGCAAAAATGGCCTCCAGGTGCAGTGGATTCATAGTGCAGGCACTGAGTCCCAGCAATAACCCTGAAGGCCAAAGAAAAACAAAAACAAAAAAAACCTGTCAACCTTTCTGTACTTTTTCATAATTACTTACAATGTGATATATCAAAATGAAGGAATAATTAAGAAGAGACACAAGGTCTAACTCAAAAGTCTATGGAAAGAAAATGCCAGAATAGCAGCTGTGCAGCAGGTCTCATGTAGAGTGGGATGGTGGTACATGAGAGAGAAAAGATAGCAAAGCAGCATGGATCTACAAGAAATACTCTAAGTAATTTAAAGGTCAACTTAAAACCCCAGGTGAAAAAAGTGTACTAGAAGTATAGTCATAACCCATTGCACATCATTTTAGAGTAAACCTTATTCATATAACTATAATAATGCAATTTCTATTTATGAATTTACCACTTTAGAATCCACTGAAAGAAAAAGCACAGTATGCATTTATAGACAGAGAGAAAATAAATCTAGCCAAAACTGACAATAAAAAGTAGACATACCAACAACAGTAGTGTGGAAATAAAAGCATCAAGGAAAAGGGAAAACTAGAGTAAGAAAAGTGAAGATCCTCTTCCCACTAAGAAGTCAAAGCATACTGTCAATACTTGCTACCAAGAGAAGTAAATGCATTTATTCCTTAAAATAACTAACGGAACTAAGACTGGTGCAAATATTTTGGTAGGAAGCAAAATGTACATAAAAAGGTAAAAATCTGTTCTAGCAGAGATAACACTAGCAGGTAATATCTAAGATTAATAACCCCAAGATAGCAGGAAAGACTTATTATTGAACTGCAAGGATAACCATGAAAAATTAAAGAAAAAACTTAGAACTAATTAATCATGGGGTTGGTACAATAGCTCGCTTGGATAGTGCACTGCTTCCTCTCTCTCTCTCTCTCTCTCTCTCTCTCTCCCTCTCTCTCTCTCCCACCCCTTTCTGTTCTGCTCTATTATTATAGGTGATTTAATATTTTTTAAAAGTTATTATTAGAAATGCATTAAAATTTTAAGTCCAGTGTTAGAATTCAATCAGTTTACTAATTTGAAACGTTAAGTGCTTAGATTGAAGGAATATATACTCAGAACTGGGGTCTATGTCTTAAAAAGCTCAATATATTCTATCTATTTTCCCCCTCTCATAGAGATTAGTGAGTTATAAGACCATAAGATAATAGGATATTAACACTCACCAAAGGTCTGTGTCCCTACCCCACTCCCCTAGAGTGGAGCTGAAAATTTCCCTTTCCCTTCCCCAGAGTTTTTTACTCCAAACTCAGTCAAATTCTGCTTTGCTTTTCCCTTTCTGTTCTTTCTCAATTTCTGTTTAATAGTTGGATCATCTTTCTCTTTCTGACTTATCTCACTTAACTTATCTCAATTCCTTTTGGCTCCATCCAAGATGGGTCAAGAGAAGGTGGGTTCATTATTTTTCCACTGTGTATATACCACAACTTTCTCAGCCACTCATCTCTTGTTGGGCACCTGGGTTGTTTCCTGGTTTTTGGCTATTACAAATTGTACTGTCATGAACAAAGGTGTACACATATATTTTAGGATGGGTGTGTATGACTCTTAGGATATATCCCTAGGAGAGGAATTGCAGGGTGTTAGGATAGCTCCATTTCTAGCCTTCTGAGAGTTCTCCAGAATGCTCTCCATAGGGGTTGGACCAATTTGCATTCCCACCAGCAGTGTAGTAGGGTTCCATTGTCCCCACAACCTCTCTAGCATTTGTTGCTGCTACTTTTTCTGATGTATGTCATTCTTACAGGAGTGAAGTAATATCTCATTGTTGTCTTTATTTGCATTTCTCCAACAATCAGTGACTTGGAGCAATTTTTCATATGTTTTTTGACCTTTTGTATCTCTTCTGTAGTGACTATTCTGTTCCTATCCTCTTCCCACTTTTGACCACATAGGCCAGGGAGACCAGAAACAACCAGTCTTGTCAGTATACAAGACATAGTTATTTGTAAATAGCATTAAATGGCATAAATCATGGTAAGGGGCTTTGCTGGGGCTAGTTTTCTGGGGCTTTGCTCATTTTCCTTTATGATTCTCTTGATCCACACCATTTGATACTACATCTGCTGATCGCAACCAAATCAATGCAACCAATGCCACCTTGACATGTTTCACTTTGGACTATGTTCAGAGATGCCAGGCCTAGGATGTTAACCATCTGGCTCCCATACTCAGGTGAGACCTTTCCTAGCCCATAGGACTCCTAAGTTCCATTTTGGGGGCACAAGCAATTAGAAAGACCTAAAAAAGACAACATAAAGTACTTAATAGTTTCTACTTAGACCTAGATAATATACTCTCCTTACTTACTTCCTATTTCACTTACCTCAATCACACAAAGCCTAGCCCTGTCAGATAAAGTTGAGGACTACAAAAGCTGGATAAGGGCAAAAGACCAGCATACTTTACTGATGACCCTTTTGGTCACTACTAGACTACTAGGCAACCCCATCATCTGGGGCCCTCATCAGGGAATCCTGGGATTCCCACTCAGATATGATGGGCCTGGACCTCTAACAGATCCCTCCCTATACCATCACTGGTCATCTCCATCAGGAACAACATCATAAACCTTCTTGTGGGCCTCTACAGGGCCTTGCCCTCAATGAGGTCTGGTTAAGTCATAGGAGTGCTAGCTAGAAGAATTTTAGAAAAGGCAACTTAGTGGGTTCATGTGAATGGGCTTGTGCAAACAGAGGAAACTAGCCTTTGTTGCTTCAGCAAACAGAACCAGACCTCAGGGATAAAACTCAAGAGATGATATTGACATGAAACTACTGATCCCTTAAATAAGGATTCTATCTTCAGATGTCATCTACCTCTTTGTAAGTACTTCACACTCTGCTAAGTGAGATGACTTATTGTAACATCACTTTATCTTGATCACTGTGGTTTCCTAGTACCTAGTTTGAGCACTGGCCAAAGAGTAGCACTTAAAAATATTTAAATGATGAATGACAGTTTGAATGGGTTAACATAATATCCCACCCAAACACTATTATTATAACAACTATGATATAATTATCATCACTAGAGGAAGAAAGGGCATTCTCAATCCAAGGCCATAATAAGCACTCCTTATGAAGAAAACAGACAACTATCATCAACATTAACACAAATATAACCTAAGTCACTAAACAGTTAAGAGAAAATGCTACTTTCTTACAGACCCTAGGCACTTTTCAGGAAACACAGAAACAAATGATTCAAAGATGTCCTTTGGAAATTGAAGAAATGACTCAACCTTGACACCTATAGCAATTCCTAAAATCCAGATCTCAGCTTAAATGGGTGCTACAAGAATTGATTCTCAAAGTAAGGCTTTCATTGTGGGGAAAAACTTGTCATTATAATTGAATTTATCCTGTTCTTCCTCTTCAACAAAGGATGTTGGTATTAATGCCTCCACTACTTTCACCTAACAAGACTGTCCTTTGATTTGTAACCATGTTTACAACTTGCAGACCCCATCAAAATATATGGATCGTTCTGAAGTAAAGGATGACCCATGGCCCATAATACTTTGTGTGTTCCGGCTGTTTTCTAAGGCTGATAAGAATGTGCATCAGAAATCTGAAACATCACAGAAAATTACACTTCTGAGTGTTGACTTGTTGCCTTTCACTTAAAAAAAACATTAGGAGTTTCAATTTTTTTGTAGTTTGAAATAACGAAAGTATGAATCCACACCTCTTGTTAGCAGATAAGAGCACAATGTGCCTGCAGGTAGATGCCAGAGGGGCAGAAAGAATGAAAAGCAGAGCAAGAAATATAAAGTAGCCATGCCTTCTAGAATCTAGACACCTGCATTCAAACTGGGTAATTTCAAACACTCTCCCTCCCATATAACCAAAGATACAGATTCTCAGAGTTAAAAACACTCTGTGGTAGCACTCTCTGTGACTAGGTTGAGGATATATATATTTTTTACATCTCTGACTTTAGGTTAGGACCCAGATGCATGAAGCAGCCACTCTCTGGAACAGTGCTGGTTTGAAGCAACAGAGATTAGTGGAGTGTGTAGGGGACTTTTACAAGTTTCTCTGGAAATGACACTCACCACTTCTCTCTCTTCATTAGCCAATACAAATCATGAGTTGACACCCAACTGTTCTCATATATGCCCTGAAGCAGAGAGAGCTGCATTGTCTGTGAATGTTGACAATGACTACTGTAAGTACTGAACATCACTGCACCTCAGTATCTTCCTCTGTAACAAGGAGTCAGTATTACTCAACTTGTAGAATGTTTTGTGACGATTAAGTGGGGCAGTGCCCTGTAAAACAAGGGGCAGCTGGCAGTGGTTGTAATTGCCTCCATAGTAGTATGGATAGAATGATCTTTGCATAGGAATCCAGTTTTAAAATTCTACTCCTATCAGCAGCACCAGAGAAGAGGCTGAGACTGATTTGTTTTGGGTGAGTAAAGACTCTGATCCACCACATTTATAAAAACCACCTCTACTGCAAGCCTCTACTTTACCTCTTTTTACAGTCTTGTCTCTCATTTTTAAATTAAATGTTCACTTAATCAACAAAGACTCATAATATTTAAATGTATTTAAATATACATGTTTGTGTCTAAGAAATTATGTTAGGTCCTCAATGGTGAACAAGTCAATATTATTTTCAAAATAGTCCCAATATATACATGTAGAATCAGGAGTTATGATCCAATAGCAGCTCCCACATCATCACTACCCCCTCACAAAATAGAGGAAAGAAGAGAAAAGAAAAGAATACTGGACGGGAAAAGTGGGGAAGATAAAATAATGGAAGAGAAAAGAAAACTAAGTGCTACAAGTAAAGAAATGCAGACAACTGTGAAGTCTTTCATCAGTCCTCCCAGATGTGATCATTAGTATAAACAGAAATGGAAATCCTGGTTGCTCAGGTTTGTCTCAAGCAAATGGAAAACAGATATGCTGGCTAAATGGATACTACTACTACAATTTCACCGTCTTTGCTTTGAGATTGGCTTCATTCTTACATGTGATGAGAGCAGATTTTATCCATACCAACCTTGTAAAGACAAAGAAGAGTCAGTTGTGACTGACAGTGCACAAATAGCAAATGATTTTCCCAAGATGAATAAATTAGCCCAGTTCAACCTTTACTGGACATCGACAAAATGTGTGGCAATGTATTTAACAATGGGGATTCAAAGATAAATGGGTTATATCTAAAGCTTTTCAATCACTTTGCAACCACAAAGGATACATACTTATCCTATGGTATGAGGACAAAGCATGAAGGAGAGATGACCTCATCTTGATGGTATGGGAGGAAAAGAGAAAGATGAAAAAGAATTTTCCTAGATGAAATAAGAACTTCAAGAACAGAAAAAAATCACATCAAGGGGCAATAGTTAGAACATAATGAATAGGAGCTACAAATTGAAAGATATGGAATTTAAGTGTATAAGAATTCAAACAGTGGGCCAGAGAGATGACTTACTGGATAGAGCATGTGTCTTATCATGAGCATGGACCAGGTTCAAACACTAGCACCACACTGGAGGTGGGGAACTCAATTCTGTGATGCCTCTGTATTTCTCTTTTTTAAAAAAAAAAAATACATTCTTATTTATTTATTTTGGATAGTGAGAGAGAATTGAGAGGGGTAGGTGAGACAGAGAAGGAGAGAGACAGAAAGAGACACCTGCAACTCTACTTCACCAATCCTGAAGAATGCCTTTGGCAGATGGGAGCTGGGGGCTTGAACCGGCATCCTTGCACACTGTAATGTGTACCCTCAACTAGGTGTGCCACTATTTGGTCCCCATGTGTCTGTATTTCTCTTCCTGCCTATCTGAATGAAAAAAGGATGTTGGCCAAGGCAGAGTGACATCACATATGGGAGTGGCCTTAGTCAGAAAAAAAAAAAGACTCCAAATATAACTGAAACTTGTAGTACATGAGTGGAAAAGTCAAGAAATTGTCAAAAAATGAATTTTCTAAATATTAGCCAACCTTGAAAGCTTGGATGTAAAAGATAGGAAGATGTCACTAAAGGTTTCTGAACAGACTGAATGATATATTTGCATTTGTGACCTAGATAATACGTCTAGCTGTTGTGAAAGATTCAAGAATAACGGTGAGAAATCAGGACTGAGACAATATGCACAACACATGAATAAAGTAGTAATAATAATCAAGGCAGGGCAAGATTTAATAGGAAGTAGAGTGGCCTAAGGACAACAGAGAATGAAGAACAAACTTAAGTCTAGGATGACAGGGCATTGGGTGTGGCAAGATGTAGATGAAGGACAGCTGAGAAGGAGGATATATTAAGAGGAGTAGAAGTAAGATCTCAATTACCAAAACATCTCTAAACACCATAAACACTGATCCCCACAGATAGGAAAGTCATATTTCTGAAGATTCTGCCAGCAATTTTCATCAAAGTAAAATTCTACTGTTACTGCCAAGAAGAAATTTCATTATTAACTCTGAAATTGATATCTGCGGCTAGAATATTACATTTGCTTTTCCTCCAGTCTTGCTAACTCTCATGTATACAGACATACTAATTCAAGGAGTTAGATCATCACTTGTCTCCAAGAATTAAATCCAGACATTGTTTCGTCTAATGAGAGTGGCTTACTGGCTATTTACATGAAAGACTCTCCATCAGTTTCAAATTAATCTCATCTATCCTAGAAATTCCCTGAGAAACCACAACTCCAGTGATTTGTCAGTAGATTTTAAGTTGATAACCCCAGCCCTCCCTTCTTAAGAGAAAAGCCATCATCTTCCATCTTTGAAGCATGCAGGAGAGCAACATAATCTCTTTTTTAAAAAAAAATATTTTTTTTATTATTGGATAAAGACAGAAACTGAGAGGGGAGGGGGAGGCAGAGAGGGAGAGAGAGACAAAGACACCTACAGCACTGTTTCACTACTCATGAAGATTTCCTCCTACAGGTGGGGACCAGAGGCTTGAACCCATGTCCTTGTATACTGTAATGTGTGCACTTAACCAGATGTGCCACCACCTGGCCTTTTTTAAATTTCTTTTCTATTGTCTTTATTGACAATAAGTCAATAAGTCGAGAGGGGAGGGAGTAATAGAGGAGAGATGGAGAGACACCTGCAACCCAGTTCTACCACTTGCAAAATCTTTCCCTCTGCAGGTGGCTCAAACCCAGGTCCTTGTGCACTTGTGCTTGTGCTCAACCAGTGTGCCACCAACTGGCCCCTGGCAACATATTCTCCACACTGGCTTTGCTTGCAGCATGTCACGCTGCTCTAGGTGTTGTAAAAATTGCACACTCCCAAGTCAAGGAGGTTCCAGCTCCTTTTATGAACAGGTATATGACACTGGTCTCCTACCAAATATTTCTCAATCTTCACCTTATAACTACATGGTAGGGCAACAATTCTTCGAACGTGATTTGCTTTGGTGAATGAAATTCAAGTGACAGCAGTTTGTGTCATTTCTGGTCAGATGTCGGAAAGGCCACCTGTGAATCACCGTAATCCTCCCCACTGCTACAACTGTGGAAGTATGTCTTGAGAGAAGGCAGCTATTTTAGCCTCCATCCCGATCATGAGGATAACCAGAGTCCCCTGAAGATACACGTCTCCACACGCTGTATACACAAGTCAGAAATTTATATGGTGGTAAGCAAGATTTGGGAGGTCAGTTGTCATTGTTGCAAAATCCAACCTATCCTGACTACTACTGGTCAAGTGAAAGCAGCAAAGAAAAAAGGCAAGGAAGACCAGATCTTCATTAACATTCTCAACTCATCACCACTCTTTTCTAACTCATCAATATTCCCCGAGAGGCAAAAGGGGATCAAAGGCACAAACATATAGTAAACATTATTTCTTAGTGACTCTTACTTACGTTTCCCTTTTAATGCTTTCAACTATTATTGCCATTAGTTTAAACCCCTTGGTTCTACTGCTCACTCATTCATCAATTCAACACATATCAATGTAGTGACATGCAAAAGACATACTAGTAGACATGATGCACCTGATGTCAAACATTTTGGTCTCAGGATACGTTTACATACTCTAATATTTACCATATTAGGAAATGAAATGTTGAAATATTTACTTATTAATTTAAAATAAAATATAAATCCATTAGATGCTAAAAAGGTGATATATTTCATGAAAACCAACTACATTGCAAAAGATGTAGTAAAAATAGCATTTCTTCCCATTTTTACAAATCTGATGTATAATCTAAAGAAATACAGCTAGGTTCTCAATATGCTTCAGTGTTCAGTATGCTGAGTTAGACATGTTGTTTCGGATAAAAGCCATGAAGAAAATTCTAAGACTTTTCAAACCGTTTGAAAGGGTGTTAGAGTTACTTAGCTCAGTTTCTGTTTTGAGAGTCAGAACAAGCATCAGGAAATATTTCTGTAATGGGGCAGATAATAAATATTTCAGGGTTTATGAGCCAGCTGACCTGCATTACAAGTCCACAACTCTGCCATGGTAGTGTGAACACAGCCACATCCATATAAACTAATGAGCAGAGCTGTATTCCAACAAGATCTTACATACAAGGCCAGGTAGGTGGCAGGTTAGATTCAGCTCAGGTGTCTTTGTTCCTATAATCAAAAATTCTTAAGTAAAGTAGGCATGGGCTCTGCCTTTAAGACATATACAAGACATATATAACTGGGGGGAGAGGGAGTGGCACACCTGGTAGAACATACTCACTACCGTGTGACAGGACCAGGGTTCAAGTCCTTAGCCCCCAAATGTGGGAGGGGGGAAGCTTTATGAGCTGTGGAGCAGTATTATGAGTTTCTCTCCTTCTCTTCGTGTCTCTCCCTATTTCTATCACTCACCCTCTATCAGAAACAGAATTAAAATATATCGACAAAATAAATATATACCTAGCAGCTGAGAAGGTACACAGCAGAGGAATATAAAACTTGCTTGTATGAGGTCCCAAATTTAGTCCTTAACACTGCACATGCCAGAGTGACACTTTGGTTCTCATTCATATGAAATAAATAAACCACGAAATAAATCTTAAATATAAGAAATGTATAGTGAGTAAAGACAGCAAGATAATACCCACATGCTAAAACACAAAACAAAATAACAAAATTGTCATGTGAGAGCATCTCAAAAACTCAAGAGTTAAAGGTGAGGAGAAAGTAGTCTTTGTGAGAATGAGTACTTCAAGAAGTATATGGGTCACTAAGGGTGGGGAGAATTTTGACCAAGAATTTCAGGAAAGCAAACAGGTTGTTTGTTTTTTCTTATTTCCTCCAGGGTTATCACTGGGGCTCAGTGCCTGAACTACATACCCACTGCTCCAAGTGGCCATCTTATTCTCATTGTTGTGATTGTTACTGCTAGATAGGGCAGAGAGAAATTGAGAGAGGAGGGGAAGACAGAGAGGGAAAGAGAAAGATAGACACCTGCAGACCTGCTTCACTGCTTATGCAAGTGACCTTCCCCCTTACCCCACAGGTGGGGAACTAGGGGCTTGAATAGGGATCCTTGCTCAGGTCCTTGCATTTCACACTATGTGCTTAACCTGATGTGCTACCACCCAGCTCCCAGCAGAGTCTTCTAAGTGAAGAGAATGTTCAGGGCAAAGGCACTAACCCTAGCAGAGGGAAGCACCCAGAAAATTCAAATGATGTCAAGCAACAGCTGGAATATAGTATAAACAAAAGGAAATATGGGAGCATGAGGTGATGATTCCACTTCAGACCACTGCACAACAGACCTTGCCAGGCCCAGGGATTTGGGTGGCATCTGGGATGCACTAAGGGGCCACTGATGGTTTCCAGGATGTGAGTTATCAGCCAGGTATCAGAAGTGTGACCGGGAGGCACGTCTTTGGATGTGTTTTCATATGTCAGACTATATAGGCAGCAACCCCAGGTAAGGATATTGAATTAGACTGAGCAAGAAGAAATAAAGACCTGAACAAAAGCAACAAGACGAAAATTAGAAAGGAGACAAAGGCAAATGACACTGTAGAGCTAACATTGAGTAGATTTGTGGGTTCACGGTGGGTGGAGGGGATAAGACAGTTCATAGTGAACGATGACTCAGGTTCCAGGTCTGAAAGAACAGAGAAAGATGGTAAGAAACAGTAAATTCAGGAAAAGAAATAATAGATTTGATGATAAGAGGGAGAGTTTGAACATTTTCCTCATCCCACTATTTGCCAAGTATAAGTTTGGAAGCTCACAAATCCTAAGCTTGTCTTGTTGGAAGGGGGGAAAAAAAAAACTTCTATATTATAATTCCAGCAGACTGTCAAAATTTTTAAAATCTGTGCCTCTTAAAATCTCCTCCAAGTTTCCCATACTCTGACATATAATGGAATCTCTAGGTTTCTTCCCCCTGCCCCTCCGATCATCTTTGTAGTATTCTAGAGGCAGCATAAAGCCCAGAAATCAGCAAAATAACTAATGAGTCCTTGTTCAGAAGTTGAAGATTAACAGCAATTAACTCCTACTTTAAAAAAGTGATTAGCACTGTCTGTATTTGATTAATGTTGCAACTCTTGTATATGAGTTTTTTGAACATCTTATGCTAGTTAAAAAGTCTATAGGTAGCTATCAAGATATCAGCTTGATGAATGACTTTTTTTTTTTTTGCCTCCAAGGTTATCATTGGGGCTTGGTGCCCGCACTAGGATTCCACTGCTCCTGTGGCTTTTTTTTTTTTTTTTTGATAGGACAGAGAGAAATTGAGAGGGGAGAGGGGGGAAGACACAGAGGAACAGTGGGAGAAAGAAAGATAGACACCTGCAGACCTGCTTTGTTTCACTGCTTGTGAAGCAACTCTGCAGGTGGGGAGCCAGGGCTCAAACACTAAATGATTTTACTTCCAACTATTGTAGAAAAAACTGAGTATGAATCACCAAAATATATAAAGAACTCACTCAATTCTGCAACTAAAAAACAAAGCTTCATCTAAAAATGGAGAAAGGATGTGGGCAGAATCTTTACCCCAAAAAGATGGCTACCAAACATGTGAAAAAATGTTCAAAGTCACTGTTATTAGAGAAATGCAAATAATGACATCAATGAAAAACCACCTTACCTCTGTGAGAATTTTATACATTAGAAAGGGCAGAAACAGGGCTGGCCAGTGAAGTGCACATGTTATAATGCTCAAGGACCTGAGTTCAAGTCCCTAGTCCCCACCTATGATGGTGGGGGGAGGGGAGAGGCACGTGACCAGCAGTGCCATAGGTGTCTTTCTCCTTCTCTCCTCTTTCCTTCTCAATTTGTTTCTATCCAAAATAAATGAATATAGAAAGATAGAGATGGAGACCAGAACAGTACCCAGCTCTAGTTTATGGTGGGAACTGAACCTGAAACATTGGAGTCTCATATATGAGAATTTTTTGCATAACTATTAGGATGTCTCCCTGGCCCCTAGAAGGTGAATTTCTTTGGCATTAAAATTAGTCTAAATTCACCAAGCAAGAAAAAAACTGTGATGTGGTGGTTACTCTCTACTCCAGAGGTAAGTTTAAATGGATCACGGTAAAGAAAACAAATCAGTAAAAGAGGGACAAATACTGGAGGTGAAGCAAAAGAACAGACAGGGTGAAACATATATAAACCCTTGACCCATGTCTGCAGATCTGATGTCACTGAATCAGGTGAGGGTGGCACTTGCAATGGACATGGGGGACCCATTACCCTGCAATGGAAGGAGATGCCACTTTGGAGGTAGATGAAGTGTGCTAACATATATTTGGAAATGTGTGAAACTGTACTCCTGAAACAACACCCTTGTAAAACCATATTTTTTCAATATAAAAGTAAGGTGAGGATGGAATAATAAAGCAGAAATCTGAAAGTGTCTTGGCCATGATAATCTAAAAATCTCTTAATGAACTGTATCTTCAGAGATGGCCACAACTTGTAGGCTTGGGGGAGAAATGTGAATTGTTCTGCCCCTGGAACTCCATCATCTTTTCCGCAGACAGATTCCAGGCATCTTCCTGGCCCCTTTGTCTTCCTTTCCTAGCATTCAATTCATTGTCAGGTTCCACAGATATCACCTTTCTATCTCAATAGTCACAATTCTGGCCCAGTTTCTCATTCTCTCTAAATGGTCTACTGCAGTCCTTTCCTAACTTTCTCCCTACCTCCAAGATTTTTCACTTGTATCCCGTGCAAAAAGCCCCAAGCAAAATACATACGTCTGACAACATGAACTCAATAATAATAATAAACCACAAGCATTCCATAAAACAGTTCAATCATTTTGCCACCTTAATTTCTCACACATTCTATTCTTATGCCATCACTAGTCAAAGTTCATCTTCATACTTTCTGAGCAACCTGTCCTTATATTTTTCTCTTAGCCTAGTATTGTCTCACATGCTTTTCATATGTGAGGTCCTGTGTATGATCCTCAGCGCCTCATGAAATGACAAAGCAATCCTATGGTCTGTCTGTTTCTATCTCTCAGTAGAGTATAATGCATACTACTGTGTAACATTCTAGAGAAAAACAAATAGGCTTCTAGACTCTCCTCACAGTCTCTCTCACATTGTGAAACCTTTGGTGAACATTATTTTCTCTCCAACTGGACTAGAGGACTAAAGGAAATTTGATAACTTGCTCCAGAGTTCAGAGAGCAGTTACTGACTTAAATTATCAAAGTGAACTATCCAGCCCCTAAACTTTAGTTTTGTTTTTTTTTTCCTCCAGGGTTATTGCTGGGCTCGGTGCCTGCACCATGAATCCACCACTCCTGGAGGCCATTCCCCCCACCCCCTTTTGTTGCCCTTGTTGTTGTAGCCTCGTTGTGGTTATTATTATTGCCATTGTTGATGTTGTTCATTGTTGGGTAGGACAGAGAGAAATGGAGAGAGGAGGGGAAGACAGAGAGGGGGAGAGAAAGATAGACACCTGCAGACCTGCTTCACCGCCTGTGAAGTGACTCCCCTGAAGCTGGGGAGCCGGGGGCTCGAACCGGGATCCTTATGCCGGTCCCCGCACTTTGCGCCACATGCGCTTAACCCACTATACCACCGCCCAACCCCCTTTTGTTTGTTTTTTTAATGCTAGTGTAGACTATAACTTAGATTATAAAATAGAAATCTATGGAATAATACCAATGAATAGTCAGGCTTGTTTCTGTAGCGTATCACATTCACCTTACACCAATGAATAGTCATCTGGGGGCCGGGTGGTGGCACACCTGGTTGAGTGCACAGGTTGCAGTGCACAAGGACTCAGGTTTGAGCCCCTGGTCCCCACCTGCAGGGGGAAAGCTTTGCAAATGGTGAAGCAGTGCTGCAAGTGTCTCTCTGTCTCTCTATCTCCCCCTTCCCTGTCAATTTTTGACTGTCTCTATCCAATAAATAAATAAATAAAGGTAATAAAAATAGTCATCTGAAAATTAAACAGTATTATCTAATATTAATGCTTTGATTACTAATTATAATAAATAACTTCAAATCAAAGCATTGAACTGAACAAAAAGGACCCTGCCACATAAATTCAGAAACTTGCAGGCACATATAACACAAAGTGAAGAAGATGCCAGAGCCCACAGAAGACAAGAGGGAAAAACCTCCTATTTTTCTTTAAAGTGCAGACCTGAGAGTTGAAAGCAGGTGATCTCTGCAGTCAGTAACTGCTACAGGACACAGGTGTTTTCTAAGGATTCAGATGAGGCAAACTGTTACATGTCAAACTGAATTCACAGATAAGAGCTCAGAGTGAAGTGCCATGACAGATCCCCCAGGGTAGGGTATGCCTCTCCATGAAAATAATGGCACAGCATTTAAGTGGATATTAACTTGTCCCAAAAAGTAGAGGTGAAAGCTTCTCTTTTGTTCTCAGGGGCCCAAGCTGGTGTCAGAACTGCCAGTGAGATCTAAAAGAGGAAATCATTCTTGGTTTTGTTCCAATGTCTAATTCAATACCTTGGCAGCATTTGAAATGGATAAGAGCTTTGCGCTCACATCTGCCTGGGGTGACAACTAAGATAAAAAGCTCACATGGTAAAGATGATGAAAGCTTACTGCTCCCCAAAGCAACCTTAGCTTTTTAGGGGGTCAGGCAGTGGTGCAGCGGGTTGGGCGCACGTGGCGCGAGGCGCAAGGACTGGTCTAGGGATCCCGGTTCGAGCCCCTGGCTCCCCACCTGCAGAGGAGTCACTTCACGGGTGGTGAAGTGGATCTGCAGGTGTCTGTCTTTCTCTTCCCCTCTCTGTCTTCCCCTCCTCTCTCCATTTCTCTCTGTCCTATCCAACAGCGAATGGCATCGGCAATAACAATAACCACAACAAGGCTACAACAACAAGGGCAATGAAAGGGGGAAAGGGTGGCCTCCAGGAGCAGTGGATTCGTGGTGCAGGCACTGAGCCCCAGCAATAACCCTAGAGGCAATAAAAAAAGTAGCTTTTTTAAAGGTAATTCCTTACTTCAAGTTACACTATGGCTAAAATAGTACGGTAAATATGCTGAAAGATTAAATTCATGAAAACTTGTTCACAAGTTTGTTTTTTAATATGATTTCGACAGTGTTTTTGAAAAATTACTCCATGTTAGCAGGTAGAATTATGTGATAACGTAATTCATTAGACTAGGTTCAGTAGAAATGTGGGGAAACCATGTTTACACATAAGCAATATTAATTTCTGCTTAATAGTATACAGGGTCTGGTCAGGCCCTAAAAAACACTTTGCTGTTGGTTGTTGTTAATGAAATGACAGGGGTATGGAGGACGCCAGACAATGACTATACAACGTCCATGTTTCAACCTCCTACTTTGAACTGTGGGAGATACACAAGAAATGAAATATGGACACTGCTCTGATGGAGCTTTTAGTTAGTTGAAATGAAATATAAAAGCAATGAAACTTGGCAGATAATATAAAATAATATATGGTATATCTTCAACTGTGAGTTATATACAGCAGGGTCCATGATTTTTAAAAATTCTTATTAGTGACTTAATATTGATTTACAAAATTATAAGATAACAGGGGTATAATTCCACACTTTTTCCACCACCAGAGTTGTGTGTCCCCATTTCCTCCATTGGAAACTATAGTAGTTCTCCAAGATCACAAACAGGGGTTGACTATTATTTATATATATATATATATGCCCATTTTTCTTTGTTAATGTTTTATTTTTATTAGCAATTTAATATTTATTTACAAGACTGTAAGGGGTATAATTGTAATAGGGATTCCATACAGCTCCCACCACGAGAGTTCTGTGTCCCATCCCCTCCAATAGAAACTTTCCTACTGTTTATCTCTCTGGGAATATGAGCCAAAATTCTACTTGGCCTGCAGAAGGTGGCAGTTCTGACTTCTCTAATTGCTTCTCTAAGTAACACCTACTACTTCTGAGTGTCCTTCCTTTTTTTCCCCCTTTTTCTTTCTTCCTCTCTCTTTCCTTCTTTTACTCTTTGTTTCTTTCCCCTCTTCTTTCACAGAGTCATGATGGAATATGAGTTCAGAGCTCTCTGGTCATCTTCCCCTAACATTTCTCTCCCACTGGGAAGTATGAACCAAAATTCTTTCTGGGGTTCAGAAGGTGGGCAATCTGGCTTCTGTAATTGTTTCACTGCTGAAAATGGGCATTGGCAGGTCAATTCCTACCCCTAGCCTGTTTCTATCTTTCCCTAGTGGGGTAGAGCTCTGGAGAGGTGAGGTCCTGGGACACACTGGTGAGGTCTATGGTTTGTTAAGACCTGACAAGATCTTCTGTGTTTACAAAAACTGTGGCCTAAAGGAGATGGAACTTCATTTGGACCCTACTAAAGAGTTCCAAGTAAGAATATTTGAAAGGCATTCTTGGAAGACCAAAAAGATGAATGAAAAGGACATTAAAGCAAAAAGCAGGACTAGCTGATTAGAATAGAGTCTCATACCAAGAAGAAATGAAAATCAGATGGATAGGCTGAACCAACAAGTTTTAATACCATTTCACATACCTTTGTTATTTAACATCTGGATACTAAATGTATTGAATCTGCTGAACAGATAATAGAGAGCCCTGAGGACAATGAGACTGTACATGAAAATTGCTTGTCTAAGGCCAGACTCTACTACATAGACAAGACAATGAATAGAATCCTTTCATGGCAAAAATGTACTTTCTGCTATCAGGGGAGGGGGTGGGTTATGGAGATTGGGTGGTGAGAATTGTGTGGAGTTGTACCCCTCCCACCTTATGGTTTTATTAATTAATCCTTTCTTAAATAAAAAAATAAAATAAATAAATAAATAAAATTTTTTAAAAATGTGCTTTCTTAGAAGTACTGTCCCAGGATGTGATTTTAGATTTATTTCCAAATAGTTGTCATATTTTGATATCATCAACAAAATGATAAATTTTCTTGATGCTTTACCAGTAGCAGTATTCACAGTCTTGATATCTGATGTGGGATCAGGAAAACTTTGAAAGGACAGTAATAGGGGGCCGGGTGGTGGTGCACCTGACTGAGTACACATGATACAATGTGCAAGGACCTGAGTTCAAGGCCCCAGGTCTCCATCTGCAAGGGGAAAGCTTTGCATGTGTTGAAGCAGGGCTATACGTGTCTCTCTACCTCTCTATCACACCCTCCATTTCGATTTCTGGCTGTCTCTATCAAATAAATAAAGAGAATAAAATTTTAAAAGGACAGTAATAATTCTATTTTCTCACACAATTTCTATAAACACTGCTAATAACAGTAATGTTGAATGCTGATTACTGTACTCATCACATTTCTAATGTAATTCTCACAAGATCCTTTGTGGGTTAGGCTAATTCAATTTCATAGTGGAGACAACCAAATTCATAGCAGAGAAGTAAGTTTTCCAAAACTAGGAGGTGAGCATGTGGTAGATGGAGAATTCAACATCAGTCCTGCCTGGCCCTAAACTCCAATGACTAAGCCTTACATCTAAATTAACTTTTCTCCCAAGAGGCATTACTGAGAGAGGGATTTGTTAGAGGGAATGCATTCTTACATAGAAAATCATGTGCATGTTAAAGAGTCATTATGAGGACAGTTGATCTTTCTGGCAATGAAATCATGTAAATTTCCTACACTTTAACTTAAATAAGGTTATTATTCATCGAAGTTATAGATGAAATTACCATATGGTAAAGTTCAAGCTCTTCCCCAGAAGCCCATGATCTGTATGATCTGGACAAGATATTAAACCTTTCTAAACTCCTTTCTTCACCCATACAGTATGGATAACACAGTCTCATCACAGGTGGTTCATAAAATTAAATGGTATCACATAAAGTCATTAACACAGGGTTTGCATCTAAAAGAGTAGAAAGTTAATGTTTGCAACTTTTTCTGAAATTCAAGAAAAAGTGATTATTCGAGTTCCTGAAATCTACTATACAGCAGACATCATTACCAATTCAATATAAACTTCAATAAGGGATCTTCCCCAGGTCCTCTCACCACCAATCTCCTACTCAAGATTTACTGCCAAAGTCATCTCCTCCAATTGCCTCTTCTGCTATTTCCACTCCAAGGACAAGCAGATACTCCCATAATTATGAGTGATTGAGTGAATGAGTGAGCGAGTGAGTGAGTGTGTTTTCAGTCATTTAATTTGCAATTTATAAACCATAATCTGAGTGACCTGCTATCTTCCTTTTTTAGGCAGCTGGGCCCTTGAGTACAGGTACTCACCCATCTTTAAAAACAGTTGTCTAGTTTCATGTCTGGAATGCAATAATGCACCTCAAAGACATTTAGCTCTCTACAGGACATGGGTATTAGTGAGGCAGCCTCTAAAAATGTCAAATTCATTCCTGGAAGAACTTAACAACACTACTTTAGGATGAATACAAATTTTCCCCACTAAGTCATTAAAGAAAGACATCTTGACAGAAAAGTGAAATTATCTCATACCGAAATTGTGAGGGGGAAAAAAAAGCAATTCAGAAGAGAGGTAATAAACAATCAAAAAATGCTATTGCTGTAGAAGGGCTTCTTGACAACTAAAAGAATATATTACACATAGGCATATGTGAAAATTTTAGATAACAGTCCATGCAGTTGACAGTTCTTTTGTCTTCTGATGCATAATCTTGGCCTTTTTAAATAAAGACTTTTATTTCAACAAAAATAAATATTATGCAGCTTTTTTTTTCATAGCACATAGCACCCACTGGCATTCTAGCATAGAATAGGTATTTGAGAGACCTTGTTTCAAGTGATTTACCCCATAATCCTCTGAAGTAAGGAATATTAACACCATTACCCAGAGGAAAAACCAAGCCTAACTCTTGGTCTTCAATTCTTTCCATGGCCTTACAAGGTACTCTGTGAATTCAGGATGTCAGATTACATGGGAAAATACATCATTACTGTGTCCTTTCTTTCTTAATCTCTCTCTCTCTCTCTCTCTCTCTCCTAGTAGAAGAAACAAATCATAGCTGTGAGTATAGGAATCTGTAAGTCTGTCCTTCCATGTTTTCACAAGTCCAATCTTTCCCTCCCCTGCCTCCAGAACCACCACACTCACCCTTTTCCCAGTTTTTGACTTACTTAGCCATCCCACGCTGGGAGTGCGTCGCACTCTGGGGTCATCATCCAAGGTACGGGTTGCTAGGCAGGGCACTGAGTTCTCAAGTGGGCTGCGAGCTTTAGTGTCAGAAGCAGAAGACAGGAGGAGGAGGAGGACACATGTGCAGCCACAGCAAAGATGAGGATGGAAGCGTTAATTAGGAAGAAAAAATGCTAAAGCAAATCACACAAGCAGGTTAAAGGAGAACAATGACATATTACATTGACACAACACCCTCCCATGACCCTGTATCATTACATGGAACAAACCCCAACACAAAATGAAATGAAAATAAAAAGTTACATTTGATCATTATAGTTCCCCAAGTACAAATGGATGATCTTGTACATAATTCTCGTACACAAACCATGGATTGTATCCAGAGGAAAGATTTACATAATGAACACTCATCTCAAGATGAAAGATCAAGGCTTAATAGTTTTGCTACACACAAGCACACAGAGATGGGAGTTACACAGTTTTGTAAAGCACAGGAGGGCAGGGTTTCCTGTAAACAAGAAGCTCTCTTCAGATCAACCCAAAACATCTTTCTGTAGATCTTGGGTGCAAACATCAGATTATTCATCCACTTCTGAAAGGTTTTTCTTGGTGAATACACAACTATTTCTCAGTTAACTCTGCCTACTGCTTTACAGCCCTTCAGAAACATAAGAAAGGCACATAAATAAACCACTACCTTAATATACACACACACACACACACACACACACACACACACACACACACACACATATATATAGATTGTATATTAGCCCTCATTGCTTGGTGCCTTTAATGCTTATTTTACATAATTTTAATATTTTGTGTGCCCAATGTCAAATCTTAGCCCACATCAAAGAGAGAATGATGATGGAGGCTAAATAAATAGTGTAATTCTTCCACATATTTTTCATCAGTTGGAAAGTGCCATCAGAGTCTCCCTGAAGATAGTTTCATTTAGGTTTTGTGTAATTTATTTGCCATTCTCATTAAATACTACACTCCAAGGCAAGTAAGAAGCAGACAGCACAATTATCTCGCAAGGAGAAGCAATGAGATTCGGATATATAGCTATATATCAGTCTACATTTAATTTGACTTAAGAAGTCCTTTCTTCCTTGAGTAAAAAAGCTAGTCATTAAATGGTCATGACTGTAAATGAGGGATTTCCAACCAAATTCAAGTGTTAATCTATCTAGACAAGTGTACAAATGATAGGGCAGAAAAATGATCTTCTCAAATCTATTGGTGACTTGTGAGGTCAAGTTTCAAGTGGAGTAATTTATAAATTAATGTAAGTTTATGGCCAGATGTGAACATTCAACACATTATAAAATCTAGAAACATTTTTGTCAATTTATCTGTCTGTGTTTAAAAGCTGTAAATAAAGCCAGGACTTGTGAGCAGGCCATCTGTGCCAGCACCTGTTTGAGGCAAATCTGATGTCTTCTCTTTGCAATCTGAATTTTTAATTGTTTCCCATAATTGAACTTCTTTGCAAGTTTTTATTGCACTAAGAAAAATGAAAAAGGGAAATGAACCAGTTGAAATTATTCCAAAATTGCTTTTGTCAAGAGGGAGGCATTTAGAAATACACAATTATCATACTGACCAAGTTTCACCTCCTATTTCTTTTGATAATTGAGTGACCTGCTTAAAGAGCCAATATCCCTGCAGGCTTAGCTAAAGAAAATCAAAAGAGGCAAGACAACTGGCAACCATTTATCTACACTCAAGAAAGGACTGACTGAAATTCCAGATCAGTGAGAAATGGCAAGAGGTTGATAATGCAAAATAAACTCCATAGAGTATTCACATTCTTTAGCTTCTGATCAGTATGTAGTTACCCAGATCTTATCACTGATACTGTGGTGTGCTTCCACCATGAGAGCAAATGGTCATCACTGCTCCAGTCCTCAAAAGCTTCCTAATTTTCCTCAAGAGTCTCTTCTCCTTTTTCTGCCCCTAACATACTCGTGTTATTTGTGGGGGAACTAACGCTGGAAACTCTTTTCTGCATATACATCCCACATTGATGCTGGGCCTCACCATCCACAACAGAAGGGAGCCTGGCACATACCAGCAAAGAACCTGTCTCCAAAGATAGGCATAGAAATGAAACTGCCCGTAGAAACTTGGCACCTGCATTTCAGCCAAGTTGACTGGAGCCATCTGGCTGCTTACCCTCCTGAAAACTGGGAGGCTCAGAGCATCCATTACTTACACAGACAAATTCCAACATTTTGATTTGTTGGGCACTCTGTGTAAATCTATGTGGGAAGAGATATAAATTCCATTACCTTTTTGTGTCGTATTTCTTTCTCTTCACAAATTTAATCCAAAGATAAAATTCTGAAAGGTTGTTCCCAAAGATAGCACCAAGCTTTTATAATTATACCATGATAATGATCTATATGCCTCTTCTGAATACTGTCTTCATTGTGCTTCTTCTACATTTAAACTACAAAATAAACAATTTGGCTGATATCTTACAAATTACCTTTTAAATCACTTTTTCCTGACTTCAGGCATAAACAGGATAGAAACTAGCTTATATTGTTGTTATTTTGGGGGGAGGGATATAACTCTAAAGATTTTTCTATAGTGGCTTCCAATATCTAAACTCTAGACAAAGGGTGGTGAGGCAGCCTTTTGAAAAATAATTCATAGTTCTCTTGAGAATCAACTTGCCCAAACTAACAGCTCCAACACTGTTCAAGTGAGGGTATCCCAAATAAACCAAAAACTATCTCCAGCAAAATGCTTTCTAGCAACCCTAAGAAAAAGAATGTAGATTTTACTCATGTTAGAGTTCTAGGACTCTCTGAGGATGGCAATGATCTATGTTCACATATTTACCAAGCATTTACTGTGTGTTCCACACTGTTGCTTGGTCAAGAAATGTAACCCCACATTAGCATTGGGATGCATTGGATCGACCTTCCTGTGGTGCATCCCGTGAGTACCCATTCATTGGGGAAACTGACGATCCTTCCTAGCCGACTGAATCCACATGGATCCCAGTCACATTCAAAGCCAGCAACAAGCAGCTCATGACAGCTTTCAGCTGTTGGTCCTGCTCTTCGAGTCCTCCAACTTAATGTTGAGGGGCTGTCCTTTGCCAAACGCGTTCTTATTGGTCAATTGGCGATACAGCATCAGGCAGATGTTATCTGCCTACAAGAAACACATATAGCAGTCGATGAAGCTGCTCGATTCACCATCAGTGGATTCGATTTAATATGCTATAATCTCCATCCTAAACACGGCCGAGCCATCTACGCCAAATCATGTCTTGCGGACGTTTACCATACGGCCTCTTCGACCTTCTACGACTCCATTACTATTGGAACTATTCAGCTCGTCAACGTATATAAGCCTCCCAGTGCCTCATGGGATAATGAGGTCCTGCCTAGCCCCAATCACCCAGCCGTTTACGTTGGAGACTTTAATAGTCATCACCAAGACTGGGGATATTCCTCCACTCGTGCTGACAGCTCTATCTTAGCCGACTGGGCTTCAGTGAATGACCTCTCCCTATTATACGATCCCAAACAGCCAGGCTCTTTTCACAGTGCTAGATGGAATAAAGACTCGTCACCCGACCTGTGTTGGATTAGCACAGTCAACGGCCAAGCCTGTCCCGCTACAAGACAAGTTCTCAAGATCTTCCCGCACAGTCATCACTGCCCAGCTATCATCCACATTGGTCTCCAGCTCCCACTGATTCTGTGCTCGGAGAAACTAAGATGGAACTTTCGGAAAGCAAACTGGCGTCTGTTCAGTGATCTTACCAACAAATCTATTCCTGCAATTCCAATTAACTCTATCCCCTCTGAAGATTCCTACAGGCGCTTCCGCCAAGCCATCTTCAAAGCAGCTTCCCAAGCCATTCCTCGTGGGAGACGTGCTAACTATACGCCTTGCCTTGATGCTGAATGCGAGCAACTACTAAAGCAGTATGATGAGTCGGGCGACCCAGATGTGGCTGACCATCTCATTGCCTCTCTGGATGCAGCACGCCAAGCCTGCTGGCAACAACTCACGGAAAGTCTGAACTTCACCCACTCAAGTAGGAAGGCCTGGAAGCTTCTTCCCAGACTGGGTGCCGGTAGCCAACCCCCTCCCATCTCCCATCCTCCCGTATCTCCAAACTCAGTGGCCAGTCACCTAACTCAAGTTGGACGTGCTAAGATCAACCCAGTCTGGAAAAGAGAAATTTGCCATGAGTGGTCATCCCACTTCCGGTTATCTTGTCCATCTCCAAAACTCTCTCCCTTTATACTGTCTGAACTGGAAGACGCTTTGAAGAGGGTTAAACCGGGAACAGCTGCTGGCTATGATAACATCACCCCAGAATTCATTCTTAACCTGAGACCCGCGGCAAAGAAGTGGCTCGCTTCATTCCTGTCCCACATCTTGGAATCTGAGTCTATGCCCAAAGTTTGACGTTGTGCGAAGATTATAGCGGTTTTGAAACCAAAGAAAGACCCAACACTGGCCGCCAGCTATAGACCAATTTCTCTCCTCTCCGTGTGTTACAAACTCCTTGAGAGGCTGCTTCTTTCATGCATTTCTCATCTTACAGAGAAATTCCTATCACCCGCCCAAGCTGGTTTCCGCCCAGGAAGATGTACCTGCGAACAAGCGCTGGCCCTCTCAACTTACATTGAAAATGGATTCCAGAAGAATTTAAAGACAGGTGCTGTCTTTGTTGATCTCACAGCAGCCTATGACACGGTCTGGCACCGTGGTCTCCTAGTCAAGATCTCAAGATGCCTGCCTCCATGGGTGGCCAACACTATATCGTTTCTTCTCCAAAACAGAAGATTCCGGGTGCATCTGGGTGACAAGTCTAGCAGATGGAGACTTGTCTCAAGTGGCCTCCCCCAGGGCTCTGTTCTGGCTCCTACGCTATTTAATATTTACATCAATGACCTCCCAGAAACTTCTTCAAGGAAGTTCATCTACGCCGATGACATCTGCTGTGCAACTCAGGCATCAAAGTTTGACATCCTCGAGGAAACACTCACGAAAGACATGTCTCTGATATCTGATTACTGTAAAAAATGGCGACTAATCCCTAGCACTGCAAAAACGGTATCATCTGTTTTCCATCTACACCATGCCTCAGCCTCGCGTGAGCTTAATGTGCAGCTTGGCGGTACGAGAATCTGGCATGAAGCCCAACCAGTCTATCTTGGCGTTACTCTCGATCGCACTCTGTCATTTCACGAACATCTCATAAAAACTGCAGCAAAGGTGGGTGCGAGGAATAACATCATTGCAAGACTGGCCAGCTCCTCATGGGGCGCGAGCGCTTCCACACTACGATCATCATCTCTGGCATTATGCTATTCCACTGCAGAATACTGTGCCCCAGTATGGTTCCGTAGCCCCCATGTCCACTTGGTCAATTCCAAATTATATCCCTCCATGAGGATAATTTCTGGAACCATCCGTTCCACCCCGGTTCCATGGCTGCCAGTTCTTAGCAACATCGCCCCGCCAGATATTCGTCGGGATGCGGCATCATCTACGTTCATTTCCCACGTCTACACTCAACCGGACCTGCCAATATATTCGGATATCTTCGCCCACCCTGTCCAACGCTTGACGTCTCATCACCCAATCTGGTCCCCTATGCCTACACTGAACTTCTCTGTTCCAGTCTCTTGGAAACAGAGTTGGCAGTCAGCTGAGGTAAAGAACAAACACCTCATCACAGACCCCTGCAAGCGTCAACCTGGCTTTGACCTAGCACGTTATGATTGGGCCCTCCTCAATCGCTATCCAACAGGCCATGGCCGGTGCGCCGCTATGTTCCATCGCTGGGGAGCCAGAGATGACCCAAACTGCCCCTGCGGCTACAGACAGACTATGACCCACATAGTCAACGACTGCCACCTCTTCAGATTCAAAGGAGGTCTCAAAACTTTACATCAGGCTCAACCTGACGCTGTTGACTGGCTATGGAAGAAGGGCAAACGCTAGAAGAAGAAAAGCAGTAACATTTCAACTGTCGACCTATGAGACACAAGACACGCTGTCCAGATATCTCCTGTTGTGAAGTCAGTAGATACACCCAACTTCCACATAGATGGTGATCTTCACAGACCATCACCATCATACAACTACTTACACAAAGTAAGAAATTGAAACTCAATGATGTATGGCAACTAAAACTATGTTTGAGGAAGCTGATGGTCTACTATTAATATATTACTATCAAGCACACTAGGTTTCTCTACTTTTTATGCTTGAGAAAGGTATTTTAGTGGTCTGGCCAGTGGTGCACTGGCTTGAGCAAACACAATGTGCATCAAGGATCTGGGTTCAGACCCCAATCCCCACTTTCAGGGGGGATGATTCACAAGCAGTAAAGCAGATCTGCAGGTGTCTATCTCTCTCTCTACTTCTCTATCTCCCCCTCCTCTCTCAGTTTCTCTCTGCCCTATCCAATAAAATGAAAAGAAAAAAACAAACTGGCCACCAGGAGCCAGCACATAAAACCAATGATAACCCTGTAGGGGGAGAAAAAGGTATTTTACATTTCTGATCTTCAGGCTTTTCACCTGCAAGTGGAGATAATAATGTGTACATTAGAAAAAATCATTTTAAAATGTCTGATATGTAGTAGGTGTTCTATCAACAGGAAGTGTCACTACTAAGACTGTTATCACTACCACTACCAATACCACTACCACCACCCCATTCGTGTTTCCTTTGTTCCTTGAAGAGTTTTGAAAATTCTAGAGACAGCAACTTCAAAAAAAATTAAATTCAAAGTGTGATCTTTAAGAAATCAGTTTCACATGCCTGAAAAGATCACCTCTGATCCTTGTATTTGTACTAAAGCAAGAATTAAGTAGAATGAGATGTGTGTTACCATCATTTCTTTACTACGTTGTAAAACCTGACTGTGTAAAACAGGCTAACAATTAGAAAATTTAAAGACATGTTTATTTCAGGATACCATTCTGCTATACTTATTTACTGACAGCTAAGAATTGTCAGGGCTTAAATAGACTGCTCAACTGTGGATTCTAAATTACAAATCTTATAAAGTGCATGAGTGACACCTTCTTAGATATTATTTCACATCTATAAAGTTGATAATGAAAGCAGTGCTCTGAAAAATTTTTAAAAACACAAGGATGTTTTCATATACGGAATGGTGGGAGAAAAAAATGAGAGACAAGAAATAGGAGCATGTAAAATAATGCTGGTGAATTGAATCTTAATCTTCAATTTTAATCTAAAAGTCACTAAATTTGTCTTTAATATTCTTTCTCTCTTTCTTCTCACCAGTGTTATCACTGAGGTTCAGTACCTGCACAGCATCACTCTCAGCGGTCTTTTTATTTTTAAGGTGAGATAGACTGATAGGTAGATAGGTAGATAGATAGGGAGAGACAACTGCAGTACTGCTCTACTACTCATGAAGCTTACCTCCTGCAGGTGGGGCCCCAGGTCATTATGCATGGCAACATGTGTGTTCTACTGGATCAAGCATTACCAGTCAATTTCTGAATAACAGTTGTTCCTTACAGTATTTAATGCCTATAAAATACTATTCACAAAAAATAACTCACTTTTTCATACCTCTATAGATATATACAAAAGAAGGCATTACTGATGATTTTTCCCCTAGTAGCCTGGGCTTCCCCACTCAACGTCAACTTTATTTATTAGAAAGAGGCCTACTAGGAAAAGATAGAAACAGACTGGGTTATGGATTGACTTGTCAATGCCCATGTTGAATGGGGAAGCAATTACAGAAGTCAGACCTTCCACCACCTTCTGCACCCCATAATGACCCTGGTCCAGAGGGATAAAGATAGGGAAACTTCCAATGAAGGGGGGGGGATATGGAACTCTGGTGGTAGGAACTGTACCACTCTTATACCACAAATTAAAAAAAAGAAAGAAAGAGAAAAATAAAGGAGGAAGGAAGGAAAGAAAGAAGGAGAAAGAGAGAGGCTGAGACAAGACACCACAGCTGAAGTTTCATTCTGTGAGAACCTGGCTCAAACCTCGGATGCACACATAACAATTTAAACCCACAATCCAGGTGAGCTTTCTTGCAAGTCCATTAGAAACCTTGCTTTACTGTTATAGAAGCTAAGGCTCAGGCAGATTATGTAAATCACATTGCTACTAAGCACTAGTCCAGGATTAGAAGCTTTTGAAAAATATAATGCCATATTTTCAAGAAGATTATAAAACAGGGCTTCAGTCAAAAGCTAAATACTCATTTACGTTCTTTCTCTTAAGACTGCCTTCTTATTGTTATAAAAAGCAGAATAAATCAGCAGACACCGAGAGGAAATGACCCTTGGAGGAAAATGTGTTACCAGAAGACCTGAACATTATAAATCTGGAAGATCAGTTCACCTGCCTCAGAAAACAAAAGAAAAATGAGAACGATGTCTGGTGAATGAATTAGAAATACCACAGTTTTAAGTTAGTGTTATTAGGAAATATTCTCATTCAAGCACTTTTCTAGAAACTTTCCATGGATTGGTTCACTTGATCTATAGCTGAGAAGAAGTGATAATTCACCAGGGTTTGGTCAGAAGAATCATCTTTGCTGTGCAAATGAGCAGGGAATGATAGAGTTCTCAACAAAACAGATGGACACGTACTTTTGGTTTGGGAGAGAACAGACTGCACAAAGACACCCTACAGTGATATGGGCCCAAGAGACAGCTGACTCATATCAGAACTCCAGGAGAGTGGTGGCCTGCTTGAGGGGACAGAGTCTTTGAGGGAAGGTAAGGAAATGCTTATAATTACCCACTAGCTAAGGGAACTGTCCTAAACTAGGGAGGTGGGGGTGGTGGATAAATTGCTGCAAAGTAAAACAACCCAGCCAGAGATAACTAAGATGAGCTACAGAATATTCACCACAGAAGAGATCCAAAAGGCCGAGAAACACATGAAAAAATGCTCCAAGTCTCTGATTGTCAGAGAAATGCAAATCAAGACAACAATGAGATATCACTTCACTCCTGTGAGAATGTCACACATCAGAGAAGGTAACAGCAGCAAATGCTGGAGAGGGTGTGGGGTCAAAGGAACCCTCCTGCACTGCTGGTGGGAATGTCAATTGGTCCAACCTCTGTGGAGAACAGTCTGGAGAACTCTCAGAAGGCTAGAAATGGACCTACCCTATGACCCAGCAATTCCCCTCCTGGGGATATATCCTAAGGAATCCAACACATCCATCCAAAAAGATCTGTGTACACATATGTTCTTGGCAGCACAATTTGTAATAGCCAAAACCTGGAAACAACCCAGGTGTCCAACAACAGATGAGTGGCTGAGCAAGTTGTGGTATATATACACAATGGAATACTACTCAGCTGTAAAAAATGGTGACTTCACCGTTTTCAGCCGATCTTGGATGGACCTTGAAAAAATCATGTTGAGTGAAATAAGTCAGAAACAGAAGGATGAATATAGGATGATCTCACTCTCAGGCCGAAGTTGAAAAACAAGATTAGAAAAGAAAACACAAGTCGAACCTGAAATGGAATTGGAGTATTACACCAAAGTAAAAGACTCTGGGGTGGGTGGGTGGGTGGGGAGAATACAGGTCCATGAAAAATGATGAATGAAATAGTGGGGGTTGTATTGCTAAATGGGAATCTGGGGAATGTTATGCATGTAAAAAAAAAAAAAAAGAAGAAGTAGAAACGCAAAGCAGAAATTGACTGAGTTTGGAGTATGGCACCAAAGTAAGAAAGCAGAAGTATACTAGAGTTTGCAGTGAGTACCTCCCTAATACTTCCTCTCCACTTTTCCAAGCTTTGGGTCCATGATTGCTCAACAATTTGTTTGGCTTTGTATGTTAACTCTCTTTTCAGTCACCAGGTTCCAGGTGTCATCAGGATGCCGGCCAGACTTCCCTGGATTGAAGACACCACCAATGTGTCCTGGAGCTCAGCTTCCCCAGAGACCCATCCTACTAGGGAAAGAGAGAGGCAGCCTGGGAGTATGGACCGACCAGTCAACGCCCATGTTCAGCGAGGAAGCAATTACAGAAGCCAGACCTTCTACCTTCTGCAACCCTCAATGACCCTGGGTCCATGCTCCCAGAGAGATAGAGAATGGGAAAGCTATCAGGGGAGGGGGTGGGTTATGGAGATTGGGTGGCGGGAATTCTGTGGAGTTGTACCCCTCCTACCCTATGGTTTTGTTAATTAATCCTTTCTTTAATAAAAAGGAAAAAAAAAAAAAAAAAAAAGAACCTGTCACTGAGAGCTGAGAAGACAGAATAATGGTTATGCAAAAATACTTTGCTGCCTGAGATTGTGAGGTCCCAGATTCAATCCCCAGCACCACCATAAACCAGAACTGAACAGTGCTCTGGTAAAACACACACATACACATACATATATGTTTGTATACATATATATATATATATATATATATATTCACACATATATCATATGTATATATTATGTATTTGTTATATATTTATTTACTAATATGTATTAATTATATATTATTATAATATATATAATAAAGGGAAACAACACAAAAGAATAGGAAATGGAGCCATTAAAATAAAAACCCGGGAGTCGGGCTGTAGCTCAGCGGGTTAAGCGCAGGTGGCGCAAAGCACAAGGACCGGCATAAGGATCCCGGTTCGAACCCCGGGTCCCCACCTACAGGGGAGTCGCTTCACAGGCGGTGAAGCAGGTCTGCAGGTGTGTATCTTTCTCTCCTCCTCTCTGTCTTCCCCTCCTCTCTCCATTTCTCTCTGTCCTATCCAACAACGACAACAACAATAATAACTACAACAATCAAACAACAAGGGCAACAAAAGGGAATAAATAAATAAAATAAATATTAAAATAATAATAATAATAATAATTTAGATCAGCTTCAGTGAATACCACTTCCGAGCCTTTCCTCCCCTTCTTACTTATAAAAAAAAATAAAATAAAAATAAAAACCCAATTTCTTGTCTCTTGGGGGGGGGTGAAGCTTTAAAAAAATATCTGTTGGGTGGAGGTAGATAGCATAATGGTTATGCAAAGAGACTCTCTGAGGCTCCAAAGTCCCAATTTCAACCCCCCGTACCACCATAAGGCAGAGTTGAGCAGTTCTCTGGTTAAAAAAAAAAAACCTGTCAGTGACACTAGGTGAGAACTTACCAGGCCAGCAGATAAACCACGACACTGGGGAAGCTCAGGTGCTGAAGTATCTCTTCCTCTGTCTCTCTCTGCCCCCCCCCCCAACTCAAATAAAAAGAATGAAAAGATTGGCCTGAACACAGTGAAATCATAAGGGCCCAGTAAAAAAAAAAAAAAAAAAAAAAAAAAAAAAAAAGATGAGCTACAACTAAAAAGAAGAATTGAGGGCTGTGCAGTAGTACACCAGGTTAAGCGCACATAGTGCGAAAAGCAAGGACATGCGCAAGGTTCCCGGTTCCAGCCCTCAGTTCCCCGTGTGCGGGGGGGGGGGGGGGGGGGGGGGGGAGGGGGAGGGGAGTGTCGTGCAAGTGGTGAAGCAGGTCTGCAGGTGTCTATCTTTCTCTTTCCCTCTCTGCCTTCCCCCTCCTCTCTCAATTTCTCTCTAGCCTATCCAACAACAGCTATAGTAGCAACAACAATAATGGACCAAAAAAAAAAAAGGTTTTTATTGTAGCCACTGGGACTTCACTGCTCCAGGCTGAATTTTTCAGATAGAAAGGAAGAGAAAGAAAAGGATACAACAGCACCAATGTTTCTTTCAGTCTAGGGGAGGCTGGGCTCAAACCTGGGTCATGACAAAGCAAGTGCACTGTCCAAGGGAGTTATCTTAGTGGCTCAGTTAAGAACTTTATTTGTTACCATCTGTGTTATTCCTAGGGCTCGGTGCATGCGTGGCTCCTGGTGAACTTTTTCTTTTTTGGACCGAGTGTCAGAAACAGAGATGGGGAGAGAGAGGCAAAGAAAAGGAGAAATAGACAGCTGCAGCACTGGCTCCACTACTTGTGAAGCTTCCCCACAGCAGATAGAGGCAAGGGGCTTGAACCTGATGACATGCACACTACTGGATGAGCCATCACCCAGCCTCTCAGATAAGAATTTTTAAGGGACTGAGAAAACTTCCACACCTGATGTGTTCCTGTCAGTTCTACCACCTATGCAAACCAAACAGTCTGAAAGTACCTAATATCAAATCAGATCCCAAACAGCAAGAAACAAGCTAATCTCCCCACTAGTATTTCAATGGGCTCTAGACTTACTATGATGATGATGATGATGATGATGATGATGATGATGATGATTTTTATTATTACATCCAGGGTTATCGCTGGGGCTTGGTGCCAGCACTATGAATCCACTGCTCCTTGTGGCCATTTTTTTCCATTTTATTGGAAAGGACAGAGAGAAATTGAGAAAGGAGGGGAAGATAGAAAGGGGGAGAGAAAGACAAACATCTGAGACCTGCTTCACCAATTGTGAAGCAGTCACCCTGCAGGTGAGAAGCCAGGGGCTCAAACTGGGATACTTGCACGGGTCTTTACGCTTCGTACTATTTGCACTTAACCCAGTGTGCCCCCACCTGCCCCCACCCCCGGGCCTACTATTAATTTTAAAAAATTAATTTGTCTCCATTATTCTATGCTGCTAACTACTACTATATTATTATAGAAAATAGTAACAGACTTCACTTTCTAAAATGCTTGAAAGTACAGTTTGCTTAAGTAAGAATCTCAGAGTAAAAGAGAGTCGGGGGAAGCACAAGGCCTGGCAGATAATATTGGAAAGAGAGAAATTGCACTCACATGTACAACAGTATTTCCCTAATAACTATTTAAAAAAATGAAGGGAAGAAGAAAGAAAAATCTAGGAAAGGAGAAGGAAAATGGTGCAGCAGTATCACATTTCTCCTGTCCGATGGGGGTAAAAAATAAAATTAAGTTAAAATCAAGTGTTGAATTAAGGCTAGATCCAGAGGTTCAGTCACAAGCAGACAAGAAGTCCTGAGTGCAAAAGGCTATTTGGCACCAAGAGAAAACATGGAAGAAACAGAATGAGGCCCAGGAGTCAGCTTCCTTGGCTCAGTGCTACCACCTTTTCTAATTCCTGCTCTACCTGCTAGAGCAGCTTTATTAAATCTTTGGCTCCTCAGAGTGGATTAGGATTTCCCTAAAAGTCATCAAGCAAAGAATAAAACCAATGACAGGGAAAGACTCCACTGTAAGAGGGCTGTGATAAGAAAGGACTTCCTCCTGTTGCTAGTGAAAGGATATTGGTATCACTTATCCACAGAAAATCAATCAGCCCTGTATCTATAAGGTTCTTCCCCAAATATAGCTACAGAGCAAATATTATTCCAGAATCCACTCCTACTAAATATGAGGATTTTATCTTTTAGTTGTACTTAGACATATGAAGATATAACTTTCTAAATGTTACTACTATAAGCCAGTTACCATTTAACATTTATCATTACATTGTCTCATTTCATTTTCATTTTCTCTCTTTGACGGAGACAGTCTTAATTACTTTTCCAATTTTATTGGGGGAGGGGGAGAAACTAATGAAATCAAATTGTGGAAAATAAAGTCCATAGTCCAGGCCTGATACACCAAATCACTTCTCAGTAAAGGGCATGAAAAGCAGGGAACAAACTGGTTTTATGATAAGTTTAGGGAATAAATAATTAATAAATCAGTCAAATGATAGGGTCAAACTGACTATGGCTTAACTAGACACAAATTTTCATAAGAGTACTAAAACTTGAATATTCAGATTAAGTCTTTTAGTTAGTCTTAATCCTTGCATTCAGCTTCATGTTTTCATAAAAGTATATAATACGTATCAAAAGTACCCACACAATACTTTACACACAGATAATCCTAAAAGCCGTAACTTTTATTAGTTACCAGAGTTACTATTCACACTCCATGCCTGCAGGACCTCACTACTCCTGGCAGCTTTTTTTGTTTGTTTGTTTTCTGATAGAGCATAAGAGACAGGATCTGGGGAAGAGAGAGAGAAGAAACTGCAGCACTGCAGCACTACTCTTGTAGCTTCCCTCTTGGGGGTGTTTCCACACAGTGGCCCAAGGCTCAAACATGGGTCCTGATACATGCTGACATATGAGCTCTAACAGGTAAGCCACACACCAGCCCCATAAAATCATATTTTTTAAAAAAAATCAGATATTAAAATAAGTTCTCAGGAGTCGGGCAGTAGCGCAGTGGGTTAAGCACATGTGGCACAAAGCGCAAGGACCAATGTAAGGATACTGGATCCCGGTTTGAGCCCCCAGCTCCCCACCTGCAGGGGAGTCACTTCACAGGCGGTAAAGCAAGTCTGCAGGTGTCTATCTTTCTCTCCACCTCTCTGTCTTCCCCCTCCTCTCTCCATTTCTTTCTGTCCTATCCAACAATGACGACATCAATAACTACAACAATAAAACAACAAGGGCAACAAAAGAGAGTAAATAAATATTTAAAAAATAAGTTCTCAGATACTACAGTATCATAAATAGCACACTAAATATTTATTGAGATAATAAAATTAAAATTTACATTCACTTTGGGGGGTTTCATCACTCCAGAACAACTTTTTCAGATAGGAAGACAGAGACAGAGAGACACTGCAGCCCCAAAGCTTCCTTCAGTGGGGGTGGGGAGGCTTTCACCTGGGTTGTGGCGATGGCAAAGCAAGCACACTATCCAAGTGAGCTATCTTGCCCACCTACTTTCACTTCCAAACAAAAGCAAACCAAAGCATCACACTTGATTTTTAAATATTACCAAGTAATGTTCCTAGACTTAAATGTTATTCTTTCATAGTAAACTATAATACGGAAGTTATTTTCAAATTACTCTAGACCAAATAATTAAGGAGAGCTATATAATATTGCTAATAGTCAAAAAATACAAAAAAATTAGATTGATAATAGTTGACTTTATTTGACCCACAAAAATGTACATTTAGTATAGTTCCACCTAAAACAATTTTAAAAAAAGAAAAGAAAAATTCAACACCAGAGGAAATAACAGCCTCTTTAATTTCTTCATGCAACACTAAGTCTGTGGAAACACTTCAACTAGTAAAGTGGGAAATTATAACACTTGCCTAAAATTCATTACCTGGCAAGACAGGTTCTTCAGAGCTTGAAGATGGCTCAGACAACTGGCAAATTCACAATAATTCACATCTTGGAAGATAGCCTGATTCTTCCTGTTTTATTATAATTTTTTAAGTGTTTCATTTCTTTTTAAAGACACTAAGTCATCAAATGCCTACTATCTCAGAACCCTAGCAAGCAAGAAAGAGGTGGTCTTTAGCTATAGGTAGACTGTGCGGTAGCTGCTATGGGGGATTTGAAAACCAGCTCTCTGGGGGTAGGGCTTGAGAAAATTATGTATGTCAGAAATTTTACTGGCATAAAATATGTGCAGGACACATAGAATTGACAATAAACTATATAATACTCTAACGTAAATTGTATCAGGGGGTGATTTTGACAAAATGTTTTGTCTTGTCTCTGAAGAAATAATATACCCAGCTCCTTTATCAATGTATTCAACTTATGGTTGCCACTGAAATAGCAGCTTAGTTTCAGTATCCAGGATGAGCATTCATTATCAGATATATCAACAAGTAAAGACAAAAGCAAAACAATGAAGATGTGTGTCCAACTTCTTCATCACTGACAAAGTGTGTTTCCTTCAGTAAGCTGCAATTAGGGCTCTTGTGAATAATAATTTTAAAAAGACTATTTCCCAACTTATGCACAATACTCATAGTTTTGTATCTATTAGTAGCTGGATATTTGTATCTAAACATTTGTACACTGACATTATACCTTCTAATATGACAGTACTGGAAATATAGTTTGATAGTATAGGAAACTGGAGCATATTATGTCATGAGGGTAAGAGCCATCTTAAATGGGATTAACAACATTATTAACACCTTCTGGAGAAAGATGATCAATCTCTTCCTACTATATGATATAAGGGAAAGGAAGCCATCTCTAAGTCAATATACAGGAGACTTCACCAAGATCTGAGTCAGTAGCAACTTGATCTTGAACTAACCAGCCTCTAAAGTTGTGAGAAACAGATGTTTATTTTAAGCCACCCAGACCATAGTGTTTCGTTATGATAGCTCAAGCTGACTACCACAACAGTTATAGACATTACAAGCTTTTCCAGTCAATCTATAATATAAGCATTTCTCACCACTTTTAAATCTGAATATAACCGACAAACCAACAATTAAAGCATTTGCTCAGTTCTTTAGTATTAAATACCACTATAATGACTGATATCATTGTGAAGCCACTAAGCACAGAGTTAGGAAGACAGTAAGATGTAATTTTATGGTGTTTCTACCATAAGTCACAATAGCTGTGGTAGATGCAAATTTTTAAAAATACCTCTTTGAGAGACAGGCTGGGAGTATGGATCGACCTGTGAACACCCATGTTCAGCGGGGAAGCAATTACAGAAGCCAGACCTTCCACCTTCTACACCCCACAATGACCCTGGGTCCATACTCCCAGAGGGTTAAATAATAGGAAAGCTATCAGGGGAAGGAATGGGTCATGGAGTTCTGGAGGAGGGAATTGTGTGGAAATGTACCCCTCTTATCCTATGGTCTTGTCAATGTTTCCTTTTTATAAATAAATTTTTTTAATTACTTCTTTTGTGCCTGGGGCTCTAATATTTCAGGCATGAGCTAGAGTTGAGCAGTGTTCTGAGAAAAAAAAAACCCTGAAGAAAACAGATTACAGTAAAACATTACAAATTAATTAGAAAATGATGAATTTTGAGTACTTATTACCTTCGTCTATCCTCATTTATATACTTATATAATCAAATCTTTAACTGTAGCTGTCTTAAACATTTAGCTAGCAGAACTCTTGTAACAACTGACTTGTGAGCAGACAAGTAATGGTTCTAACACTACAAACAAATGAAAATCTTTTCCAATTCTACAGTATTTTCATAAATTTTGGCTACTAACTATACTACTATCATAACTAAAACTGAGAGTGTCACTAAGTCTCTTTTCTAGTCTATGATATAAAATTGATAGTGACAATCATATCAAAGTATTAATCTAGATTCAAATATTATAGGATTTTAGTTTACAACTAAATAGCAACTAAATAGTAGCAACAATTCTACTAATTTTTTTATTTTAGAAGCACAAGTTTCATTTCATAATAAAGATACTAAGTAACTGAACCCTGACATATCATATAAAGGTTCTTAACTTTCAGTTAAGAACAAGCGTCTTTAGAGAACCAAATATTTTCCATCTGATAATTTGTAATAATGTACCTTGAAAGTACATGAAACTCATTACTACAGAATCTTTCCAAGTCAAATCTTGCCTCTGTATAAGATGACTTATACAAAGGCCAATAATAACATGTTTTAAATGATCTGGCCATATGCTATGCTTCAGGGTGTAAGCTGATCAGTTGAAGAGTGGGGGAGGAAAGGAACCCCCCACCTTTCCTACTTGCTTTCTGCCTAGGATATAAAACATTTCACAAGTGAAAGGTGATGACAAAGGCTATTTCAGCTTTTCTCTGACAAAGATTTACTGATTTAAAAAAAAACGAATTGGATGATGGACAATGTCAACTCATTAGTTTTATTATTCCTCCAAATACTTTCTCCTAAAGGACAGGGTACTGGCCTCCATGATCCATCTGTGCATAATTTCCACTCTGCTTGCACTTTCAGAAAAATGAAGTTCACACTATACTGGCAGAAGTCTCTCTCTCTCTCTCTCTCGCTCTTGCTCTCTCTCTTTTTAATATTTTTATTTAAATTCTTTTTAAAAAATATTTTCTTTATCTTTATTTATTGGATAGAGACAGCCAGAAACTGAGAGGGGCGAGGGAGATAGGGAGGAAGAGAGACAGAGAGACACCTGCAGCACTGCTTCACCGCTCACAAAGCTTTCCCCTTTCAGGTAGGGTCTGGGCGCTCGAACCTGGATCCTTGCACATTGTAACATGTGAGATCAACTAAGTGTACCACCACTCAGCCCCAAGAAGCCCTTCTCTATTATGGTCATTCCACTTCTCTTTAAAAAAGTAAAAAAAGAGTAAGAAAAAGAATAGGAAAGCTATCAAGGGAGGGGATGAGATGCGGAGTAGTGGGAATTGTGTGGTAGTGGGAATTGTGTGGAGTTGCACCCCTTTTCCTATGGTTTGTCAGTATTTCCTTTTTACAAATAAATAAACAAATACAGCTATAGGGTTGGGGAGACAATATAACAGTTATGCAAAGACACTTTAGTTCCTGAGGATCTGACATCAAGGATTCAGTCCCCAATACCACCATAAGTCAGAGCTGAGCAGTTCACTGGTAAAAACAAAAACAAGCAAAAAAGTTATATTTAAAATTAGTACACTTTCCTCCTTTTTTATATTAATTCCAACTTTATGATAAAAATATAAATCTGTAAATCATTAAATTTCATTTCACAGTGAGAAAGAGATAACAAAGATATAAAGTCAGAAGTTTGTCATCATTGCTATAATTTTTAAGCATAGGTTGTATTTTAGATGAAACAGATAAGATCAGTTATAACTAATTTCATCCCTTAACATTTCCAGCCATTAAGCAATCCTCCTATAGAGTATTTAAAAACTAAAACCAAAAATTTTCAGTCATCAGTAATATTCCAGGTAATGACGGAATCGTTAAAAGTTAAAGTAGGAACGTTCTACGTTATATTCTTCCTTCAGAGTGTTTTTATAAAGGATATTTTAACATTATTTACAGTCTGTTCTAACTTTTAAATAATGGAAGCTGTAAATCAATATATAGGTCACTCAAATATTTGAGCTTTTCTACTCAATAACTAAACACTCATAAGAAACTACAGAATGGAATGGTTTAAATATATATCAGGAAAATTTTACTAATAATAGTAAGCTTTTAGTCAACCAGTGATTTCAACACTGTCAGAAAACCTAGTTTCCAGAAAATAGAGTATCTGAGTTAAAATTCAGTTTAATAATACTTCACTTAGTCCACCTTTTCTTGAGACTATTTTATGTTATTCTGAAAGTAGAGCTGAGAGCAATGAGCAGACTCCCTTTCAACTCAGTTCTCATAATACTAACAAAAGGTTGGGGGTGGACTGCCCCCGCCCCAATCTCTAATAACTCTTTCTACCATGCTTTCTTATTCCCCTATTGCACAGAAATACATCCACAGTTCAACTTTTGTCCTTCTCAGATTATACCAAAGTGCAATTGTTACTTGAAGCAACGATACACTTTACAAAAAACTAGCATATGCAACAGAGTATACATAAGACTCAGTGCCTTTGCTAGTGCTATATAATGAGGTGAACGTTACTGATTCTCAAATCTAACACTCATCTTCATATATTTAAAAAAAAAGAGCAGCTTGGCTTTTAAATAATAAAAATAATTTGAGACCTACTTTACCAAAGAACATTCATAGGCTGAACATCGTCTCATAAACCAAGTCATTCCTTCATGGTATAAGATTTCATTGTATCCTCCTAATCCTGACAAGACACCACGTCAACGATATATTCTTTGATATACTGAATAATCTACAAGTTCGTCAATTCACCTGAAATAATCAGTTGCTTCATTAGAGTCTTATTATTGACCTGTTTCAGTTAATCAGGATAGAGGCGTATGGAGCAAGCAAAGCACCTTGGCATTTCCAGGTCAGAACACCATTTCAATCTTTCCCAAAGGGCTCAAATCTCCCCCAATTTTGATTAAAACCATTATTATGAAATGGCTGTGGTATATGAACTTTAGAAAATAATATAAAGGGAGTTAAAAAAAGAGAGACAGAGAAAGAAATAAAGAAAGAAAGAAAGAAAGAAAGAAAGAAAGAAAGAAAGAAAGAACAAGAGGTGAAGTAAATGTGACTCTTAGAAGAGAGCAGTAGGCAGTTGGCCCCTGAATTACCATTATCAGGGCTGGTAAACATCCTACTTGCACTGGAGACAGTCTTCCCAATGTCAGCCAGGGAGCGAAGATTGGATTTCTTGGTTTGATGGCGGTGCTTCCGGAGCAAAGTATAGGTCACCTTATCCTTAAGTTCAGGTTTTAATAGGCCTGTCTCAATCTGATGGTCAACAATCATCTCTGACAAAAAAAAAAAAACAAAGGAAAACAAGAAAAAAATGATTAAACTCAGTCATAATATGATCATTATTCAAATTTCACAAATGTCATTGTCCAGTATAATATTGACACATTATTTTCCTAGTTTTCAGCTTCCCACTTTATGTGAAGGGTAAGTGTACAGGAAACAGAGGTACTAGCATAAATGAGAATGCGCAAATATTCAACTATCAGTTCTGTATTTGGAGAAGAATTATGTTGATCCTTTTTTCAATCTCAGTCAATTTTAAATTCACATTAATCACCTTTTTTCTATATATAACATAATGATCAGTTATGTACACTTTAATTAAACAAAGAAAACCAAAATTAATATTTAAAATTTTATGTAGGGGTACTGGGAGACATTTTACCCAGTCAATGTTGCACATTTTGCCTTATGAAGGACCCAGGTCAAGCCTAGGTCATCACCTGGGAGCATGAACACAGTAGCTTCACAAGCGATTAAGCAGTACTATTGTTTCTCTCCTTCTCTCTTGGTCTCTGTCTTGCTTTCTGCCTTAAAAAAAAAAAAAAAAAAAAGTCCCCCAGGAGTTGTGGAATTGTGCTGGCAAGGAGCCCCAGAAATAACCCTGGTGACAAAAATAAACACAATCTTTATGAAGGGGAGGAGTGGGATAGGAGATATTCAACCCATGGACCATATATCATTTGGTCTGGGCCTGCCAAGGCAATCAGAGATTTTTGTCACAGTAATATTAAATGCCAATTGTTAAGTTGATAATTTGGTATGAGCTTCAAATGATGTTATAAATATACAAGGGGAGGATGCCCGGCAGTGGCGCACATATCACCATGCACAAAGACCCAGGTTCAAGCCTCTGCTCCCCACCTGAGGGAGGATGCTTCATGAGCAGTGAAGCTGGTCTGCAGGAGTCTATCTTTCTCTCCCTCTCCCCACTCAATTTCTCTCTGTTCTATCTAATGAAAATAGAAAGAAACAAAAATGGCTGCCACTGGGAGTAGTGGATTCATAGTGCAGGCACTGAGTCCCAGCGATAACCCTGGTGGCTAAAATAAATATATGAATGAATGAATGAATGAATGAATGAATGAATGAATGAATGAATGAATGTTCAACTTGGGATAAAAAGGGCTCTGCACCACTGCTGTACACTGGGAGATAGCTCACACAGTGGAGTTCACCAGTCATTATACACAAGAACCTGGGTTTGAGTTTGAACAAGTGAAGTTGTACCAGCAGTAGTAGAGAGGTACTATGATATCTACCTATCTATCTATCTATCTATCTATCTTTCTATCTATCTGGTAATGAAAGGGGAAAAAGTTTTCATTGGGAATAGTGAACTCACACATGTACAAAAAAATCCCTGGAGGAAAATAATTAATATTTCATGTACTCTGCCACAGCAAGTGAAGCACAGATATAACTGATATGAAAACTTAAAGAAAACATGCAAAATTTAAAGTGCTTGCATTATTAATTATTAAGTCATTTCCCCCCAACTGATCCATATTATGTTTACTTTATAATAAAATGAGCTAAGGAAAGAAATGCTTTTCCCCATATCAAGGTCTTTGAATAAAAATGAATCCTGGGAGTCAGGTTTAATCCAGGAGCACAGCAAGTTAAGCGCAGGTAGCGCAAAGCACAAGGACTGGTGTAAGGATTCCGGTTCGAGCCCCCGGCTCCCCACCTACAGGGGAGTCACTTCACAGGCGGTAAAGCAGGTCTGCAGGTGTCTGTCTTTCTCTCCCCCTCTCTGTATTCCCCTCCTCTCTCCATTTCTCTCTGTCCTGTCCAACAACGACGACATCGATAACAACAATAAAACAAGGGCAACAAAAGGGAATAAATATTTTTAAAAATTAATCCAATAAAATATTAAAATACAAAATTGTACCTCCATATTTTCTAAAATAGTAAATCTATTCTTATTTATATCCTACTAAAGCCTTTTCAGTAAATTCTGTTAGTTATTTTAAAATTTAACCTGACAACCAGTCTCAATAACTCACTCTCATAAGCCTATCTTACCTTAATTTTACAAATAACAAAATTTTCTCAGTAGACTCCAGTTCTGGATGTGTGTGTGTGTGTGTGTGTGTGTGTGTGTGTGTGTGTGTGTATTCCTTTAATCTAAACACTTAAGGTTTCAAATTGGTAATCTGATTGAATTTTAACAGTGAGATTAAATCATTAATACATTTCTAATAATGACTTTTTCTTTGAAATATTAAATCACCTATAGTCTTAGACCAGGGAGACCAGAATCAACTGGTTGTGCCACTATATACGATACAGCTATACAGTATTAAATGACATAAATCATGGTGAGGTCTTGTATGATACAGCAAACCCTAGCCATGGGATTTTTCAAAATCAACCAAATTTCCGAAAAAAGTTGGTTATAATAATAACTATCTATTGCCTTCTTAAACTGTAAGATAGCAGGAACCTTTCCCAGTCTCTATAAAACCTTATTTCTCCCAGTCCTGGAACCTCTGGGGCACGGCTCCTTTTCCCTGCATGCATGCTTCTCTCAATCTATACTATTTGATACTGCATCTGCTGATCCCAATCTACTCAATGCAACCAATACCACCTCAACATGTTTCACTTCAGATGGTATCCAGAGATGCCAGGCATGGAGTGTCAACCCTTCAGCTCCATTACTCTGGTGAGACCTTTCCTAGCTCATAGGATTCCTTAATTCCATGCCGGGTGGTGCACTTCCTAACAAAGCTAGAGAATCTAGATATAGACCAGGGCTCATGAGATAAAGCACATGTCCACATGTATTGATAAGTTAGGGGAAAATATATACCTTAAAGCAAAAGTGCACAATAGTTTGCAGTGACTCAGTAAGTACAGCAAGGAAGTAGAAAGACCTAAAAAAAAAAAGACACTTGTTTAATTAAGTATCATAAAGTACTTAATTAAATAGTGTCTACTAGATAGCTTTCTTATCTATTTCCTATTTCATTTACCTCAACTGCACTAAGGCTAACCTTGTCAGACATAGTAAAGACTACGAAAGCTGGATAAGAGCAAGGGAGCAGCATACTTTAATGACAGCTCTTTTGGTCACTATCAGGCCACCCCATCATGTGGGGGGGCCCTAGTCAGGGAATCCTGGGATTCCCACACAGATATGATAGGCCTAGACCCTAACAGATCTCTCTTTCCACTGTCACTGGTCATTTCCATCAGGAACAACATAGTGGACCCTCTTGTGGGCCTCTACAGGACCTTGCCTTCAATGTGGATCAACAATGGTAAGAACTGCCCCATTCTCGGAAGGTAGGTTGGGTCAACATACTCTGCCACGCTTCAGGAAGATGAGTCCTGCAATGGGTGCAGCCTAGAATGTTCTTATCTAGAACTACAGAATGTGAACTCAGACCTACAGGGATGCAGAAGTTACACAGGCTCCTGTGCTGAATATGGGCCCCAGATCAAACTGATGGGATTTATAGTTAATAATATTTATATACTTTTCCCATATTTGGGAGTTACTATCTTCCCTGATCAAGCTTTCTAGTCCTATTTCCAAGCCTGACACCAACTCCCCAGACAATACCTTCAGCCCACCTGCATGTTAGCTGTAAGGCTCAGACAAAAATTAATAAAGTCATGGGCCCATTGGAATATACCTAAAATAGACCTAATAGCTTTTTCCAGAATGGAGACCCCAAATCTCATCTGCTCTATTCTTACCTTTAGGTTCCTGATATTTAACAATCTGTTCTGCTTTATATCTTACTGCTTTTTCAGTCACCAATTTGCAGATGCTACCATGACATCAACCTGACTTCCCTGGGCAGAAGACCTCACCAATGTACCCTGGAACCCCTCCTCGCCAGACCCCCGCCCCACTAGGGAATGATAGAAACAGGCTGGGAGTATGAATCTACCTGCCAACGCCCATGTTCAGTGAAGAAGCAATTATAGAAGCTAAACCTTCCACCCTCTGCACCCCATAATGTCCTAGGTCCATACTGCCAGAGGGATAAAGAACAGGAAAGCTTCCAGTGAAAGGAATGAGATATGGAACTCTGTGGTGGGAACTATGTGGAATTGTACTACTCTTATCCTATGGTCTTGTTGATCATTATTAAATCAAAAAAACTAAATAAAAATAATAACATTTATAATTAATTTTTTAATATACTGTGTTTATTTACTTTGGATAAAGACAGAGAGAAATTGAGGGGTGAGAGAGATACAGATAGGGAGAGACAAATACAAGTGCTTAGAGTAGTGCTTCATTGCTCGTGAAGCTTCCCCCTTCAGGCCAGACTGAGGACTTGAACTCAAGTCTTTGTGCACTGTAACATGTGTGCTTTACCAGCTATACTACCACACAGCCCTGTTAGCTTTTATTTTTTAACATTTATTTTAAATAACATTTATTTTTTAACATAATTTTTATTTTTTATTTTCTAGTTTTTTAACTAGAAAATACAACAGTGGTTCATCTGCCATACATGGCTCTGCTGAACTCTTATCAAGCAGTAGTAAGGCCTTGATAAGTGTGAGGCCTTGGGGGGAAGTCCCACAGTTACATGGGCATTCTGTGGATGGCACTAAGCAGATTAGTGCTGTGAGATCTTTCTCTCACCCTCTCTCAAAGAATTTTTTAACTATTTTTGAACCCAGCAAAGTGTGCCCTACATAGAGTGAGCTATCTCCCACACGCCTACATGAACTTTTTGAATATTTCTTCTATTTTTTGCTTAATCAAAATGTATTTTACATATTACTATGCAATATATAACAAAAATGTGATTAATGTGAATTCACTGTTGAACTAGACACCATTTGGTGATATCACAAATGCTGCGAGGCTGTGAGTTCATTTCCAGACATTGCAGTAACTAAAAAATATAATAATAATAAGGTGGTGGTGCAGGGGGGTAGGGGGGAGAGTGGGCAGAAAGAAAGCCTTTTTTTCAGGAGTCACCATGTCAAAGGTATGGCATAAATGTATCTGGTACATCCTACTGTCAACATGTCCTCTGTTTTTGAGAATAGAGTTCATAACACGTAACGAAATCTGTGCGAGAAATTGCAATGGCAAGAAACAAAACCACCTCACAGCATGCATGTGGTGCTTCGGTCCCACGTCTGCCCCGTCAGGTACATGGGTGACTCCAGTGCACATCAATATTTTCTTTTGGGTGAATCTTCCATATGCAGAAGTGGAGAAAAGAACAAAAGCTCCCCCTTTCCAAAAGTTTGCCAAGAAACATTTTGGGTACCACATGGGACAACACCATGTTTATAATATATGCTTCAAGTTAAGCATATATTAGTCTTGTGATTAAAAAAAATGTTACCATTTTGAAAATATGAAAGGCATAAAACGCAAGACATAATATGACTAATGCCTCCAACATATTCAAGGAGGCTAGTTTGACCTTGACAACCACACTTCTCAATAGCCTACTGTTATAACTAACATTCACAGAACTGGACGCTTGCTATAGTCAGAAACTGATTATTTACATAGAGTACAATCATTATTTAAAAGCCAAGCAAAGTTTGAATCTAGAATTTTCCATCACATGCCTTACAGAGATGCCATCAATGTCACATAGCCCTGAGCCTCTTGGTGAGGAAAACTGGGAAAGGCAGGAAAAGTTTCTCCCACAGGAAGGGTTAAGTTTGAGAGTGGCCTTGAGCTCTGAGTGTTCTTACTATAAAAAGCCCTGCTCAGTAAAAATCCCACAACTGATCTTGTAATCACAATTGACCCACTGTCTCAGTATAGTAAAATAATTAGCTATATAGAAACCCCTCTACTTTTCCTTTAAGACTTATTCAGTGTGGAAAGTCCATTTTAGAAAAGAACCACAAAAATAAAATAAACAAACAGCTCTAGTATGTCTGCTGAAAGTATTATCAAACTCCTACTCTAATTTCAGGGTTGTGGATTAAAGCATTTCTTGCCTGCCTTTCCTCATAGAACCTCCCCTCTGTCCCCTCCCTTTTAATCTCAAACCAACCAATACATACGCATAGCCAGCCCTCTGCTTTTAATGCCTGGAAATCACCAGTTAGAACAGGTTCAAACATCTGTGTGGCTTATGCCCTTCATTAAGACTACATAAAAATGATCCATATTACAGGGGTCTCTATAAACACAAACTACAAAACCTTTCAAGCAAAGTGGGAGCTGTAACATTTCACAGCTACACTGAAATTAAGCCTTCAGTGTTCAAAATCCCACAGACACTACCAGTTGGGTGTGAATGTGCCAACTCAAGACAGCAGAGCTGAAAGGAACCTCAGGGAGCAGCAAGTTCAACCTCCTGTTATATAGACAAGAAAAGAGAGCACAGAGTAGAGACTTGCTTGCAAACAGAGCCTCAAGAGAGACACTGCTTTTAGTAATGTCAGAAACTTATGCTGACAATCTTCTAATATTTCAGAACCATGATCAAGGAAAGGCACAGGTGCTTTGAAGGAAAAAAAAAAAAGTTCTGAAACCAAATTAAAACTGAAAGTCTCTCGGGTATTTTGCTTCTGTCATTCATATAGCACTTCCCTTTGATGGGTTAGGTTTACAGCATTATTTATCTGTTTTACCATTGCTATTTGACAGTAAATTCTCTTTGAGTTCAGCCATATCCGTATCATATATATATATATATATATATATATATATATATATATATATTTCCCCTTCTGAAGTATCGAATAAAAGTGCCTTGTATTTTTATGTCAAATATATGTTCCTTTGGAGGGAAAAAAAAAATCAAGGGGTAAAATTCAAGATGTCATGTCAGAAGCACTTTTTCTTTAAAATATTTAAAATGACCCACAACGACCCTGGGTCCATACTCCCAGAGAGATAGAGAATGGGAAAGCTATCAGGGGAGGGGATGGGATATGGAGATCGGGTGGTGGGAATTGTGTGGAACTGTACCCCTCTTATCCTATGGTTTTGTTAATGTCTCCTTTCTTAAATAAAAAAAATATATTTAAGATGTCTTCAAAATCTCAGAACAAATCTTTTTAAAGCATCAATATCATATTCCATTCAGTGAGGTGTTAAAAGATTCACACCAGGGAGTCAGGCAGTAGCGCAGCGGGTTAAGCACACGTGGTGCAAAGTGTAGGGACTGCCTAAGGATCCCGGTTTGAGCCCCCAACTCCCCACCTGCAAGGGAGTTGCTTCACAGGCAATGAAGCAGGTCTACAGGTGTCTATCTTTCTCTCCCCATCTCTGTCTTCCCCTTCTCTCTCCATTTCTTTCTGTCCTATCCAACAACGACGACATAAATAACAATAAAACAACAAGAGCAACAAAAGAGAATAAGTAATAAAAAAAAAAAATTCACACCCACCTGGGCAGGCCTGACAGCATGAACCTGACTAAGCTCAAGGCAGGGCCTATAATGCCGTGCTGCCTCTATGAGGCCAGTTTTGACTTCTGCCAAAGGTAGACCTGAAGGCACGTGAGAAAAAGCTGTGCAGCTGGTGCCAGGAAGCTGGCGAGGGAGAGTCGCCTTCCAATTTGCTCAAAAGTGGGCAGAGCCCCAATTACAGCTAGTGATGACTCAGACCCCCCAGTGGGCAGCAATTAGTGGTGTCTTCAATGACAGGAACCCCACCCTGGAGCCAAACTTTACCCTGCTGCCCTGATAGCCTTTACCTCCGTGTGTGTGTGTGGGGGGGGGGGGGGGCTCTGGGTTCTTCCCCTTGAACCCAACTCCTCTGCTGCTGTGCGGCCAAGACAAGCCACTGCAAGAAGATGGGTTCTCTGGGGAGCGACATGTGCACACAGCTGCTGCCTGCCTTGGCCAGGGTGGCCGCCTTGCCCATGACAGGCAAGTTCCATGATGCTCATCCCTCATCCCTGGAGTCTATCTCCCCAAAAATCAGTGCCAAGGACAACTGTTCTCTCTGCCCAACAATAAAGTCAATGTGTACAGAGACAAAAGAAAGACAGAGAGAGAGAGTGAAAGAGAAAGAAAAAGGCCTCAGTAGCCCCTGGCTAATTCAAAGCCTAGGCCTAGGAAACTCATCAGTGGAATTCGACGAAGAAACTCCTGTGGCCAGAAGCCGAACAGAGCAATAGACCAATGATAAAGAGTTGGCTTAGCAAGCTAGAGCTCCACAAGTCCAAAAGCCATACAGTCAGATGCAGCATTTCTTATTGCAACTATTTTAAACACATATGTAAATTATATGGTGATCTTTTAAAAGCCAAGTTATAACCACATTGTGTGTAACTTACAACCAAATACATTTTAAGTCTTCCCCCTCCAAAAAAAAAAACATGCTAAAAAATCAGATATATAGTGCTTTGTATTTTGTTCTTTTTAAAAAAAATTATTTAAATGAAAAAGAGATATAGAGATAAAGACACAGTGAAAGGTCAGAGTACTGTTCATCTCTGGCTTATGGTGATGCTGGGGATTGAAACTGGGACCTCAGAGACTCAGACATGAAAGTCTTTTGCAGAACCATGACACTGTGATGCTGTCTCCCTAGCTCCCCCCCCCCCCTTTTTTCTCCCTTTTTCCTCCAGGTTTATCGCTGGGGCTCGGTGCTTACACTACAAATCCACTATTCCTGGACGCCATTTTCCCTATTTTGTTGCCCTTGTTGTTACCCTTGCTGTTGTTATTATTATTGTTGTCATTGCTGCTGTTGTTATTGGATAGGACAGAGAGAAATTGAGAGAGGAGGGGAGACAGAAAGAGGGAAAGACAGACACCTGCAGACTTGCTTCGCCGCTTGCAAAGTGACCCCTCTGCAGGTGGGGAGCCAGGGGGCTTGAACCAGGATCCTCAAGCCAGTCTGGGCACTTTGTGCCACTGTGCTACCACCCGACCACCACCCCCCTTCTTTTTTTAAAGTTATGACAGGGGTGGTGTCCTCCAGGTTATCACAGACAAAGAAGGTGCAGTGTAAATTGGTCCAAGTCACTATTGAAAAACATCAGTAGTTGTGTGTGTGTGTGTGTGTGTGTGTGTGTGTGTGTGTGTGTGAGAGAGAGAGAGAGAGAGAGAGAGAGAGAGAGGTGGAGGGAGAAGACAAGTTCTCATTGTCTTCCTGTCATCTAACTTATTCAAACCATAGTGAGTCACTAAGTTTAACAAACTCCTTTCTTTGTCTTCCCTCTATTATGTCTTGCAAAGGAATTGAGAGAAAGTGTTCTGTTCTTATTCAAAACATGATACTTTCTGGAAATATGTTTCTCTATTTCAAGAAATAAAAAACATTAGAGACAACTCTGTCCTCCTAAAAGAATCACATGCTAAGAAAGAGTGGAAATTGTTCAGAAGGAATGATAACCTCTCATGCTACTAAGGCCAAGGATAAAGCATAGATGAATTCACAAAATTCATTAAAGATATCTGTCTGGAAGTCTCAGTCGTAGTGCACTGGTTAAGTGCACACATTAAAGTGCACAAGGACCCAAGTCCAAGCTGTTGGTCCCCACCTGCAGGGGAGAAGCTTCCCAAGTGGTGAAGCAGGGCTGTAGGTGTCTTTCTGTCTCTCTCCCTTTCTATCACCCTTTCATCTCTCAATTTCTCTCTGTCTCTAACCTATAATAAATAAGTAACTAACTAACTAACTAACTAAATAAATAAATAATTTTATCGGGCCACACATTGAGGGGGAAGAAAGAAAATACAATGACAATTCTTTTCAGCAAGTGCATGGAGGTTAGAGAAAATACTCTAGAGCTGTGAGAAAGTACAATGTCTGGTGAACCTTTCCTAAATATAATAAATACAGAACCTCTCTGGTCAGTGCTACTAAGCCTCTGATATAATGTGCCTTTTTTCTTTCACTGTACTGGAAAGAGTACATTAGTGCCTCAAGACTAGAAGCTCTCTCTTTATCCTCCACCATCCTTGTTAACTAGCTCCAGGCACATTTAAAAAAAAAATGTTTCTAGTTTCACTTGTCACACCTTTTTTGGTCTTACACCAAAGTTTCTCTGCTCTGGGAAATTGTTTCATTCAGATAGATCAGTGGTGGGAATCTTTGTTCTTCCAAGGGTTATTTGGATACTTGTAATATCATTTATTGTCAGCACAGACAAAAATTATCAACTTAAAAATTAGCACTTTAAAATAAATTACTGAATTAATTTTGCTTGTTTTTACTTAGCTCTGTCTTATAGTTGTGTAAGGGAATGAGCAGAGACATAAGAGCCTTAGGTACCAGAATCTTTCACAGAACCATTATACTATCTCCCCCACAGCACTTACTGAATTTCAAGTCCCACCTGTGTGGGGGGGATATGGGGGGGAGGGGGTAGAAAGGGGTAGATAAAACAGTAAAGCACCAATCCATCGCATACGCCTACTCTGTCACAATGGGACTGGTTTCTGGGCCCATACATGGCAAGGCAGGTGCGCTGCCCAGTGAGCTTCTCTCCAACCACAGGAAACTTTTTCTATTTGTGAAGTTCCTGAATCTCTTCCCGACTCATTATAAGCTCAGTCCATTACTGGATGCCTTATACTCAGATTATCATTTAAGAATGTAGCAGTTGGATGTTACACCCTCTTTAGTTCATGAAATAATTCAACTTGATTTCACAGATCAGGAAACTGAGAGGCTAGAGATTTGAGTAACCAGCCTGGCCATAGTCACACAAACAAGTAGGAGCAGACATTCCTTAAATTTCCCTAATGCTAAATCCACTATTCTTCCTATGATACCAGTCTGCATCTTACAGAGTAAACATATGACCTCTGGTAGAGAACATATATGTTTTAGTAGAGGATAAAGCTTGAACTAATTGGCAGAGAAGAAAACATTAGTGAAATACTTAGGGACCTTAACATCAAAGACGTATTCAGAGATTTATCTCGTGAGCAAGTGAAACTAAACCAATATTAAATAAATAAGACTATCAAACTGAAAGTTTTCTACACATTGAAAAAAATGCCACAAAGATAAAACGGGCAACCCAGCATCTAGGAGAATATAATATTTGCACACCACAAATCTGTCAAGAGATTGATATCAAATATCTATAAAGAACACATACAACTCAACAGAAAGTCAAATATCCCAATTTAAAAAGTAGGTAAAAGATCAGAATAAACAGTATGGGAAAAAAAAGTTACACTTCAACTTATCAGTAGAGAAATGCAAACTAAAACCATAATGAAAACAAATCAAGAGATGAGTTTTGGTGAGGATGAGAAGAAAAAGGAACTTTGGTACACTGTTGATAGGAATAGAAACTGGTGCAATCTCTATAGAAAACAATTCTATATAAATCTCAATGGAAATACCTTAGGGTCCATAACTACCACTGTGTGACATATATCCAAAGGATGTGAACTGCTGTGTTCATGGGTGCACTGTTCACAATAACCAAGAAGTGGAAGCAACCTAAATGCCCATCGACAGACAACTGGATAAAAAAAGTTATGAGATAATTATCTGATGGATTATTACTCTGCAATTTAAAAAGATGGTATGTGTCCTTCAGGACAAAAATGAATGGAATATTAGATGAATGTTATTCTCAGCAAAGTAAGGAAGGAGATGGAAGAGAATTAACTACTGGATGGTTTCCCTCATATGTGGAATATAGAGAACTGATACACAGTAATTTGCAAAGAAAAAAAAAAAAAAAAGACTTTCTAAGAACCATAATGGCACTATGGAGTTTTTTTGTTCTTGTTTTGTTTTGGGAAGGGTACAGAACTTTGGTACTATACTTCTGTAATCTTACAATTTTGTAAACTAATATTAAGACAGAAGATAAGAGGGAGAGAGGGCCAGAGAGAGAGAGAGAGAGACTGAAAAAGGAGAGATACCACAGCATTGTTCCACTGCTTCTTAATCTTCCTCCATGCAAGTAGCTGCCAGGTGGTGGCCAGGGGCTCAGACCCCAGTCTTCGTGAACAGTAATGTGCACTCTCTAGGTGAGCCATCTCTCAGCTGCACGTTCACAGAATTTAAATCCAAGTTTTTACAGTTGCAAAAGTAAGATCCTGAGAAGCTCTGGGCCATGTTTAATGTCAGAGAGTTCTGAAAATCTAGTGTCCAGATTTCTAGTCCAACATAACCAAGGATGACAGTGTAAGGAGGGTGTCATTTCAGAATAATAATTTTATGCTAATAAGTAAAGAAAGTAAATGCAAGTATGCACATATACAAATGATATTAACTGTGAATAAAAAAAAAAAACATGAAGGTTGAGAATCCAAATTAGATGGAAACAGACCAAATATCAGTAATGGCTATGAACCAAAATACATATGATAGGCTATTTTTAAATTTTCTTACCAATCTTTGTTAATATTTTCCAATTTTTCTACTATAAATCATACTAGTTTTATGATATAAAAAAGCAAAGAACTGTGATAGAATGTCCTGTCCTAGATGGCCCCACCAATGTGTCCTGGAGCCCCTCTTCCCCAGAGCCCCAACCTACTAAGAGAGAGGCAGACTGGGAGTATGGAGCGACCAGTCAACGCCCATGTTCAGCAGGGAAGCAATTACAGAAGCCAGACCTTCCACCTTCTGTATCCCACAATGACCTTGGGTCCATGCTCCCAGGGGGATAAAGAACAGGAAAGCTATCAGGGGAGGATATGGGATATGGAGATCTGGTGGTAGGAACTGTGTGGAGTTGTACCCCTCTTATCCTATGGTTTTGTTAATGTCTCCTTTTTTAAATAAATAAAAAAAAATTTTTTAAAGAATTTCCTGGCCTGTTTACATTTAAAATGATGTTCATTAATGGGGACTAAGAAGTATGCAGGTAACACTGAGATGAAAGGAACTTAAAGGGGAGTCGGGCTGTAGCGCAGCGGGTTAAGCGCAGGTGGCGCAAAGCACAAGGACCGGCATAAGGATCCCGGTTCGAACCCCAGCTCCCCACCTGCAGGGGAGTCGCTTCACAGGCAGTGAAGCAGGTCTGCAGGTGTCTATCTTTCTCTCCTCCTCTCTGTCTTCCCCTCCTTTCTCCATTTCTCTCTGTCCTATCCAACAACGACAACAACAATAATAACTACAACAATAAAACAACAAGGGAAACAAAAGAGAATAAATAAAATAAATATTAAAAAAGAAAAGAAAGGAACTTAAAACAGTATACTTACCCACCAACTGTGGGAGAGAAGAAGCCTCCCTGTCAAGCATGATGGATCCTTTCTCCATACATGTCCTTAGCTCAAATAAGCTGTGCAGGGACAATGTGGCCACGTGGGGCTTACTCCATCTCTCTCCACCCTGTTCCACTTTTTCTTCAAACTTAATCCACCTAGGAACAAGAGATCAGTGAGTAACAATTAAGTCTTCTAATTGCCTCTGAAATAGCAACATCAACCCATATGTCTCCACCCCCACCATCATTTCCAAAATGTCCTCTTTAATGGAGTCTTAAAAGCTTATTATATCATTAATTACATTATCATTATAAATACACCAGATAGTCACTACACTGATCCTTCCTCTGTTAGAAAGCCAGAGAGAACCAAAGCATTCTTGGGTTTTTAATCTGCCTAAGGACCTTCAGGTCCTTAAGAAGAATTAAATAACTTTTAAATGAGGTAACATAATAGTAATAATAATAATAATACCTACAACATGTAAAAAAAATAGCTCCCACTATGAGAATTTGTTATGACTTCTCAAGGCAAAATTATATAAGGTAAAAATGACATGAACCAATATTTATCTTAAATATTTGAAAACTATAATGTGTGAAGTAGCCAAATGAATATTAAATCCCTTAAATGCTGGGTGGAGGGCAGATAGCATAATGGCTATGCAAACAGACTCTCCTGCCTGAGACTCCAAAGTCCCAGGTTGAATCCCCGCACCACCATAAGCCAGAGCTGAACAGTGCTCTGGTTAAAAAAAATAAAAAAATAAAATAAATCCCTTAAATGCTTAAAGAGAGTCAGCATGTGTGACTATGTCATACTTCAGCATCTCTGAGGGGTGGCACATGCTCCCCTCCCAGAGACTCTAACAGAAGATTTACTCTTCAAATCTGGGTTTACACATTTTAAAAATACACAAGCTCAGTGGGCATATCTATTCTGATTATACATCTTCTATTCGTCCTAGCAATGGAATAATTTTTCACAGCTTTTTTTTTACAAGAATCCTAGACATTTTGATAATTTAGAAACATATAACAATAAAAGCCAGTTTAATGGAAATAAGAATAAAACACATCTGATAGTCTTTATGCCCTGCATACTATACACATGGATTCTTCCTACACTGGTAAAGGAAAAGGCAAAAGTATCATCATGTTGCTGTTTTTTATGACCCAAAGCAAAATGCCTTTATCTCACTTCAAACCACTGAAAAAGATAAAGACGGGGTTAAAATGTATTTTTCTACATTCTTCACCCAAAGGTTTAATGATTGAAAAATGTTTTCCTAGAAAAAGCTAAACACTCACCTAACTCACTAAAGATGAGAACAAAGGGCAGAGTTCAAAAGGAAGCTCTACATAAGATATTATTTATAGACTATTCATCGCCCCCAATGGAGAAGAAAATGTATTAGTAGAACCAGGAGTGAAAAAAAGATAAAGAGATCAGTCATAGTGACAAAGAAAATTGATAATTTTCACTCATAAACAGAAGTTGAGAAAGAAGACCAGAAAGGGAAATTCAAAGCAGGAGTTGACTGAATTTGGAGTAGGGCACCAAAGTAAAAACCCTGGGGTGAGGGTGAGGATGAGGGTGGATGTTCAGCTTCATGGGACGGGGCGGGGGGGGGGGGGGAGACACAGTCTTTTGGTGGTGGGAATGGTGTTTATTAATTTAAATAATAAAAAAAGAAAAATGATAATTATAATCAATCCTAACACTCAAGTATTACACAGAAGTATTTTAGTCTTGCCCAGAGACCTATCATACTCCTCTCAGAAAGCCACTTTTTGTCAAGCTTACCACAGGTCAATAGTAATTTTGTTGGCAACCTAACTCAATTCTAAGACCCTCCTCCTTTCTTCTATGTTCCCTCCAAAATTTATGCCGTAAAGATATGTATGTATTTTTCTTAAAAAATTAAAAATAAATGGGCCCTGGGTCAGGTGGCTGGATTAAACAGTTAATTTTATTCATATATATATATATATATAGTTTTTCAAGATAGGGAGCTACTCTCTGCCCTAATTCAACCAGCTTCCTTCCTTCCTTCCTTCCTTCCTTCCTTCCTTCCTTCCTTCCTTTCTTTCTTTATCTCCAGAGTTATCACTGAGACTTGATGCCTGCACTATGAATACACTGTTCCTGAAGGCCATCATTTTCCATTGTTGTTGTTACTGGATAGGGCAGAGAAAATGAGAGAGGAGGAAAAGACAGAGGGGGGGGGAGAGAAAGACAGACACCTGCAGACCTGCTTCACGACTCGTGAAATGACTCCCCTTCAGATAGGGAGCCAGGGGCTCCAACTGGGATCCTTGTGCTTTCTCACTATATACACTTAACCCAGTGCATCACTGCCTGGTCCCCTAATTCAATTTTTCAGCCTTTTTCTCTACTCAACATCATCTTCTCACACAATATTTTTGTCCAACTCCATGTTAGCTATTAAACTCAATCAATAACTACAGTAGTCGTGGGTCATCAGAAACACCCAAAATGGACTTCTAACTTCTTTCCACCTTAACGTCCCTCTTCTCATCTGCTCTAATCCTACTTTTTGATTATTCATTAATCATTTTGTCCCACTTTATATCTTGCCACTTTTCAGCCACCAAGTTGCAGATACTATCAAGATTCCATCATGACTTCCCTGAGTAGATGACCTCACCAATGTATCCTGTAATCTCACCTCTCCATAGCCCTACCTCACTCACTAGGGAAAGACAAAAACAGGTTGGGGATATAAATCGACCTTCCAACACCCACATGAAGTGGAGAAGCAATTATAGCAGCCAGAATGACCAGAGGGCTCTGATCTCCAACTCCATCAGGACCCGAAGCAAGAAAAGGAAAAAAGGGAGAGTCATTTGGATATACTAATAGGTGTGTGTGTGTGTGTGTGTGTGTAAGGGAGAGTCATTTGGATATACTAATAGGTGTGTGTGTGTGTATGTGTGTGTGTGTGTGTGTGTGAAAGGGAGAGTCATTTGGATATACTAATAGGTGTGTGTGTGTGTGTGTGTGTGTGTGTGTGTGTGTGTGTGTGTGTGTGTGTGTGAAAGGGAGAGTCATTTGGATATACTAATAGGTGTGTGTGTGTGTGTGTGTGTGTGTGTGTGTGTGTGAAAGGGAGAGTCATTTGGATATACTAATAGGTGTGTGTGTGTGTGTGTGTGTGTGTGACTTAGAAAGGAAGATGGGGCCATTAAAAAGGGGGGGGTGAACATAGCACACATTATAGTGGACCCAGGTTCAAGTCCCTGATCTCCACTTCCTGGAGTAAACCTTCACAGTGGTGAAGCAGGGCTGCAGATGTCCCTTTGTCTCTCTCCCTGTCTATCTCCCCCTCTCCTATCAATTTCTCTCTATATCCAATAATAAATTAATTAAAAATATTTTAAAAGGGAAAATATATACAAAGATATACAGATAATTGTAGAAATAATAGTTACTCCATATCTGCAACCTTCAGAGAACTGTTGTAGCTTACAATTGAGGGGTTGGGGGTTCAGAACTCTAGTGGTAGGAAGAGTATGGAGTTGTACCCCTATTACCTTGTAATTTTGTAAATCACTAATAAAAATTCTAAAAAAAAAAAATATATATATATATATATATATATATATAAAGAAATATCTCTGTCACCAAAGTTCTAAACTTTTAGAATTGGATACTAGTTATTTGTACAAAAGATTCCAAGGGAAAATAAAACAAACAGAAACCCCTTATAGTTTTGTTGTGATGTGTGTGTATAAATTAGTATCTGCTCACCTTAATTTATACATATTAAGATCTATCTTTATTTCTTCTTTTCCAAATCATTTTATTGAAGACATGCTCATTTATAATATCCTATTTCAGTAGTATAGTTTCATATCTCCCCAAGATAGGGGTCAGCACATTTCACCCACCCCTAGACAGCCATCTCCCTCAAGCAAAGGGAACAGAGCCTCCAAACTCCTTTACCACCCTCATCTTCCCCTTTTGAGATCATGAATCTGGTTTTTTTTTAAATATATATAAGTTTATTAGTGTTTCATGCTGTATTTTCTCTTGCTCTGTTTAAGTTCCATATATAAGTAAAATGATCTTACATACTGTCTTATTTCGCTTAGCATCAAGAATCAACCTTTTAGTTAGAAATGGAGTGAGAGAAAAACTATATTTTTGCATCACCGCCTTCTAGAATTCTATAGATTTTCCAAAATGGTAAAAAGTAACGTGTTATTTCAGGAGTAATAATTTTGCAGAGTATTTTGATTGGTTAGCTTTGGGTATATTAGCTTTTCCAGCTTGGCTACATAATCTTTAACTAGTTTGTTGATAACTGCTATGTGAATGAAATTTACATTTGAAGCTATAACTTCTCATTCAAGATAAGACTCTAGAAGATAGAAGATTCCTTAAGTGTATGGAACCAACACAAGGGTTACATATAAATACATCATCTATAAAGGACATAGTGACTCATTTTTATCACTACAAGTATTCTTACTGGCTGGAGAATAATAATCTCTTCACCCATAGAATTGAGATGAGTGATAAGGAACTCATTAAAGGGGAATGTTTCATAAAGCCTTTGCTTCTCTCTTATCTTTATAGAAATGCCTCCCCTTATACCACTTGCCATAAAAATTATATTATCAAGTCATTTTTTAAAAGAACACTCAGCCTCATTTACACACAGTGACAGATGTCTCTGTCTCTCTCCCTGTCTATCTCCCTCTCTCCTCTCAATTTCTCTCTATATCCAATAATAAATAAATTAAAATATTTTAAAAGGGAAAATATATACAAAGATAGACAGATAACTGTAGAAATAGTGGTTAATCCATATCTGCAACCTACTGAATCAACTAAGCCATTATCCTCAACTGTATAAACAATAAAAATTTAATAAAATTTCCTTTCTATAAAGGAACAAAACTACTCCATTCTTTTGTGACAAGTCTTCTACTTTACTCCTCTCCACAGTTTATATTTTTTGCATTCTGAATGGAACTAATATGACTTTGAGTAAGTTTTTAAGACAAAAATTTGTAAATAACAAATCCCAACTGGTTTGGATATAAGAAATGACATTGTTCCCTCCTAGGATACAACAGTCTTATAGACAGAGATTTAACCATAAAGGAATGTGAATACAGAGTCTCAAATGTGATCAGCTCCATCGTGCTTGTGTTCCTAAGGGAACTGTATTATCATAGCTCAGCTCAGCATTTACTTATCGTTGAGTTCAGTAAATACAGAATGCTTGATGGTATCATATCTTAGGGCTAATAGCAAAAGGTAAATGCTGGGATAATGACTACTTAATTACTTTGAAACATATTGCTCTGATTGTTTCATGAAACAATCATGCTCTCAACATTTGCCTTCAAGCATAAAATAATGGTTTGCCTATTTAAACACTATGTTGCAGGTAGTTTCATCCCAGAAACTCCACATGCTATGGCTATCCTCCTCACACACACCAAGGACAAGTGGGGGGGGGGGGCTGAAAACTACTCAATTTAAATCAAAGTCCATTAAAGAAAAGGCTAAGGCAAAGGTACTAAACTTCAGTCAGTCCAAGTGCCAGTGAAACTGTTAAAGGTGCTTAGAACCATGTAATTATACTTTTTTAAAATAGACATTTTATTGTAAAATGTACTAAAAGCCACTATCTCATCTTCTTAATAACTATAAATAACTACATAGTTGCAAAGAGGTTCATATTTTTCCTTTTGTTTTGGCAGTTGATGTGTAACAGAAAAAAATATAACTTCAGAAGGTGACTTTTTAAATGTTTGCCAATACAAAGCAGCCATAACCTTGAAAGAGGAGTTTATTAAGTAAAGTTATGTATTTCAAAGTACAAGAATCATGAAGTACACTGCAGTTTAACACACTCTGAGTGACTGCCAACCAAACAGCAACTTACTCATTTGCTGAAGAAATAGAAGGCCCACTGGGAATCACTGAATTGTACAACTTTCCCAATCACATGATTAAGCATAATTAAGACAAAACTTCCTAACTTAAAAATGTGCCACTTTCACAGTGGAAAACAGACATGACCTTTGCACTAGAATATAATCCAACTATCAATACATAAAACTACTAACATGATCATTAATCTTTTACTAACTAAAGAAGTGTCTCAATACACACAGAAAGTGAAGCCAAGGTTAGACTGTATCTGAGATAAATAGCCCATTTAAGGGCACTCTTAAATGACTAGATCAACTCTGAAAGTTATAACAAAACCACATGTAATTAATTACATGGATGATTCCACTCCTTCTCATTCAGTCTTTCTCTGAAAGAAAAAAACAAACTTGGGGGCTGGAAAGTAGTGCACCTGGTTAAGTGAACATATAATTAAGCATAAGGACCCACTTAAGGATCCAGATAGCAGGCCCCAGCTCCCCACCTGCAGGGGGGATGCTTCACAAGTGGTGAAGCAGGTCTACACCACAGGTGTCTTTCTTTCTCCCTCTCTCTTTTTTGGAAATATGTGTATTTATTTTATTATTGGGTAGAAATTTAGAAAGGTAAGGGAGAGGTAGACAAACGAACACCTGAAGCCGAACTTCACTACTTGTGATGCTTTCCTCCTGCAGGTGGGGACCAAGGGCTTGAACCTGGGTCCTTGTGCACTGTAATGTGTGCACTTAACCAAGTGTGCCACTGCCTGGCTCCCTGTCTCCCTCTCTATCTCCCCTTCCTATCTCAATTTCTCTCTGTTCTATCCAATAAAATGGGGAAAAAATGGCCTCCAGGAGCAGTGGATTCATAGTGCTGGCACTGAGCCTCGATGATAACTCAAGGCAAAAAAGAAAAAAGAAGGAAGGAAGGAAGGAAGGAAGGGAGGGAGGGAGGGAGGGAGGAAGGAAGGAAGGAAGGGAGGGAGGGAGGGAGGGAGGGAGGGAGGAAAGAAGGAAGGGAGACATGTATTAAATACATGTCTGTATTAAATACATGTCATGTATTAAATACATGTCTGTATTAAATACATGTCATGTATTAAATACATGTCTGTATTTAATGACCAGAACCTGAAATCAGGTTCTTCAGAGAAAATTAGGCTGATCTGCTCACCAGAAATGGCTGTTTGTGCTGGTCTACTCAAGGTGAATGATACATCAATACCCTTTTCCTTTGTTGGTTTGTTGAATTTGTCCAGATTTGTAACACCATTCCTTTTTAATCGGGTTTGTCACTAAGAATCACTTTGAGGAAATAATCCTGATATTATTTGTGTATTTATTTGTGATATTATTTATATTGGCTAAGCAACTTCACTGCTCCTGGTGACTGGCTTTATTCTGTCTTTTCTTTTCTGTCTTCTGTACTGGGAAGCGGGGTAAACTTTTTTCTGACAAGGGTCATTTGGATACTTATAATATCCTATACAGGCCATACAAAATTATCATTTAAAATTGCTATAAAAAAAAGTTTAAGTCTTGGCTGCAGTTGCATTAGCAAGGTCAAACCAAATGACTTTTCAGGCTATACATGGCCCGTGGGCTGAAGATTCTCCAATCTTGTTCTAAAAAAAAAAAAGATAAGAAAAAAAGAAAGAGATGAGGTGAGATGAGGTGAGGTGAGGTGAGGTGAGGGAGGAAAGAAGGGCTTGGGGACTGAGGGAGGAAGGAGAGAAGCTACAACATCACCCCACTGCTAATGAAGTTTCCACTCTGCAGATGGTAATGTGTATACTCTACTTGTGTGAACTATCAGCCAGCTCCCTTTGACTGTTATTCTTGACATATTGTCTTATAGGTGGACATGTCTGTCTTATGTAACATATTGTATGAAGTAGTCAAGTTCAACATTGCCAATCTGAAAATTTGCTGAAGACTGAAAACCAATAATCATTTTTTCCACAAGATATCACCGAAAAAGAGTTTGAGTAAAGAACAGTGGTAGTAATCCTTCCCGGATTTGAAGAAAACCAAAGCAGAACCCTTTTTTTTTTTTCTTTTACTGGTTTGTTTCATGTACCATTAGCTAGTTCCCAGTCACACAGAAATTCTTAATGAGGACTATAAGCTTCCTCAATAGTGGGAAATATTCCATTTAATCCCATAAAATTACTGACACACTAGTAATTTACAGAATTCTAATGACCTCACTTGAAAACTAAGTCTTCTTAGTTTGGAGAGGTCTGGAGAGAGCTCAACTGATACATCATGGGATTCTCACATCTAAGGCTCCCAGCTCAAGCGCATGTACCAGAGTGGTAGTCTGCTTACCTCCTCTTCCCCTCTCAATGTGAGATTTCTCTGTCTAAAATAAAATGTCTTTTTAAATTTATAAGTAAAATAAAGGCATTCTCTGCTATTCCACTGATTTTATGAAATTCTCAGGTCTGCTCATTTTGCCCTTTGTGCAGCCTTCAGTGTGTGCTGCATGTTAGAAGAATTATGAAAATCAAAAGTTTTAACTCTCTGGAAGAGGAACAGCAGGGAAAAGATGTCAAGAAAAGTGGTAATAGAGTTGGCTGCACTTCAAACTTTATATAAATAAAGGCCCCCCTTGTTCACAGTTTAACCTGATTCCTGGGCTTTCCAACATTTACAATGGGATATTTTTCCTACTATTGAAAGCATTCTCTTTATTTATTATCTTGAGACACAGAGATAACCTGAACTTCCTTGAGTAAAACTAAAGCCACAAGAACACTGAAACTCAATGTACGATACTTCTGGTCAAATTAAATCATTAGTCAAACTGAGAACTAAAGAATGTTGAAAGGGAGAGTATTAAAACCAGTTGCGTTGTGTTCTCTGGGTTCACAGTGGAAACTACATTCATCTAGAGAAGTGTGGAGTATTAGTTCTCAAGGGAATTCAATTGTCTGTTGATCTGGGGTTTTCACAGAAAAAGAGAATTCACCACTTTATAAGCTAGCCACATACTTTATTCATGCCACATTCCCTATTTAAAATGAATCTCTTCTAAAAAAGTGCTGAACTTTTACTATCCTGGTAAGTTTTAAGAACTTACAATGGGAAATAAAACCCTAGAATGTTCTAGATGTCACATCTAGAAACCGGACATTATAAGAAGCTATCAGAAATTACTATGAGAATATTCTGAAGCTGAACATATGATAGAAAGTAAGGAATACTGAAAATGTGAATCATAGCATCACCTCTAAATCTCTCAACAGCATTTAAGCTAAACAACAAAGAATCAAGCTTCTATTGATCTTGCTCCTCATTCTAATAGCACATACTTCTTACTGGTCTTTGTTCTAGGAAGTTGCACTTACGTGAATATAGTCATAAAGAAAACAACAAAAAGTTCCAGACTCAAAGGGTTTTCATTTTACTTGGATGAGACAATAATTTGATATGTAATATGTTATGGTAATAAATGCTAAGGACAAAAATAATGAGCAATGGGAACAGAGAGATATAGGAAGGGGGTTAAATTTTAAATAGGAGAACTTTTAGGAAGATAAATCTGTGTAAAGACCTGAAGAAGGTAAGAAAGCAAGCCAGAGATAACTGCAGAAATACAGCATGTAGAGTATTTCAGACAGAGAAAACAGTAAGCACAAAGTCCTTGACACAGGAACATGACTGCTTAGTGTTGTTCTAGCAGTGTGAACATGAGGGAGAAGTAGGGGAACAGGTCAAACAGATTATGGTGAACAGTTGAGGATGTCATGAAAGTCAGGTGCAAGGCAGTAGACTAATTAAGCATTTTTCTTTTTAAAATTCTTTTATTATCTTTCTTTCTTTCTTTCTTTCTTTCTTTATTTATTTATTGAATAAAGACAGCCAGAAATCAAGAGGTATGGGGGTAATTGAAAGAAGAGAGACATAAAGGCACCTGCAGCAATACTTCACTACTCACAAAGCTTTCCCCCTGCAGCTGGGGACCTGGGGCTTGAACCCAGGCCCTTGCACAACGTAACATGTGCGCTCAACCAGGTGTGCCACCAACAAGTCCCTAATTAAGCATTTTCAATATTAAAGGTGAAAAATGGTGGTGAATTAGAAGTGAGCTGTGACAATACAGAATGTGAGATGTGGTGATATTCAAATTATCCAAATACGTCTGGAAGTAAAATGATAAAATTTGCCCATGGATCAGGTAAGGGGTGTAGAGAAATTTAGGAATGGAAGAAAGATGCACCATTAATCACTTCCATCCATCAGGAACATCATCATAAGCCCTCTTGTGGGCCACTCCAGGAAAATGTCCTCCCTATAAAGCAGCAATGGTAGAGACTGTCTCACACTCTGAAGGGAGACTGAGTCATTCCACTCTATCACTCGAGGAAGACTGATCATGAAATGAGTGCAGCCTGGAATGTTCCCAGCTGTGACAATTAGACTGAGAGCTCAGACAGGAATGCAGAGGTTACATAGGTTCCTGTGCTAAGTATGAATATATATATATATATGGGCCCTGGGTCAAGTGAATGGGTAGTTTGAGGGCTACTCTCTGCCTAATTCAATTTAACTTTCTAGCCCTATTCTCAACTCTGACACCATATTCCCTACAGTATTTTTGTCCAAGTCCATGTTAGCTATCAAACTCAAGCAAAAACTACACAAGTCATGGGCCCCTAGGAACATGCCTAAAATGGACTTCCTAGTCCATTTTCTACCCTAAGATCCCTATTCTCATATGCTCTATTCCTACTTTTTGGCTCTTATTCTTTAATAGTATGCTTGGTACCATGGGTATATCAACTAGTTCACTAGTAATAAAGACAAATTATTACAGAATCACAATGGGTCAAGAAATATGTCTAAGGGAGTAACAGATTTATAATGGTTGTTCTAAGACAATTTATTCTCAACTAAACACAATAAACAAATATTACAGAGCACTTACATATACCAGGCACTGCAAGATCTGGAGACTACATCAGTGGAAAACAGTCCTGGAGTTTCCGGAGATGGCTTACCAGATAAGAGTGCATACTTTTCTATGCAATCGGACCCAGGTTTGAGGCCCCAGCCACCACATGAGTGTATTATACAAAGGAGAAGTTTCCTGAGCAGTGTAGCAGTATTGTGTTGTATCTCCTTTATCTCTTTTTCCCTCTCTAGAAGTCTCTCACTCTCTTAAGAGATTCCCATGGCCATCAAGACTGATAAAATCATGCAGACATGAGGACCTAGGCAAAACCTAGACAGATGGACAGATAGAAAAGATGGACAGGTAGAAAAGTGGGGGGGAAGAAGGGAAAAGGGAAGATGGGGAAGGGCCATCTTTGTGGTCCCTGTTTTCAGAAAATTAATGTAATGAGGAAGACAAAATAAGAACAGTATTATATGTGTGCCCTATAAATCAAAGCACCACTCTAGTATATGGATGTAAGAGGCTAGGCTTTCAATTCAAATGTAGTAAGAGTTAAGCTATTCCTTCCAGCTCAACAACCCTCATTTGGCAGAACAAGAAATCCCAGCTTAAGAAGATGACTCTGGGGAAGCGGAGCTCCAGGACAGAAAGAGGCAGACTGGGAGTATGGACCAACCAGTCAACGTCCATGTTCAGCGGGGAAGAAATTACAGAAGCCAGACCTTCCACCTTCTGCAACCCACAATGACCCTGGGTCCATGCTCCCAGAGGGATGGAGAATGGGAAAGCTATCAGGGGAGGGGATGGGATCTGGAGATTGGGTGGTGGGAATTGTGTGGAGTTGTACCCCTTCTACCCAATAGTGTTGTTAATTTATCCTTTCTTAAATAAAAAAATAAATTTAAAAAAATTTAAAAATTTAAAAAAAGAAGATGACTCCATGAATGGGCCACAATAAGCAACTACTTAGCAGCAACATTTAATTCAGGCAGCACCGTTATAACACTCATTCTGTTTCTTAGATTCTCAACTTATTTTTAGGAAGAAAAAGAAAGAATAAAATGGAGGTAGTAGTGCAAGTCCTTATTTTGAAAGTCTTCTCTTGAAACATGTTTTATGAACTAAAAGTATACTTTAAAGAAGACTTTTAATATGTAGGCTATTCAAGATGAAAGAAAGAAGTCAAAAACAGTTACTATTTATGAAAAGAGAGCCCTAAGAGCAAATAATGAAAAGCTTCAAGAGGAAGCACAGAAATGAAGGAGTAGAAATGTGTTATGAATACCTTTTTAGTTAAATCCTATGATGCTGCCTCTGCTGACCTCAAAGAAATCAATGCAACCTGTGCCACAACACATTTCACTTCAGACTGTATCCAGAGACACCAAGCATAAGATGTCAACCCTCCAACACCAACCCTCCAACACCTTTCCTAACACATGGGACTCCCTAGTTCTCTTTCAAATGGTGCACTTCCAAACAAAGTTACAGAGCCTAGATACAGACCTGAGCCTAAGGGACATAGTACATGTACACATGTATCCATCAGTTAGGGAAAATGATCTATGTCAAAGTAAAGTGCTCAACAGTCTGGTGTGATTAGACTAAGACTTAAGAAACTCAGCAAGTAAGTAGAAAGACCTAAAGAAGACACCATGAGGTACCTAATCAAATATTTACTACATAAGCCTAGAAACCCTCCTCTCCTACCCCCTACACTTCACTTCCCTCAATAACTTTAAGTCTAATCTCATCAGATAAAGTAAGGACTATAAAAGCTTGATACAGGCAAGAGACTGGCAACCTTTAACGATGGCCTTTTTGTTCAATACCAGGCCACCCATCATCTGGGGCTCTAGTCAGGAAATCCTTGGATTCCCACATAGATATGCTAGGCCTTGACCTCTAATAGATCCCTCTCTACACCATCACTGGTTACTTCCATCAGAAACATCATCATAAGAACTCTCAGTGGCCTCTCAGGACCTTGCCCTGTAGAGCAGCAATGGCAGGGACTGCCCCACTCTCCGAAGAGAGGCTGGGTCAACCTACTCTGACACTGGAAGAAGACTGGCCCTGAAATGAGTGCAGCCTACAATGTTCCCACCTGTCACCATGGACTATGAGCTCAGATTAACAGGAATACAGAGGTTACACAGGTTCCTGTGCTAAATATGAATATATATGGGCCCTAGGTCATATTGATGGGGCTAACAGTATTTATATACTTTCCTCATGTTTAGGAGCTACTCTCTGTCCTAATCCATCTTTCTAGTCCTATCCTCAATGCTGACACCATCTTCCCAGACTATATGTGGTGTGTGTATGTGTGTGTGTGTGTGTGTGTCCACCTTCATGTTAGTTATCAGGCTCACGCAAAAATCAGTAACATCATGGGCTTCTTGGAACATACTTAAAATAGACTTCCTAGCTTCTTCCCACACAAAGACCCCTAATTTCATTGGTTCTTTTCCTACCTTTGGGTTCCTGTACATTAAACAATTTGTCCTGCTTTATATCTTACTGCCTGTCAGCCACCAAGTTTCAAATGCTACTATGATTCCATCCTGACTTCCCTGGGAAGACAACTTCACCAATGTGCCCTGAGGTCTCACCTCTCCAGAGCCCTACCCCACTAGGGAAAGATAGAAACAGGCTGGGGAACGTGAATTGACCTGTCAATATCCTTGTCCAGCACAGAAGCAATAACAGAAGTCAAACCTTACATTTTCTGCACCCCATAAAGAATTTTGGTCCATACTCCCAGAGGGATAAAGAATAGAAAAGTTTCCAATGGAGGGGATGGGACATAGAACTCTAGTTGTGGGACCTGTGTGTAATTGTATCCCTGTTATCTTAGAATCTCATTAATCATTATTAAATCACTATTATAAAAGACTTTTTAGTTAAGAGAAAGCATTAGCAGCTTCTAAACAGAAGAGGTAAAAGTGAACATGCATAATCACCGTAGGTCTAAAAGAAAAGAATTATCTAGCAAAAAAAATAATAATAATAGTTAGATATTAGATCTCTTGAAACTACTGAGAGAGCAAATAGTAAAATATAATGATTTGTCTTTCTGGACACAGTTTAAATTATGGAAGATATGAAATGATTTATGGGTTCTACTAAGTTTTTTCTAAGTAAACATTCTGAAAAACATGATTTGCACAATGATAAGAAGTTTTTGAGGTATAAAACTGAAGAAGCACTATCAAATAATACATTAAACTTTCCACTATTAAAATCCTAAATTGATAAAAATGTTCAGTAGTACTTATTATTATGGAAATAATAATAATAATAATTTCACAGGCTTATAAAGCACAAGTCAAAATAATTAAAATTCTTTCAAAATTCAGTTAACTTATTAAAACTTACAAATAGCAAAATGTATGAAGTTTTTTAGATAATGCATCAGGAAATAACAGTTCCTCCTTTAATTCTTAAATGAATCTACTCTTTAGAAGAGTTTCAGTAAGAGAAAGATGACTGGGTTATTGCTTCTTTATAGCTCATCTTCTCTTACCATCTTAGATGATTTTAAAACACATTGAACACTAGAATGACATGTACAGAACCTGAATATCAGGCAAGAATTCCTTTTCCATTAATCTCATAAGAGGTAAAGTTCTCCTATCTTTGCTTTATTTTTCTTAACCAAAAAGTTGGATAATGATTAGTTTTGTCATATTCTTCAGATTGAAAGATGCTATACTAAACTCATTTCAGATTTTTCTGAGTTCCTTTTGCTTATTTTTATATCCCTAATACTTAAAATGTGCCCACCTTGCACTATTCACTCAAAAACACATGTCTAAATGCATTGATTTGAATTAAGATATTTGTATTAAGTTATTAGCTATAAAAGACATAGTATAGAATTGCTTTTAAGAAGAGAACTTTGCTGGTATTCAGGTAAAGATAATAAAAAACTAATAAGTGCCTTATATAAAGTTCTTTATATTACAAAATTATTAAATAGCAGATGAGATTTAATATAGATATAACTGAATATATAAATAAAAGTCATAAGATTGACACCATAGATTTATATGATGCCACAAAACTCACAAAGCATTTTTATAATTGTGCATATGTACATCTAAATATATTTAGTATTATTTTAGTATAGTGTACAATATTTTTAAATATTTATTTTACATTATGAGAGTGGGAATGAGTGGAATGAGCAAAAGAGAATAAAAGAACTACTCTGTTCTGTATTAAGATGGTATTGGGGATTGAACCTGTGACTTCTGGGGCCTCAGGCATGAAAGCTGGTGCTCTAACAGGCTGAGCTATCTCCCTGAGCCCTATATTTTATAATACTTTTATATATTACACATTCATGAAGTTTATATATATATTTCTCTACTAGAAGTTACCTACTCTTTATTGAAAATAAAACTAAAGTTTTGAGAAACTGAGCATTATGGAGCTAGTAATAAAAGTCTGAAACTTAGCTCAGTTCTCTAAACTACAAACTCAGATTAATCTCTTTTATTTCAGATGCCTATTTAAAAGATGGCAGGGTTTTTTTTTTGGAATAATGGAAACTGTATATATCACAGTTACAGTCTTTGCAACCCCCTTCCTAAAAGAGAATGGGTACTAACTCAGACAAGATCTCACAAAATAACTTTGCATGTGGGAACCTATCTCTAGGCTATAATCTTTGAGTGCTAGAATTTATTTCTTTCAAACATTTTATTATTACATAGCATATAAACTAAGCTTCTCTTTTAATTCCTTATAAAGGTTAAAATTGCAACAACACAGATCAAAGAAACAATATTCCTCTAGTGAACTAAAGTACATGCCCTCCCTTCATGTCAAAGTAGAAGAGATGCAATAGGATCCTTTGATTTCTTAACCCAGCCAACATCATGTTTGTCAGTTATTCAATGACTAACACAAAAGAAAGATGCTCACAGGCTCTTACTCCCACTTCTGTTTACCTTGGTCAGTATTGCACATATCAACCATGTCTCACCTCGCTGTCTCCTTCCATTCCATTTCCTGTCCATCCACAGCCAACAGCTCATCGAGTTCGGTAAAGAGTTGAGGTGGTGCTGGGCTGTCATCTTCTTCACCCAAGATAAATCGAATACGTTCAGCAGCAGGAGAGACTGCAGAAGTGAAAATACTGTGGTTAAACACTGGCTGGACAACCCTGAGGAAAGTATGGCTCCAGGTTCTTCCTCTGTCCCCACTGATGTTGGGCTTCCCTTCAATATTTTCAGTTGACATCGTCTTTGCTCCGTAATCTCCAACCTAGATGCAAAAAGAAAACAAAGTCCTTCTCTATTCCTTTAGCTCTAAGCTGTAACTCAGCTCTCCACTGCTCTTCAAAAGGACCTTGCTCCAGTTCTGTGTGGTGTGTGACAAAGAAGTTTTAGCACTCTGATGAGCTGAGGTCTGACCACATGACTTGCCTTCCTTTCCCACTTATGTTCCATCCAAAAGTACTTGCAGAAATTAGCCTGAGCCAATCACTTTTTCACAGTAGTGGGAGGGGGCTACAGAGCACCCCAATCCTAAGTTTCCCCCAGGTCCCCGCCTCCAGCTCCCCCCATGTTCAAAGCCTAAAACCCATGTCTTCACAGGCTCCTGAATGCCCATAACTGGCTAACTGCAAAGTTGATGAAAGAATCTTTAACAAGACAGAGCCTCTTCTTTACATAATGGTAGTACCCAAAAATGTTTAGTCATACTTCACTGCACTTGAAAAACAAGCCCAAGTAAAATATTGTACACCTGAGGGAGGGGGAGAATTTCCAACACACTCATGCACGTAATTGAATGTCCTACTAGCTCCTTTTGACCCTCTCGCCTAAAAATCAAGTAAAGAAAAATAAACTAGAACTTCCTTCAGATTATATGTTATTTTCCCTTTCTTTTAAAAAATAATGGAAACTGATGATATCTTTTCAAAAATTAAGGCCCACAGGGGCTGGGGAGACAGCATAATGGTTATGCAAAAAAACTCTCATGCCTGAAGCTCCATGCTCCTCCCAGGTTCAGTCCCCAGTACCACTATAAGCCAGAGCTGAGCAGTGCTCTGGTGTTTTTGTCTTTCTCTCTGTATCTCTCTAATTAAAATAAAATAAACAAAATATTAAAAAAAAAACTTGGGGACCAGGCGGTAGCACACTGGCTTAAGCACATATAGTGCAAAGCTCAAGGACAGGCATAGGAATCCCTGTTCGAGCCTCCTGCTCCCCACCTGTAGGGGGGTCACTTCACAAGCGGTGAAGCAGGTCTGCAGGTGTCTGTCTTTCTCTCCCCCTCTCTTTCTTCCCCTCCTATCTCAACTTCTCTCTGTCCTATCCAACAGCAGTAGCAACAACAACAACAATAATAACAGCAATAACAATGAAAAAAGATGGCTGCCAGGAGCAGTGGATTCCTAGTGCAGGCACCGAATGAATCCCAGTGATAATTGTGGAGGCAAAAAAAAAAAAAACAACTAAAACTAAAGACCACAGTCTTTATAATCCCAGGCCAACACCAAGAATAGCATATACACACATGAATGTAGTTCTAGTACACATATAAATGTGTGCATCTATAATAAATATATAGAATTACCTGTATGTATTCAAACAACCTAATAAAGTCTCTACCTTCTGAAAACTATCATAACTCAGAACAGAATAAAATTCCATAGATCAAAATATATCAACTACAAATAAACCCATGAAAAATATTCAACATAATTAATGATCTATTGAAATCAGATACATATTGTATCTAAGAAAATAGCACCAAAAAAATAAATAGTGTACGATGCTGGTGAAAGTTACGGAATGTACCAACACCTCTCAGTTTATGTTTGCGAAAAGAACCTAAGTGGAAACATCTCTCTGCAGGGAAAGGTGGAAAAATAGAGAAATAGTTTGGAGATGTATGTATTCTGTGAACCAACAATTTTGTCACAAGAAAGCATTCCTTCCAGGTAAATAGTAATTGTTATCTCAAAGACTTAGATACAAAGGTGACCACTGCAGAATTGTTTAAAACTGGAGGGACTGGGGTCAGGCGGTAATGCAGTGGGTTAAGCGCATGTGGTGCAGAGCGCAGGGATGGGCGTAAGGATCCCGGTTCAAGCCCCCGGCTCCCCACCTGCAGGGGAGTCACTTCACAGGCGGTGAAGCAGGTCTGCAGGTGTCTATCTTTCTCTCCCCCTCTCTGTCTTCCCCTCCTCTCTCCATTTCTCTCTGTCCTATCCAACAACAAACAACATCAACAATGGCAATAATAATAACCACAATGAGGCTACAACAACAAGGGAAACAAAAGGGGAAAAAATGGCCTCCAGGAGCAGTGGATTCATGGTGCAGGCACCGAGCCCAGCAATAACCCTGGAGGAAAAAAAGAAAAAGAAAAAGAAAACTGGAGGGGCTTAAATGTCCAAAAAGGAAGACTGACTCTAAATTACACTACAATTATTTGATAAAATACTACCTAGTCATGAAACTTGAAGTCAAGATTATTATTTTGATGTGCATATCATGGAAAAGAAAATGAAAAAATAAGTTTTCAAAATTATATGCGCAAAATGATCCTATAAAGAAAATGATCTATCTCCATAAAATAAAATAAAATCTGGCATTAAGCCTTACTCTACCTGTTCTCAATATGTGTGAATTTCAATTATCACAGTCTAGTTAAAATATATTAGTATGCATCCCAACAACAAAGCCCAACTTTCAATTAACTAAGTATACTAACTGTGAGTAATTACATAAAGTACAAACTTTCATTGCTAGATCTTCAGTCCATAAATCACTGTATAAGCAACATGTTGTGATAGGATTTTTTTCAGTCTGTCAACGATTGACCGTGGCACTATCACAATAGCCATTTGCACAGACAAATGGTATTACTGTGTTTTCTTCCTGTCTTCCAATGACAAAGTTATATGATGCAGAAAATCAAGAAGGAACTACCCAACAAAGATGAAAGTGCAGCACAAGAACAAGAAGTTTTAAAATGCTAGAAAATAAAATCTAAGACTGAGTTGACTATAGGAATGTTGTTAGTGCTGTCATTACCACTTAAGAGACTCTAGAGACATATAATCAGAGGAGTTTTGGGGAGGCACTGATCAGCATAACTAAGGAAAAAGGCTACACCAAGTTTGTAAAGATATCCTAGAGGAAGTAATACTGGCCCAAAAAGGTGACATTAAAGGAAATTTTAGAGATAGTTCTTGACAAAGAAAACACATATAATAAAATGCTGGAAACTGATCAAAACTTAGAGAGGAATATGATAATTCATCCTGGCATAGAAAAGGTGTTTGTGTGGGGGTAGATAGCATAATGGTTCTGCAAAGAGTCTCTGATGCCTGATGATCTTAAGTTCCAAGTTCAATACCCCATACCACCATAAGCCAGAGGTGAGAAGTGTCCCTGAAAAAAATAAAAGAAATTAAAAAAATGAAATAAAATAAAATAAAGCAAGATAGAAAAAAAAGGAAAAGAAAAGGAAAGAAAGGGTTTTGCCCCATGTCATAAGCTGTATAACTGGGAGCAAAGTAAACACTATTCAGACCACTTCTGGAAAGATTTTGCAAAGAGATAAACTACTTTCATCTCAATATTTCCTCTTTTAAAGATTTTTTTTTAATTACAAAGGGAGATAAGAGCATCATTCATTTCTGGCATGTGAAATACTGAGGTTAGATCTTGGGATCTCATTCATCCAAATCCTGTGCTCTAGTAATCATCTCTTCTACACCTGATGTCAATAATTTCAGTGTCAGCATTTTTAAGATTGTGATCAATATCTTTAATACCAAAGACCAAACACCAATTGCAACATTCCAAATTTATGATCGATTTCTTGGCATAACTTTAACCTACATACTCTATTTCTAGGAGTTCTACTTTCTTCCTTTTCATGTGACTATCAATTTTAAAGTGTTAACAATTGGGTCAACAAAACTTATAGAGAACTCTGTATTCTAAATGAAATTTATTTCAAGTTCTGGAGAGAAAAGCAAAGAATTTATCAAAACTACAGACAGAATGAGATATAAAGATTAGTTAGTTAAATGGATAAATTAATATGTAAATTTTAAAAATTAATAACAATATCCATGGTCTTTTCTATGCTAGCATAACATTAAAATAACTGAATGAACTGAATACTTGTTAATATAGAATACTATATTTCTATTATATGTTTTAAAAAGTGGCATTAAAGCTTCTTAATAACTCAGGTAGAGGGGGCAAAGTTCCAGGCTGTTTGTGTAGAAACATTTGCAGTGCAGTTCCAATCAAGAAAAGAGTTTTAATTACTTTAAAAATAACAAAGGGGATATTAAAGAAATTAAAGATGAGTAAAAAATAATATAATGTTAAATCTGCCTATATTGATACTTTTTTTTTTTCCTCCAGGGTTATTGCTGGGCTCGGTGCCTGCACCATGAATCCACCGCTCCTAGAGGCCATTTTTTCCCCTTTTTGTTTCCCTTGTTGTTGTAGCCTCATTGTGGTTATTATTATTGCCATTGTTGATGTTGTTTGTTGTTGGATAGGACAGAGAGAAATGGAGAGAGGAGGGGAAGACAGAGAGGGCGAGAGAAAGATAGACACCTGCAGACCTGTTTCACCGCCTGTGAAGTGACTCCCCAGCAGGTGGGGAGCCAGGGGCTCGAACCGGGATCCTTACGCTGGTCCTTGCGCTTTGCGCCACATGCGCTTAACCCACTGCGCAACCGCCCGACCCCCTATATTGATACTTCTAAGGAGCAGAGTGTTCACTCAGGCTACTGAAAAAAATGCAGCTGTCTGGTGTGGTTCTGAAACCTACAGAGATTTGATTGACTTTTCACCAAAAATTCAATGATCCTCAGGGATCCCCAAGGTAGAGCAGGCATTTAGAAGAGAAAGGTACATTTACAATAAGATTTCATGTCCTTCTAAAGGATGTGACGTGGGTTTGTCTTCATCTCTAAGAGTGAAAAGTAAATGTTTCTCATGCTGGAAGAACAGAAGCTCCAAACAAACACTGCCCACATCTTTGCTCTAATCTAGGGAGCATGACTCTTGATCAGGCATTCTCAATCAAGCTATGAACTGCTGCTTATCAGAAAGCAACTCAGCTTCAAAATCGAATGGAAGAAGGATGTAACATTATCATCAAGTCTTTCTCTCTAAATACCACATCTAAGCACCTCTTATCATCCATCTCAGTTATTAAATATAGCCTCTGAGCAGCCAGTGTAACAATCCCTGTGGAATAATATTCCAAATATCATGTGTCAGAGAGTAGCTTGCAACCTTAGTCGATTTCCTTCCTCAGTTGTTTCAGAAATTAGAAGAAACTAGATCAGCTATATCATTAAATATCAACCAGTTTAAATGATAGGCCCTTCCCAATTTCTAAAATCATGCTTAGCCCAAAGATATGCATATTGAGCATTCCCTCAATGAAATATGTCAGGATTCATTGTTCCCTGTAACCTGTGATCAGGTAGGAATCGAAACTAAATAAAGACACAGCATTGTACTCAATAGACTCTATAGCAAAATGCCTGTGCTTGAATCCAAACTCTGCTACCTACTTGCTGTGTGACCTGAGAAAAGTTTATCAACCCCTCTCTATCTCAAATTCCCCACCTAAAAGTCAGAATGATGTCTGCATGTTTTACTTCCATAATTAAGTAGCTTCAGAAATGAGAACATAAAGCTATATCTACAGTATGGGAAACAGCCAATAAAAGAATATGGGGAAAGAATGAAGCCTTTTACTCTCTTTAATATCGGGCTGAGGGTAAGGGATTAAGAAGGAGAGAGAGAGAGGCTGTCAAATTCAATCAACCACCTTTGTCAGGAGGTTAATAAATCAAGCAGCAAAGTTAATACCCCTACTTTGCTTCTTTCATGGTTTTATTCTGTCTTCTAGTTAGACTGTGCTTTTGAGTAGCTGCAGAATTTCCTGGAGTGCCCCTGCATCAATGTGGCTCTCCCTCACCCATGCCCACAGGCAAATGGACAACTGATGGTCTGCACAGTCTGGGGACTGACTCCCACTGGTGTCAAATCCCCACCACCAGCAAGAAGTACATCAAACATGCAGCAGGAATACCACCACCAGCATCCACAGCAGACATCTCCCACACAGCATCTTATTTCTGCCTGCTGAGGCTGAACTTGACCTGAGAGTTCACCTTAGCTGACACTTTATCCATCAATCAGAGATGGCTTAGCTAGATAAAAGACATTCCACTCTCAGTTTGCCTTTCATGTCACTCTGGCCCCAATCTGTGTGCCTTGCCTCCTATAGCAGTCCCAAACTGTATTGTGGCGGAAAAATAGAACTGCTCCTTTCCAGTTTTTTACTTTTCTTTCTATTACTTTTTATTGCCACCAGTCTTATTACTGAGGCTTGATACCTACATGATGAATCCACTGATACTGGTAGAATTTTTTCTTTTTTTTCCCTCCCCTTTCTTTTTTAACTACTTAGGACAGAAAGAAATTGAAAGGGGAGAGGAAGACTAAAAAGAGACAAGGAGAGATACCTGCAGATCTGCTTCACCATTCATGAAGCTTTGCCCCTGCAGATGGGGAGCAGGGACTTGAGCCCAGGTTGTTGTGCATGGTGGCATGTGCAGTCAAGCAGGCATACCCAATGCTCAACCTCCTCTTTTACATTTTTCTTAGGAATATCCTTCTCTCTTCTCCAACTTCTAAGGCACAGTTGAAAATTCTTTCTTTTCCAATAACCTATTCATTCACAGAAACATGGCTCATCCCTATATTCAAACTATAATAACGACTAGTATCTTAATTACTCACTTAGCTACCAACAAACATAGTTTTCTCATGAATACCTAACTTTTGTGAATATGATTTTTTTTCTCTCCAAGTAAATCACCAAACCCATAGAAGATAAGGTGTCTATTTTATGTACTTTCCTCAAAGACCAACACAGCAACAAGCACCTGCTAGTCACTTTGAATATTAACAAATTTGATATGGTTGAATAAATCTTGAGAATTTTCAAGCACATAAATTCATAATCAGTTACAAAAAGGAGGCTTACTTTAGGAACTCTGAAATGGAAAATGTCTAATTCTTGAAAGCTCTCCTTATTTTATCCTCCCCCAATTTATTTTTTGGACAAGCTGCAAAGTGACTTTAATAGTCACCATTCCTTGTTGATAGCAAGACACAAAATAATGAATATTTTAAATAAGCTATTTTCTTCAGCTGATGGGATGAGATTCCGTCAGACCACAGGAGTCCACCTTCACCTGCATTTTTAAATTTTTTCATTATCTTTATTTATTTATTAAATAGAGACAGAGAAAAATCAAGAAAGAAGGGAAAAATAGAGAAGGAGAGAGACATAGAGACACCACTCATGAAGCTTTCTCCCTACAAGTGGGAACTGGGGGCTTGAACCTGAGTCCTTGTGTATTGTAACACGTGTGCTCAACCAGGCATATCACCACCCACACAGCCCCTTTACCCTGGATTTCTTTTTTTTTATTTCTTTATTTGGAGATTAATAGTTTATAGACAATAGTAAAATACAATAGTTTGTACATGCATAACATTTTCACATAACAATACAACCCCCACTAAGTCCTCCTCTGCCATCATCTTAACCTGGATTTCTATTAAGACATTTACAACCTATTGTTTTGTATATTGATATCCACTGCTTTTCTTTGCTGTACTTGTAATATTAACAATCTAACCTTGTCTCTCCCTTTCTCAAGTCAATCTTAGCACCTACTTTGGGAATAGAGAGGTTACACACACACACACACGCACACACGCAGAATGAGTAATAGAATCAAATAAGAAATGGACTATCTATATTCTCTTCCACTTCTTCAAAGCTTTCTTCCTCTCCTCTACCTCTTTTTAAGCACAACTAGAAAATAACACAATTGAAGGAAATGGAATCAGATATTTAGCACTTTCCTAGTCTTACTTGATAGCTTAACAAACATATTAGTTTTCAGTGTGCATGATATACCATGATACCATTGAAAAGACACTTTTATTTATTTATATATATATTGCCTCCTGGATTTTTCATCGATCTGGGTGCCTGCACAAGTCTACCACTCCCAGAAGCCATTATCCTTTTCCTTTTGATAAAGGATGAGAGACAGAAACAGAGAGGAGGATAAAAACCAATAAGCAAACAAACACAAGGAGAGTTATCATAGTCCCGCTCCTCCACTTCTGAAGCTCTGACCCTGTAGGAATGAGATCCCAAATGGTGACTGAGAGCTCAATCCAGGTCCTCAGGCGTGTTTACGTTTATACTCCACCACCTGAGTCACCACATGGCCCAACACAAAACATTTTTTTAATTTATTTTTTATTTAAGAAAGGATAAATTAACAAAACCATAGGGTAGGAGGGGTACAACTCCACACAATTCCCACCACCCAATCTCCATATCCCATCCCCTCCCCTGATAGCTTTCCCATTCTCTATCCCTCTGGGAGCATGGACCCAGGGTCATTGTGGGTTGCAGAAGGTGGAAGGTCTGGCTTCTGTAATTTCTTCCCCGCTGAACATGGACGTTGACTGGTTGGTGCATACTCCTAGTCTGCCTCTCTCTTTCCCTAGTAGGGTGGGTCTCTGGGGAAGCAGAGCTCCAGGACACATTGGTGGGGTCTTTTAAACTTTCAGTCTTCAAATGATTTACAAATGGGAATAAGAAAAACTCTAGCAATAAACTTGCAACAAGATGGGGAGCCAGGCAATGGCACACCTGGTTGAACGCACACACTACAGTGTACAAAAACCCAAGTCCAAGCCCCTGGTCCCCACTTGCAGGGGGAAGCTTCATAAGCAACGCTGCACTGTCTCTCTCTGTCTCTCTCCCTCTTTCTTTCCCCTTCCCTCTCAATTTCTTTGTCTCTATCCAAGACAAATTACATAAATTAATTTTTGAAAACAGTATGTAGTATTTCTAAATGGCTAGGACATCGAAGGCATTATGATAAGTAGATTTCATTTATTTTACATAACACTGTGAAATATCTACTGTTGTTGGTCTCTTATATTACAGATAATTGATGCTAAGTAGTGAAAGGACTGCCCCAAGATCACACAACATGGGATAGGATTTCAAACCCACTTGAGTTATTTTCACGTCCATTTCTCACTCACCACACTCTAACAGATGCTATTCTAGAAAAATGGGGTCCGACTGACATATGAACAGTTTAGACATTAAATGCACTAGATGTCAGAGGAGGCAGAAATCATAATGGCATATAAAGTAGTGCTAAAGTGAAGTGATTTGAGCATTTGGTTCATTATCCTCCAAGAAACTATTTTGTGAATATGCCCTTTTATTTTTGGTCTGAGAAGCATCCCACTGTGGCCACCCTGCAGACTACCAAAAAAAACTGTATTAGAAATAATAATCATAATGAGCAATTCATACTGAGAATACTAAGTGAGTGTACATGCAAACTCCCTTCTGTGGGTTAAATGAGGACTTCTAGATTTTGTATTTTTCTCATTGGCAAAGTCCACCATCTGGTGAATTCTTAGCTTTCAAGTATGAAGAGAAATAATTGTTTATTCCTTAAAGTTAATAATGTGCAATCCCCAAACTGATTTGCATAGCTATCATTATAAATATTCATTCATCACCAGTCTAAGATAAAAGATGCTAAAATTATAATAAAAGTTTGGCTTTTATTACAAATGGCTGCTTTGTAACCCTCAAAGTTGACTGAGAACAAAATAAACATGGAAGAACTCAGATTCAAGGCAGAGACAGGTTCCAGATGCCATTATTTATGCACCTAGATGCAGGCACGCTTCTCCATTATACATGATGATTCCTATAGCTTGAAACAACCTAGGGCTATTTTTATGTCACTTGCAACAAAAGGAGCCCTGATAGGGGGCCGGATGGTAGTGTAGTGGAATAAGTGCACATGGTGCAAAGCACAAGGACCCGTGTAAGGAATCTGAATCCAGCCCTTGGCTCCCCACCTGCAGGTGGGGTCACTTTACAAGCAGTGAAGCAGGTCTGAGGGTATCTATCTCTCCCCCTCTGTCTTCCCCTCCTCTCTTGATTTCTCTCTGTCCTATCCAACAACAATGACAGCAATAACAACAACAATGATAAACAACATGGCCAACTAAAGGGGAAAAAAATAGCCTCCAGGAGCAGTGGATTCATAGTGCAGGCACAAAGTCCCAGCAATAACCCTAAAGGCAAACAAAAAAAAAAGAGTCCCGATAATCACTTCCTTACCTCAAGAGTGAAGTTACATTCCACATATTAATGTTTTCACATTAATTGCAGTAAAGAGCCTGCTGTTATACAGAACCCACATTGTCTTGGCGTGATCTATACAAGTCATTTGGACTTTGTCCATGCCTTAACCTACCTCTACCTCAACCAATCCAAAAGGGGGGAAAACACTACTGATATACATTCTGGTGTGTTTTGGACATGCAGACTAGTTGGAAATAGAGTCAAATAGCATCTGCTAGGAGACATAATCTTAAAAGGTATCCATTTATTTATAAGCTCCTAGTCATGTAAGGCTGTCAATCATCCTTAATATGTCAAGCTAGAATTTTTCAGCTATTATCAATTGCACTAAAATCCTAATTTTCAAAATACCAAACTATGTTATAAGGAGTAAAGTCCAATTTCATTAGCAAGAGGTCATTAAAGAAAACTAGAGTTAACTTAGACATTTTGGGGAAACTATGTTAATCTTTCATATTTAAAATAGTGAGAAATAATTGACCTATGGTTGGCATTGCAAGGGGGTGGTCTTATGTTTTGCAATTTATTTTACTTGTCACTTCATTATTTCTGCAAACACAGTAAATTAGAAAAATTAAAACTATAATATCAGTAGGTGATGTAAATGTGTGTCTTTCAAATTCTGCTGAGCCATTTACAAAAAAAAAAGTAGTTTTAGTGATAAGCTAGCAGGAAAATTAATTTTACCTGTAAAATTTTAGGGCACACACTAATGAAAAATCATTGGTTCAAAGCCTTTGGGGTCTTTTGATTCTTTTATTAGTTTCTCTATATTATTAGCATTACTTTAAAAATTGCTATCAGAGAGGCATAACAATCTAATCCATCATTTTAAGTTTTAGCAGTCTCAGTGGCAACTGAACAGGGAGCTATTATGAACTGAATTATATCTCCTGAAATGTTATATGCTGAAATCCCAATCGCCAATATGATGGCATTTGGAGACAGAGCCTTCGGGAGTTAATTAGGTTCAGATGAGTTGCTTGGGGTGAGGTGCTCATGATAGGAATTGTGGCGTTATGAGAACAGAAAACTTGTTTCCTTTCTCTCCACTATGGCACCAAATCACCCAGCACCTTGACCTTGGGCTTTTCAGGTTCCTGAACAGTGAGAATCAAATTCTTGTTGCTAAAGTCACTCGGCCCATGGTATTTTGTCATGGCAGTCTGACCTGACTACTACAAGTACAGGAGTAAGGAGTCTGGATCCAGCTCTTGGCTCTATATAATAGCAACTGAGCTAACTTAAGACAAATCAGACAGTTCAACTTTTTCACAGGCTTTTCATTTTATTATTTTTCCTCTACTTTGTTAAACGCAGATGTTTATGTTTCACAAGAAACTTTGGAGGGGAGAAGGGCATAGAGACAGTAAAGCCGATTTCACTGACTCTTGCCTTGGTTGCTTAACACTTAATAACGAAATCCTCACTGAGAAATCTACTGCCCAAATATTTGATGGGAACCAAAAAGATCGCTCTCTCTCTCCCGCCTCTCCCTCCCTCCCTTCTCTCTCTCTCTCCTTCCTCTCCTTTCTCTCCATCCTCTCTCCTTCCCTCTCCCCACCTCCATCTCACACACACACACCTTTCACTCCATTCGTACCATTTTAGGAGCCTTCTGTTGGCAAAAACCACGTAGAAAAAGGATCACATTAAAATATATGGTCAAAAGGTTTCAGCACAGTCATGTCAATACCCTGCCAAGAATGTAAGCTTCCAAAGTTCCCAAGGAAGCATCACCTAAGGTGTCAAAGCAACATAGCAGTGGTGGGAAGAATATAAAATCAGGTATGGGACATTAAAATGACTCTCCTGGGTAGTGTATTTGCTTGGTCATGCACAGAGCCAAGGTTCAAGCCCAGTCCTTACTGCACTAGGGAAAGCTCCAGTGTTGTGGTGTCTTTCCCCCTCTCTCTATCATCTCTATCTCTATCTAAAAAAGTCAGCCTGTGGTAGGTAAGCCCCAGAAACAACAACAAAAAGGTTATCAAGAAGTCTGGGTGAAATTTTATGACAGCATAGATTTATAGCGTTCATACATAGCTCAGAGTATTAGTGAGCCCCTGCTTGGATCCTAAATTAAGTCTTGATAACCTACCACATGACAAGGAATTTATAGAATAAAAGAAGAATTCAAGAAAAAAAAACAGGAATTCCTATGACCACATTCATCCACCCATAGTTGGTCACTAACATAGCTGTCTTATCAAAATTGCAAGGTGTGTAATGCCTTACCTATCTGGATAAGGATTAACTATTGTTCTTGTTTTGTTTTTTTTTAAATATTTATTTTATTTATTTATTTCCTTTTGTTGCCCTTGTTTTTTATTGTTGTAGTTATTATTGTTGTTGTCGTTGTTGGATAGGACAGAGAGAAATGGAGAGAGGAGGGGAAGACAGAGAGGAGGAGAGAAAGACAGACACCTACAGACCTGCTTCACCGCCTGTGAAGTGACTCCCCTGCAGGTGGGGAGCCGGGGCTCGAACCGGGATCCTTATGCCGGTCCTTGTGCTTTGCGCCACCTGCGCTTAACCCGCTGCGCTACAGCCCGACTCCCTGTTCTTGTTTTTAACTTCCTTCTAGTCTTTTGTTTGGATTGAAATACTTTCACTGAGGATTCAACTATACTGAAACTCTTGCTTCAGTGAATCAATAATTTTGTTTGTTTATCTGCTTATTCCAGTTACAACTGAGTTTCTTGCACTTGCAACCAAAAGTTTACTAAATGATTTGAAATGTATAGATAAAAATGGCAGAAGTATACTTACCAAATGTTAGCCATTAATCCTAATAAAAATAATGATACTATTGATGATTGCTATTTTACTCATGGGTAACTCCTATTTTTCTAAATGTTAGTATTTATATCATAATTATAAAGTTAAAAACAGTTAAGGGATTATTTTAATTGCTCAGGATGGCTATGTTATATTAGTGTCAGGCATTTTTCTGCAGTGCTTCAAACTACAGCACCCCAACTATATTTTTCAGCAAATGACCAAAACAGTACCATATACACCTACCTTTACTTTGAGGTTCAGTTAGACTAGAACATTTAACAAGACTGGCAATGGTACTGAAAATTCGGTGATTGAAATACCATATATCCATGTCTAAAAGTAACCCATGAGCAAACAACAATGGAAATGGATGTAAAGGACTTCTTACAAGTGGTATAGAAAGGTAAAATTATTTTTGTAAATAGGAACTCACCCATTAATTAAAAACAACCTTACAATGCCTAAAAGTTCCTAGTGCATGTCACAGTTCCCATTTCTATTTCCCTTTCATTTCTCATTCCTACTTTACTTCCCTTTACTCAACCAATGCTGTCCATGATACATTTTATATGATAAATCACTCTGCTTAAGAGTCAACACATCAGCATTTTCTCCAGGTTCAACTCAGAACAATTATCAGCACAATTTATACCCTAAGGTTTCTAAAATCAAACTCAATTCTCATCAACATTAAGAAATGTTCAGGATTCCTAAAATAAACTCTACAGACTTTCTCAAGTGCAAGTATTTTCCAACAAAGTAGCTATATTTATTACTATAATAGTGTCACAATCAAGATGCTAATGCTGCCACTAGAGACCTCCATATACAAAAGAAAATGTCATCCTTCCTATAGACAAAAATGCAAAATGCAATATATATATATATATATATATATATATATATATATATATCAAGCTTTAAAAAGATTTAGGAGCTTTGACTTTGTTCCCACAATGTTAAAAAATTCTGCCCATTTTTTCTGAACAGCAATACTGAGAAATTTGATTCACATTATGTTCCTATTGGGGCCGAGTGGTGTCGCACCTGGTTGAGCACACATGTTACAGTGTGCAAGAACCCAGGTTCAAGCCCCCAGTCCCCACCTACAGGGGGAAAGCTTTGTGAGTGGTGAAGCAGGGCTGCAGGTGTCTCTCTATCTCTCCCTCACTCTATCTCCCTCTTTCCCTCTTGATTTCTGTCTGTCTCTATCTAATAAATAAAGACATACCTAAAATAGACCTACTAGCTTTTCACAAAACGGAGACCCCAATCTTCATCTGCAATATTCATGCCTTTAGGTCCACAATTGTCATTAATTTGTTCTGCATTATATCTTAACTCTTTTTCAGCCACTAGGTTCTAGATGGTATCATGATGCCAACCAGACTTCCTTGGGCAGAGGACCCCACTATGTGTCCTGCAGCCCTGCCTCCCCCAGATCCCTGCCCCACTAGGGCAAGAGAGAGACAGGCTGGGAGTATGGATTGACCTGCCAACGCCCATGTTCAGCAGAGAAGCAGTTACAGAAGCCAGACCTCCCACCATCCACACCCCACAATGGGTCCATACTCCCAGAGGAATAAAGAATAGGGAAGTTATCAAGGGAGGGGATTGGATATGGTGCTCTGGGGATGGGCAATGTGTGGAAATGTACCCCTCTTATCCTATGGTCTTGTCAATGTTTCCATTTTATAAATAAATAAAAATTAAAATTTTAACATAATACAAAATAAAAATATTTTAAATATATATTATGTTCCTATTAAAAAGGGAGAGGAGTGAATGTAGGCATCAAACAAATGTTACAAAACTGATAATTATTTCTGCATATTAAAAAATGTCATGGGGAAGAAATGACACAATGATAGGGCATAGGCCTTGCATGTGTAAGACACCCCTCGCCCCAGTTCAGTTTCTGGCACCACACAGGCCAGAGATGAGTAGTACTCTGGGGTCTCTTTCTCTATATAATAAAAATAAGTAAATTGGGTGGGGGTGTAGATATCATAATGGTTCATGCCTGAGGCTCCAAAGTTCCAGGTTCAACCCCCTGCACCACCATAAGCCAGAGTTGATCAGTGCTCTGGTTATTAAAAAAAAAAAAAAAAAAAAAAAAACCTGTAAATCAATTCTTAGCCACTTTCCTTTAAAAGTTTTTTGAAACCAGAGCTGAAATATTTTATAGGTGCCACTGATTTACATAAAAATAAGTCATAGTTACTAAATAAACTCTGAACTACTACTACCTTATATACTAAAAGAAAAACTAGGCATTGACCAGTTCTTATAATGTTATATTTACCTAATTCTACCTAAAAACACACTCCCAAAATGTTACCTAATAATTACTTGTATTCTCAACTAAATGACCTATATAGAGTTCAGAAAGTCAGTTTTTAATTTATTCTGCTGCTACTTTTATAAATATATGTGTGTGTGTGTGTGTGTGTGTGTGTGTGTGTGTGTGTGTGTGTGTGTGTGTGTGTGTATGTATGTCTTACTATTTGGTCATTAAATTAATGGATAACGTTTTCCTACAAAGCAATACATCCAAGTCAAACAGATACTTATGTCTAAGAATTCACTTCAGAAACATCAACTGAAATTTAAATTTTTCCAAAATGTAAGATATGACTAGTAATGAACGATAACTAGTTGATTTGCCTATAAGATAAGCATATTCTCAACTGAATCAAAAAGTAGTTTTACTATGCAGAAATTAAGCTTACTTAATAATTCTCTTTTATCCTGAATTTATTACTATTTACAATTATTAAAAAGACTTTGAGAACAATAATTTGTGTCACAAATTCATTTGGGACATAATCTCATATATAAATTTAGCTACACAGTCACTCTTTTTTTTCCCTACTATCATAAAGCTTCAGTCTTTTCTGTCAACTGATTACAACTTTCAAAACTCTTTAAAATAAAATATGGCAATTACTGAAAAGAGTCATTAACTTGCTATATAGTTTTCTGGTCAAGCATCAACAGTAGTTGGGGCACTTAGCGAAGAATATTATAAGAGTACCCATCAGTAAACCGTACATACTATGAACACTCCTACAATCTAAGTACAATCTTCATATATAGAACATGTTCAAGGAGATAACATCTTCATGTCTCAAATTTAATAATGAGGTGTTATAGACTTAGAATATAGTTATGTAGATTTAGCTAATCACAATGATAGTACTCTTTCTAGTCTTCTTTCCTCTTCATATCTACTTCTGATGTATTTCCACATGCAGTATCCCTCAAAAAAAAACATCTGGCCACTGACCTGAACTTTCTGAAAATAAGATACTTCAGTTATCGTGATAATAGCAGTATTTATTTTTGTCTTTAAGATAACCGGGCACTATTCATTATCAAATCCCTTCCAGTGAAAGCTAAACTTTTCCTCCACTAAGTTTGGGACTGAGCCTATATTTCTTTATTTTTCAACAAGTCATTCATTTAATTCTTCCCCCACACACACACTGATTACAAATGGTTTCAAGAGCTGTCTAAATACATTCATGAATTCAAACAACTTAGCCTCTAAGTTTCTCTTAGTTTTAACCCTGGGGTCTGCAGATCTACTTTTAAGAATCAGATAAAGTGCATATAAACATGTACACACAATTTTACATATAATGTCTGTAACTACTTTGGAAAATAATTTTCTTCAAACTCACTGACTTTAAAAAAAAATATGAAAAGGATGCTCAGTCAAGGGAATAACTTAATCTCTTTGGGTTACATGTACCTAAGCTTCAGTGATGGATATACCCTGAAAAATAATTAAAATCAGCCAACAGTACATGCATAAATTTCCACAAAATCTAAGGAGTTAAAAAATAGTCTCATTAAGAACTAATCAAGGCCCCACCTGCAGGGGGAAAGCTTCACAAGTGGTGAAGCGGGGCTGCAGGTGTCTCTGTCTCCCCCTTTCCTCTCAATTTCTGGCTGTCTTATCCAAATAAATAAAGATAATTTAAAAAAGAAAAAAAAAAAGAACTAATCAAGGAACATTATATGTCTAAAAATATTATAACATTATATATAAACACTGTGTATAAATATGTTATAGATATATATGTATTTATTTGCCACCAGGGTTATACTGGGTTCGATGCCTTCAAGATAAATCCACCACTTTCAGTGGCCAGTTTTTACTTATTTTCTCTTCCTTTCTTTTACTTGATAGGACAAACAGAAATTGAATGGGAAAAGGAAGATAAAAAGAAATAGGAAGAAACACTAACAGCACTGCTTCACCATTTATGAATCTTCCCTCATGCACGTAGGGACCAGGCTTGAACCTGGATCTTTGCACATGGTAATGTGTGCACTCTTCTGGGTGCAGCACCACCTGGCTCCACATTATAGTTTTTATTATTATCTAATTGCCGATGGTCAGCAAATATTTGAAATAATTCAGCATATCAGCTGAAAAACTGCATTTTAATTCTACAGTACACTCTAAAGATCTTTCAAAACACGCTAACCTGTTTTTTCAAAAGCCACCATGATGACATTTTGCTTTGTGTATCTATCCATGGTAGAAAACATCAATGTTTAAAGGTACAATTCTTAGCAACATATTCAGTTCATACTGAGAACTTTTGTAGATCTACATGACAAATGTTTGCAAGCAGAATTATTTGCTAGGGTCCAGAAGTTTGGAGGATGGATTTTCTTCTCTACCTCAAGTACATCAACTCTGTTTTAAAATTAAGACTGCTGGTGAATTAATTGAAGCCCAGTGGCTGACATTCTGTCAAAACAATCTGCAAACGTTTATTTTGCTGCTACAGTTGAGTTGAAATCAGTCCCTACTGAGATACTGACAATGCTATAATGTTGATTCATGCTTTTTTAGCTTCAAAAATTAATAACCGTTAACTTTTGTTTTTTAAATCATTTTGGAGTTGCCAGCAGTGTGCAATCTCCAACTGGCTCTAAATAAAACACTTCATGATTTAACTTGTTCCTAAAAGCAAGAAGACGTTTCTCTGTCTCTGTGAAACTTTAATCCTAACTGGTTTCTCATGCAACAAAGTGGAGTTAAAGATAGTACCACTGTCCTTTATGCCCAAGTAGAAAGGAGACTTTATAGTCTATCTGTATGGAAGTCAAAATCTAAAACTATAGTGATTTTTGTCCACCATATATGTACTTTAAATTGAAGATATCTTACTAGAGCCATTACTTTTCCAAATTACAAACTAATCCTTTACTCTAATGTGCTTTCATTCAAAATTTTAATCAGAAGGGACATATCCATACAGACTTGAAATATCTCTAGAAAAGTTCATGCTATGTTTTTAAATTTGTGGGCTTTGTATTTTAATTAAAAACTTTGTTTCTTTTACTGTAAGAAATTCTCCTTTCCAAACAACCAAGCTGAAACTTCATGCAAAGAATGTGTGTTTCCTATACCTCATATCTCTCATCCTTAAAGTTCATAGAAGCCAATCTGCAAAGAAAGAATGTTTTCTTGCTTCTGTGGAATGTCTAGATCAAGATCAAAATCTAGATAAAGGCTTTGTAACACATGGTTCTGTATTTCTCCATGTAAGTATGACCAATTTTCATCCATTCCTTTCCGTTTTTTTGCCATGACCACACTATGACATAATTATGTAACCCAATCAATCGCTTTGTTTTGTTTTTTCTGGGAAACCCAACTCAAGCCAATTATAAAATTCAGAATATGTTCTTATTGACTCCACTTTGACCTTGACAAGGCAAGAACTATTCATCCTGTGAATCTGGATAGGTCAGCTCTGTAAGATTCTATAATATTTGGTGAGTCTTGAGTTTGATGCTATTGGTAACAGAATACTGAAAAAAAAATAAAAGAAGAATTCTGTGGGAAAGGGAGGTACCTACAGAGTCAGCCAAATTTCCATTCTCAAGATTCAGACAGTCATTGTTTGGCTTGATAATTTAAATAAAATCAAACATACTATTATTTAATATGTTTGGCACATCCACTCTCACTTCTATAGCCTGAATAACCAAGTGTTGACTGTGAACAAGCAAAGTAGCTATAGTCTATGATCCTATCAGCTTTAGTTGACTCACAAATCATAAATATTTATTGTGTGTCAGAATTGCACACACATCATAGGGCTCTGAGTGGGCTCACTGTTCATAAAGGAGAAATCCACATGGAAACAGATAATCACAGTACTTATTTTAAGCACTTCGAACTTATTCTCTCATCCAGTAAACAACTATCAGGTACCTTCTTGCATTGTTCCCCTACTAGATACTAAACTCAGAGCTATAACAGAATATGCAGAACACAGGGCATGAATGTTGTAAGAAGAGTGGGAGGACCATAAAAAAATAGATATGTAATAAATTGTGAATAGCCCTATGTCTTTAGATAAGGCTTTAGACTTTATCCTATGGAACCAATAGGGAAGTACTGAGGCCTTGAGCAAGGAGTGCTTCAGAAAGCTGTTCAGGGCAGTGCCATAGTTGGGGGGTGGAGAAGGGTGAGTATTCAGTAGTTTGTACCACAATTAATGCATCTGTAAAGTTGTGATTAGTAGTTGCAGACACCTACTCACACTGGTTGCTCTTTGCACCTAAGTATCTTTGTTCTCTTGGCTGCACAAACTTTGAGAATGCTCTCTGCTTCCAGCAACCTGTGGTGAGGCTACCTTGCTTTAAAAGACAAAGGAGAGAGGCAGAGAGATAGTGTTCCAAGCAGGAAGCATGCCTTGCCACACAGGTGGCCCAGGTTCAAGTTCTAGCGCCACATGGAAGGTGCTATGGCATCTGAGGAAGCTCTAGCCACTGTACAGTCCCTCTCTTTCTTTCCCTCTCTCTTTCTCACTATAACTGAATGAAAAACTGTGTGGAGTGGTGAAATCAAACATGTGTGAGGCCATGAAAGAAAAATAAGATTACTCAGCATTTCTTTTGCAACTCTGAACACATATCCACCGCTTCTACTTAATCTGACAACATCTTTTGTTTGAGGGCGAGAGGTCATCACAAGGGCTTCAGTGCATTAGGCTAACTTTTCAGAAAGACAGAGATAGAGAGATTCAAAGAGAAAGACACCACTATAGTGCTTTAAAGGACAGAATAGAAACAGGGCTGTGTCCATGACAAAGCCAGCATAGTTTCCAAATGAATTATCTTACCAGCACAATTACTTTATTTTCATTAATCCATCTTCACCTACCAAAAAAAAATTTTTTTAACTAGCTGGTGGTGCTACTGTTGGTGTTGATGGCTTAGGAAGGCAATCCAAAGAGCATAAACTTAATTTTTCAAACGTATTTGCAGCTTACAATTATGTGCATTCTACAGCTTTTATTCATTAGCAGTCATACTAAAATATTTTTATTTTATTTACTTTAACTTAGTTTATTTATTTATTTATGACCACAGTTAACAGTGAGGCTCAGTGCCTACATAACAAATCCAAATGGCTCCCAGCAGCCATTTCTTTCTTTCTTTCTCTCCCTCTCTCTCTCTCTCTCTCTCTCTCTCTCTCTCTCTTTGATGGAAAATAGAGAAATTTAAAGGGAAGGGGAAGGGAGAGAGAAGGGAGGCAGGTGGTGGCACACCTGATCAAGCACACATGTTACAGTGCTCAAGGACCTGGGTTCAAGCCCCTGGTCCCCACCTGAGGGGGAAAGTTTTGCAAGTGTTGAAGCAGTGCTGCTGGTGTCTCTCTGTCTCCCTTCCTCTCTATCTCCCCCTTCCCTCTCGATTTCTGGCTGTCTCTAACCAGTAAGTAAATAAAGATAATAAAAAAATTTTAAAAAGAGAGGGAGAGAGAGAAAAATGAAGTTTGCTCCCTGCTGAAGAGGAGCAAGGACTTGAACCTGGATCCTTGCACATGGTAATGTGTGGGTTCAACCCGATGCACCACCATCCAGCTTTAAAAATGCTTTAGGCTTTTTTTTTTATTATTATTTGTTGAAAGCAAAATCCAAGGCAGTTCCTTAACAAGGAAACACCTGAGCAGTATTTTTTAGGTCTGATCATGCGATTCACAAGAACTAAAACACAAATTATCATGTACCTGATCACCCAAGGCTTAGAGATGGGGTGTCAGGAACCTATATTTTTACATTACATGTTATAAATTAGACTGGTTTAGTAAAACCTCATTGGAAGCTGACCCAATGAGTCCCCTATAAGCAAAGCAGCAATAAACATGTATTTTTCTTTCCAATACTTCAGTAGAACTTGGACAATCACTTTAAGTAATTGCCACCCATTTAATGTTTACTGAAACAGTTTACAACTAATTCACATGCCATTTTCTAAATGCTTCAGGCTTACTTGGCTTTCCTGCTGCTGCACATTAAACAGTGTGTTAACTATTAATAAAGAGTAAAGAAAAATCAGAATCTGGAGGTCCTTTTAACAGTTAAAGGGGCTGCCAACTAGCATGATTTGTAATTAGTAAAATGCATATGAGCTCATGGTGGCAGCATTCACCAAGACCTTATGGTCAGTGTTGTAAAGCAAGAGCAGGCATTAATAGGCAACCTGCTCTCTGAAATAAGTAAATCACATCCTTCTTTGTCCCCAGTCAATCAGAAAATACTATTTTTGCAGGTAGCAATGGGTATTTGTGAGACAGCTTTGTTCATTAATGAACTCAAAGATATAAATGAAAAGTAAAAGAGAATTGCTACAAATAACTACAAATAACTACTACGTAGTAATGTTAATTGCCCAGTGCAGATAAGGAAGGGGAAATAATCCAGAGTTCACAATATGCAATAAAGGAAAGGTGTCCCTTCCCTTACAAGTTACTTAAATATAGGGAAGAAGTCCAGATAATGTGGAACAGGGAAGGACCACTTTAGTTCTCACTTTAAAGTCTAAGAAAAGTTTGGTTACCATTGTCTCAGCTGGATTTTTTGTTTGTTGGTTTGTTTTTTGCCTCCAAGGTTATTGCTAGGGCTCGGTGCCTGCTTTATGAATCCACTGCTCCTGGAGGCCACCTTTTCCCATTTTTTTTGTCCTTGTTATTATTGTTATTGCTGTTGTTGTTGGGTAAGACAGAAATCAAGAGAGGAGGGGAAGATAAACCAGAGGAAAGAAAGACAGACACCTGCAGACCTGACTCACCTGCTTGTGAAGCTACCCCCCTACAATTGGGGAACCGGCTCAAACCCAACTCCTTAGGCCAGTCTTTGAGCTTCATACCATGTGCACTTGGCCCACTGCCACCGCCCAGTCCCCAGAGCTGTTTTTAATAGGTAAACTATGGGGAAAAAATACCAAGAAACTAAATTACCTTTTAGTTTGAGGAACAAAGTCAGCTGCAAACACTCTGATAGGGTGACAGAGGATTACCTGAAACTCTAAGTATCATATTGCATTTCTGTGAACATGACCACTACATACATACCATTTGTGCTAAATTTTGTTAAAAATGAGCACGAAACTTTTCTTTTCTCCCTCAAAAAAGCATAACTTGAATAATCAATCTACTCCTCTCAGATCTATTTTCCCATCTCCTTCTAGCATTTATCTTTTCCTCCATTCTTCTGCTAAATTTGCAGGTTATTATCTGCAGTGTGCCTCAAGTTGGTGAGATGCATGACTCAAGATTGCTACCACATTTGTAGGAGACATTAAGGCAAGGGAAAATAAGATCTGATGAAAATTACTTTAGAGTGAGAAAAAGACTGGCACAGCCTGATTTTTATACTTTTCCTTTTGACAGATGGTAAAGCTCATTTATAATAGAATGTATTGTAAACACCAGAAAGATGATTACTATAAAAAGTGCAAAAGTTTAAAGAAACATGATGAAGTTTGAAAAACAATCTGTCTAAATTCCATTTACCAAAATCTGTGCTAGAATAGAGTACATGATGTGTCACATCTCCAAAACACCCTTTTCAGCTCTAATATGCCACTATTCTATTCTCCTTCCCAACCTAGTAGCAAACTACTCATCTTGGTGTTTCTAATTTGTTTGGCCTCGTATGTTAACTCTCTTTTCAATCACCAGGTTCCAGATGCCACCAGGATGCTGGCCAGGCTTCCCTGGATTGAAGATCCCACCAATGTGTCCTGGAGCTCAGCTTCCCCAGAGACACACTAGGGTGTGTCCACTTGGTCGATTCCAAATTATATTCCTCCATGAGGATTATTTCTGGAACCATCCGTTCCACCCCGGTTCCATGGCTGCCAGTTCTTAGCAACATTGCCCCGCCAGATATTCGTCGGGACGCGGCATCATCTAAGTTCATTTCCCACGTCTATACTCGACCGGACCTGCCAATATACGCGGATATCTTCACCCACCCTGTTCAACGCTTGACGTCTCGTCACCCAATCTGGTCCCCTACGCCTACACTGAACTTCTCTGTTCCAGTCTCTTGGAAACAGAGTTGGCAGTCAGCTGAGGTAAAGAACAAACACCTTATCACAGACCCCTGCAAGCGTCAACCCGGCTTTGACCTAGCACGTTATGACTGGCCCTCCTCAATCGCTATCGAACAGGCCATGGCCGGTGCGCTGCTATGTTCCATCGCTGGGGAGCCAGAGACAACCCGAATTGCCCCTGCAGCTACAGACAGACTATGACCCACATAGTCAATGACTGCCACCTCTCCAGATTCAAAGGAGGTCTTGAAACTTTACATCAGGCTCAACCTGACGCTGTTGACTGGCTACGGAAGAAGGGCAAACGCTAGAAGAAGAAGGGAAAGAGAGAGGCAGACTGGGAGTATGGACCGACCAGTCAACGCCCATATTCAGCAGGGAAGCAATTACAGAAGCCAGACCTTCTACCTTCTGCAACCCTCAATGACCCTGGGTCCATGCTCCCAGAGGGATAGAGAATGGGAAAGCTATCAGGGGAGGGGGTGGGATATGGAGATTGGGTGGTGGGAATTGTGTGGAGTTATACCCCTCCTACCTTATGGTTTTGTTAATTAATCCTTTCTTAAATAAAATAAAAAAAATAAATTAATTTAAAACAAAAGGTTATACGATGACGGCTAGGGTGTCAGCTGTTGAAGGTCACTATTGAAATACATGGTTTTGTCTAGAAACAGGTTGACCAAAACTATGTTTTAGGACAGAGTACCTACCTACCTTAAAGAATCTCAGTGTCCCTAGGAGTAGAAAGAAACAGCCAGGTGCTAACCAAACAGGTATTAGATAACAAAGAGAATGAGCTAGAGGCAACTCAGTTAGGCTCGAGGCTCAAAGGCCCATTTCTACATACTCCCTTTGCAACAAAGCTTGCTACCTTATATTTTTAAGGGATTTCCACTATTAAAGAATATCTGTGGGAGCCGGGTGGTAGCACAGCGGGCTAAACGCACGTGGCATGAAGCGCAAGGACCAGCATAGGGATCCTGGTTCAAGCCCCTGGCTCCCCACCTACAGGGGAGTCGCTTCACAGCTGGTGAAGTAGGTCTGCAGGTGTCTGTTTTTCTCTCCCCCTCTGTCTTCCCCTCCTCTCTCCATTTCTCTCTGTCCTATCCAACAACAACATCAATAATAACTACAAGAGAAGAGAGAGAGAGAAAGAGAGAAAGAGAGAAAGAGAGAAAGAGAGAAAGAGAGAAGAGAAAGAAGAGAGAAGAAAGAAAGAAAGAAAGAAAGAAAGAAAGAAAGAAAGAAAGAAAGAAATGAAGAAAAGAATATCTGTTACCATTAATACTTCATGGAAGAAATCACTGTAGTCCTAGAATAAGCCAGAGTCAAAGAGTTTTAGATCTGGAACAGACATCTTGAACAAGAAAACCCGGATTCAAAGGCATTCATGTTGGAATGTCCTTTCATCAACCATGAACAGAGTTAAAACTTTTGTTCTTGTCCATTACACTCAGCACACTGCTTTTTCTACCATTAGAACAGGTTTTATCAATAACCTGTTTGGTAACTATAGCTAACACCACTATACAATACATAGGAGAGCTATTATTACAGTAAACCTTAAAAATTTTCATCACAAGGAAAAAATATCTTACTTTTATACTTTTTCTTTTCTTCTTATTATATCTATAGGAAGAGATGGAAGTTAGCACAACCTATTGTGATAATTACTTCATAACATACCTATATATAAACTAAATCCTCATGCTAAAAGCTTTCTGCTTATACAGTAATGTCACTGCTTCTCAATAAAAATGGGGGGAAAATGAGCTGGTTGTTTGCAATTTTTTTAATATTCCCTTTGCTAAACTGCAAAAGAAAATCACTTCTACTTTCAAAAATTCACAAAATTTAATAAGCAGCCCCAAACTCAAACATGTGTTTCCTCTCCACTTCTACAATGTCATTTAATTCTAACTATGAAGTTGAAGTAGAACACCTTACACTATCTTGTGCAAAATAACAAGAGCATCAAACGCCAAGGATAAAGAACAAAGTTGTTAATGTGTCAGACTTATCATAGTAAGTGATATTCACTTCCTCTGCACCTGTCTCCAAATGCCCTATTTCCTACAACCTAGATAACAGGGACACTGGACAGTGGCCAGTTGCCTGAGAGCATGTATCATTTCACTACTTTCCTGCCTCATACATAGCAAAAATGAGCCCCTTAACTTGGCTAACTCAATAACTCATTCAAACTCAGAATGAAGCTTTTTTCTGGTAATATAAATGATTCTTCATGAACATCTAGATATATGAGAGCCCCTGCTCCAAAAAACAAAAATCCAGAATAGATATAATAGCTAGACTAATAAAAATTACTTTTCACTGAAGTTGATCCCTATATAACACTTGCATTAGTGAAGAGTTTCCAATAGAAAGATGAAGCAAATAACTTGAATCTAAAACTGAAGAATTAAGTGAAACTGGCTACTCATCTAAGAGGCTGGGCCTATGAAAATCAAGTCACAACAGATAATCAGAAGTCCTTCTACCAACTGGGAAACACAGAGCCTACCCATGGCTGAACCTAATTATTTCCTGTGGACACTTTTAACCTGAAGATGGCTCCAGTATGCAGCATAGAAAACAAACTTTACAGAATGTGAAACTCCACTTGGGATACACAGACTTTTCTATGTTGTTTATTGTACAAACAAAGAACTTTCACTTTCCCCGAGTCCTAGATTACTTCTCTGACATAGTTGATTTATTTGAGTATTCAGTGACTTACAAAATTATTGTTTTAGGAAATGATAAATGCTACTTTTTAAGCATCAATGCAAATTAAAAAGCATTATCAGCCTTAATAGTTTAACTCAGTCCTTCAAAATGGAGTCTTTCACCAGGCTGTGTAGAAACTAAGCTTTTAAAATGATGTCTGTTTTGTGTCTCGTCCTTTCTCCATCCAGACTACTTAACTCCAACAAGATATAAGCAGACCAATGATTTTCACTGCTTAGCAGCAATTCTTATATGGATTTGCCTTTCACTGCCAAAAGAAAGTATACTAAGTGTTTATGTCTTCTCTGGGATTATGACAACTCATGAGGCATTCACTCTAAACATTTGATAAAGAGTAAATATAAAATATTTTCAGGTCATTTGTTTGTTTCAAATACTATTTTCTTTATACGGTGGCAAAAGAAACAAGTACATTTTTCACACACTAGAAAAGTAAGGATAAGTGATTACCTTCTACAGATACAACCACACATAAGTAGACAAAAAATAGGCAAATTTTTTTTTTAATGAATATGAAAGACCGTTTTTGCAAAGGCATGGAGGCCACTAAGGCAGCTCTGGTGCTCTGAGATAATGATAGGTCAGTAAGCAAAAGACATTCAGAGAATCTACCTGGAAACACAAACTCGTCTCACCACGCTGATGATTTATAACATAGGGCTATTCTGCGACAGCATAGCGCTGGGCAGGGGACAGTTAATGCAGATTGTTCAAGGACTCTGTCTCACAGCCAAGTTGCTAGCTCAGTTTTACAAGGACCTCTTTGTCTTGAGCCCCCCTCCCAACACATGGGAAACCTCAGAACATCTCTTGTCACTAAGAGCAACTAAGCTCAGCCACTCAGTATTATGGCCTCTCCAGGGTGGCCAGCTAATCAAGCCAAAACATATTTCCAATAATTCCCAGTCTACAAACAACCTATACTTTGTAAGAACTTGTCATTTATCTTTACAAAAAAAGATTAGAGGAGTTTTTTTTTCCAATAATGCTTCTAAAGCCAGATAACATAAGCAAACAAAATAATATCCAGTGGAGGATAATTTCTTGTTCTATGTCCTTTACTTCCCATCGCCTACCAAATAAGGCAAACTGATATGGCAAACTGATATGTGTGAAATGATAGGTCCACAAGGATGGAGTACTTCTCCTTTTTAACCTGAAAGAGCAGATTTTCAGGTCTAATAAGTGGACAATTAACATTATCAACTCCAATGCATTCCGAAAACACATAAGCAAGTCCCTTTTTCATTAAGAATTAGTATAATACTATGGAGGCAGCACATATGATTAGGAGAAATTACCAAATCATATTTCAGTCTCCCCAAATCCTTTTTGGATGTTTAAAACATTATAGTTTAGTCTAATATATCTAGAAGTAACTAATCACTCCCAGTATAACATAGTTCTAACTCCAAATGTAAGGCAATGAAGCGCTTCATCACTTGTCATACATGAGGTTGGGCAACTTCTAACTATATATTGCAATAAACAAGCTAATACCTTTCCATGAGTACTTTAATTTCAGTCTTCACAAGTTTATTTTCCACAGTCTATAAATAACTTATGAAATTCAATAAAATGAAACTAAAATTTAAAAAGGGCAAAACAATTTAACTGAGTCCAGGTGGTAGTGCAGTGAGTTGAGCACACATGTTACAGTGTGCAAGGACCCGGGTTCAAGCCCCTGGCCCCCACCTGCAGGGGGTAGCTTCATGAGTGGTGATACAGTGCTGCCCTCTCTGTATCTCCCTGACCCCTCTAGATTTCCTTCTGTCTCTATCCAATAAATAACAAAAATAAATAAAATATTTTAAAAAGAATATAATTGACACTTGTCCAAAGAAGATATACGAATGGTCAACAGCCCCTTGTAGTGGTTTTTATTTGCAATTCCATAATAATAAGTGAAAATGCGCATTTTCACTTATTATTATGGAATTGCAAATAAAAACCACTACAAGCTATCACAACACAGCTGTAAGAATTACTAGAAGTAAAATCAAGGGTGTGGGGAGATGACAAAAGAATGGGATTGAGTAGGTACTCGGAATCTGATACACAATGTGGAGGAGACTCTTAATCGGTTGTAGGATTGGTGCTCATGTGTTAACTGTCATATAAATCGCTGTTCCCCTAGTAAAACAACAAAAAGACAGATGACAAATTAAAAAAGTAATGGGGGGGCAAGCAGTTACACAGTGGAAAAGTGCACTTCAATTTACAATAACTGACATTACTAAGGCTCTCTACAAGGGAAAAGGCAAGTGGGACTGCAAACATTTATTTTCTTCTTTGACCAATGTTGAAGAATTATGAGAAAAAAAGATTCAGTTCAATGGTTTATTGAGAAAATCAAGGGAACAATCCCGAAAAACCTCTGTAAAATGTAAATTTTGTATTAAAAAAAAATGTACAGATCAGTGGATTCCAAATCAAAGCTAAGCCAGTACAAGATTCATTGCATGTAGAGTTTGCAACTTTGGGGTCCTAACCTATCCCATATGATCAAGAGACAATTCATCTCCATGTCTGAGTGCAGAGATGGACAAACAGTTCCAATTTTCTGTGTGCACGTATCCAATGGGAAACAAGTCAAATTGTGAGCTGGAAAAAAGTATCTATGTGTGACACTGTGGAAGAACAGAGAAAAGTAGGTGTGGGGAGGAGAAGACCTTTCCCTTTTACCATAGTCCAGTAACTGATCCAGAAGTATGGTTTAAATTGCAGGGAGGAAGGATTTATCTCTGGAAGGGACCTTATAAAATACAGCCAGAAGCAACAGATAAAGAGCTGAAGAATTCACTGAAGCTCAAGAAGGAGGGCCCAGGTTATGATAGCAAAACTTCAATCATTATCTCTAGAGAAGGGGCCTCCTTAACACACCCTCTATCATAGGTCGTTGATAGTATGGTAAATGACACAGATTCTTTTTTTTTGCTCCAAGATTATTGCTGGGGCTAGGTGCCTGCACTATGAATCCACTGCTCCTAGAGGCTGTTTCTTTCCCATTTTGTTGCCCTTCCTGTTGTCATTACTGTTGTCATTGATGTTGTTGGATAGGACAGAAAGAAATTGAGAGAGGAGGAGAAACAGAGAGGAGGAAAGAAAGATAGACACCTGCAGACCTGCTTCACTGCTTATGAAGCAACCCCCCTGCAGGTGGGGAGCCAGTGGCTCGAACCAGGGTCCTAACCCAGTCCTTGAGCTTTGAACCATGTTGCACTACTGCCCAACCCCCAGACACAGACTCTTCTAAGGCTAACTGTGACATTATGGGGCAAACATTTTCAGTTCTGCTTGTTTTGAACCAGTAATTTTACTTTGGGAATTTTATTTGGAGTAAATAACTATGGATAACTTTAAGGATCAAAACATACAGGTGCCCACAGAAGTACTACTTACAGTAACCTGAGGAAGAACCTAACAAACCAAAACCAGGAAATGATTCAATAAACTATGAAACATCTACACACGATCCATTAGAAATGATACTGAGGGGAGTCAGGCGGTAGCGCAGTGGGTTAAGCACACGTGGCGCAAAGAGCAAGGACCGGCGTAAGGCTCCCAGTTTGAGCCCCCGGCTCCCCACCTGCAGGGGAGTCGCTTCACAGGGGGTGAAGCAGGTCTGCAGGTGTCTGTCTTTCTCTCTCCCTCTCTGTCTTCCCCTCCTCTCTCCATTTCTCTCTGCCCTATACAAAAACAACATCAATAATAACTACAACAATAAGACAAGGCCAACAAAAGGAAATAAATAATTAAAAAGAAAGGAAGGAAGGAAGGAAGGAAGGAAGGAAGGAAGGAAGGAAGGAAGGAAGGAAGGAAGAAAGAAAGAAAGAAAGAAAGAAAGAAAGAAAGAAAGAAAGAAAGGACACTGAGGCGAAGCACAAGGACCCGCATAAGGATCCCGATTCAAGCTCCCAGCTCCCCCTCTCTGTCTCCCCCTCCTCTCTCCATTTCTCTCTGTCCTATCTAACAATGACGATATCAGTAACAACAACAAAAATAACTACAACAACAATAATAAACATCAAGGGCAACAAAAGGGAAAATTAAAAAAAATTTAAATGACACTGAGGAAGACGAAGGAAAGAAGAAAGGAAACAGAGAGAGAGAGAAAGGAAATGACATTTGTCTCTTATTATCACTATCTATAGAAATGATTTCTACTCCTCAGTCCTATCATTTAAATTGTTTTTTCTCCCAGCTATTCACACCTAAAAATGTAAAGTCTTACTAACTATGCTTTATTTTGAGCATTTAACTATACAAAGGTTAAAGTCTTCAAAAGTAATGAGTTGTACAGAATCCATCTCACTGGAACAGTACTGAATTATTTGGCAGAAGAAAAAAAACTGTACTATCTTTTATGACTAGTGATTTTCATATTGTGTTTTAAATTAGACATAATAGTAAATATAATGTGTGTAATAATTTGGGGTATCATTCATGTTTTTACATACGAGGGCTGAAGAAAGTCAGTTTCTAAGGCAGCAAGTACTGAACGCTAAATCAAAAGAGAATCCAGAATGAAACAGAAGTCAGTTTAGTGCACATATTATAGTCTGCAAGAATCTGGGTTCAAATCACGGGCCCTTGCCTACAAAGGGGAAGCTTTATGAACAGAGAAGCAAGGCTGCAGGTGTCTCTTTCCCTCTGTATCTCCCCCTTTGCTGTGAATTTCTCTGTCTCTATCCAATTAATAAAAGAAAAGAAAAATCAATGTTTGGAAGGGGTAATCTTGCCTTTCTTCTTAAGCGGCATGTGTAGCCTCTGTGATTAATGGCAAAATTCAGCACTTTCCAACTGGAAGCCTTACTTAAACTACAGCTAGTAAATATCTGACCCATCATTTACTCAGGAATGCTCTCCTAACAGACACATTTGATATTTTTTTATTTTTCACCAGAGCATTGCTTGGTTTTGGCTTATGGTATTATGAAGGATTGAACCTGGGCCCTTAAAAGTCTCAGGCATGAAAGACTGCATATCCATTATGTTACTGCCCCTACATTACACACACTTGATAGATCCCTGCAAAAGAAATATTACTACCTAATCCACTTCCATAGAAAACATTTCAACTGTTTGGGCTTTTTTGTTGTTGTGTGTTTTGCCTCTAGGGTTATTGCCGGGGCTTGGTGCTGGCACTAGGAATCCATTGCTCCTGAATGCCATTTTTTTTTCATTTTTTAGTAAGATAGCACAGAGAGAAATTGAGATGGGAGGGGAAGATAGAGAGGGGGAGAGAAGGATAGACACTGCTTATGAGGTGACCCCGCCGCCGCAGGTAGGGAGTCAGGACCTCAAACTGGGATCCTTGTGTGGGTCCTTGTGCTTCATACTATGTGCACTTAATACTATGTGCCCGGTGCACTATTGCTCGGCCCCCATTTCAAACATGTTTAATCTCTTCCAAGGCCAGTTGGAGACATACCTTCTTCCTCGAGCCAGGTCCCAACCAATTAAAAAGCAAGCAAACATGAACTTACATCAACCCATGATCTAATGTGATGTCTCCAACAACCTGAAACACATGCCAAGGGAAACAAAATGAACAGGTCCCTCTGGTGTGAAGACATATTTTATACCTGCCATGGGAATCTGTTCCTTCTTACCACTAAACAGGATAAAAGAGGGAAGCTTTCTTAACTGGAGGATTTACTTCTCCTTTAAATTCATAGAAACCTTACTTCTAGTCTATTTAGTTTATCTCTCTGGATGTTGCACTTCATTCTAGAAAGAATTTGCCATGCCTACTAACATACTCCTATTTTGGAGGGAGAGGTAGGGGGGCATGAAAATAATTTCTGGGCACTTTTTTTCAGATTAATTGTTCCTTTATATTCATCAAGAAAACTGAAGCACCTAAATTGTCCCTGGACTTCCTTTATCAGATACTCCTCAAAACAGATTGTGTAAGCATTGCCTCATCACTCTTGGTGTTATGAAACCACACCCCTCCTGCTCACAGTAAGAGAACAGTGAAAGCTTTCAATGTGACTGCTCAGACCTGAAGAGTGACAGGAGTACGTCCTGTGCTGCTCAGGATGCCCTGCAAGTTCAAAATACAAGACGTGGAAAGATTAGTTACCTCAAGCATACATACTGAAAGAATTATCTGACCTTGAAGACCCACCACTGAAATGACTCTGTAGAAGGATGGTTCTCAGCAGCCTCAGAGACCTGCAGAGCATGCCCCATGGAACTCAAGGAGCTAGATCAGTCTCCAGTCAAGATCTTTTTCAAGTTATCATTCATTGCACTACAAAACATCCTCTTTCTTTCTGTATTTTGGTTTGGTGATGTGTGTGTCTCCAGAGAAAGTGTGTCATTTATAATGTATGGTCTCCCTCAAATTAATAAATGATCAAGTTTTGATTTTTGCCCTGACTGGTAGAAAACTTAGAAACAAAAGTGAAGCCCACATCCATACATCATGTGACCATCACTACTATAAAATTCACAAGTGTTCTTTCTTGAAAACACTTTTAAATCTTTTTCCTTTTATTTCCTTTCATTTACCACTTATTTTGCATTCATTTGGTTTATGTAATAACCACAGTTCACCTTTGATCTTTTTGGTAGCAAGGTGGAGCTAAATAAGTAAGCTGTACAAACTTATAAACCTTTTAAAAATTATAAGTTCAATTTAATGTGCTCCTGTACAGTATAATAGTTTCTGGGAAATCAAGAAGAAACATTCTGTCACAAAAACCAGTCAAATATAAACTTGAACAATGAGGAAAAAGTCAGATTCTTTTGCAATTCATATTTAAACATGTGATTTAGATAGTTAACCTATCTAAATTACAGTAGCAACTGTGCTTTATTGTAGAGTCATAAAAATGTATAGAAACATTAAATCACATCCTCAATCACAGAAAAAATTTTATTTAGTTTCTAGTTCTGGCCAACTACCATCTGAATATAAAGGAAAACGAGCTAAATCGTGGGGGAGGGGATGTAATCCTGTCATCCTTTCTCAACAAGTTCATTGAGAAACTAACAGTTACAATGCTAAAATCGTATCACTACATTTCATCTAAGCTAATCCATGTTACAGCTATAGTTTCGACTTTTAAAATTAATATGACTACTCTTGGGTCGTATATTGCTTTGCCATGTGCACATCCAGATACAAACTAGAGTTCCAGTACTGAGGGTTTGTCTCTATATATCTCCTTCCCTTTCATCTTCTCTGTGTGTGGGGGGGGGGGAGAGATTTTATATATAATCCAATCATCCCAGCAGTGATACAAAAAAAAAAAACCATGGAAATACTTGACTATTTTTTTTACCTTATCTAAGCTATTACCTCCATTCCTTTAATAAAACTGATAATTTTTACAAAGTGGTTATGTTCTCAGCAGATTGTCACCAGAGACACCAAGCCTGAGATGTCAACCTCCCAACTCCTCTAAGCCAATGAGTTCTTTCCTAACACATGGGACTACCCAGTTCCATTTAGATGGCACATTATCTAACAAAGTTACAGATACTAGATATGGGCTAGGGCCTAGAGTACTGGGTACAGGTATACATGTATCCATAAGCAAGGGACAATTATGTAACTCAAAGTAAAACTGCTTAATAACTCTCTGCGACTTGACTTAGACCTGATAAGCCTGAGATCCTAGTAGAAGGGCCCAAAGAAAGCATCATAAGTTCTCTGAGTGACTAGCTTGGACATAATAAGCTTGACAATCTAATAGAGAGGCCCAAAAAAAGGCAGACCCCATAAACCTAATACCAGTTCAGATACAATAAATGACACTCAACCATTTAACAACTGGGAGAAAGTCTAACCTTGTCAGATAAATAAAGGACAAAATCTAAATAAGGACAAAAGACTGGCTCACTTAATGATGGACTTTTTGGCAAACCCTTGGATCCCCACATAGTTAATATGGGCCTAGACCTCTAATAGAGCTATGTGTCCACCATAGTATAATGGTCACTTTCATCAAGAACATCATCATAAACCCTCTCATGGGCCATACCAGGAAATTGTCCTCCCTATAAAGTAGCATGGTAGGGACTGCCCCACTCTCTGATAGGAGGCTGGGTCATCCTACTCTACCACTCGAGGAAAACTGGTCCTGAAATAAGTTCAGCCTAGAATGTTCCCAGCTGTGGCCATGAACTGCGAGCTCAGACTGACAGAAACTCAGAAGTTACACAGGCTCCTATGCTAAATATGAATATATATATAGGCTCTGGGTCAGGTGAATGGGGTAAACAGTTAATTTTATTCATAGATTTTCTTTCTTCAAGTTCAGGAGTTACTCTCTGCCCTAATTTAACTTTCTAGCCCTATTCTCAACTCTGACACCATCTTCCCAGACAATATTTTTGTCCAACTCCACATTAGCTATCAAACTCAAACAAAAACTATGATAATCATGGGCCCCTAGAAACATACCTAAAATAGACTTCCTCACTTCTTTCCACCCTAAGGCCCCTATTCTCATCTGCTCTATTCCTACTTTTTGGTTACTGTTCATTAATCATTTTGTCCCACTTTTTATCTTGCTGCCTTTCAGCCACCAAGTTGCAGACACTATCATGATTCCATCCTGACTTCCCTGGGCAGACAACCTCACCAATGTGTTTTGGAACCTCACCTCTCTAGAGCCCTACCCCACTAAGGAAATACAGACACAGGCTAGGGGTATGCACCAGCCTTCAAATGCCAATGTCCAGAAGAGAAGCAATTACAGAAGCCAGAACTCCCACCTTCTGCAATCCCAAAATAATTTTGGCTCACACTCCCAGAGGTGAAGATGACCAGAGAGCTCTAAACTCCAACTCCATCAGATTTCAGAGAGAGAGAAGAGTAAAAAAGGAGGGACATTCAGAAGTAGTCATATGAATAAGTATGACTTATAAAGGAAGAGAAGGCAAGACTATAGAATAAATAGCAAATAAACATAGACAGATAGCTATAGAAATAATAGTCAACCCATATCTGCAACCTTGAGACAATGACTGTAGCAGCCAATGGAGGGAAAGGGGACACAGAACTCTAGTGATAGGAATGATGTGGGTATACCTTTGTTATCTTATAATTTTGAAAATCAATATTAAGTCACTAATAAAATATTTAAAAAATGGCTATGTTCTCTTGGAATCACATTAACAATAGGTCATTAAGTTTAGAGCTTTTTAAAAATTATTTATTTACTTCAATGAGAAAGAAAGACACAAAGAGATGGATGGATGGATGGATGGATGGATGGATGGATGGATGGATGGATGGATGGATGGATGGATTCCAGAGCACTGCTCTACTCTGGCTTCTGGTGGTACAGGGAACTGAACTTGCACCTAAGAGCCTTAGGCATAAAAGTCTCTTTGCATAACCAGCATGCTATCACCATCTGACTTAAACAAAAACAAAAAGTCCACCTCCACCTAAATCCTTGTAATTAAGTTTGTAAACCTGAATATTTACCACAATTTGACATTTTGTGGCAACTACTTAAAATTTATCCACTAGCATATGGGAAGTAATAATATTCATGAAGAAAAACTTCCCAGAATTGGTTGACTTCACATTTTCCCAAGGATTTTCTCCAAAGCCTTACAATCTTGTGAATCCAAATAAGTCCAACAGTTCATCTTTGTGAGTGTCTCTCATATAATACACCAAATCACCTGACTGGTTTGCATAATATGAGGAATCTAACCTCAATTCTTTCCTGTGCTGACCTCATAACTTCCCTTGAAATACTGAAGACCCAGATATCCAGTCATATGTGCTAAGGCAATTACAGAAGGGACTTATTAATTAAACATTAATCAATCCCCTGGTCATGCAGAGTGAAATTCCCTGATGTACTCTTGCATTGAAACTTTATGGGGAATAATTTTTTTCTACGTCTCCAAAGACTTAAACTCTTCCCTTAAAAACCTGATAGGCCTTTCCCAAGTTTTCAGTGCCCTTGACCTTTATGCTTCATTTAGCACTGTTGAAATTCTCTCCTCGCATGGTTTCCCTGGATGTTCTCTGTGCTCTGCTACCTCTTTGTCTCATTTGCTGAGTGTACTTTTTGTCTGTCTCCTCCCTTTTGGCTGACAGTAGCTCCCAAGGTTCAAAACTTGGCTTTCTGCAGTTCTCCCAACCCAACCCCCCCCCCCCCCGGCCCCAACAGTCACTACCAGGGAGCATTACTAAACTATTACCTTGTATAAATGCCTCAAAAATCAACGATTAATGTTTGACCTCTCAAACTGTAATCACATTTTCAATTACTGGCTGGTCATCTCAAAAAACTGACCTTATTTTGTTCCAGCCCAACAATCCACACCAAACCCTCACTGTTTTAAATATAATTACAACAAAAACTCTAAACACTCTCAGCACTACCAATTATGCCCCTCAATCCATTATAGATACCACTGTCTAAATGAATTATCATATTAGGAGTCAGGCAGCGGCATACTGGGTTAAGTGTACATAGTACTATGCACAAGGACCCAGGTTTGAGGCTTAAGAAAATAAAAGTGATTAGGAGTTAAATATAGAGGCTGAGCAGTGGTGTACCTGGTTGAATGTACACAATATTATGTGCAAGGACCCAGGTTCTAACTCCCCACATTCCCCCCGCAGGGAAGTTATTTCACTAAAGGTGAAGCAGGTCTGCAGGTATCTAGCTTTCTCTCTCCCTCTCTATCTCCCTCAGCCCTCCCAATTTCTCTCTGTCCTATCCAATAAACTAGAAAGGAAGATAAAAGGAAAAAATGGCCACCAAGAGTGGTGGATTCATTGTGCAGACACTGAGCCCCAGCAATAACCCTGGTGACAATAATAACAATAACTGCATTAATCATTTTCAGTATATTGTACAGGCCCAAGAACCTATGACATGTTCATATTATCTACTAGATCAAATCAACAGTCAAGTAAATCACAAAATATCTATGAACATGTCAATTCCATTTAGCCAGTGTGCTTAGGAATCAATCACCACACAGGACTTACTTATTGTCTTTTCCAAACCTGTATTTTCACACAGACCTTTCTTCCCACTCAAATGCCATCCTCATTTCTGCCAATTTATGTCCAGTTCAAAATTCAACAGCTTCCTCTGTCGGAGCCATATTTTAAGGGACACTCCTTTAATCACTCCATACATACTGAGATCTGAAATTTACAATGTTTTTTTTTCACTTATTTATATGTTATTTCTCAAGTGTTCTCTCTAGTGTCCTGTGTTTATATCATCTTTATCCCTATTTTATCTGTGCCTGCACGGAATCTCTCTTAACTATTATAACATTTAGTTCTTACATAAGAAAATTTAGAATATTCTGGTACTCTAGACAGGGCCAGCAAGTATTCACTAACTAGCTGTTAATTAGTAAAGTAGCTATTGTGGCTGGCCAATGTCATAATCCTGAACTAAAATCCTGGAACTATAACACTACATATCCAACATAGCTGTCAACCAACAAGTTTTAAAATATTTTATCACAGACACATTCCCCTCTTCAAAATAAATAGAGCATAGCTTGTTTGTTTGTTTGTGTAGCCACCTGACGGAAGAAAAAGAATTAATTAGGTTTAGTTTAACTACTTACTCCTCACTGTTTTGGAATCCTGGCTCACCCCCACCAGTGCTTTCTGAAGTCCCTTTAGTCAGAGAACTTAGAAGGCAATTGCATCAGTCACCCTAAAAGTCAAAGGCAACCTGCATTTGACTGAAAAATAAAAATCTGATACCAGTTACATAAAGGAAGAAAATAAGGAGAATCAGAATGTATATGCTTTCTTTCGTTTATAGGATGGAGTGAAGGAAAAGGCAGAGAGAGAGAGAGAGAGAGAGAGAGAGAGAGAGAGAAAGAGGGAGGACATAACTAATGTAGCTACACTATAGTGTAGTTTCTACTCTGCACTCTAGTGACAATTCTGTCCAAATGACCCAAGAAGCCTTTGCAGGCTCCTCCAGAAGCCCTAGCCTGCATTTGTATTTCTGGCTTCTCATTTTCAAGCCAAACCACCACGAGCCACATGAACTCACTGTTTCATCAGAAAGCAAGGCCTCTGTTATTTTCAGCAGCTCTCCCTGAAAAAAAAAAAAGTATTTAGACTGAACTTATTATCCTGGCTCTTCCACTCACGACTTCCAAATAAGGCACCATGCAAGTTAAGAATCAGTATATTACGAAGTCATCCCTTCTGCTGCTCTTTTCTGGTATAGTCTAGACTATCAGAACCAAGTAATACTAGCATACAGTAAATACATATTAAAAGCTAGATGGGTATGAAGAGTTGTTAACTGCATCTTTGTTGATAGATGTCACAACAACATAATAAATCCTATGACATTTCACCATCAGTAGTAGACACTATAACATCTTGACAAAGGTTTGGTTTGAGTATCTGGGGAGGTGTCTCAGCAGGTAGAGAACATATAATTCTTGCATGTGTGAGACCCAGGTTCTATTCAGGACACTGAATATGATGTCTTGGTGCCCCTGTTTCTCTCTCTTTAAAAAAAAATTTTTTTTTCATTTGAGATTTCTATAGAAAGCTACTTCAATCAATCTCCCATACCACCATAAACCAGGCCAGAGCAGTGCTCCGGTAAAGAAAAAAAAAACCTACAAGAAAGCTATTTTAAGTCAGTTATTCAAAGTAAATCTTGATGAAATGCAATAAACAGAAGACATTTCGGGCTGTCAAGACAGCTCACATGGAAAGGTTCTGGTTTTGCCATGTATGTGACCCAGGCTCAAATCACCAGCTCTCATAGTACTATGGAAATGTTTGTGATTATGGTCTTTTTCTCTGTCTCTTGCGCTCTGAAAAAGTCAGTGAGGCCACAACATTGGGCGGGGTAGGGGGTTGGTCACATTTAAGCCTATAGTTCACAGTAGGTTTTAGGACAAAAATTCGTAATTTTATGTACTATGTGTTAAAAGAAATAACTGGATTACAACAAGAACTGTCACTATTTTAACTCTGAACTTTCAAAAAGAAACCCAGGAGAAATACAGCATCACTAAAACATCTGTTAATGGGGTGAAATCGCTGGTACAGCACTGTATGTTTCTGGTAAAAGCAAAGTTCTGACTTAAACACAAAGGTCATACTGTGCATTGCTGACTTGAGAGAGAGAGAGAGAGAGAGAATTACTACCAAAGGTGCAAGCATGAAAGGTGAAATACCAGTTGGTCCTAGTAATTGAAATATGATCTCATAAAATGAAAGACTGAATGACTCTCAAATGCTTGTAAATCCTAGGACAACTCAATTGCTTCTTCAAAAACAGAACTAGAACATTAATGGTGGGTGTGGCCAGTTGTATATACATAACTACAGGTGTGAAAATGTACTCATAAAATCTATGTAAAAAATTGTGAAGCCGGGGGTCAGGCAGTAGCACGGTGGGTTGGGTGCATGTGGCACAAAGTGCAAGGACCAGTCTAAGGATCCCCGGTTCAAGCCCCCGACTCCCCACCTGCAGGCAACAAAAAGTCGCTTCACAGGCAGTGAAGCACGTCTGCAGTTGTTTATCTTTCTCTCCCCCTCTCTGTCTTCCCCTCCTCTCTCCATTTCTCTCTGTCCTATCCAACAACAATGACATCAATAACAATGATAATAATAACTACAACAATGATGAAACAACCAGGGTAACAAAAGGGAAAAAATGGCCTCCAGGAGCAGTGGATTCGTGGTGCAGACACCGAGCCCCGGCAATAACCCTGGAGGCAAAAAAAAAAAAAAAAAAATTGTGAAGCCAATAAAAAAGTTATATAAAATGTAAATGACCTTGAAAAAAAGAATAGCTAAATTATTAGAATGTCTACAGACCACAGTTCATACTTTCCCCACCCTTTGAATCTCTAGTGCCTTAAAATGTTATTTTTATCGTTATCTAAAAAAATATACATAATTGGGAGCCAGGTGGTAGCATAGCGGGTTAAGCGCACGTGGCATAAAGCGCAAGGACCTGCATAAGGATCCTGGTTCGAGCCCTGGGCTCCTCACTTGTCGGGGGCCCCTTCACAGGTGGTGAAGAAAGTCTGCAGGTGTCTGTCTTTCCCCCTCTCTGTCTTCCCCCTCCTCTCTCCATTTCTCTCTGTCCTATCCTACAATAATAAAAAACAAGGGCAACAAAAAGGGAATAATAAATAAATAAATATTTAAAATATGTGCATAATTATGTTACTTTTCATTCTATTTTAATTTTTATAGCTGAAGTGTCTATTTTTGCTCATACTATATTTTTTGCTGTTTCTGTTCTTTCTCCAGTAACTTGATGCAGGCTTTGTATAACGGATAATGGCAATTTGTTGTAATATATACTGGTGACTTGTGTGGAAGTACTACTACCCATCCTTCTGAGGTCGCAGACATCTAATTAAAGGGATGTAATCAATCTAGGAACTCTGCCATCACACCACCATATATGAGGATAAATTCTGGTGTCAGACAAACTGAGCTCTGCCTTTTACTAAGTGTGACCTTGAGAAGTGACTCTTTTAACCTCATCAAAAAACAACTTTAAAAAATTTGAGAAGTAGTAGTAATACTTACAGTGCTCTGATAGTGTCAAAGAACGAACAGAATGCATATCATATAGCATTTACTGCTTAGTCTGAAGTATGAGTTGGAGATTTACCTCTACCATTTTCTCACAATCTTAAACTTTCTATTTAATAAAAGAAAAATAATAATACTAACTGCACATGGTTGTTATAAAAAAACAATTGAGACAATATCAGTGAATAAAATACTGCTTGGTGGCATGCTATTTACAAATGTAAGCCTAATAAAGTAGATGTTTTCTTAACAGCATAGCCACAGACAACAAATAAAATTTGACCTGACTTAGGATGAAGAAGCTTCTGGCCATGATTCCACTTTTGTTATGCATTTATAATTTTAATGTTTTAAATTATTTAAACTTTACTGGAGAGGGTTAATAGTTTACAGCAAACAGTTTACAGTTGTTAGTACATATGTAAAATTTCCCAGTTTTCTGCAAAACACTCTCAACCCTATCCTAGGTCCTCCTCCACCATCATGCATCTGTACCCACCACCCACCCCCACCTAGAGTCCTTTACTTTGGTGCAATACTCCAAACTATGCCCAGGTTCTGCTTTGTGCTTCCCTTTCTGTTCTTATTTCTCAACTTCTGCATATTTTAATAGAGCACAATTAGAGCTACATACTAGAGTGCAAATGTAAGCCTCCAAAGCAAATGATCTTTTGACAATGCAATGTCTACCCGATAGCCAAGAAGAAAGTTATCACTCTTACATGCAACTGATTTCAATATTGCTCTTCCTGTGAGACAATCCACAAGGAGTACTTCTGTAACACACTCCTGAGAGCCACACCCCAAATTACTAAGTCAATATAAATTCACTAGAAATGAAGCCAAAAATCTGAATTTACCAAGTGGTTCCACTATCTACTCAAATTTCAGAGTTCCTGCTTTAAATTTTTGTTATGAGAAATCAAAATAAGCACAACTATCATTTGTCATTAGGAGAAATAGTTTACCAGGAAGCAAAATAGGAAATAAATGTTATCACAAAATCTTAATTTATGTACCCCTCTTATCCCACAATCTTGTCGATCATTATTAAATCACTAATAGTTTTTAAAAAGTTGAAAAATAAGAAAACACAAAGTAGAACTTGGACTGGGTTTGGTGTATTGACTCTGGGGTTGGGGGATGGGCTCAGGTCCTGGAACATGATGGCACAGGAGGACCTAGAGAGAGTTGAACTGTTATGTGGAAAACTGAGAAATGTTACACATGTACCAACCACTGTACTTTACTGTTGACTATAAAACATTAATCCCCTAATAAAGGAAAAATTTTTTAAATGCTTTTCATCTAAACTCAAATTTTAAAATGGACAGAGCAAAGCTCAAAAAAAGTGAAAATTACCTTTTACTTTAAATACATTTTTCAATGTCATCTCAGTGTAACAGAAGAATTATTTTACAACTAGTGATTATTGAACAGTCGGGTTTTCTCGTGTTAAGAAGTTAATTCTAATGATCCAGATGTCACTAACCTGGACTAAAATACAGTCAACTTTGGGGGCTAGAAATATCTAACCAGGCACCCTACCCTCAGATTTCTAGGTAAATCTATAAGGTGTTCTCACACAAAACTTTGCTGATGCACCCAGCCACAATCATGCTAATTCTCTCAACTCAAAAGACAACAGTCTTGAGAATTACTTCAAGAAATTCTTATTTCCTTCTCAGCTTAAATGACTACATCATTTATTTGAGCTATACAAAATATATAACTATCTCTTAGCTTAGTGGTACTACCTGTTGATTTCATGTAACACAGCTTACGGCTTTGGTTCATCATGGAGCACTTATGAGAATGACAATTGTATGTCATTATTAAATATAAGAGTTTTCAGGTCCTGGAACCTGATGGCAGAGGAGGACCTAGTGCGGGTTGAATTGTTATGTGGAAAGCTGGGAAATGTTATGCAAGAACAAACTGCTGTATTTTACTGTCAACTGTAAGCTATTAATCCCCCAATAAATAAATTAAATATATATAGAGAGAGAGATTTGAAATTATATTATTTAGAAAAAGTCTTTTTAATAATCGGAAAACAACGACAAAAAAAAGTATAAGAGTTTACTTAACATCTACATTTTCTGAAGCCCTGGACACACTATCCATGAGCTGCTGAGATAAATTTTTAATATATCTGTAATACACTGCTGCAGGGCATAAATTCAGAAGCACACTCTAAGGAATATTACAAGTCTAAGACTTAACAATGAGGGCTGGCACACCTAGCTGAGAGCACATGTTATAGTGCGCAAGATGCAGGTTGGAACCCCCTCCCCCCACCCACCAGACTCCACTGAGCATGAAAAAGGGGAGTGAAACAGTGCTGCAGGTGTCTCTCTTTCTACCTCCCTGTTTCCCCCTTCCCTTTTGATTTCTGGCTATATCTATCCAATAAATAAGTAAAGATTTAAAAGAATTTTTTTAAAAAGACTTAACAATGGTCTAATCTGACTCCTTATTGAAGTCATCAGTCTGATAGTTATCAAGAGGAGAAACGGGTTGGCAAGTAGCTATCCAAAATGACTAAGGCAAGAAATACGAGAAAATCAAAAGTTACCAGGGTGCCATCCAAAAGTGGAAATGAGGGGGCCGGGCATTAGCGTGGCGCGTTAAGCGCACATGGCGGAAGCACAAGGACTGGCATAAGGATCCTTGTTTCAGCCCCCCGCTGCCCACCTGCAGGGGGGAGGTCGCTTCACAGGTGGTGGAGCAGGTCTGCAGGTGTCTGTCTTTCTCTCTCCCTCTCTTGTTTTCCCCTCCTGTCTTGATTTCTCTCTATCCTATCCAACAACTGCAACAGCAGCAACAACAACAACAATGATAAACAAGAGCTACAAAAGGGAAAAATAGCCTCCAGAAGCAGTGGATTCATAGTGCAGGCACCAAGTCCCAGCAATAACCCTGGAGGCAAAAAAAAAAAAAAAGTGGAAATGAGAAGCAAAATTCAAAGTGTAAGAAATATAGAAGAAAACAATGGAGAGCAAAAACATTAGTGGAAACAAAAGGGTTTCAGGATACACAAGTGGATCCTCGTTGAAACACAAAGATTCAGAAGGACACAAACACAGGGGCTGATTTATGAACCCAGATCAGCTTATAGACATAATGCAATGTTCTATTTGACATTGTAATGACTTGGAAGACAACACGTAAACAGATTATATAACTTATAAAAGCATCAAGTTATCCAAAGCTGAGTGGTACTTGAATTCTCTCATTTTTCCAAGGACTATGATATAGGAAAAAAAAAAAAAAAGACAGAAAGCATGAATCTTATTATCATGGCACAGCTAATACCAAAGGGCCAAAATCATAGAATGGCTGACTTTGATTAATGAAAGGTATTTTAGCAATTAAAACTAGCCACAAGTGAGGTGGACAAAAGTAAATGCAATGCAATCTGACTCTAAAAATGAAAACAGTGCACAATTATTTTTTTTTTTAATTAGCAAGGATTTTTGCACTGGTGAGAGAACAACTGACCCTTAAACTGCCTGTGTGCTCAAATTCTATGAAAAATATTTCAGATGGAAATTAAGTCTTTCTTTTTTTTTTTAGATTTTATTTATTCATATGAGAGTAGGAGAGAAAGAGATAGCAAGAGAGAGAGAGAAATGCAGAAAGTAACAGGATATCACTTTGGCAATGCAACGCTGAAGATTGAACTTGGGACCTCATGCTTGAAGAATCCAGTGCTTCATCCACTGTGCCACCTACTGGGCCATGAAGCCAGTCTCCCTATCATTAAAAAAAAGTAGTAATGAATCGAGCAGAAAATAAAACATCTAAACTCATCTCAACGTCAATTACAAGTAGGAGGCCTTTATTCACGTCCTGGGAAAGATAACTAAGAGAGGCTTATTTTTGCCTATGACATCATACTCCTACTAGCATTGCTCCTGCTACCCTTCACGCCATGGGTATACTGTCATCAGAGGTTTACAGACTTTACTAGACAAGATAAAGAAGAAAGAAAAAATGTCTTGGAGTGCAGTGGTCTGGCTGCTTGTCGAGAGCTGCCATCTCTTTGCTCGTCAGCTGCGGCTCTAGGCAGCCGAAGTGGCTCTGTGATCGAAGAAGTGGCCTAAGATTTCAGCGCAAAGTAGAAGATAGCCTCGTCAAGCAGACTGTGTATATCAAAGGGTGGAAAAGCACCAAGTAAACAGCTGGTAACTAAAGCCGTCAGGAAAAGTGCCCCCTCTACCGGCAGGTCTACCAGCAGGCTACGAAAACCTCATCGCTACAGGCCAGAGACCATGGTGCTGGGCGAAATCACTCAACCGAAAGAAGGCTTTCCAGAGGCTGGTGAGGAAGATCGTCCAGGATTTCAAGACTGACTTGAGATTCAGATTGCTGCCATCGCGGGCTCCAGGAGGCTAGTGAAGACTACCTTTTAGGCTTATTTCTAGATACTAATCTGTGTGCCATCCACGCTGAGAGTCACCATCATGCCCAAAGACATCCAGTTGGCTGGCCGGATATGAAGAGGGAGCATAAGTGTTTTGTAGTAAATTCTGTAAAATACTTTGGTTTAATTTGTAACTTTTTTGGTAGGAAATTGCTTATAATATATTGCATTTGTACTTTGTCATTCCATCTTTCACTCAGGGTGAATGTGAATAGTGACTGTTCACAGACCTCAGTGACATGAGCACCACAGCTCAGGAGTGACAAGTTGCTAATATGCACATGGGATGGGATGGGTGATATTTCTTGCCTCTTATGATTCATGTTTCTGTATGCTAATGACTTGTTGGGTAGCTATTAAGGTACTAGAGTTGATAAATGTGTATGGGGTCGGGTCCTTTTGCAATAAAACTGGTAATGACTTAAAAAAAATGACTTGATTCCTCCAAATTGACTACTGATAAATTCTAAGATGATGGCTCACTCTCCTCCTTTAGCACAGGAAAAAAAAAAAAAAAAAGAGGGCAAGAGGGGGGTGGAGGCTCTGCAGCAAGAGAACTATAAAAAGCTCTCCTAGGTCTGGAAGGTTGACACCATGGACCAACCAGCACAAGATCAGCTTACACTGAAATCTGCACAGACATTCCCTAGGACCTGGTACACAGGCAAAACCAATGGAAATCTTGTAGAAGAGAGATAATCAATGTCTCACACCCAAGTGGATTTCTGTAAATAGCAATAAAATTTTAATAGGTCCAATTTGGAGATCTACAATATAGATCTTATGTAATGAAAATGGGAATCATATAGCAATAATGGTGACTCAAAAGCTACTTCCCTGATGCCTAACACTTCCTTCCTCAGAAATTAGGATAGTGAGGATATGGACTTGCACATTTAGATTCTGCCAGGGACTATTGTCTGGCTAACCACAAAGACAAGACAGTTAAAGGAAAGGGAGGCTAGTTAGAACTAGCCCAGCCCTGTGTGACTCTGCTGACAAGAAAAGCTCCTCTTGTGAGTCAAATGTCAGCACTGTACACAGTTCAGCAACTGTAGACAGTCTGGACCTAGATGGGCCTCTTATTTCAGGAGACATCACCATAAAAGATCATGCAAGCATCAAAGATAGAAATGGAGTTTTCTTAAAAGGCCTCCTAGAGGGTTGGGAGAATAGCATAATGGTTATACAAAAGACTGTCGTGCCTGCAGCTCTGAAGTCCAGGTTTAATTCCCAGCACCACCATAAGAGCTGAGCAGTGCTCTGTAGGCTGTCTCTGTCTCTCTCATTAAGTAAAATAAAATAAAACTCCCCTAAGCTAATAAAATAGGGAGTTGGGGAGATGAGAAAAGCAGGAGAGAGAGAAGAGGAAGAAGAAAGTGAAGGTTAAAATGATATTAAAGAAATTATAAGAGCAAAAGAACAGTCATTGTCATTGTTTACTGTTGCACTGAGGCTGGTAAACTACTTTAGGATGGGATGAAAGACAAAGAGTGAACTGTTTTCTGAAATGTTTGACAGGATACCTTGTAGGCATTTTCATAACAAGTGTTTGTTCATCAGGTTTACAAGCCAAGTCTTTTTGGCATTGGCAACCCTCACCTTTAAATGTAATGGTTCATTTTTCTTTATATATATTTTAAATTACGCCTCTTGTCACAGGTGTTTCACTCATTAATATAGATCAGCATGGTTCCAGTCTAGTGAAAATCAGCTTTAGGGCTGGTCTTTTTCTGAACTCAGCTACCTGCACTGGCTGAAAAAGTTGTGTTTTGGTTTTCCAGAGTCTACTTAAATCTTTATCAAAGCCATGGAAACCTTTCTCTTTCCTATGAATTCAGATTACTCTTCCATTTTTTTTCTGTTCAAATCCAAACCAAACTTTCCAAGGTTCCTGTTTTTACAACAGGGTTCATTTATAAAGAGCAAAACCTTTTTCTCAGAATTCATACCAGTGAGCAAGAATAGGGGTCATATAAACAGAAAATATAAGAATAAAATTACTTTCAGTGATTTCATTCAGAAATGTAAAAGGAAATGAGAGAAAATAAATCAAACGTCCCATACTATCAGTCATTGATGTTGTATATTGATCAAGACAAACCAGTGGTTTGTATTTCATTGGCAATATTAAGATATTGCTAATAGATTATCAATAAAAGGATATACAATATTTAGCAGGGCAGTATAACCCTTCAAATATTCTTAAAAAGATTCGGTAAATCAAGTTACCACAGTAATAGATATATGTAAACACTTGATACAATAGATACTTTCTATTAAAAATTACATTTTTAACAAGTATTTTTTAATTGGAGGGGAGTTAGTGGTTTACTGTGCAGTTATAGAAACATGGGTACAATTAACCATTAGAAAATGGAGCGAGAGGAGCTCCAGTGGCGCAATCAGTTAGCACGCGGTACTTATACAGAAAATGGAGCGAGGACATGGGCAGAAATTTCACTGAGGTAGATATCCAGAGAGCCAACAGAGCCTCAAGGTTCCCTCCAACCCCACCCTTCCTCTCCTTTCTCAGAATCCTCTGTTTTGGTGCAACATGCCACACCCAGTTCAAGTTTTCCCTCTCTGCCCTTATTTTGTAGATTCTACATATAAGTAAGATCATTTGGTACTTAACTTATTCTTTTTTGATTTTTCTCATTTAACATGAAGTCTTCAAGTTCCATCCAAGAGGAGGCAAGGGAGATAATTTCATCATTTTTAGCAGATGAGTAGTATTCCATTGTGTATATATAACACATTTTTCTTACCCATGCATTTGTCATTGGATATCTGGGTTGCTTCCAAATTTGGCTATTACAAACTGTGCTGCTACGAACAAAGGTATACATAGATCTCTTCTGATAGGTATTTTTGTTTTCTTTGGGTAAATCCCCAGGAGATTACCAGGTACATAGGGGTGGTCCATTTCTAACGTTCAGAGAAATCTCTAGACTATTTTCCGCAAGGGTTTCACCAATGTACATTCCCACCAGCAGTGAAGTGTCTGTCCTCTTTTTCCCCACATCTTCTATAACATTTGTTGTTTTTGTCCTTTCTGATGTATGACATTCTTACAGGTGTAAAGTGGTATCTCACTATTGTCTTTATTTGCATTTTTCTTATAATTAGTGACTGAGGTCTTTCTCATGTGTCTGTTGGCTCTCTGGATATCTACCTCAGTGAAATTTCTGCCCATGTCCTCGCTCCATTTTCTAATGGAGTTGTCTGTTTTCTAGTGCTAAGTTTGAGTTATTTTTGGTTATTAGTCCTTTAACTCAAGCATGTTAAAGATTTTCTTCCATTCTGTAAGGTGATGATAGTTTTCACTATGCACAAACTTCTCAGTTTGATATAATCCCATTGATTTACTTTTGGTATTGTTGTCTTTGCTAATAGATTACCAGTAAAAGGATATACAATATTTAGGACTTTACTCTGAAAATATTTCTATAGCATTGATGATGAAGTGTTCTGCCAATGTTGTGTTCTGTGTGTTTGACAGTTTCTGATCTAATGTCTCTGTCTTTGATCCACTTGGAGTTGACTTTTGTGCAATAAAAAAAACAAATAATTTCACTATAAAATGGGAAAAAGATATAATAAGATATTCCAGAAAAGGACATGAAAAGATACACAACAACATAAGTTATTATGGGAAACTTTATTTAAGACCAGGACAGGATTATCACCACAACACATACCTATTAGAGCGGTTAAAATAAAAAATAGTGACTTCACCATATGCTAAAAACAATACAGAAAAATTAGTTTGCTTAAACATTATTGGGGAGTTTGAAATTGAATAACCATTATCAAAAAAATTGTTTGGCAATTTCTTTACCACACAGTCCAGCAACTGCACTCCTGGGTATTTAAAATTACCTGTATAAAAAGCAAAAGAAAACAAAATAACCTGTATACCACAGAGAAGTGAGAAATAATACCCATATCTCACCAACTGTACAGTAAACCATTGATTGTGAAATCATTAATAAAATAAAATGACTATATATAATAAGTATCATTTGTAACAGCTCCAAACCAGAAACAATATGCCTCTTATTAGAAACTCAAATTGTAGTACATCCATACTATGAATTTCTACTCTATTAAACAAACAAACAAACAAAAACCTACTGCCATGACATGGATAAATCTGAGTACATTGTGCTGATTGAAGAAGCCAATCTAAAATGTCTATATATGGCATGGCTGGTTTACATACTATTTATGAAGTTATATGAATGGAAAAGAGATGTGTACTTGCAAAAGGTTAGGGATGTTGTAAAATGGGGAGGGTGTAACTATAAAGAAATGACCCTAGAAGTTCTTTGGGATTATGCAAATCTACTATGTCCACACTGAACCAGTGTTTGTTTCCCAATTTGGTTGTTACATTTCATCTAGGAGATGCAACTGATGAGGGAAATGGGGTGAAGGGTACACAGACTTCTCTGAACTGTCCTGTAACTTTCTATTAATCCACAGTGCTTTTTTTTTTCCACTAAAAAGGTTTCATTAAATCCTGTATTCCAGCTTGTACTGTTACACAACTACTCCAGACTGAATGACACACACTCTCCTTGGAAATGTCACTTATCTGAAATTAGAGCTCAGTTGTTCACTAATTGCACTGGAAACTTTAAGTCAGTCACGGAGGCTTTCACTCTGCTCTGGTGTCTCTTGGTTTCAGGACAGCTTGGCAGCCACATCCTCATGAGTTTGACCCTCAGCCTCATTCAGAAGTATGGCTTTGGAATGATGGAAAATCTCTCCACTCCTAATGTTTGTGGAAGATGGTTGGTTCTGTGGTTAAATTCAAGTTATTATGTAACAATTAGGAAACCACAGCCCAGCAAAGGAAGGAAATGTGGTGTGGTAGAGAAAACACTTGCTTAAGTGCTAGAGGACTAAGTTAACTCTTTGGGCCAGCTTGTCGCCGTTACTTTTCCTCAGCAATTTATTAAATGTAGAAGTTTAACTAAGTACTTTGCAATGTGCCTGCCAGGTATCTAATTAGCACTGATCTCAAAGTACTGTCAAAGAAAAAAAGAGCTGTGTTCATTTGTTTGTTTTGTTCTTGGGTTTGTCATTTTGGGGATGTTTGTTTGTTTGTTTGTTCATAAAAATCATACTACTTTGAAACTTTGAAAGGCAGCCCAGAATGTACTTTACATTTAACCATCATTCTCTGTCACCATTATTTTAAGAAAAAATATGACAACCAGTTTGAACAAGTCCAAAACAAAAGGTTAACTTCATGAAGTAGTGTAGAAAGTGACATACCTTCCCAAGCAAGGCACAGTGCCAACTAAACCTCCAGTTTTAATGACCCTTTGCTCAAGACAAAATTGTTCTTTATGAGAATTTGGATGTATCTTCCCTATTCATTTGATTCATTCATATATTCACTAGTAGCAGTTCAGGGCAACTCAGAAAAGGGTTGTACTGTTCCTGGCAACAATTAAAGTTTCCTGTGCCTGCATCCTTTGGGGCCATTCTGGCTGTTGCAGCGAAAGAATTTAAAAGAATTTTTCTTTTTTCAATTGAGGAAGGAAACAAAAAAACCTAGGCTTCTGAATGAGCTGAGGACATCTCCAAAGGAATCATTGAAAGACAATACAGGGCCTAGCAACCCACTTCGGAGTTGTTTTTTTTTTTTTGGGGGGGGGGTTGTTTGTTTGTTTTTCATTTATTTTGTTTGGTTACAAGTGACTTTAAAAATTTTTTAAATTTTTTTCTGGCAAGTCTTTTTTCCTGAAGAATGGTTTATCTAGTTTTGAATTAATCTAACTTATAGTGGGAGAATATGAAAGAAGCTGAAGAATATTTAAAGATTACTCACATGAGCCCTTCATCCTACAGCTTGGCAAACTGAAACACAGAAAGATCCAGTGAAGTGTTCAGAGTCAGAGAGAGTTAAGTGGCACAGCACTTAAGTGATAAGTCTGTGGTCTCTCTGCTCTACACAGAACCATTCTCCTCCCTTGCAGGTTGGAAAAACAACTATGCAGTTTGATCACTAGAGCTTTGAACTGGATCAAAGCTATTAACTGCCTGTAAAAACTTAAATTCTAACACCTAAATTACTCAGGAGTATTCTATTAGCAGTTTCCAATCCATGTCAAATTGACTACTCTAATTGTGTGTGTGTGTGTGTGTGTGTGTGTGTGTGTGTGTGTGAACTTAAAACATAGCTTACACCATTTTTAACGGAAGATCTTATGTAGCATATATTTATTAAAAGCTTATATAACTACTTTGCAAAATTAACCTTCAGATATGAGGAAGAAGTAAAAGGTTGTCTCAAGCATACAGAAGTTAAAGGAATTTGCTACCACCAAGTCTGCCTTGTAAGAGTTACTGTAAGCATACATGAAAAAAAAAAAAAAAAAACCCCAAAGAAATTCCAGTTCTAAGCAAGGTAATCAGTGTTAGGATAGAACACAACAGCAACAGGAAAGGAAGAAAAGAGACAGGAAAAAGGATAAATGGATAGAGTGATATAATAAAATGGTGAATCAAGACCAATTTGGAAAAAAAACTGTCATAGATATTGTAAGTTAGACACAATACAAAAGGTAACTATAAAATAAAATATAGAGCTGAATTCCATAAGAAGCATAAATGCAGTAGATGAGACCACTACCAAAAACTATCCACACAAAGTAACAGTAGAAGCAAACAGAAAAAGAATCAACATGAGCATAAAAAGATCACAAAACTGAAATCAGAATGGCTATAAGTAAACTACATATATCAATAATCACCCTAAATGTAAATGGGTTAAATTCACCAATCAAAAAGACTCAGAGTGATGGATTGGATTAAAATGCAAGATGCATTGTCTCTATGTCTCCAGGAAACATGTAAAGGAAAGACAAAAAGAAACTCAAATGACAGGCTGGAGCAAGATGTTCCAAACAATTATGTGGAAACATCAGGGGCAGGGAGCAACAGTTATCATGCTATCAAATAAAGTAGACTTTCAAGCAAAGAAGGTAGTAAGAAACAAGGCTGGAAGCCACATATTGGTTAGAAGATCAACAAGAAAGATCAACAAGAAAGCATAGCCATCATTAACATATATAAAACCAGTATTACCTGACCTCATGGGAGACACTGACAGCAAAACAATAACAGTAGACCTTAACACATCACCCATAGCAAGAGAAAGACCATTTGAACAACAAAAAAAGAGAAAGAAATAAAACAGTGATCTTAAATTAAATTCAGAACATTTCATCACAAAATAAGTAAATATACATTTTTCTCAATGTGTATTTAATAGTGGTAATTGTTAAAAAATGTAAAATGACAAAAAGATGTGAGAGAACACTTTTATTCAGATAGGAAGAATAAATATTGTTAAAATGGCCATCTTACCAAAAGCAATCTACAGATCAAATGCAAACCCTATAAAAACCCCAATGGCATTGTTATGTAAGGAAACTGTAATTATCCAAAAACTTGTATGGAACCACAAAACAAAAAATACAAACAAACAAACAAACAAAAAACACAAATAGCTAAAGTACTTCTGAGAAAAAAAGGAGAAAAATCATGCACACTAACGTCAGTTTATACTACAAATCAAAAGTAATTTAAACAGTATGGGGCTGGAATAAAAATGGACATTGAGCCAATGGAACAGAATCAAGAACCCAGAAATTAACCCATACAAACACAGCCACCTAATGTATGACAAAGGGGGTAAAAACCATTCAGTGGGGGAAAGAAAGTCTCTTCAACAAATGGGAAAACTGGACAGCCACATGTAGAAAAATAAAGCTACACTGCCACTTAGCTACACCAAAATTAGCTCCAAAATGGATCAAATATCTGAATACAAAACCTGCAACCATAAAACATGTGGAAGAAAATGTTAGTTAAGATGCTGCAGGGCCTTAACATTCAACTCTTTGACTGCTGCAAATAATGTTTCCAAAGAGTTGAAACAACCTAAAGGTCCATCAACAAGTGACTGGGTTAAATAAATAAATATTCTGGACTAATTTGCCATGGAGCACTATTCTAAACTGGAAAAAAAATTATAAAGATGATATTGTGTCCTTTTGGACAAAAAGATAGAATTGGAGGTTATTATGCTTAACAAAATAAGTCAAGCAGTAAACAACTGATAGTCTCAGTCATGTGTGTAATTTAGATAATCGAGACGTGAAAAAACAGAAGTAAACAAACTGTGTGAAAGCTATTGTGATTATTGTTGGGAAGATAGGAACACAAAACTTTCATGGTGGATGTGGTACAGAATTACACACTTTAATCGTATGATCTTATAAACCACTATTACGCACAAATAAAAAATGACTTGGAAAAAATAATAAAACAATATGCATTATCTGGCAAGGAACTCTGTCAAGAACTATGTCCTATGACAGAGCTTTTCTGCTTTTCAACCAGTGTTTCTGTGGACTGAAATCAGTTATGAATCAAAGTCCATGAGCTTAACAGAAGAATCCAATTATCTGGTACTAGACACATTGCAAGATCAGGCTGTGCAGGAATGGGCTCCTAATGATCTTATACTGTTTCACTGCCTGCTGTCTGTCCCTGACCCCAATGCTCTAAATTTCTATTATTAAGGATTTGGAATTACTTGCATGTGACCTTATGGCACTGTAGCCTGGGACAGAGAAGATGGACATGAGTAATATTATTTCATCCACCATATATACAGAACAGACTAGTGAGGTAAGCAAGCCATTCCCTGACGACATGCTTTCATGAATTAATTACCTCTCCAAACTTCACCTTTAAAGTACAGGTGATAATTATACTTCTCTCATAAGTGCATTACTAGGATTAAAGGAGCTACCTACTTATTGAGCTCTCAGTGAGTGTTAATATCACAGTAGGTAGTGGTTATTACAATTATAAGAATGACAAAATAGGAATGACTTTTCTCACATGGTAATGAAAAATTCTCAAAAAGACAATTCTGAGAGCCTGGAGAAGGCTCATTCGAATCAGCACGTACTTTACCATGTGCAAGGACCTGGGTTCAAGCTCCCAGTACCATGAATGATGGAACAGTGCTGTAGTGCCTCTCCTGTCTCCTCCTATCCTCCCCTCTCACACACAGGAGCGTGTGCTCATGCGCGCACACACGCACACGCACAAGCACACGCACACACATTCTCTCACTCTTGTTCTCTTGCTCCCTGTCTCTACCTGATATTAAATTGTAAAAAAGAGTTCTCTGGGAGTGTCAGAATTGCTCAGATACAAAAGTCCTAGCAGGGAAAGGAAGAAAGAAGAAGGGAAGAAGGGGGACAAGGGGAAAAGGGGGGATAAGTGAAAGAGGTGAGGAAGGTTAAGGGTGGTGAGGGGAGGAGAAGGAAGAGGAAGAGAGCCAGTTTTATATTAATTACACTTAGAAAGGATCATTGTATCATTATACTTAAGAAAGGATCATTGTTTTTGGTTGTATTCTCCAGTTTAATCAGTCCATATCAATTCTTCACATTCCTATAACTAGTAATTAATTCACCCTAGAGGATTCCTCAGAAACCTCTTAAAACCCTGTGAGACACTTTTAAGATATTCCTGTGGTTGCAAAAAAATCAAGGCCATCTTTGAAAAGTTTGTAAAGTTGGATCTCAAAGTCATTTTGCTCACAATCTATGATGTGGTACTCTGCACTCTAAGGACTGTACATGTTTTAAAGCTGACCCAACTGCCATCAGTGAAAATTCTGAACTTGCCTGTAGTTATCTGCAGTCTATCTCTAAAGTGGGGTGATCATTCTTCCAGACAAGAGTCTAAAAAAGTATCATGGTATTTTGAAAAGATTAACAGCTATACCACTTGCTTATTATTAGCATGCTGACAAAGCATATAGTAGATCCAGGGAAATCTGTATTAGAATTTTTCCATTCTTTGTGAATTATCTAGTCTCATCCAACTACACTGTGTTCATACACAAAACAGAAATATTAATGGTACCTTCCTTACTAGGCTGCTGGGAGGAGCACAGAAAATCATTAAGGAAAGTGTATGGTTTTCAGCAACAGCAAATAACTTTTATTCCTAGTCAAGTAAAATACTCCCAGCAACAGAACACGAACAAAAGTTCTACTATTACTAATGCTGACCATCTACCAAACACTGGGTGTGAGAAATGTTTACAGAAGGTCATCCTCTAAGCTGAATCCTCTGAAACCACAGACTGGAATCACTAGAAGACAACATACCTGCTTTCAGCATCTTATCTCCTTAAACCATTATCACAGCATGATAAGAGTGAGAAGAGCTGAGACTCTAGACTCAGAAAAAGTCGATTACAGGTTTAGTCCTAGGGAGCTGTGCAACCTTGAGGAACTAATGCAAACTGTCTGAGACTGAGTTTCCTTATCATTAAATAGGTAAAAGGTAGTTGTAATAATTATTAAATGTTTGTGAAGACTAAATAAAATATGTCAATTCCCCAGTTATGTCTTCCAACAAATGTTAGTCCATTCTAATACATTTTTATATTATTGGACAGCTATAAAATTTGGTTAACACCCCACCATCTGGGGATCTAGTCAAGGAACCCTTGGATTCCCACACAAATATGATGGGCCTCAACCTCAAATGGATCCCTCTCTCCACCATCAATGGTCACTTCCAACAGGAACGTCATCATAAGCCTTCTTGTGGGCTTACCCAAAACATTACCCTCACCACTAAGCAGCAATGGTAGGGACTGCCCCACTTTCTGCTAGGAGGCTAGGTCATTCTACTCTGCCACTCAAGGAAAACTGGTCCTGAAATGAGTGCAGCCTAGAATGTTCCCAGCTGTGGCCATGAACTTCAAGCTCAGACTGACAGGGACTCAGAGGTTACACAGGCTCCTGTGCTAAATATGAATATATATGGGTCCTGGATCAGGTGAATGGGGTAAACAGTTAATTATATTCATAGATTTTTTTTTTCAAGATTGAGTGTGCTTTAAAAGATGTCAAGAGCTTTATAAAGTTAGGTATTATTTTCTTTACAGTCAGATAAGGGGCAAATGTTCACACAACTAATGGTGTATACATGCATGCAGCACTGAGGACCCCTGCAGGCAAAAGTAAAAGGTGTGATGTGAATGGGGGTTGGAAGTAAGCACCTTGCTAGACTCACCAGAGGTTCTAACAGACTTCCCTAAAGAAAAAAAAAAGAAGGGGGAGGGGAGGGGGAAGAGGAGGAGGGGGAGGGGAGGGGAGGGGGAGGAGGAGGAGGAGGAGGAGGAGGAGGAGGAGAAGGAGAAGGAGAAGGAGAAGGAGAAGGAGAAGGAGAAGGAGAAGGAGAAGGAGAAGGAGAAGGAGAAGGAGAAGGAGAAGGAGAAGGAGAAGGAGCAGGAGCAGGAGCAGGAGCAGGAGCAGGAGCAGGAGCAGGAGCAGGAGCAGAAGCATGGTGGTGGGAAAAGGACCTAAGTTGGGAGTGAGAGTGTTTTGCAGACACCTATCACGGGGAAATGAGAAACTGTATCTGTATGTCAACAACTGTGCTGTAAACCTTTAACCCTTCCCCAAATAAAGAAAAAAAATATGGCCTGAGGGGGAGAAGAGGCATGATGGATAGCTCAAGGGACAATCTGAGTTAATAAACATCCAAGACAATTTGTTGTTTGGCCACTAACCTACACAGATTTGCTTAGAGAACAGCGTAAATAAGACTACAGTATGTTCCCATGAGCCCAGGAGCTACACCCATCACTAACACCAGACCCATTACAAAACGGAATTATGGGTCACACGGAGGCATGTAAAGTGGGAATCTAAATTCTCTCTTTGTCCTCTACCAATGACAAAGAATGCATCATGCCAACTGGTACATCTGAAAGTGCTCATACACTATTAATGTAGTTGGGGGTTAAAGCTAAATATGGGCTAGAACCAAGTAGTTCTTAATAATAGGGAGGGTAGGTGTTCCTACATTTCTAGAATAATTTTCTAATGTAATCCAAAAGTTCAAATGTTCTTACATCATCTCTAAGTCTTTTATTCCCAAAACTCATCTTCTTCATTAACAGCTTACTATAGCAATTACCTGCCCATGAGGGAGAGAAAGAAGGAACTTGCCACGGAATGGTATATTGAAAATATGATGAAATAAGAAATGAAGCAGTCACTGGTTCAATTCCCAACTCCTTCTACTAGGTGAATATGACCACATCACTTAATAATAATGACTAATATATACTGGTCTTATTCGTCAATGCCCTTTAATGCTTGATAATTGAAACTAGGAACAGTCAAGTGACTTATCTGCCATCAAAAGCCTGCTAAGTAAGGGATACTAGGGCCTGACCTCAAACTATGATTTCAATCCCATGCGCTTAACCATTGTGTAATAATGGCCTTTGTACATCTTTTCTTCACCTACCAAATACAGGACTGATGAAATGGACATTTGACTTTTCACAGGGTTGTTATGAGGCTCAAATGCAATCATTAATAAGACATATCCTGATTTGGTTACAGCTATAACTGAATATTGCCCTCTTAAACCCTAAGACAGCATGAACCTTCCCCTTTCTCTATAAAGTCCGTATTTCTCCCAGTCCTGAAACCTCTAGGGTGGGGCTCACTTTCCTGCTTGCTTCTCCCAATTCATACCAACTGATACTGCATCTGCTGCTCCCAACCTACTCAATGCAACCAGTACCACCTTGGCATATTTCACTTCAGACTGCATCCAGAGATGTCAGGCATGGAATGTCAACCCTTCAGCTTTATTAATCTGCCACCAGGTTCCAGATGTTACCATAATGCCAACCTGAGTTTGCTGGGCAGATGACCCTACCAATGTGTCCTGGAGCCCCACCTCCCCGGATCCCTACCCCACTAGGGAAAGAGAGAGACAGGCTGGGAGTATGGATCAACCTGTCAACACCCATGTTCAGTGGGGAAGCAATTACAGAAGCCAGACCTTCTACCTTCTGCACCCCACAATGACCCTGGATCCATACTCCCAGAGGGATAAAGAATGGGAAATCTATCAAGGGAGGGATTGGATATGGGGTTCTAGTGGTGGGAATTGTCTGGAGTTGTGCCCTTCTTATCCTATGGTCTTGTCAATGTTTCCATTTTATAAATAAAATTTTTAAAATAAAATAATATAAAGACATACCCTTTAGAAAGTCAAAAGCACTATACGAATGGTACATATTCCTACTCAAGTCAACATGCATTTTCTAACACCAACTACTTGCTCAACAAGGACAAGCAAAGCAAACTGCCTAAGAAGCTACTTCTATATATACTGAACTCAGAGAAGATAACAACAAAAGATTTTTTAAGACACAACTGTCACCTAAACTGCTGGAATTTCAAATACAGTAAAAGCTATTATACTGCTATGCTCATCCATTTCCAAGGCAACACATTTTCAAAGGAGTTTTCTCTAGGATTCAGTAGACTTTAGACCAATCAAGTGGAAAACAACTATTCATAGCTATAATCTTCTAGTTGTGAATATGCCATGCTTCAGAGAAATCAACAGTGGAATCCTCCAGGACTTGATTACACACCATTAAATGTTCCTAAATTTGAGCCCAGTCACTCTATTATTACAGTTTCATGATACAGTAGAGGGAAAAAGATCAGGAGTCCAAAGACCTTTTCCTAATCCTAACTCCTGCAATACAGGGTATCTAAACTCAGACAAGTTGTTAGCTTGTGAGTTCTTCTGATTTGTATTCATAACACATAATGTTTGTTCAAGTTGTATCAAGGGTTATAAAACAATTGAGTACTATGTGTTAAAAGCCTCTAAAAGTTATAGAGAGCTACACAAATAAAAATTTTTGCAAGACACAATCAACTCAGCTAACTCAATGCCCTGAATGCCCTTTGAACTGTGAACAAAAGCCCACAGGAAAATTAAAATGTTCAAAATAACTGATGGAAAAATGCAACTTGAAATACAGGGGGGAAATGCCAAGTATGAAAAGTGCTCCAAGAGCTCAGCAAACTTAGCACCAAAAAAGCAAATGACACCATCCAAAACTGGGCAGAGGATATGAACAAAACATTCACCTCAGAGGAGATCCAAAAGGCTAACAAACATATGAAAAACTGCTCTAGGTCACTGATTGTCAGAGAAATGCAAATTAAGACAACACTAAGATACCACCTCACTCCTGTAAGAATGGCATACATCAAAAAGGACAGCAGCAACAAATGCTGGAGAGGTTGTGGGGACAGAGGAACCCTTTTACATTGCTGGTGGGAATGTAAATTGGTCCAGCCTCTGTGGAGAGCAGTCTGGAAAACTCTCAGAAGGCTAGACATGGACCTTCCATATGATCCAGTAATTCCTCTCCTGGGGTTATACCCCAAGGACTCCATACCACCCAACCAAAAAGAGGTGTGTACTCCTATGTTTATAGCAGCACAATTCATAAAAGCTAAAACCTGGAAGCAACCCAGGTGCCCAACAACAGATGAGTGACTGAGAAAGCTGTGGTATATATACACAATGGAATACTATGCAGCTATCAAGAACAATAAACCCACCCTCTCTGACCCATCTTGGTCAGAGCTAGAAGGAATTATGTTAAGTGAGCTAAGTCAGAAAGATAAAGATGAGTATGGGATGATACCCTCGTCAACAGAAGTTGAGTAAGAAGATCTGAAAGGGAAACTAAAAGCAGGACCTGACCAAATTGTAAGTAGGGGCCCAAAGTAAAAACCCTGTGGTGAGGGGTAGACATGCAGCTTCCTGGGACAGTGGGGGGTGGGAGTGGGTGGGAGGGATGGGTCACAGACTTTTGGTGGTGAGAATGGTGTTTATGTACACTCCTAGTAAAATGTAGTCATATAAATCACTAGTTAATTAATACGAGAGGGAGAAAATTAATTGTATGTCTCGAATTTTTTCAAAACATAAACTGAATCTTTTTAATATATAGGCTGTGTAATTGATATGCAGACTCTCTCAAAAGCCTAGACCAAGTAGATCAGAAGCAACCAATAGCACAGCTATATACAAGATACTGGGTACTGTACAGCAAACCCTAACAAAAGGACTTTTCAAAGTTAACCCAATTACCAAATAATGTGATGATAACATTAACTATCGATTGTCTTTTTGAACCCTAAGACAGCAGGAACCTCACATCTCCACTATAGAGCCCCTACTTCCCCCAGTCCTAGAACCATTGGATAGGGCCCACTTTCCTGTATGCCTCTCCCAATCCATATCAAATAATATTGCATCTGCCAATCACAACCTAACCAATGTAACAATTGCCACCTCAACATTCTTCACTTCAGACTGTGTCCAGAGACTTCACGTGTGGAATGACAACCCTTCAGCTTCATTACTCGGGTGAGACCTTTCCTTTCATAGTATACTCTAATTCCATCTCAGGTGGTTCACTTTCTAACAAAGTCCCATAACCTAGATATACACCAGTTTCTGTGAGAGAGAGCATATGTTCACACGTATCCGTAAACTACAGCAAAATATATACCTGAAAGCAGAAGTACACTAGAGTTTGCAATGAGTACTCCCCTAACACTTCCTCTCCACTATTCCAAGCTTTGGGTCCATGACTGCTCAACAATTTGTTTGGCTTTGTATGTTAACTCTCTTTTCAGTCACCAGGTTCCAGATGCCATCAGGATGCCGGCCAGGCTTTCCTGGACTGAAGACCCCACCAATATGTCCTGGAACTCCGCTTCCCCAGAGACCCATCCTACTAGGGAAAGAGAGAGGCAGACTGGGAGTATGGACCGACCAGTCAATGCTCATGTTCAGCGGGGAAGCAATTACAGAAGCCAGACCTTCTACCTTCTGCAATCCACAATGACCCTGAGTCTATGCTCCCAGAGGGATAGAGAATGGGAAAGCTATCAGGGGAGGGGGTGGGATATGGAGATTGGGTGGTGGGAATTGTGTGGAAGTGTACTCCTCCTACCCTATGGTTTTGTTAATTAATCCTTTCTTAAATAAAAAAGAAAAAATAAATAAATAAAATTTAAAAAATAAAAAAAAAATTTTTAAGTGCTCCAATAAATATATTTTGCTATAGTCACTGAGGCCCTCATAGGACCTATTCTGATTTCTTTTTAGGGAAAACACATACTTCCTGACTACAAATTCCAAACGTACAATAAGCAAAAATATTGATATGCTTAATACATAAAGGCTTCCAAATTCCTCTGGTTAAACATCATCTCCCTCTGCATCATAAATTTCTCTTCTTGTGTTGACTATTATAGAAAGAGCTAAGAAACCAAAGCCACACTATAAATGGTCTTGGTGAGACACCATTCCACACTCAAGCAATATACGTAAAGCCATCTTGGAAGAACATCATCGAGTAAGCAGAAGCAGAGCTGAGGTTTTGTGTCCTCCTGACCTTGTCATCTGATCCCCCTTCTCTTCCTTACTCACATCGGCTGAGTCACAGACAAAAAAAATGCATGTGCATGACTTAAAGTCAATGTTCCTGAAACATTCACCTAAAACAGTTTGCTCCTCAACCATTCTGTACTGTAGTGGTAAAATTGATATCCTCAGGGAATTTTTTTGACTGCCAGAAAATATAAAATTGGAGCCATGAGAGAGAAAAGAAGGCACCTCTCTTAGGAAAGACAAAAGCTTGTGCTGAGACTCACCAGTGACTCAAAGCCAAACACGTGTTTTGACACACTGGTGCATTAGGAGCATTATTTGAAGACAAGCAAACATAAATAAATAAATAAGCAAGTAAATAAATAAATGGAAGCTGGAGATGATTACTTCGAGAAAACAGTATTTGAAGAGAAAATATGAGGTCAGAAAGCTCAAAGCTCTATTTAAAATCCAGGCTTTAGAGCTGGAGAGATAGCACAGTGGTTATGCAAAAAGACTTTCATGCCAGGGGTCAGGGTGGTGCACCTGGTTAAGTGCACACATTACACTACAGAAGAACCCATGTTCGAGCCCCTGGTCTCCACCTGCAAGGAGAAAGCTTCACAAGTGGTAAAGTAGGGCTGCAGGTGTCTCTCTGTCTCTTTTACTCTCTATCTCCCCATCCCTCTCAATTTATCTCTAGTCAATAAATAAATTAAAAAAAAAAAAAAAAAGAAGACAGTTTTCATGCCTGAGGTGCCAAAAACCCTAAGTTTAGTCCCCAGCACAACCATGTGCTGGAGCTGATCAGTGCTCTGGTGAGAGAAAGAGAGAGAGAGAGAGAGAGAGAGAGAGAGAGAGAGAGAGAAAGAGAGGACACAAGAGAGAGAAATTCAGATTTAAGAAAATGAGCAGAGGCTGGAAGTAGTGCAGTGGGTTAAGTGCACATGGCGCCAGCGTAAGGATCCCTGTTCAAGCCCCCAGCTCTCCCACTGCTTTACAAGTAGTGAAGCAGGTCTGCAGGTATCTATCTTTCTCTCTCCATTTCTGTCCTCCCCTCCTCTCTCGATTTCTCTCTGTCCTATCCAACAACAACAACAGCTATAACAACAATAACAACCACAACAAGAGCAACAAAATGGGAAAAATAGCCTCCAGGAACAGTGGATTCATAGTGTTAGCACTGAGCCCCTAGAGACAAAAAAAAAAAAAAGAAAGAAAGAAAGAAAAGAAAAGAAAGTGATCTTTTAACTTAGAATGTGTATTTGACACTCTGTGTGCCTAATTATTATCCTGAAATTCATACCTTTCATTTTCTCAAATATAAGTCAAATAAAATGGAGTCATTTATCATTTTTACTTTCATTATTCATTAATGACAGAAAGAAAAAAACAGAGTATCATTCTGGTACATATGGCACCAAGATGGAACTCAGGAACTCACGCTGAGTCCACTGTTTCATACGCTGCATCAGCTCGAGAGTCATGAGATCATTTTTAGATGAAACTTCTCTTGGAGAAGCTGAGTTGATGGTCTGCTTTAAATAAGAGTGCTATACTTACCATGCTTCTTGCTGGCACACAGCCTTAGTTTGTGCTTTATTTTGCCTGAAATATTTCTTCAGTCCTTCCTGATTTTTTTCTTACTCTTCAGATCCTAATTTAATACTATTTCCTCAAATAAATAATTTCATAACCTTCCTTATTTGGTCAAGTCTTGCTATTATTAGCTTTTATAGCACCACAGACCACACTCCATTTTGGTACTTTCCACTAGTGCACTTTAATATTTATTGGTATGGGTGATAGCCTACTATGTATCTCTCTAAAGGGACTGTAAGCTCTCTAAGGCTAGTGCTTTTCATTTTGTTCACCATCATATTTACAGCATCTAGTACTCTATGTGGCACACAGCAGATCTCTAGTAAGTAACATAGGTGATGAAGGGGTGACTGGATAAGAAAAGCATCTCTTCCTTTCAGATACTGAATGATCTTGAGATTACCTAAGGATTCTTCCAAGAGTACTAACAAACGTTTTCATGACTTCATTTTATTCAGAAGGAAGGTATCAGAGGATGAAAGACTTCTTAGAACAGAAAAGTGAATGACATTTATAGTAAAATTACAAGCAAAATATGCCACTGAAAATCAACTAAGATCAAATTTCAAAAATGTTTAATTCAAAACAAATTAAAGGACACAGAACTCGTGGTCAACTAGTAATAAACTGATCAATAAGTAGATAATAGATATAACATAAACATACTGATATTTCAAAAAAGGAAGATTTATCCATCCATTAAAAATCTAGTCATACTAGATTTCACCCTGTCAGTTTTAGCTATTTTATTTATAGTTTGTTTTATGTGCTTTCTCCAAGAAAAAAAATGCAATTTCTTGGAAGATAAGTGATGCCTTCTGATTCTAAGCTAAGACTTGTGGGTTAAACCTGTAGAGTCTTAAGCAAGAAAAGGAAAGGCATCTTCATTTACAAGTTCTCTACTACTCTGCAGTACAGTTTAAGTAAATAAAGAATTGAACCTCACCTCTCCAGAGCCCTGCCCTACTAAAGAAAGATAGAAAAAGGCTGGGCATGTGGATCAACCTGTCAATGCCCAGGTGCGGTGGAGATGCAATTATAGAAGCCAGACCTCCCATCTTCTGCACCCCATAATGATCCTGGGTCCATGCTCTCAGAGGGATAAAGAGCAGGAAAGCTCCCAGATGAGGGAATGGGATATGAAACTCTGGTGGTGGGAAGTGCGTGGAATTGTACCTCTCCTGTCCAGCGGTCTTGTCAATCATTATTAAATCAATAAGAAGAAATAAAATAAAAATAAAAAAAGAATTTATATGACTGTACACAGTCAATTAGGATGCATATAATGCCTTTTTTCTTCCATGCACTCCACTATACACCTGTGAAAAAGACTGATCGCATCTTTTTCATAATCACTCTAATGCAACTGAAAAGAGCCTTCATATGGAAGCTCAGAGACCTTGATGTCTCAAGCATTGTCACTTATCAATCACATAATGTTAGGAGAGCCAATCACCTCTCTGAGCTTCAGTGTGACCAAACCAGAAAAGTACATCAACTTCAGGAAATTTTGATGACAAAATATGATGCTACTTTTTTTTAGTCACTGCAGAGTTTCGAAACCTGAGCTTCTGTGCAATAATTATTACTATTGGCAGCATCACATTATCAATTAAATTCACTCACCACATATACAGATTCACTCTTACTAGTTCTTATAACCCTCTACTGTAAGAAGAGGAAGGAAAAAAATAAACATACAAACAACCCCATCTACAAAGTATGGGAGTCACTTGGGCTCACCCGTGAAGATGACAACTGTAAGAGATGCCAGGTCTTACTTCCTGGTAGTAAAAACATATGAAAACTTTCTGTTAAAGATTTTATTTATTTACTAATGAGAAAGATAAGAGAAGAGAGAGAAGGTATCAAACATCACTCTCGTACATGTGCTGCTGGGGATTGAACTCGGGACTCCTGCTTAAGAGTCCAATGCCTTATCCAATGTGCCACATGAAAACGTTTTACTCTTAATGAAATTACTCCCTGAGGTACTTGCTCACCAATACACATTGCAGTGTACATCAGTTACCTATCCCTTTTCATCTGGAAACAAAACCTTTCTCTCAAGTACCAGCCAGCAGTCCGAAGCCTTTATCTCACTAATGAGAACTAAGTCACACCGTCACCCCTAGCTGCAAGGGAGCCTGAAAAAATCAAGGTTAGTAGCTGATGCACTGCTGTCATGACAAAGATGGATTCTGAGAATAACAAGAGAACAATGCCTACCAGGCAGTATGCTAAGTAGAAATTCCTAAAATGGACCTTCATACTTGGTTTAAGCACAGAGGGGGAAAAAATAAGCATATTCATCTTTCCTTCTAAAGGGTGAAGGAATATTTTGGTAGAAGCACCTCGGCTTGTTTGCAGTCAGTGTTGATCTGTTCTTGAGTGAAGAAGTATCACCTCACCCTCCCCACCCACCCACCTCCTGCTCCTCTCGGGCATTGCTCAAGCACTCTAGCACTTGTGAGGCCTTATAAAATCTCTCCTGCCAACCCAAGCACCTTCTTGTACACCATGCGTATAACTCCACTACACCAATTATATACTCGCTTAAATTTACCTCCCCAGGCAGACAACCTCACCAATGTGTCCTGTAACCTCACCTCTCCAGAGCCCTACTCCACTAGTGAAAGATAAAAACATGCCAATGTCCATGTCCAGTGGAGAAGCAATTACAGAAGCCAGACCTTCCACATTCTGCACCCCATAAAGAATTCTGGTCCCTACTCCCAGAGAGGGATAAAGAATAGAGAAGCTTCCAATGGAGATGAGGGGACATGGAACTCTGGTAGGGGGAATTGTGTGGAATTGTACCTGTTATCTTACAATCTTGTTAATCATTATTAAATCATTAATAATTTTTTTTTCAAAAATTTTACCTGCCTTGTGCAATTTCCTCACTAGCCTATCAGTTTTCTGTGACCTTTCTATCTTTATGGACTGAGTGCCCAGAATTGTGCCTGAAAAGAAATCTTCCACTAAGATTTTATGAATTGGGTCAAAGCAGACTGGGCTGAAATAAATGGAATTGAACTGCACAGCACTGCACTGGTGGCTCGGGAATCTGGCTGCGTTGTCTTCCTCGTCCTGCTATGGTGGTTAAGAGGGTTCCTGCCCTGGAACCATAAAGGATGATGACAAGCTTACAAGTTTATGGTTCATACAAGTAGATCATGTCTCAATGAGATCATGTATTAGTATGGCTTTCTGGCCAAAAAGGAGGGTCAAAAAGCAATTACATTAGGTTATTTCCTCTCGGGAGAACCATGAAGAAAGGAGTAAAAGTCACTGTTTACCAAACAAAAGGCTGAGAAAATATTTTTCCACTTAAGAATGTGACAAATTAGTGAAAGTGACAAAAATAAATAAAAACCTACCACATACTCCAAAGGTTGCACAATTGCCTAAAAGCCAAACTAAATTGTGAATGTGTTGGCATCTGGCACAGAGTTCAGGATTTCAAGAAAGCAAGTCACTCTTTAGTGGAACACTAAACAGAAGTGTCACAGGCAGCTTTTGATTAAACTACGATTGTCACAGTATATAGGAATGAACTAACAAATGGTGTTTTTAAAGTAAACTACTAGCCACATTCAGTGGTTTCAATTAAAGAATGGTTCATCGCTCACAAAAATTCCCCTAGAGGGGGTCGGGCGGTGGCGCAGTGGGTTAAGCGCATGTGGCACAAAGCGCAGGGACCGGCGTAAGGATCCCGGTTCGAGCCCCTGGCTCCCCACCTGCAGAGGAGTCGCTTCACAGGCGGTGAAGCAGGTCTGCAGGTGTCTATCTTTCTCTCCCCTTCTCTGTCTTCCCCTCCTCTCTCCATTTCTCTCTATCCTATCCAACAATGAATTGCGTCAACAAGGGCAATAATAATAATAACCACAACGAAGCTACAACAAGGGCAACAAAAGGGGGGAAAAAATGGCCTCCAGGAGCGGTGGATTCATGGTGCAGGCACCGAGCCCAGCAATAACCCTGGAGGAGGAAAAAAAATAAATAAAAATAAAAATAAATAAAAAAATAAAAATATTTCCCTAGACCCAGCTGCCTTCCCAAAAAATCCCACTGCCTCACTCTGACTTTCCACTGTCATCAGACAGAGTACCAAGGGGCTAGTAGTCTCAGATTCAGTGCAGACACTCAGAGCAGTCCTCTACAGGGAATAAGAACCTGCCTTCACCTTTGTCTGTGACTGAACAAGTCCTGGGGGTAGTCTCTTGTAAAAATAAGTTGCATTTTAGAGTTGTGATATATGACCTGCTAAGAAAGGCTCAATGAAGACAGATCCCTAAAACCTAACTCTGGTTGGGCTCAACAAATGATACTCAACGCCTAAACAACTGAGAGAAAACCTAAGGTAATCAGATAAAGAAAGGACCACAACAGTTGGATAAGGGCAAGAGACTGGGTCATTTAATAATTGCCTGTTTGGTCAATATCACACCATCTGATCATATGGGGTCCTAGTTAGGGAATCCTTGGATTCTCATACACATATAATGGGCCTTGACTTCTATCCCTCTCTCCACTACCACTGGTCGCTTCCATAAGTAACAGCGTCTTGTGGGCCCTCTCAGGACCTTGGCTCTACCATAAGGCAATGACAGTAGGGAGAGCCCCAGTTTCTGAAGGGAGAATGGGGGTATCCTACCCTGTCACTTGAAAAAAAAAAAACTGGTCCTGAAATGAGTGCAGCCTGCAATGTTTCTCAGATGTGGCCATGAGCTATAAGCTCAGACCAATAGGGACTCAGAGGTTATACAGGCTCTGGCACTAAATATATATATGCATTTACATATGGGCCCTGGAGTAGGTGGATAGAGATAAATAGTTAATTTTAGCCACAGAATTTTTTTTTTATAAGAATGGAAGCTACTCCCTGCCCTAATCCAACTTTCTAGCCCTTTTCTCCACTCTGACACCATTCTCTCAGACAATATTCTTATCCATCCTCAGGCTAGCTACCAAACTCAAGCAAAACTACTGTAGTTATATGCCCCCAGGAACATGCCTAAAATGGTTCTCCTAGCTTTCATCTACCCTAAAGTCCCTAATCTCATCTGCTCTGATCCTACTTTCTGGTTCCTGTTCATTAACCATCTTGTCTCAACTTAGGTCATGCCACCTTCCAGACACCAGGCTGCATGCAGATGCTACCATGACTCCACCCTGACTTTTCTGAGCAGATGCCCTCACCAATGTGTCCTGGATCTTCACATATCCAGAGCTCTGGTCCACTAGGGAAAGACAGAAACAGGCTGGGCGTATGGATCAACCTGTCAACACCCTGCTCAGTGGAGAAGCAGCTACAGAAGCCAGAACTCCTACCTTCTTCCCCAAAAACAACCTTGATCCATACTTCCAGTTGGGGAGAAGTGATAGGATGAAGATAAGAGACCTCTGCACTCCAGTTCCATCAGTACCCAGAGAGAGAAAAGAAAAAGGAGAGGGACATATGGAGGTAGTTATGATGTCATGAGTGGCTTAGAGAAAAAGAGAGGATTGAATCAGGAAAAGAAGGGGCAACTATGTATAAATATAGACAGATAGTTGTAGAGAAGACGGTTGGCCCATGTGTAAAACTTTAGTGGAACTGTGGTGGATTGAAGTGGGGAGAGTGAAGATTCAGAAATCTGGTGGTGGGAATGGTGTGGATTCAAACCCCTGTCAACATGTAATTCTGTAATATAAAAATGTAAAAAATAAAAAATAATAAAATGACCTGCTAAAGGATTAGAAAACATTTTTTTTTAATTCTCTAGAAGGCTAGGGTTATTTACACTGTAGTATCCTAGTACAAAAGAGACTAAGTATTGAAAACAACCAGTATGGTTATAAGACAAGGCCATGGGCTTTCTTGCAAAAATGAGCCTCTTTGAGAGGTGACTCAAAGGCTAATACAAAGAAAGCTAGTTAGAAAATCACTGTGGCCATCTGGTCATTCTGGTTAACAAGAACATCTGCAGGGAGTTAAAGACAAGGCAGGTAGAAGCCACTCTGGTCTGAGATAAAGTGTGTAGAGTCCAAGATCTGCCAAAGTAACAGGGCTCCATTTTGATACAGATCTTTGCTACCTGCTCCTGAATCTTTTTGTCTCTTTGGTCTCCTTGTCTTCCTTGATAATCAGTGCCCTCTATTTCCTTACTTCCTCAAACTCCCAGGTTGGGGAGACAACACAATGGTTATGCAAAAAGACTCTCAAGCCCATAGCTCTGAGGTGCCAGGTTAAATCCCCAGCACCACCATAAACCAAAGCAGAGCAGCACTCTGGTATCTCCCTCTCTTTCCCTCTCCCCCCCCCCTTTTTTTCCCTCTCTCCCTCTCCGTGTGTGTGTGTGTGTGTGTGTGTGTGTGTGTGTGTGTGTGTGTGTGTGTGTAACTTTCTCTATGTACCTAATTAAAATTAAAAATAACAGTAAAAGAGTACACTGCAAGTATGTTGCAAAAGTGAGGTATTAAACTCACATCAATGTCTTCCCCCCCCAACCCCATACATAGACCAAACCCAGGTTTGTTTTTCTTCCTGATTGATTTCTTTTTTTTAAGTAAACTTGTATGAGTCTTCTATTAAAATTAAGGTTCCCCACTATCACCACTAAAAACAGCTCATTCTCCCTGCCTTCCAAACATGGAAAGCTTCTCTGACACTTCTGCCTATACACGGAAATGCACCAAGATCCTCGTTTTACTTGTTACTGAGACATTTTCACAAATATCAGGAAGTGTCATAAAATAATCAGGTAAAAGGATTTCAAAGAGAATGTAGCCTACGCACATGTCCAGGGGTGTTGTTGGGATGGGGGAGAGGGAATCTATAGATGTAAATTCGTTTTAAGCTTTCAAGTAATAGCTCAGAATACTTTCCTCCAACTACCCAGTAATGCACAATTTTTTTTTTAATTGGTGAAGCATTTGAGGTACATGAAGTAGGTACTAGAAAACCACTTATTCACCTTCTTATTCACAGTAAATTTTGCTCAAAAATCTGTATTTAAGCACCAGGAGAACAAGAGAGGGTATTTGAGCTGTTTATGGGTATGGAAGTCAATAAAAAATAACTCAAAATCTATATTTTGAAAATGTTTTCTTACTTATGTGCTTGGTTCTTTATACAAGGTACCCAAAAGTTACAAAGTAGAGTTACACAAAATTGACCTAGGATTTTTGTGGTGGCTCAGATATGTGTTCTGTGTATTGGGGGAGTTTGCAGTTTACTGTTAATTATAGAAACTGCTATTCTCATGCTTTGGTAATAAATATTATCTGTTTTCCTGCTAAAAACCAATTTCCATTTTGAATGAACACAGCAGGCCATCATGTATCAGTGGTATACATGTGTACTGTAAATTTGCATTCAGAAGTAACTTTTCTATTACACCTAAATTACTCCTCCCCAAGCCTCACAAATAAAGACAAATCAACTAAGTGCAACTGCTTCCTCTTGAGGTCTTTGTGGTCAGGATTTGGTAACTAGAAAAGGGTAACTTTAATATTAATTGCTGGATCACAGTAGAACCACTACCAGAAGTGGCTTCTAAATATCATTATTGAGTATATCCCTTCTTAAAAGCAAACAAACGAAAACGAGAATTCTACTTATGGCGAATAGCAAAAAAAAATTTAAGAATGTCAAAGGTGTATTTATATCAAAATATTAAATTGTAATTCCAAGAAGGATGTACAAAGGTCATCTAAGTTCATCTCTTCAGCAACATGAACCTTAACCTGTGTATCCCAGATACACATACATAAACAATCCTTTAAATTCTCTGCATTAAGACACTCCACGAACAGACTTGGTGACACATTTAGTAATTAACAAGTCTTTCTATTCATTGCAGTGGAATCTGAATCCTAGATAAGCAGTGATAAGCAGAGAAAGGCTTATTCCATAGTAACAAACTATATGGCTCTTAAACAAATGCTATCTTTAAAAAGCTAGAGTTCTTACAATGACCTCCAAATTTTCTCACATTTCAATATTTTCCCATGAGAAATAAGTATACAGACAATAACACTTTTATTTCTGTTTTGAAAACATTAACAATCTCTATTTTATTTACATGCAGATTAGTCACTGCAAAGCAGTTGTAGAACATAAAGCTCCACACTACTTTAAACAGTAATTGCTTTCCCTCACTTCTCTCTTTTCATTTCATCATTATTCCACTGGTTCTATTGGACACTGTGATTTCCATTTTAATCACATTTTAATAAAAATTTAGACTATAGCATAATAGTTTTAACAAAGATAGCTGAAGACAACTAAGATAACTAAGATAGCATATATTCATCCTAATTAATTACATAATCTTTGCTCTTTGGTTTTTATCAGACATACTAAGAAGATATATATTATTTCAGAAAATGATTCAAAACAAGTGTGAGGTATTACTCCTGCCCATGAGGATCTAGTTATACTTTTGGAAAAACAACACATACTTAGATGAAAGAAGCAAGCCACTACTTTAAGTACTACAAATCTAAATGTCAGAACATAGTGTAGATAACACTTTTATCAATTCAAAATTAGGGTAGAAATGGTATAAATGAATTTAGAAAGGTGTTACTTAAACAGAGTAAATCTATAACCATTAAAATATTGAAAATAATAAGGAAAACTCTCTTACATTTTTACTTTTGTTGATCTTCTTACAGGTTTATTTATTTGCCTTTATGAGAGGTAGAGAGAAAGAGAGAGAGACCAAAGCACTGCTAAGCTCTCACATATAGCAGAACCAGGGACTGAACCTTGGGCCTTTGACAACTCAGACATACAAATCCTGAGCTCTAACCTTGAGCTGTCTCCCTCAGTCTATCAATTTACTTTTAAATGTCAAGAGACCCCCAAGTTAGGAGTCTGCTTTACATAAATAGGGAATATTAGAAGATTTTTTAAAACTGTTTGTCAGTAGGAAGAGATTATATTTTATATGTTTAATAGTCTTGACTGAAATAACACATTTCTATTTCAAAGGAGAATCTAAAGGCTGAAGATCCAAATAAGATGCTGCCTTATAAGTTCAAAGAAAGGACAGATGCAAGAGATACTTTGGAAGAAAAACCCAAGTGGACGCAGCAAATGGCTAAGTACAGAGAAAAAATAACAGGAGAAAATCAAGGATAATTAATATTTATATTACACAGTAGGCACAATAATTCAAGTCTAGGCTCACAACACCTCTGCAAAGTGTGGTGAAAAGTCAAGTAACACTCCCCATTCATAGGAAAGTTATTAAAAGAAACCAACATTCCTGTTTCCAGATTGTGGTCATGGAAGAATGCCAGAGAACTTATTTATAGACTAGCCCCGTGGTCCCCCATGGTTCCCCATCTCAAGACCTTCTGCATCAACACTTCAAATCTACAAAGGCCTGGAGCGGGATGGTGGTGACCTGGTAGAGCGCACACATCACAGTGCACAGGGACCTGGGGTCAAGTCCCCATCCCCATCTGCATGAGGGAAGCTTTACAAGTGGTAAAACTGTGCTGTAAATGTGTGTGTGTGCCTCTCTCTACCCTTTTTCACCTTGCCCTTCCCTTTCAATCTCTGTCTCTATCTAAAATAAATAAATAAATAAATAAATATTAAATATTTTAAAAGCAAATTCACAAATGCCTGAACTAAACCTCTGGTATTAAGAACCCATATAGTCCTTTAAGAATGTTTTGCTCTGACACGAAAATTTCCTAATCAGAATACCATTCCAAGATTCCTGCTGTGTAATGTACAGCCTGGTGATTATCATGAATAATATTTGTGTTGCATTGTTGAAAGTGGATCTTAAAACTCTCATAACAAAAGGAGGAGAAGAAAAGGAGGAGGGAGAGGAGGAGGAGGAGAGGGAGGAGAAGGAGAAAGCATTGTATCTGGGAAAGTGGGACAGCAAAAAACATGCGTGCTTTGTATGTTCAGGGCCCAGGGTCGTTTTTTGGCACTGCATATGATTGGACACTTTTCTGATCTCTCATTCATGAAACAATGAATACTCTTGGGAAAGACAGGAAAGAGAAGGTCAACAGTGAGTCGGGGTACATGATGGTAGAAACGAACCCGAGCTGTGGGTAAGAGTGTTCTACAGACACTTATCAGAGTGAGATGAAAAATTGTACACAGGTGCCAACAACTATAATACAAACCATAAACACTGTCCTATGAAATGATTAAAAAGATAATAAAATAAAACAAATGAATCAACATTTAAAATAAAACAACTTGATTCTGTATGATAACAGATACTAACTAGATTAGTTGTATAAATCATTTAGTAATATATGTAAGTATTGAATCATTATGTTGTACGCATGAAATTAATATGTGAAAAATGTCAGTTAGATCTCAATTTTTTTTTTAAGACCTGAAAATCTCCATAAAAACAAGAAGGTACCTGCCAATAGCTTTCATTTCCTCAGTGCATTCCAATCACACACAACACAACCAAGGGCTTGCACAGTCAGACTCACATCCTCAAGCTTCTTGCCCTGTAACCTTGAACCCCATGGCACAGGATGTATCCTGCCTTCCACTTAGATGAACTGGTAATGCCTTCGGCAGACAGTCATCCACACCCCATCCACTTCATTCAAGTGTATTTCACTACCTAAATTCCACACACTGTTTCCCTCCCATCTTCCACCCTGTGTCATAATCTCTTCCAGAGCGCTGAGTACACAGCTCCTGGAGCACAGTGGAACCCTCTGAGACGTTCTGAACTCATAAGTCACTATAAATAGCAACAACATCAACTCTCCCATGACACACGTAAGCACACTATTCATAATATGGCATGGCATGATAAAATGGAATAGCTATTGTAACAGTGGCAACGGGAAATGACACTCCTCTAGTAGAGGAACAGTCACTTAGAGGGTACTTCAAGGTGATTTCAAGGAACTACATTTAAGAAACTCCAGGTCCCCTAAAAATTTATGGAGTGAAACAGCTTTTAAAAAGACAGAAGCACCATGACACAGTCCTTTGTGTTTATCAGCATCACAGATTAGACAGGCAAACGCTAGAAGAAGAACAGATTAGACAGCAGTCACTGTACCCCACAAAGCACTAAACTTTGTGCAATCAACCCAGTAGCACCAATAATACAAGTATGTCAGACATTTTTCCTTTCATCACAATACTGCATTCAAGTTGGTGACTGTCCCAATGAAAAAAGGCCTTCTTAATTAGATTGACTTCACTTAAAAACATTAATAAAATGCTAATAAAAAAGAGCCCAAAAAACTCTCTTTTGCAAAAAAAGAAAACAGCCCATTTACTTGCAGGAGCTCCAAATTGTTGACTCCATTAAGCCCATTGGGCCAGCAGGACCACTGGCTAGTGGCAATATTCCATGCAAAAGAAACGCATGGTGGGTATCACTTTTGCCCTCCTGGAAATCTTGCTTCCTGGGTGCTTTCACCTGCCAGCCAGCCAGCATCCAGGCTATATTCACTGGCAAGACTGGATTTAAGTTCTCCCAAAGATGACACTGGGAGGCAGGAGTCAATTCACAGCCAAAGCAAAGGGATATTCACTGGGAATCCGTAGTAGAAAAAAACATGAAGAGGAGGCCGGGTGGTAGTGCACCTGGTTGTGCACACATGTTATAATGCACAAGGACCTGGGTTTGAGCCTTCTGTCCCCACCTGCAAGAGGAAAGCTTTTCGAGTGGTGAAGCAGTGCTGCGGGTGTCTCTCCGTCTCTCTCCCTACCTATCTCTCTGTCTCTGTCTCTTCCTCTCAATTTTTGGCTGTCTCTATCCCATAAAGATAATTTTTTTAAAAAAATAAGTTAATAAAAAGAAAAAACATGAAGAGTTTTAAAAGAAAATAATTGATGCTCCCTGTAGAATAATCTTTACAGGGCCCAGAGAGGGGCACATCTGGTAGAACACACATTACCATCCTCAAGGACCTAGGCTCAAGCCTCCAGTCCCCATCTGCAGGAGGAGAGCTTCACAAGTGACAAATCAGAAGTATAAGTGTCTTTTTCTCCTTCTCTCTCCCTCTCTATTTCCCCCTTTCCTCACAATTTCTCTCTGTCTCCAAAATAAATGATAAAATTAAGAATATTTATACAGAATACATTTTAAAAAGAATTAATTTTTACAAAGTTGGAGTCTGAAGCTTTTGGCACTTCTTGGATACAGTAGATGAGTAAAGACTTTAGTAGTAAAGACTTTAGTAAAAGGTGATCAAAGTAACTCAAGTAAAAATTATCCAGAGATCATGTGTATGGTGATTTTCAATGATGCACAACCTGAAAAGGATATTAAAATGCATTAATAGTTCAATTAAATAATTTATTGAAAAGATAAGAACTTACAAAAACTATAGTAAAAAATAATAATAACCACTATTGCTAAGTACATAGTTCATTTAATACTCAGAGTACTGTGAGTTAAGTACTATCATGACACCCTCTCACAGATGAGGAAACTGGACCCCAAAGAGGTTCAAGTATCTTGCCAAAGTTTCACTGATGGTATGAGCTGGAATTTAAAAGCAGCCTGGCTAGAATATGTGCCCTGAACCCTTGTAATATGCAGTGAAATTACATCACTAGTGCTTCTTCTGATGGGACAAACTTTTAAGTCTTCAAATTATTTTCTGGTATAAAAAGACTTTATTCTCAGACCTAAAGATAAAATATTTCCCCCTACTTATATAAGATGGAAAATAGAGATGAAAATGAAAAAAGACAGTATACTTCTTCTGTGCTTGTGTTTTATTGTGCTTCTTAATAGGGAAAAGAATCTGCCTCGTTTCACACACATTCCAAAGACTCCCCTCTCTCCTGCACACTGACTCATCTTGAGGCTATATAAGTGTCATGTAGAAAATTAGAGAAATGTTAATTTATGATATCAAAACTAAGGCTCTTGCCTGAAAACGGGTAAAAATCAAGAAAAAGCAACGTACCCAGAAGAATGAGGTGGGAGGGGAGTCTAAGGGGTGTGCACTGGGAAAAGGGGAAGTCAAATGACAAAACATCAAATATTCTTGGCTCTTATGAAAAGCTACTCTGTTCATTTACCCGGAAGCACCAAACAAAAGCAGCTGCCCATTCCTCTCAGTTTCCTGAATATAACTGGATCACCAACTGACACCCATTGTTCTGGGCTCACAGAACAATGTTCACTAGCATAAATCTACCAGTTCTGGTTCACATCCAAAGTGCTAAAAATGGATACCACCAGACTGTACGGGTGTCAGCAAGCACCTATCTAACGGCATGATTCCACACGGGCAAGGCATATGTGTGAGAGGCAGTTAGCACCTCTAAGCACTAATGCATGTTCAAGATTTTCAAAAAATACATTCTACTTCAGGCCAAATGCTGAACAGGATGTTCTGTTCATGGATATGGCTTTTGCTGTCTTTTGTTTTTTGGGCTATTTTTTCTTTCTTTCTCTCTTCACATCTGACACGTCTTTTGCAGCCCCTCCACAACCCTAAAACAGTCCATGATTCTCCCACTAATAGTCCAGGAGAGTGACAAAATGAGAAGCTCAGAGGTCAAAAGTCTCTACGCTGAGAAGTTATGCTGTGTTTGCAGAATTTGTCTCTTCCAGGACCACCTTCCTAGCCACTTTCTGGGCAATCCTCAGAGGATGGCAGCTGTTAACTTAGAACAAAAAAAAAAAGTGTACGGTGGAGGAGGCAAGAGGATTATTTTTAAGAAAGAGCACAATCTAACTTTTCTCTCCACCACCCACTCCACACCACCTCCTCATTCCCTTGTCTCTCCTCCTACTTGTGCTTCCATTTCACTTTTCTTTCCTAGCGTCTCTCTCCCCACTGCTCAGGGCCCACATTTCTCACAAGCGTTTCCTCCTCTCTGTACCAATTCTGATACCGCACTGGGAATAGCAGCTGTGCATGGGCTTACAGCTGCTATGAAGCTGAGATGGAGAAGTAAATCTACCTAGCTTCCTCCTTCATGTTCCAAATGTGTAAGAATCAAAACATGTATTCACTTTTTAGAAGCCCTGCCTTCAATACCAGAGATACAGAGAAAAGTAAAAGTATATCTCTGTTTATGCTAAATGAGTCCACTAATTATGTCATCTTCCTGGTGTGCCTAAATACTGGAAGATATTTGGCTTACTTCTTCTTACAGATGTCCTTTACTGTCTAGTCCTGCGCATCTGTGATACAGCTTCAATAGCTGAGCTGCTCAAAGTTCTAAGTGGATTAGTGAAACATTTGGAAGTAGATATGATGATTCCACGTTCCCTGTGAGTTAATTCTTCTATCAATTGTGTCTGAGAAGCAAATCAACATTCTCAGGAGCGATCTACACAGACCGAAATGCCATTTTGGCAACAATTAAAACAATGAGGCACTTGCCAAAGTGGTAGAATTGAACGTTAGGACCAGATCATATGTGGCAAGAGAAAAAAAAAATAAAGTTGGTTTGCAAAGGCACTGAAAATAAAAACAAACAAAAAAATCAGTTGCATTTTTATGATGTGGGAAATATTTAGAAATAAAAGCAATGATATGTCATCCATAGCCCTCCAGTCATTTGATTACTCTTCAATGAATATACTAAGCAATACTGTTACAGGCACTTGCAAAAAGACAAGACTGTTATCCTGTCTCTCAGAGATCTTACAGTCTAACATCAGGATATGTTAAAACTTCTGGTTCAAAATAACTATAAGTTAAAATATAATTTATGAAAGAAAGAAAAAGTTGAAAAATAATTAATACTGTGTAACCTGCATTCAAGCACTAAAGAAACATCTCTCTGAAATACAAAACAGTAAAGCTAAGATAAAAAGAGAAAGAAAAACTAAGCACAAGAAAGAAATAAGCATCCCAGAAAGCTGAGGTTGCATGTGCAAAGGCACAGAGACAGGAAGGGTTTGAACTGAAAAATCAGTGATCAGCGCTCGGCTAAACTGAGAGACAGATCAAGGAAAGAATGACATGAAGCAACACTGATGTAGCACTGTCGGCCACAATGTCCAACTGAGATTTAACTCTAAGGACAATAGGAAGTTACTGTCAGAGGAACGCATGATCTAATTTCTACTTGACAGTGATCACTGGTGTCTCTGTGGAGAAAAATTTTAAAACTGAAAGTTGTTATGGTTGTCTAGCAACTGGACCAGAATGTGGCAAAAGAACAGAAAAGGAGCAGATAAGCTCTGGTATAATTTAGAAGCAACACAAACAGAAAATATCAATGGGTTGTATATAGGGATGACAGCAAAAAAAAAAAAAATCAAAGATTATTACTATCAGTGAACTCTATTTAAATGTGGATTTCTCCAAAAGTTGCACACGCATCACCTGATGCACAACCAGACCCATATAGGAATCTGGTCCATGGGACGTGGTATGTCTCTGGACAGAAGTAACTTGGAGCCTCAGACATGAGGGTTTCTTTGCATAATCATTATGCTCTCTACTCCCACGGTGGACAGAAGTAACTCAAACACCCAGGACCCCGAAATAACAGGAATTGTGTGGCTGTTTTTGAGAGAAAACAATTAGATACCAGATGTCTGTGCCATCAAATGAGTTTTCCCATACAATTTCATTGTCCTGTTGCTGCCAAAACCTGTTTCCCCAAAATCATAGGGTTAAATATCTTTTTGTATCTAAGTGCAACAATTCTGATTTTTAAGTAGAATTACACCAGCAAGACTAACTGCCAATCCATTTGGCCTCCAGGATAAGCAGCAGAGAAAACATGGTCATTTCTCAAAGGATCTTCCAATCAAATTGTATGGCTAATGCTGGCATGTCAAAGGCATAGTATAGCATAACTTAATGGCTAGCTGGAAAATAAACTAACAATAAAAGGAGAATTTTTAAATAATTGCTTTATGATCAATGGACAATTTTCCTTGGCTTCCTTCAGAAGCTGAATATATAGCATAAGGCAGCATGTCCCTGGAAGGAGACCTCTCAGGGCAATAAGAATGGGCTGTCTCATTTATGTTATGTCTTGTACTCAAGCTGGTCCCTAAAACCCATAGCAAGGAACAGTTCTACAGTGACTGGCACATAATCTCAGTATCTTTCTCATCAATTTATTCCCTGTTCTCTACTCGCTATTCTCTGGTCCCTACATGAGTGTTACTGGCATTGCTTCCATTACTCTGCCAGAAAGCTGTACCTATTTATCCTTCAAAATTGGTCCATCAGTCTAGGTGAGTATCTCTTCCTTTTTAGTCTTTACACTGGTAATGCATGCTGGATCTTAAATTACATAATGACAGATGGTTTACAAGAGAGATCTCACACACCAGGAAGAACACTCCAATTCTGGCTCTGGCCTTGCCAAAACAGAGCAAGCAGTAGCAAAAAGTAGTGATTTAGGAGGCAGGTAGCATAATGGTCATGCAAAGAGACTCTTATTACTGAGGCTCTAAAATTCCAGGTTCAATCCCCCATACCACCATAAGCCAGAGCTGAGCAGTGCTCTGGTAATAATAATAATAATATAGTAATTTATTTGGAAGGCTGTGTTACCTTTTTTTCCTCCAAAATACTAACCATGGCCTTTTTCTGTCTGTATTTCAATGGAGTTAATTTAAACATACGTGTGTGTGTGTGTGTGTGTGTGTGTGTGTGTGTGTGTGTGTGAGAGAGAGAGAGAGAGAGAGAGACGGAGAGAGAGATATTCTGTTATTTCTCTTTCTTTTTATCTTTATTTACTGGATAGGGACATTCAGAAATCAAAAGGATAGAAGGAGGTAGAGAGGGAGAGAGAGAGACCTGCAGCCCTGCTTCCCACTTGCAAAGCTTTACCCCTGCAGGTGGGGACCAGAGGCTCAAACCCAGGTCTTTGCACATTATAGCATGTGTGCTCAACCAGGTGCACCATGACCCTGCCCCTTTTTGTTTCTTTTCTTTTCTTTTTTTTTTATATTTTATTTATTTTATTTTTGAGAGAGATACAGAGAGAGAAAGACACAGAGAGGAACACCAGAGCACTGCACGGCTCGGGCTTATTGTGGTACGGGGATTGAACCTGGGACTTAGGAACCTCAGGCATGAGAGTCTCTTTGCATAACCATTAGGCTATCTACCCCTGCCCCTTTTTCTTTTTCTTTTCTTTTCTTTTTTTTTTTTTTGTAGAGATATAACTGGAGAGGTAAGGGGAACAGAGAAGGAGAATAAAAGAGAGACACCTACGACACTGCTCCACCATGTGTAACTCTCCCCCATGCAGACGAGGATCTGAGGCTTAAACCCAGGTACTCAGAAGTGTTGAAGCTAGTCTACAGGTGTCTAGCTTTCACACTCTCTTATCTCCCTCCCTTCTCAATTTCTCTGTCTTATCAAGTATAATGGGGGGGGGTAGAAAAAATAGCCACCGGGAGTGATGGATTCATAGTGATGACACTGGTGACAATAAAAATAAATAAATAAATAAATAAACAAACAAAAAAGCCACAACACCACTCTGGCACATGCAGTACCAGGAATTGAACCAAGAACCTCAGGTTTGCAAATCCTATGCCTTAGTAGCTGAGTTATTTCCTAAGGCCACAACGGGGTTTTGTTTGTTTGTTTGTTTGTTTAAATAGCTTTTTTCTTTTTATATTTTTAATATTTATTTATTTATTCCCTTTTGTTGCCCTTATTGTTTTATTGTTGTAGTTATTATTGTTGTTGGATAGGACAGAAAGAAATGGAGAGAGATGGGGAAGACAGAGAGAGGGAGAGAAAGATAGACACCTGCAGACCTGCTTTACCGCCTGTGAAGCGACTCCCTTCCATGTGGGAAGCCGGGGGCTCAAACTGGGATCCTTACACTGGTTCTTGTGCTTTGTGCCACGTGCATTCAACCCACAGACCGACTCCCTGTTTGTTTTGTTTTGTTTGCCTCCAGGGTTATCACTGGAGCTTGGTGCCTGCACTACGAATCCACTGCTCCTGGAGGGCATTTTTTCTGTGTTGTTGTTGCTGGATAGGACAGATAGAAATCAAGAGAGGAGGGGAAAACAGAGAGGGGAAGAAAAAGACAGGCACCTATAGACATGCTTCACCGTTTGTGAAGCGACCCCCCTGCCAGTGGGAGCAGGGGCTCGAACCAGGATCCTTGTTCTGGTCCTTGTGCTTCACACTATGTGCACTTAACCCAGTGTGCTACCACCTGCCCCCCCCCCTTTTTTATTGTTGTTTATTTTTCAGAAAGAACCAGAGTACTGCTCTGGCACATGTAGTTCTGAATATCAAACCCGAGATTTCACAAGAGGAAGTTCTACATGCTACCACTGAGCCACCCAACACCTTTAAATTTTAATTTAGTAGCTCATCTCCAAAATCCAAACTCCAAAACTTTTATCTTAATCTGAAAATCCATCTGCATCGGTTGTCTCAAGTATAGCAGTTCTTTGGCTTCCAAGCCACCTGCTTAGCTCCAATAGTGAGACTATAAAAGATTCACAGATTCACACCACCACACTTCATACTCTTTAATTTAGCTCTGTAAGTTCACTTTTCAACACTCCAGAGCCATTAATTCTGAGCTGGCATCTCATCACCTGCAGTGACTTCACTGGATCTCGATCTGTGCCACCTCTACTGTGTTTTATTGCTGGTTCCATATTTCTGCAATTGTGGCAAAGAGATGAAGAATGTACAGAACTCTGCCAACATGAAAAGCTGTCACTATGCAGCTCCTATTGGGGAATCTCCCCAAATCGGCATGTTTCTATTGTCTCTCCTTTCCACTGACATACTCATTCTCTCTTCAGCCACAAAACTACCTAGATGGCAAACCACTCTCCACATTAAAAGAAACAAAAGCAGGGAGTCTGGCGGTAGTGCAGCCAAGTGCAAGTGGCACAAAGCACAAGGACCGGCATAAAGATCCCAGTTCGAACCCCCGGCTCCCCACCTGCAGGGGAGTTGCTTCATAGGCGGTGAAACAGGTCTGCAGGTATCTTTCTCTCCCTCTCTCTGTCTTTCCCTCCTCTCTCCATTTATCTCTGTCCTATCCAACAACAACGACATCAATAACAACAATAATAACTACAACAATAAAAAACAATAAGGGCAACAAAAGGGAAGAAATAAATTAAAAAAAAAATAAAGCAACACAGAGAGAAGCCAAAATACAGTCTACCCTGCCACCTGACTCCAAAAATGTTCTTTGGCCTCTTACTACTCTGCCCTTACTTACACTTCTATCCAATGTGTGAAATATACTATGTTCAACACTTCAAGAACTGTATCATTTCATTCTTCTCTTATGAAGTGCTTTTCCACCTATACCATCTTAAATCATGAACCCAGTCCACAACTTAGTTACATATCACTTATCATCCTATAAGTGTCATCAACATACAAACTATTTTCATCTTCATCTATGAACTAAATAAGCTCTATTCCTAAGCAGAAACAAACTATACAAATAGATCTTTAAGAGTCTTCCAGTTCTTGTTTACTAAAGTTTACTACCACCTATAACATTCTGCCTTATTTCACTAATTAAAATGTCAAATACACTTTGCCAGATCTTTTCTGATCAACTCAGAATTTTATCAGATTCTAGAAAAAATAAAAACAAACAAACAAAAAGACAACTGTTAAGACAAGAAAAGCTCTTCGGGTCTGGGGAGAAAGCATAACGGTTATACAAAAAACTCTCACACCTGAGGCTCCAAAGTCCCAGGTTCAATGCCCAGTACTACCACAAACCAGAGTTAAACAGTGCTCTGGTCTGTCTGTCTATCTCTCTCTCTCTGTCTATCTATCTATATCTCTATTTCCCTCATTAAAATAAATAAATAAGACTCTTCATACTTTATGAAGAGAGCATCCCAGGATTGAACCCCTCCCTCCATTAGCCAGCCACAATACCCTAAAAACCCCAAGCTGTGGGAGACAGGCATCAGTGCCCAGGAAGTACTCACTGAGAGGCTTTAGAATGCTGCTGCTAGACTCGTCCGCATTTTCCACATCTGACTTGTCAGAGTAGTTCTCAGAGACCCTCTCCTTTTCCTTCTTTTCTTTGTGTCCGGCCTTTCTCTTGTGACGTCTCCTTCTCCTGTAGCTCTTCGGCACATGGACCCCAATGTAGATGGTATGGTGACCTAAAGGAAAGTCAACAAATTGTCAGTCATTTCAAGTCATACTCTCCACTGCATACAGACTGCACAAGAGCACAGGCCAGAAAAGAAAAAAAAAAAAAAAAAAGTCTATGAATTCAAAAACTACCCTTCTATATTTGCCAAGTAAACGCAAACAGGAAAAATAACACTTTTCAATTTTCAGGTAGCTAGAGAATGATTCAACCACACTTCAGTAACAGTTGCAAAGTGCTAGGATTCTGTGAGGCTGTCCTCTGGTTCTACCTAGATTAGATAGATGGACAGATAGGAAAGATTTTTGCCTAAGGAAACCAAAGAATACTGAAATCAGGAATCAAATGCTTGTCGTTCCTCTGCGATCAGCTTCCTCTGAACCTGGACATGTCCTTAACTATTCTGGACCTCTAGCTGATCATTTTTATAATGAGGAACTTAAATTGGGTATCTCCTGCAGACCCTCAAGTTCTAACCTTCCATGAAACTGATTATATTGAACTGAGCACCACAAAATGTATTCCTGGAACAGCAAAATAATAATAATAATAATTATGAATGATGATTCAAAGTTCAAAAAGTCATCCTTCAGGGGGAAATATTTTACATCAAAACTTTTTTTTTCACTCAATCAGCAGAACAGAGACTTCAAACTGGGACAAACTGAGAAAAATTAAGACATTTTTGGAGAGAAGATTTTAGAAATACTCAAATGTTCACACTCAGAAACAGCTAAAATGAATGTCAGCTATAGTGCCATTCTCATTTTTCTTTTTTAGTTTCCAAAAGTTTCTAAAATATGGTTGTTGCAATGATAAAAATAAGCCCAGCAAAAAAAAAAATGCCTTGAAGAGAAGGGCATGAGGAACAAAGATTGTGAAATGCTTTCAGTTCTCTAGATGGATGGAGCTGTAAACCTGACAAGTGGCATTATTTCTACAAAACCTGATAAGACATGGGAAAAAAAAAAAACTCAAAAGTTCCACTCCTTTTTTTTTATTTAACTTAATTGATAAACTTTTACTTTCACTTTATCTACAGCATGACTTCTAAATGTGGGAACCACCATTTCAGAAGTACTGTGGAAAACTTCTACTTTTTAAGTGCTAATTAAACTGTCCTATCCTTGGCTTTTCTTTCTCATTCTAGAATTCTTCCTTAGTGACCACTTTTCCGTGCCTCAGACAATACCACATACCTACCAGGATAGAATACTGTGTGCAGAATAAAAAATGCTGAAAACTGCTTTCTATAATGCAACAGACACATATAAAAACAACAAAAATCACAAATATTCCTTTAAATCGGAGGGGTTACAATAATTATGTGTTCCTTTAGGAGAAAGAGAGGTCCTGAATAAGGAACTCATAACAACAAAGTGAGTAGTTAGCATTCAAAACAAAATATCCAATAATTGGTGTGAAGTTAGAGGCATCTATATAAAAATATGAGTCTAATTCCCACCAATACACACAAAGAGACACAGACATAAAGACATACAACACCAACTCAACTACTGCAAAACAGTGAAATTCTCCTTACAAAATGTGTGCCAATGAGGAATTTGTCATGTCTAACCATTGCAAGCAAATTGTTCTCATGGGAAAGCTATATTATAGTAGGAAGTAGGAAATGTCTCAGAAACAATATGAATCAAAAAAACAGTGTCAATTGTTTCCTCCAGTTACTCAGTTGAGTCCTGTACTTTATCTTAAGTCACACAATATACATAAACAAAGCCAACCAATAGCTGTTGTAAATCAAAAACTAAAAGCTTGGTTGCCTTCACTTAAAAATTGGGAAAACATGAAAAAATTCAACTGGAAAAAATTTAGCCTTTCATATGTTAAGTATTTTCTACATCTTATCAAATAATGGCAAAAAAAATGGCTACATAAGTAATAATAATGTTATACAAAAAGATTTTTTTAGCATTTGCCCAAATCTTCACAGTACTTTTTTTTTGGGGGGGAGGGGAGGGAGAGAGGGAAAGATAGTCACACATGTATAATTCCTGGACCAATTTCATTTCATTTCAGATACATATAGAAAGATAGAAAGTGAAGGAGGCACCATAGCACTCATCAATCACCTGAGGAGTATTACCGTGGCATGCACTCTCATGGTTCCAAGGTTGAACCTGGCTTTTGTACATGATAAGCTACCTCCCAGTTCCTAGAAAATCACTTTAAAGACAGTTTAGTGGAGGTTTTAGCACAACTGGTTGAGCATCATACTACCAGGAGCAAGGACCTGAGTTCAAATCTCCCCTTCCCACCTGCAGGGGTGTGTGTGCATGAGTGTTGAAGTGGGTCTACAGGTGTCTTCCTCTTTCTCTTTCTGTCTCCCTGCCCTCTCTCAATTTCTCTCTGTCCTATCTGATTTTTTTTTCAAAAATGGAGCAGTGGATTCATAGTGCTGACACTGAGCCCCAGTGATAACCCTAGTGGAAATAAGATAAGATAAGACAGTTTAGGGGTATGGTGGTGGTAGCACACCCAGTAGAGCATACATGTTACCGTGCTCAAGGACTCAGGTTGGGGTGGGGGTAGCTAGCATAATGATCATGCAAAGAGACTCTCAGGCCTAAGGCTCCAAAGTCCCAGGTTCAATCCTCCCACCACCACCATAAGCCAGAGCTGAGCAGTGCTCTAGTATTTTTTTTTAAAGTCCCAGATTCAAGCCACCAACCCCATCTGCACGAGAGAAACTTCACAAGCAGTGAAACAGTGTCTCTCTCTGTTTGCCTCCTCCTTTCTGCTTCTCACCGTCTCCTATCCTCTATCCAAAAGACAGAAAAAGAGGGAAAAATGTGTAGTTCCTTTCAAGACACCTCCCATTTCAGACAATTTTGCCAGTTTTATTAAGATATCACCAGTGTGCCATAAGTACCCCCCTCTTTTTTTGCATTTAAAATTTTTTATTTATTTTATTTATTTATTCCCTTTTGTTGCCCTTGTTTTATATTTGTAATCGTAGTTGTTGAATAGGATAGAGAGAAATGGAGAGAGGAGGGGAAAGACAGAGAGGGGGAGAGAAAGATAGACACCTACAGACCTGCTTCATCACTTGTAAAGTGACTCCCCTGCAGGTGGGGAGCCGGGGGCTCAAACCAGGATCCTTCCGCCCGTCCCTGTGCTTTGTGCCACCTGCGCTTAACCCGCTACACTCCCTGCATTTTAATTTTTTTTACTGTTTTTCTTTTTAAAAGTACTTTTGTTGGGTGAGGGTATAGCATAATGGTTATGCAAAGAGACTTTCATGCCTGAGGCTTTCAAGTCCCAGGTTCAATCCCCCATATCACCACAAGCCAGAGCTGAGCAGTGCTCTGGTAATAAATAAAATAAAGCACCCTATTTCACTTGATAAAAGTATGTATGTATGTATGTATGTATGTATGTATGTATTTTAATGAGAGAGAGAGAGAGAGAGAGAGAGAGAGAGGAGAAACTTCAGAACACTGCTGTGGATTGAACCTGAGTCCACAGAGTCTCAGAATTACCCCCCCCCCCTTCTAAGGGTACACTGTCCTGGTTTTGGTATAGTAAGAGATGTGCAACCATAATCATAAACCAATCTTAGCTGATATCCACCAATCAAAAAAAAATGACTTTGTGTTCCTATTTTCTGATCCATATAAGCAATCTTGGGTTTTTGTTTTTGTTTTTGTTTTTTTTGGTTTTTTATTTGTTTTTTACCAGAGCTCTGCTAAACTCTGACTTCGGGTGGTACTGGAATTTGAACCCGCAACCTTTCATACCTCTGGAATAAAAGTCTTTCTGCCCAGTCTGATTGGGCATTTTATTTAACACTCTCATGGTAACCACATGAATAGGAATGGTTTGTAGTGATCCTTCAGCACAGTAAGATGAAATATCCCGAGTGAGGAGGTAGTGCCTTCCGAGAGGTGCTGCAGGGAACCATGGAATTGGCACTGGCCTAAAATTCAAAACCCAAGGCATCTTCCATCTCTTCTTCTGGCCTACTACTAACAATAAGGCTACTTATCCTTTTCTATCTTAATTCAGGTGGAGGAGAAAGAGTTCAAGGAGAGTTTGCTCTCAGGCTCTCTCCACTTCAGCTTCTTTGTCCATTAAGGAGTGGTGAATCGGATTCAGGCATAATTCTTCAAAGTGATAACCAAATATTTCATAAGCTGTATATGCTATGTAACAGAATCACAAAAGGAAAAACAGAATGCCTGTTATCAGGAATAGGAGAAGCAGCATTACTGATGAAAACATACTATTGTTGATAAGAATATCTCAGATGGATCTCAATATTTATTTTCATTAAAATGTCTAAGAAATAGGCCATGAAAATTAATGGCTACTACCAAGACCTTGGCTTTGGCATAAAGCAATGACAGTAGGGTTATCCCAGTCTCCAAAGAAAGGCTGGGGGTATCCTGCCCTGCCACTCGAAAAAGACTGTTCCTGAAATGAATGTAGCCTGCAATGTTCCTCAGATGTGACCATGAGCTATAAGTTTAGACCAATAGGGACTCAGAGGTTACACAGGCTCTGGCACTAAATGGGCCCTGGAGCAGGTGGATGGAGGTAAGTAGTTAATTTTAGCCACAGATTTTTTTTTTTTAAAGAACAGAAGCTACTCCCTGCCCTAATTCAACTTTCTAGTCCTTTTCTCTACTCTGACACCATTCTCTCAGACAATATTCTCACCCAACCTCAGGCTAGCTACCAAATTCAAGCAAAACTGCCATAGTTGTGTGCCCCCTAGAACATATCTAAAATGGTTTCCCTAGCTTTGTTCTACCCTAAAATGCCTAATTTCATCTGCTCCAATCCTACTTTTTGGTTCCTATTCACTAACCATTTTGTCTCAACTTAGGTCATGCCACCTTCCAGACACCAAGTTACAGATGCTACTATGACTACATACTGACTTCTTTGGGCAGATGACCTCACCAATATGCCCTGGACCCTCACATCTCCAGAGCTCTGGTCCACTAGGGAGAGAGAGAAACAGACTTGGGGTATGGATCAACCTGTTGACACCCCTGCTCAGCAGAGCAGCAGCTATAGAAGCCAGAACTCCTACCTTCTGCTCCCCAAAAACGACCTTAATCCATACTCCAAGTGGAGGAGAAGTGATAGGATGAAGATAAGGGGACTCTGCACTCCAGCTCCATCAGCACCCAGAGAGAGAGAAGAAAAAGGAGAGGGAGTGACATATGGAGGTAGTTATGATGTTATGAATGGCTTAGAGGGGAAGAAAAGATTGAATCAGAAAAAAGGGGGCAACTATGTATAAATGTAGACAGATAGTTGCAGAGAAGATGGTTGGCCCATTTCTACCTTTATCCCAAAAGGAAAAAAGGAACTGTGGTGGATAGCAGTGGGGAAAGTGAACATTCAGAAGTCTGGTAGTGGGAATGGTGTGGATGGATTTAAACCCTTGTCGACATGTAATTCTGTAATATACATTAATAAACAAAGTATATTTTTAAATTTATTAAAAATTAATAATAAATTAAATAAAACAAAAAACACAATAAAAGAAAATTAATGGCTATTTTTTAAACTAAACTCACAAAATAACTGAAAGCTCTTAGGGAAGCCACAAAGGTCGATGATATAACATCATTTTACATCTAAAATGAAAACAATAAATTTGATAGACAAGCTTTTCAACCCAGAAAGTATCTACAAAGCAGAAAGACTTTAGAGGTTTAAGGGCAACTGCCTGCTTAACTTATAAGGGAATTTTAAGCTCAAGACAAAGTCTCTATCAGAAATTTCAATAAAAGCTATATCCAAAGATAATATAAAAAGTAGTAGAAATTTAAATAATTGCTATCTATAGTAAAGGGGGATAATTTAATTTTATAAAGATAAAAGTCAAATTCCTGCTAAAATGATATACAGTAGAAGTACTAGAGTCCACACTGGACAGTGTTCATATAGAAGAGAGCCAAAGGGCATTTAGTCCTTGATCTGGCAATGGCCCCAAGCATCATGTGTTCAAATAAATACCCTGCATGCCTTTCTCTGACAAATGGTGAAAGTTCCCAACAAATTCTAAATGTCTTGAGACTATCTTAAACTCCATCCCACAGCTGGTACTACTGAAAAGCAAACATGGCTTCTCTGATTATCTATTCCTAGTTATCTCTCCTAAAATGTCAGAAATGATTACTAGGAGTTCCTTATTTATTTCCCATCCTCACCTACACTATGTTAACTAAAAGCAGAAATATTGTGGCTCTGTCATGCCCAGTTTTCCCAATTCCTAAGATACTTCTAAACTAATATCATTCACAGTTACTATCATATTTTTGCACCAACAGAAAACTCTTACATTAATGATTCATTTATAAAAAGGTTTTTACTAAAGCTTTACTAAATTTTTCCCACTTTGAGCAAAAATATTGCCTGTACTCTGCTGTGATCTTTTACATAGTTCTAAACCTACAAATCTAAATCTTTATGCAGAAATCTATCTTGCTCCACAGATAACCCCTGCCTACCCCCACCCTCTACTCTTGGCCTCCTATATACATCTCTAAGAATGGAGGACTGTTCTGAATTTTATTGTATGCCCATTGCTATTAATTTTATAATCAATTAAATTTCTGTTCACTCCAGTTCAAAGCAAAGATTCCACCACAATACTTGGTGCTTTATATGATTCAGAAGTGATCATTAATATGTCCAAAACTTAAGTTTGTTTTCCTGCAACAAACACATCTGTCAGAAGAGATCTATGTACCTCTCTTTGCACAGCAGCACAATTTGTATTAGCTTAAACTTGGGAACAACCCAGGTGTTCAACCACAGATGAGTGGCTAAGAAGGTTATGGTATACAGTCACAGTGGAATACTACTCAGATGTAAAAAAAAAAAAAAATGTGAAATTAGCTCCTTTGCCTCACTTGGATGGAGTTTGGAGGAATCATGCTAAGTGCGATAAAAAGAGTTGGATGAATGCTGGATGATCTTACAGGTGAGACATAAAAAACAAGAATGAGAAAACTGGCTGAAATTTGGGTGTAGCATACTGGAGCAAAGCAAGAGACTCTGGGAAAGGGAGACAGAATAAGGTAGAGTGGTTGCTGAGAGCCCAGTGCATGATGGTCAAGGACTTAAGTTGAAGGTCAGAATGGTGTGAAGACACATATTATGAAGAGACAAGAAATAATACATCTGAATCAACATTATTATAATCAACAATATTATTTCATTATGGGAGTCTGGTGGTAGTGCAGCGGGTTAAGTGTATGTGGCACGAAGTGCAAAGACCAGAGTAAGGATCCCAGTTTGAGCCCCTGGCTTCCCATGTAAAAGGGAGTCACATCACAGACGGTGAAGCAGGTCTGCAGGTGTCTAGTTTTCTCTCCACCTCTCTGTCTTCCCTTCCTCTCTCCGTTTCTCTCTGTCTTATCCAACAACAATGACATCAATAACAATAACAATGATAACTACAACAACAATTCACCACATCAATAAAAGTAAAACCAAAAATCACATGATTATCTCAATAGATGCAGAGAAAGCCTTTGACAAAATCCAGCACCCATTCACGCTCAAAACTGCAAAAAATGGGAATAGATGGGAAATTCCTCAAGACAGTGGAATCCATATATAGCAAACCTACAGCCAACATCATATTCAATGGACAGAAGCTGAAAGCATTCCCCCTCAGATGGGGACTAGACAGGACTGTCCATTTTCACCGTTACTCTTCAACATAGTATTGGAAGTTCTTGCCATAGCAATCAGGCAAGAGAAAGAAATCAAAGGAATACAGATTGGAAGGGAAGAAGTCAAGCTCTCACTACTTGCAGATGATATGATAGTATACATAGAAAAACCTAAAGAATCCAGCAGAAAACTACTGGAAGTTATTAGGCAATATAGCAAGGTGTCAGGTTACAAAATCAATGTACAAAAATCAGTGGCATTTCTTTATGCAAACACTAAATCTGAAGAAGAAGACATCCAGAAATAACTCCCACTCACTGTTGCAGCAAAATCAATAAAATACCTAGGAATAAAGCTGACCAAAGAAATGAAAGATTTGTATACTGAAAACTATGAGTCACTATTCAAGAAAATAGAAACTGATACCAAGAAATGAAAAGACATCCCATGCTCATGGGTTGGAAGAATAAATATCATCAAAATGAATATTCTCCCCAGAGCCATATACAAATTTAACATAAAACCCATAAACATTCCATCAAGTTTCATTAAGAGAATAGAACAAAAACTACAATCATTTAGCTGTAACCAGAAAACACCTAGAATTTCCAAAACAGTCTAGAGTAATAGAAACAGAAATGGAGGCATCACACTCTCAGATCTCAAACTATATTATAAGGTCATCATTATCAAAACAGCATGGTACTGGAACCAAAATAGGCACACAGACCAGTAGAACAGAACTGAAAGCCCAGATCTAACCCCCCATACCTATGGACATCTAATCTTTGATAAGGGGGCCCAATGTATTAAATGGAGAAAGGAAGCTCTCTTCAATAAATAGTGCTGGGAAAATTGGGTTGAAACATGCAGAAGAATGAAACTGAACCATTTTATCTCATCAGAAACAAAAATTAACTCCAAATGCATCAAGGACCTGCATGTTAGACCAGAAACTATCAAATACTTAGAGGAAAACAGTGGTGGAACACTTTCCCACCTAAACCTCAAGGACATCTTTGATGAAACAAACCCAAGGAAGACTAAGGCAGAAACAAATCAATGGGACTACATCAAATTGAAAAGCTTCTGAACAACCAAAGAAACTATCACCTAAATAAAGAGACCCCTCACAGAATCGGAGAAGATATAAACATGCCATTCAACAGACAAGAGACTAATAACCAAAATATACAAAGAGCTCAGCAAACTTAGCAACAAAAAAAGGAAATGACCCCATCCAAAAATGGGCAGAGGATATGAACAGAACATTCACTACAGAAGAACAAACACAAGAAAAATGGCTCCAGGTCACAGATTTTCAGAGAGATGCAAATAAAGACAACATTGAGATACCACCTCACCCCTATGAGAATGGCATACATCAAAAAGAACAGCAACAACAAACGGTGGAGAGGCTGTGGGGAGAAAGGAACCCTTCTGCACTGCTGGTGGGAATGTAAATTAGTACAACCTCTGTGGAGAGCAGTCTGGAGAACTCACAAGGCTAGACATGGACTTTCCATATGACCCAGTAATTCCTCTCCTGGGGATATGCCCCAAGGACTCCATAACGCCCAACTAAAAAAGATACGTGTACACCTATGTTCATAGCAGCACAATTCATAATAGCTAAAACCTGGAAGCAACCTAGGTGCCCAACAACAGATAAATGGTTGTGAAAGCTGTGGTATATATACACAATGGAATAGAACGCAGCTATGAAGTACAATGAACCCACCTTCTCTGACCCATCTGGGATGGAGCTAGAAGGAATTATGTTAAGTGAGCTAAGTCAGAAGGACAAAGACAAGTATGGGATTATCCCACTCATAAACAGAAGTTGAGAAAGAACAGAAAGGGAACCTCAAAGGAATATTTGACTGAATTTGGAGTAGGACACCAAAGTAAAAACACTGGGTTGAAGGTGAGTGTGGATGTTCAGCTTCACAGGGTAGGGTGGGGTGTGGGATGGGGGAAGATGGGATGGGACACAGTCTTTTGGTAGTGGGAATGGTGTTTATGTACACTCCTATTAATTTGTTGTCAGACAAATCACTAATTAATATGAGAGGGGAAAACTGATTGTATTTCTCAAACTCTTTAAAGCACAGACTGAGTCTTTTTAATACATAGGCTGAGTCTTTGATATCTTGACTCTCTTAAAAGCCTAGACCAGGGAGAACAGAAGCAACTGGTGGCACAGCTATATACAAATAATGTCAAAAGACATAAATTATGGTGATTTTGTGTATGATAACAGCAAATACTAACAAAAGGGATATTTCAAAGTTAACCCAATTGCCAAATAATGTGATTATAGCAATAACTATCTATTGCCTACTAAACACTAAGACAGCAGGAACCTCACATTTCCACTACAGAGCCTATATTTCCCCCAGTCCTGGAACCTCTAGGGTAGGGATCACTTTTCTGCATGCTCAATCCATACCAAATGATATTGCATCTGCCAATCCCAACCTAGTCAACACAACGGGTACCACCTCAGCATGCTTCACTTCAGACTGTGTCCAGAGACGTCAGACGTGGAATGTCAGCCCTTCAGCCTCACTACTCAGGTGAGACCCTTCATTTCATAGGATTCTAATTCCGTTCCAGGAGGTTCACTTCCTAACAAAGTCCCAAAACCTAGATATAGACCAGGTCCCATAAGACAAAGCATATGATCACATTTATCCACAAATTAGAGTGAAAATATATACCTGAAAGCAAAAGTACACAATAATCTTCAGTGAGTCAGTATCAACTTCATAATGAAACAGTGTCTACTTAGACATAGATGCCCTCCTCACCTACTTCTTATTATACTTCCCTCACTCACTCCCAAGCTATCTGTATCAAAGCAAGGACTGCAAAAACTGAATAAGGGGAAGAGACTGGCATACTTTATCATGTCATCCCATCAGCTGGGGCCCTATTCAGGGAGTCCTGAGATTCCCAAACAGACATGATGGCCCTAGACCTCAAATAAATCCCTCTCTCCTTTGTTACTGGTCATTTCTATCAGGAACAACACAACAGACCCCTTTGTGGGCCCCCACAGGACCTTGCCCTCAACTTGGATCAACAACGGTAGAGAATGTTCCAGCCTCTGAAGGGAGGCTAGACAACATACTCTATGCTACACCTGAGGAAGACGGGTCCTGATATTGAGGCAGCTTGGAACGTTCCTAGTCATGACCACAGAATGTGAGCTCAGATCTCCAGGGATGCAGAGGTCACATAGGCTCCTAAGCTGATTATGGGCCCCAGACCACATCAAATTGATGGGGATTACAGTCAACAATATTTATACACCTTTCCTATATTAGCGAGCTACTCTCTTCCCTGATCCAGCTTTCTGGTCCTTTTTCCAGCCATGACATCATCTCTCCAGATAGTAACTTGGATCTATCTGCGTATCAGTTTCAAGCTCAAGGAAAAAAAAAAAAAACTAGTATAGCCACAGGCCCTTTGAAATATAACTAAAACATACCTACTAGCTATCTACAAAATGGAGATATGCCCCCCAACCCTTCATCTGCACTATTCCAGCCTTTAGGTTCATGATTAGTCAACAATTTGTTTGGCTCTATATGTTAACTCTTTTCAGCCACCAGGTTCCAGATGCTAGCATGATGCCAACCAGACTTCCCTGGACAGACAACCCCACCAATGTGTCGTGGAGCTCTAATTCCCCAAAACCCCACCCCACTAGGGAAAGAAAGAGTCAGGCTGGGAGTATGGATTGACCTGTCAATGCTCATGTTCAGCAGGGAAGCACTTACAGAAGCCAGACCTTTAACCTTCTACATCCCACAATAACCTTGGGTTCATACTCCCAGAGGGTCAAAGAATAGGAAAGCTATCAAGGGAGGGGATGGGAAAGAGAGTTCTGGTGATGGGAATTGTGTGGAGTTGTGCCCCTCTTATCCTATGGTTTTGTCAGTTTCTTTTTTATAAGTAAAATAAAAAATAATCAGCACCTACACCCAAGGGTCACTATTTATTGTAGTAGTGTCTCAAACACGGGTGCTAACAGCAAACCTCATCGCCTTTGGAGAACTTCCTGTGCCCTTCAAAGCAAATTTAGAGGTTCTACACACCCCCTGGGATTAGATTAAGTAGATGAGCAGTGGGAAATTGAGGACTCTGGCCCACACTCTCCACCCACAGACCCCTACCTCTTATGAGGCATTTGGAAGTAATCAATAGTAAATTATTTTGCCAAAAGAAAAATAAAATAAAATAAAACAAGGGCAACAAAAGGGAAAATAAATAAATAAATAAATAAATAGAAAAAATATTATTTCATTACTTCCCCAATAAAATTGTGTGTGTGTGTGTGTGTGTGTGTGTGTGTGTGTGTACTGGCTGATCTAAATTAACCTCATCCTATGCTAACATAACTAAAACATGTTATAATCATTACCAAGAAAGATGTAGGAGAGAAAAATCAAAGTTAAAAGACATTATTTTTCAACTGCAAAAAGAAAATATAAAAGTTTTAAAATCTTGCATAACTAATAATAAAAAATATAACTGTGAGAACTTTACTTTGGAGGACAAAAATACCCCACAGATTCTTTAGAACTGGATATATAAGAAATTTTAAGGAGTGTGGATCCTCCCAAAACACTTCAGTAAATGAAGTACAAATAACTTGTTAGCACATTACAAACCCACATGAGTGGCCATAATCAGCTCTAATAAGATATAATCAAAGCAACACTGATAATTTACTTGGACATAAATATCATGAAAAGAAAACCCCACTTCAGAGTGCCTAGTGTAATTCTGTAGTTAACGGGGTAACTGTGTTTGCATGAGGGTCTACACTTCCAATGCACATCACTGCAAGGGATGATTTCTATTTCTGTCTTTTGGATAGGGAAAACTTTTCACACAGAAAATTTAAAAAAAACCACTGCATGTGTTTATTAATAGATAATTGCATGGTACATATATAATTTATAGATCATTTTGAATGCTGGTGAATACCTTATTTTAATATTAATGCTATCAGTCGCACTCAGAGTCAGGCATGCAAGCAAATAAATGGCAAAATCAGGGGGAAAAGACTTCCTTCTGACTGATGCAGGGGGATTCTGTTCACTATACACCTCCCAGAAGCCCTTAAGGCAACCTAACATTAACTGAGCAACTGAGCACAGTACTTTTACCATTTCATATTTGGTAATGGTAATGATGACTTGTAGGCAAAGACAAAGAATATAGAAAAAAGCACTCTTGTGGATAAGAGTTGATGGTGTTTTTAGCCAAATTCCTGTCTTTTAGCTCAGTTTGTGTTGTTACCAGGGTCACTGCTGGAGCTTGTTGCCTATACAATGAAACCACTACTCACAGCGGCCATTTCTCTCTGTCTCTCTGTCTCTGTTTCTGTCAGGGTTCCTTGGGGGGAACGAGGCAGAAGTAGCTTGCTAAAGGGGTCTTCCAGCATACTGTGGCAGTGGACAATACACAAACCTCTTTAGGGTCCCATTATGGGGAAGGGAACATCTTTATTGACGCAGTTACAAATTTATAAAGGGGTAGCTGTGCAGGGGAAGTAGCCAGCTGGCCAATGAGGTCAATATCTCCTTATAAGGGAAAAGAGAGCAAGGCAATGAGAGGGTATAGATGATGATGTGGGAATGGGGAAATAGAAATATAAGGAAGGCAAAGCCCACCAGAAAGGGGGATGGGTGACGCAGCGAGACTGATAGGAAGGTTGGAATTCCCCCCGAGTACTCTTGCCACATCTCGCTCGGCCACAAGGCTGGCATGCCAAAGGGATACTGACAGACGAACTTCCAGGGGGATCATCCATCCATGCTGAAGCACACATCAGACCCACATGTTTCCTTTCATTTGGCAGAACAGAAAGAAAGTTGAGAGGGAAAAAGTTGAAATGGAGAAAAACAGAGAGAAACCTGTAGCACTGTGTCACCACTCATGAAGTTGCCCCCCTGCAGGTGGGCGCCAAGGGCTTGAACCCAGGTCCTTGTGGATGATATCCCAGTTTAGTACCTTTCTACATATGCCTCTTAAGAGTTTATATTCAGCAACAAAAATTTTAATTACATTAGGTGAAAATGAAGACCATGTGATCACACACTGAAGTTGTTTCCACTGAAGCTTCCACTACTAACGGCTAGTAGTAAATGCAAAAACTGAATAGTCAAATAGCTCATTTGGATAGTGCGCTACTTTGTTATAAGCACAATCCAGGTTCAAGCCTGGCCCCCATCGCATTGGAGAAAGCTTTGGTGCTGTGGTCTCTTTCATTCTCTCAGCCTCTAAGAATGAATGAATGAATGAATGAATGAGTAAATAAATAAATAAATAAATCACTTTTTTTACATTTTTTAAACTACATTGTTCTGGCTATAAAACCTGTCCCCCACTGAGCATCATAGGTCATTCAACAATGAAACCAGCAGGACTGCTGCCTCCTTTCTCACAGTTTTTTAAAATTTATTTATTTTCCCTTTTGTTGCCCTTGGTTGTTTTTTTTTTATTATTGTTGTAGTTATTGTTGTTGTTGTTACTGATGTCATGGTTGTTAGATAGGACAGACAGAAATGAAGAGAGGAGGGGAAGACAGAGAGGGGTAGAGAAAGATAGACACCTGCAGACCTGCTTCACAGCCTGTGAAGCGACTTCCCTGCAGTGGGGAGCCAGGGGCTAGAACCAGCATCCTTATGCTGGTCCTTGTGCTTTGTGCCATGTGCACTTAACCCACTGTGCTACCGCCCAACTCCCATCTTTCTCACATTTTTCTAAGTTTCTCCAACACCTGTTCTCTTTTCAGTTCTGCTCACTATCTGTTCTTCCAGGTGCTTCAAACTCTCATACATCACCCTCTCTAAACTCCTTCAAAGAATCAGAAATAACAGACCTCAAGCATACATTTTTGGGGATGAAAATGGCCCTAGAAATGTCAGGAAACTAGGTCCCAGTTCTCATTATTCTCAGGCAAATCACTGTAACCTCTCCATGCCCCATCCACTCATCTGTAACATGAAAACTTAGAGCTAAATTTCCTTAAAGATTCTTTCTAGCTCTTAAGAGTCTTGATGGGATGCATTGGATCGACCTTCTCGTGGTGCATCCCGTGAGTACCCATTTATTGGGGAAACTGACGATCCTTCCTAGCCGACTGAATCCACATGGATCCCAGTCACTTTCAAAGCCAGCAACAAGCAGACATCAGGCTCAACCTGACGCTGTTGACTGGCTACGGAAGAAGGGCAAACGCTAGAAGACGAAGAGTCTTGATTAAAAGTAACAGAACACAGAGGAAAAAGTTCAAAGGCTTCTGCTGTTTCTCTACGTTTCCTCTAAAGTTTTGTGAAGACTTTCTCTTTGGACAGTCTCCAGTCCACTCCAGTATGACTCTTACCTAACTATGCCATACAAATTGCTAACAAAAGTTACACTATCTGCCAAGCCCAGTGGCTACTTTTCAATCCTCATCCACCTAACTTCCATAGCATGGAACATCCTCAAACACTCCCTTTTCCCACTGAAAGTGCTCTTCTCTTCTTCACAACCCCCCTCTTCCTGGCTTTTTTATGAATTGATCCTTTTTGAGTTCCCAAATCTTAGCATTCACAGAGCCCAACTCACTTCCATCCTCTCTAAAATAAAAGAATTTTCCTCACCCTGATAATGGCAACTATTGCTATGGCATTGAATGTTATCTCAATGCATACGGGTCACAAATTTAAATCTCTACATTTGTTCTTTTTTAAATCCAGATTGTGTAACTTGCTTCAGGCTGCCACATGAATGTCTCACAAGGTATCTCAAACTCAATATATTTAAAAAGCCAAATTGCTATCTTCCTCCACTATTCTTCCACCAGAAACCACATCTTGAAAATAGCACATAAGCCTTCCAAATTTCTCATAACAGAAATCCAAAAGCAATCACCCCATCCATCCATCTGCCAATCAGTATCTCTTGACAAGTCAATCTATTAGTTCTTCTACTCTACTGTCCTCACTTGAGTCCAACTCAAGATCATCTCTCATGGCCTGGGAGGTAACTCATGGTAAAGCACAGGATTTGCATGTATTAGGGTCTGCTGATTCAAACTCCAGCACATATGTTGGAGAGGTGTTCTTGTCCCTGCCCCCTCTTTCTCTGTGATAAAATACTTTTAAAAAAATAAAATCATCTCTCAGTAGAATCTTAGCAACAGTCTCCCTACTTCTACTTCACCCATAGAATGTTCTCTCCATCAAAAGGCTAACGGGATTCCTTTTAAGTTGAAATGTTGGGCCACTTTCATGCATATAACTCTCTGAAATGACTCCCCAGCACACACACAATAAAATCTAAATATTTACTGCCACATAAAAACTCATGAGTGGACCAAGTTAAGCACACATATTAGCATGTACAAGGACCAAAGTTCAAGTACCCATCCCCACCTATAGGGGGGAAGCTTCACAAGCAGGAAAGCAGTGCCGCAGGTGTCTCTCTTTCGTCCTCTTTATCTCATCCTCCCCTCTCAACATCTCTCTGTCTTATCAAAATAAATTAAAATAAATTTGAAAAAATATATAATTAAAAGAGAGAGAGAAATCATCAGTTATCAGGCCCTATTTACCTCAAATCACTCCCTGTCCACATAACCAGTCACAGTGCTCTATTTTCACTGCTCAAACAAGTCTACTTCTTTCTCATTTCTGGGCCCTCACACACAGTTTCCTGTAATGATTCCTGAAGTATTAACTCAGCCAATTCCTCTCCATAACCTAGGTCTCAGCATTACTTCACCATATGTATTTCTCATAACCTGGTTCCCCAAGTAAATTCATGTGATACACCCTCTAAATTATCATTTCAACCAACCTTGTATCATTATATAATGACAAATTTATTTGACTGAACATTAATCATGGCCCTAACTGGACTATATTATTACATTCAATGATATGTATGATACCAAAAAAGTAAAACATTAGAACTGATAACTGTCATTGTTTTTACAGTTTGGGTAAGCTTTAAGAAAAATACAAACATAATCCATCAATTGAAGTTAATTTTTTAAAAAGTTAACATGGACACTAATTAACTAATTTGTTGATAACCAAAAATCAGTATTAGCTTTAGAAGCAATCTATCTGGCAGGAAAGTTCTGGGCATCGATATAAATTACCTGCAGTAACTTATCCAACTTATCCTTTTAGTGTTCATCCTGGAGATTTCACATTAGTTTACTTATACTCCTAATATGCTCCTAGCAAAATGAGGAGGTAGGGAGACACGAAGGTGAATAAGGAGATAGGTTTCTAACTGCACTTTGCAATAAGGAAACGTAATCTTGCAGGCATGATTGGCCTTGTGTCACCTAGAAAGGCAGGGGCAGAGCTAGGGACAGAAATAGATTCTGCGACTCCTGGTTTTCCCCCCATGTTCTCTAATCTGCAGCACAGACTGAATAAAAGTACCTGAACAATCAGATACTGATTTAATTTGCCAAGGGCATGTATCCACTGGATTCAATTATGAACTTTCATTCTACATTTAACACATTTTCTTTACTTTTCAGAAGGGATAGAATTACTTGTTGAAAATTTAATAATCAGCTGGGGATTTAATAGGAGTGAGGTGGTGATTTAACCAATCTATAAATAAGCGATTCTGGCTCTCTGAAGCTGGCATGGTGGCCAATATTACTAAAATTCAAAACCTAGTTTGGTTTCCAGGATTTGTGTCCTGGTAATAGCTACTGAGCGTTCTACCATGAAAAGAATCAGGAAAATAATATCTCAGTCCGCTGAAGTAGAACTTGTTCTCTTGTCAAAATCAACCAAATATAAAGAAAGGTAAGCTCATTGGCTATGGCAATTAGAAGAGCTGTCTTCTCATTCTACCTCTATATATAAAGGTAAAAACAATTAGCCATATTTAAAAGGTTTTTTTTAACTATTCAGAGAGGGAATTATTTCAGTCACCAATACTGCTGATTCAACGAATGTCACTCACCATGCTTTCTACCTTTCCCTTTATCCCACCTTATAATCAACAGCCTCAGAGGTAGTCTTCAAAGCTTCCTGTGAACTCCCATCAGGCCAGCCTCACCTCAGACCACTAAATGCCATCAACCAAAACATTAAGATCAAATAAAATAACACACAGTAAAATTCACCCAGCAACAAGAAAGTCAATTGAGCTTTCTCGTATTCTCACTCTCTCTTCTTTGTAAGTCCCAATTTTCAAGTTCCAATGATTCTGAATCTTACGGTGATAAAGGTGGGGTAAGATTTAGCTCAGATTAGTATGAAATATTAGTTTTATATAATAGTGCATAATCTCATTTAATTGGCATCTAAATCACATAATAACTAATACAGAACAGAATCACTCTAGGCTATGATACACATGGGAATAAATTTCTATTTATGTATATAAAATATGCATTAAATAGACCTCTGAGCCCTCCTAAGTGTATGGAATAATACTATATACACTTAAATACATTCAAAAAGAAGCCATTCTTGGGCTTTCTTAAACAATTGGCATGAGAGGCCTGGAGGTAGTGCACAGGTTAAGCACACATAATGTGAAGTGCAAGGAACCATTAAAGGATCCCAGTTCGAGCCCCTAGAGCCCCATCTGCAAGGGGATTGCCCCACAAGCGGTGAAGCAGGTCTACAGGTGTCTTTCTTTCTCTGCCCCTTCTATCTTTACCTCCTCTCTCAATTGCTCTCTGTCCTATCCTAATTTTTAAAAGTGGCCTCTAGGATCAGTGGATTGATAGTCCCAAGTCCCAGCGATAACCCTGGAGGGAAAGAAAGAGAGAAAGGAAGAAAGAAAGAGAGAAAGAAAGAAAGGAAGGAAAAAAGAAAGGAAGGAAGGAAGGAAGGAAGGAAGGAAGGAAGAAAGAAAGAAAGAAAGAAAGAAAGAAGAAAACAGCTGGCATGCATTTGTAACAAGCCTTGAATGCAATCAGCTAATATGCCTCTTTGTGGAAAAGCAGAAAATCTAACAAAATAGGGGCACTGTGAACCAGACCATTTTAACCTTGAAAATCAGATCTTACACCCAGAACTTAAAGGGGATAAGAATGAACCCAAAAATAAACAGAACTTTAAAACAGAATTAATAGACCTTGTGAAACTTCACTTGACCAATCGAGCTTGCCCAGAAGCACTGCACTGGGAATGGTCTGTATGGTTCAACATTACAAAGTCAGTCATTATTCAAGTATCAAACTTGAAACACCACATACTTCTTTCACTTCAGTGTCTTTTTATTAAGGAAATGGTGACTTACAGGATTGTTGTTGTCACAAGAGTACATTTCCATATTTTCCCAAGATAAGTGCCAGTACACTTGAGCCTCCAACACCTCACCATTCCTCTAAAGTTATGCAATGTGTGTATACATTGTTTTGTTTAAGAAAGTTTTCCCTTTAACATTACTGCCCAATGATTTCTTCTGTACACTGTTCCTGAAAAATTAGGGTGAACAGCAGAGAAGGCAGCAAAGTGCAACCAGAGACATAGCGAGCGCTCAGAATAACCCGACTCAGCCCCTCCCTTTCCATTTGATAGGGTTTCACTGACTCCTCAGCAATTCCCTTTCTTATTACCACTGTAATCCTTAACAAATGTCTATCAGCTCCCTATTTTCGATTAAATCCTCCCTCCCTCGATACACATGAATAGATCAACATAATATCCTCTAGTGAAAAATCAGTTTAAGTCATTATGATTTCATGTCTGTACTATGTTGAGATCCCGCCCTCCAAAAGCACAGAAGTCACCATTCTATCATTTTCATCTTCTCTTCAGGACAGAGTGGAAGAAGGAAAGAAAATGAGGCAGAGGAGTTTGGAGACTTCGTTTTCTTAATAATATAGGTATCTGAATGGTATAGATGTGGCATTAATATTTGCAAAATTAAACAAGAATAATAAAGGAGTGGGATCATCAAAGACTATCATCTCACATGACAAAAAAATACTAAGAACCAAATTTATAACAAAAATTTTAAAAAAGAATTTAGATGATTATATGAAGTAATTCTGTCTTCATTTGTTATATATATTCACCTCTTCATCCTTCCTCTTGACAAATATCTAGTGAATTTCTACTCTGTTCCAGACCTTATCCTACTTCTTTTTCTAACTTTTATTTCCTTAGAAATAATATTCTTGAGATAAGAGGTGAACAAGCCCAGGCATACCGGCCACAGGAAACACAGGATCTAAGCTGATAGGGGCATATGGCTTCCAGTGGAGGGGAGGGGAAAGGTACACCCCAACCTTGGTAATCATTATTAAACCACTAATAAAAAGAAAAAAAGAAATAAGATCCTTGAATATTCCATACATTTTTTTCAACAATAATGTCTCTCTTGATATCTATCAGGAGACGTGAAAAATTGGAGAATTATTCTCCCATTTGGACAGATGGGAACACATTTCTTCTTGTACATGGTTTTTAATGGAAGAAGAAAAACAGCCCAATATCTCATAATAGCTTTGAGAGCACCAATCAAACTTCAGAAATGGAGACACATTTTAGCCAATATTGTCAAGCTATAATTTATGCTTCCTGAGTGGATGTTAAGAAAAGGTTCCTCCTCATAAAGTTAGGATTGCCAACGCTTGCTGGGGAGTTACCTAGCCTTACAGAGCCAAGGCCTTATCTCAAAGGATAAGGTGGAGTTTGTTCTTTTCCCCTATTACAAAATATGAGAATATTAAGTAATTGTTTATATCATACAGAACCAAAATTCTGGCTGACTTTAATGATAAAACATTTCTAGGGCTTCCTTCTGTCTTGAAAAAACTATCGGTGCCTTTTTCTTCCTATTTCAGCCCTGGTCACCCAAAACTGTGAAAATTTTCTCTAAGTGTGCTTAAAATGAAAACTGTATAATGTTCATCTTGGTCAGCATTTCTGGTAACAGCAATTTGTCATCTACAGACCATTTCTGTGGAAATGCCTTGGCTAGAGCTAGAATATTTTTGTACAGAAACAAATATGGGTGTCTAAAACAATAAAAACGTTTAATGAGTTTATCCATAGTAACTACTCATGCTAAAATAGACTAACTTTACAAAAACTACATACAGTATAACGGAACCAATGAAAGAAGATAATACAAAAATTTCTCTTCATTTTAAGGAATGAAACTGCCATTTAATCTCCTTTTTTAAAGAGTGTATCTTGGGAGCCAGGTGGTGACTCCCTTGTTAGACTGTGCAAGTCAGCATGCACAAGGATCCTGGGCTCAAGTCTCTGATCTTCCTATAAGGGAGGGAGGCATCAGGAGAAGTGGAGTAGTGTCACAAATGTCTCTCCTTCCCTCTGTCTCTTTCTTTTTCTTTACCTCTCTTTCTCTCTCTCTCTCTCTCTCTCTCACCTCCAGTCAAAAAAATGGACACTGGGAACTAGGGTATCATGCAGGCACCAAGCTCCAGAAATAACTCCTGTGGGGAGAGAAAAAAAAGAAAAAAAGGAAGAGAAGGTGGTGAAGGAGACGGTGGTGGTAGTGGAGGAGAAGGAGGAGGAAAAGAATAAGATAAGTGTGTCTCATTAGTGCAAATGCACTTGAAGCAAATTATGTGAAAATGAGGTTTAGGTCTTTAAAAATACATCCTCTGAGATAAATTCATTATTTAAGCAGAGGATGACTCCTCTTCTGACTCACTCTGTTCTTAGTGAGCTTTGCACTTGATGATTTTCTATGAAGTTTCTAGAATGTAGATTAAGTGGCATGCCACCCACTAAGAGTAAAGTTGAACCAGTTGAACTGAGGGCATAGATGAAAGTCTCAGTCACTCTCCCCTTCTCAGAGCTACAAGAAAGAACTGTGAGGCCTGTCATCCTGCCATCAGTCTGTGCTGCATCCTACCATTCCAGATTATGAGACCTAAGGATTTTTAAAAGAATGAATGTTTCAGTGTAACCAGAGCCCCCTTTGCCCTGATATTTAACTAGCAGAAGTAGATCAAATCTGTGCAAGTTACCTTTTTTAAGTTATATTTTTCCAGGGAGATAGCAGAGCTGTAATGCAAAGGACTAGCTTGTGAAGAGCCCCAGAATTGATGACACACACCCCCCCCATACCACCAACAAGGTCTGGCCAAAAAGAAAGAAGAATTTTATTTTAAGTTTCTTTTGTCCAATTGTGCTATAGTATATAGCAGCAATACTTCTTCTAGAAGCAAAAGAAATAATAACTTGGAGGGGTTGGGCGGTAGCACAGCGGGTTAAGCTCATGTGGCACAAAGCGTAAGGACCCTCGTAAGGATCCCAGTTCGAGCCCCAAGCTCCCCACCTGCAGAAGAGTCGCTTCACAGGCGGTGAAGCAGGTCTGCAGGTGTCTATCTTTCTCTACCCCCCCATCTTTCCCTCCTCTCTCTATGTCTCTCTGTCCCATCCAACAACAACAATATCAATAACAGTAATTACAACAACAATAAACAATGAGGGCAACAAAAGGGGGGGAACCAAATATATAAATAAATAATAATAAAAACAGAAATAATAACTTGGATAACACAAAACAAGTTTGATAATAGAAACATTACATGTTCTAGATGCCTGCTCTTTGAGTCTCTAAACTTTAAAATGGGAACACCCACTTCTGCCATAAATGTGCTAGGGAAATTCAGCTACCTCAGGAACAGAAATGACATTCTGTTCCCTTAAGAGACACTCTTCTCTGTGCAATTAAAATTATGAGATAAGGGGCTGGGCAGTAGCACACCTGGTATTACCATGCACAAGGACGCAGGTTCAAGCCCCTGGTCCCCACCTACAAGGGAAAAGCTTCACAAATGGTGAAGCAGGTCTGCAGATGTCTTTCTGTCTCTTTCCCCTTCCTTTTCAATTTCTCTCTGTCCTATCAAGTTAAATAAATAACATTTAAAATCTTTAAAAATAAATAAATTCATTTTTTAAAAAATATGAGATTAGGTTCCTGATTATTAAACAATTTGTCCTGCTTTATACCTTATCACTTTTCAGCCACCAAGTTACAGATGCTACCATGACACCAACTTGACTTCCCTGGGCAGACAACCTCACTAATGTGTCCTGGGACCCTACCTCCTCAGAGCCCTGCCCCGCTAGGGAAAGACAAAAACAGGCTGGAGGTATGGATCAACCTGTCAATGTCTATGTTCAGTGGAGAAGCAATTAAAGAAGCCAGGCCTTCCACATTCTGCACCCCAAGGGTTTGGGAGATAGTATAATGGTTAGGCAAACAGACTCTCATTCCTGAGCCTCCCAGGTCGTGAAGGGGATGGGATACCGAACTCTAGTGGTAGGAATTGTGTGGAATTATACACCTCTTGTCCTACAATCTTGTTAATCATTATTAAATCATTAATAAAAAAATTTAAGAGGGTCAGGCAGTAGCACAGCGGGTTAAGCACACATGGCACAAAGTTCAAGGACAGGCATAAGGATCCTGGTTCGAGCCCCGGCTCCCCACCTATAGGGGGATCACTTTACAGACAGTGAAGCAGGTCTGTAGGTGTCTATCTTTCTCTCCCCCCGCCTCTGTCTTCTCCTCCTCTTTCAGTTTCTCTCTGTCCTATCCAGCAACAACATCAATAACAACAATGTCAATAACCACAACAATGATAAAAGAACAAGGGCAACAAAAGGAAAAAAAAATAGCCTCCAGAAGCAGTGGATTCGTAGGGCAGGCACCAAGCCCAGCAATAACCCTGGAGGCAAAAAAAAACTATATATATATGATTTAAAAAACATGTTATACACTCAGGTTCTTGAGATGACATTCTCACTCAAAATAGTTATCAGAAGTCTTGAAAATCATCTGATGTGCTTCTTCAATCTCTGTCACTGAGTGACAGGTAAGCCACCAAACCCATTTCCATTTTGACTTTTGTGCACTTTCACTTAGAGATTCTGCTGAACGTAGTTCACCACCAGGTGAACTGGGGCAAAAAAAGAAAGAAAAAAAAGTGGGAGGATGCCTGCAGAAGGTAATGAGCTAGAAACTAACAGCTCCTCTCTGAAGTTTCAAGGCAGACTCGACAGAAGAATCTACAACTGAACTATCCTCCAAATAAAAGCACCACAAGCAACCTGACCATAGAGCCTCAGAATTCAACAAGTAACTAGCTACATGTGTGTAGCCAGGTTGTAATCAAGCCAGGCACCAATCAATATAAAAGAAAATCATGAAAGCAGAAGTCTTATCAGAATAGAGAAATACACAAAGTCAGTGTGAAAAGCTTAATAATACAAAATTAAATAATCTTGCAAATGTTTCTACACCCTTTTATCATATTTTTGTTTCTCTTTACAGAAACCTGGCTACAAGCTTCTATATTATTCATTACATTGTTGTCTTAACTTTGTGCTTAAAAATCAATGGAGATACTTCAGGAAATAAATTTCTTAGTCAAAGGCTAAAAAACCACCACGTGTCTTGGAGCCCCACCTCCTCAGATCCCTGCCCCACTAGGGAAAGAGAGAGAAAAGCTTGGAGTATGGATCAACCTGTCAACGCCCATGTTCAGCAGGGAAGTAATTACAGAAGCCAGACCTTCCACCTTCTGCACCCCATAATGACCTTGGGTCCATCCTCCCAGAGGGATAAAGAATAGGGAAGCTATCAAGGGAGGGGATGGGATATGGAGCTCTGGGGGTGGGCATTGTGTGGAAATGTGCCCCTCTTATTCTATGGTCTTGTCAATATTTTCATTTTATAAATTTTAAAAATTTTAAAAATCTCATGTCAAGTATCCTAATGCAGTAGGATTGTGTCACCCCCACCAACCTTCCAAACTTAAGAAGTGATCTGATTTACATCTCCTGTGAACCTAGTGGGAATATTACTCTCAAGTCCCCACGTAGACTTAGAGTATATTTCCTTCCCAAGCTTCCTCACTGCTTGTTTCTACTTTATTTGGCCTATAAGTGTATGATACTCACTCAACCCTACAATATTTCCTACATCCATATGCTATAACTTTAAGCTTCTCATCTTCTCTCTCACACCGGTACAGTGATAGTCACCTTAATAGAGACTTAGCGTGGTCCGGGAGGTGGCGCAGTGATGGGGCTTTGGACTCTCAAGCATGAGGTCCCAAGTTCGATCCCCGGCAGCACATGTGCCAGAGTGATGTCTGGTTCTTTCTCTCTCCTCCTATCTTTCTCATAAATAAATAAAATCTTTAAAAAAAAAAAATAGAGACTTAGCATCATGGGTTACAAGAATCTTTAGACAAAAGTTTCACAGGTTTGCTTTCACTAACTCAACATTTTCCCACAGTCATATTGTAAAAGCGCAAGGCATCTACCAAACAATATGAATCAAAATACTGTAGTTTCCTTTTTCCTAAGAAACTTCAACATCAAATTCTTATTAGTCAGTCCCAAGAGTATAAAAGTGGGAAGGAGACAGAGATGGGGAGAACCAATTCTCAGACACTCTGAGGTCCTCAGCAATGTGAAAAACTACATTATAACTGCAGTATTCTTTTTTATATATATTAAAAGGAAACACTGACAAAACCATAAGATAAGAGGGGTACAACTCCACACTATTTCCACCACCAGATCTCCGTATCCCATCCCCTCCCGATAGCTTTCTATTCTTTAACCCTCTGGGAGTATAGACCCCAGGTCATTGTGGGATGCAGAAGGTGGAAGGTCTGGCTTCTGTAATTGCTTCCCCGCTGAACATGTGCGTTGGAAGGTCTATCCATATTCCCAGCCCATCCCTCTCTTTCCCTAGTGGCACTATTCTAACAGCACTATTCTAACTATCCTAGGTGGCACAAGAGCATCACTTCCCAGGACCTGATGTGCAGTATGGGTGAGGAACCCCTTCAGAAAACACAATCCTCACCCTCTTTCCTCAAATCTGCTGCCTGTTGGGTCCAAACTTTTGGTCCAAGCAGTGAACGTTTAACAAATGTAATAGTACCAGTTAGACTAGAATCCACAAAAGATGTAAGAATTTCCTACGTTGATTTTTAAAGAGAAAAAAATATGGCACAGTTCACCTGAAAGTTTCACCTGAATATTTCCTGTAAGGTTTATTGCTTTTTTTTTTTTCCAGGGTTATTGCTGGGCTCGGTGCCTGCACCATGAATCCACCGCTCCTGGAGGCCATTTTTCCCCCTTTTTGTTGCCCTAGTTGTTGCAGCCTCGTTGCGGTTATTATTGCCATTGTTGACGTTGCTTTGTTGTTGGATAGGACAGAGAGAAATGGAGAGAGATGGGGAAGACAGAGAGAGAGGGGGAGAGAAAGATAGACACCTGCATACCTGCTTCACCGCCTGTGAAGCAACTCCACTGCAGGTGGGGAGCCGGGGGCTCGAACCGGGATCCTTACACCGGTCCCTGCGCTTTGCGCCACGTGCGCTTAACCCACTGCGCCACCGCCCGACCCCCGGTTTATTGCTTTTTAATTACATCAATATTATTAATACCTTGTCTATCTATGATGCCTTTACATAATTACTTTAATCGATATTAAACCTTGCCTTCTCAGCTCCAAGTGAACAGTATCACCACCACATTATTCAGAAGTCAAGATACAGAGAAGAGAAAGGATACTGAAAGCATCATAGAGCCCACTAGGACTTAACTATTGCTTAGTTTTTGATTGACATTGGAAAACAGTAGCAAAAGCAGTCCGGGAAAATTTCTATATGAAAAACACTTGTCCATCTTTTCCTGGCAGCCATCCAGGATTACCGCTCTTTATATCCTCAGCTTAGACCAATTTTTCCTGCAACAATGGTATCACTCTCCTTCTATAGCAGCTGTTTCTCTACCTTGCAATCTACAAGAATATTAGAAGATACTGCCAAATGCATTTCTATAAATTTAGCAGCTTTCTTGAGTTAGTCATTGAATGCGGATAATATTATCTGGCAAACTATTTCTTTTTGAAACAGAGAAACAGCTAATGTGGTGCTTCAAAATAGGACCTGCTTTTTTTAACATGCAAGTCCACAGTGATTTATAGTCTGATGGTCTAGTGAAGTTCTTTAAATGAGTTTCTGTGTTGTAACAAACCATGTAGATTAATGAAACTCCATCTAAAAGTTTTGGGTTTTTTTAAACTTCAGAATGATAAGAACATAAATGTCTGAGTATTATTTTCTATAGAGACATATGCATATGAATATACACTTGCCCAGACCCACAGAGCTCACCTTCTACTTCTTCTTCGTCACACACATGTTTAAGGAAGGAAGCTCCTCTGTCCAGGACAGCTTCATCCTCCATCCTATAGTAATAAAAAAGAAAAAAAGAATGCTCAGACTTCTCCTGGAGTGAGCCACTGGAAGCAGCCCAGCTTCTGGGCAGGTTAACCTGCACGCTGTTGTTCATGTTAGCAGAGCAGAGTCACTCTTCCTCTGGAGTCTGCTACTCCTTCACGCAGCTCCTTTCATCGGGTGCTGAAGAACATGCCAATCCCACATAGCTCCAGTCCTAACCTTGAGAGGGCACCCACATGAACAGGTGAGAGAAAATAAACTCAATCCTGTAGGCTGGATGTTGGGGATTCTACCCTCAGAGATGTTGCAAGTATATATATAAAAAGATGAAAGCAAAAATAAAAATCCAAGAAAGGAAGTTTGGTGTATCTGTAGCGCTCCTGATGATCGTTTATGGAAATCCAGCTTCAGTGCTTAGTTCTATAAACACCCACTGCATAAAAATGTATACGCTCTCACACACACACACATGCACACCCACCCACACACAAAAAGCAAACTCGAGTTAGGCTAGTGCACAGCGGAAGCCTAGCTTCCAGCCAGCCTCTTAACACCAGCACAGCCCAGTCTTCTCTGTTGAGTGGCAAGCTTTGAGTCACATGTTGGCCTTACAGAAATCTGACATCGGAGGATTAGCCAGAAACTCAGCTTCAGCAACCACCACAAGTGTGTGGTGTCCATTCATTCACTTTCCACATCCTTGTCACAAACTTCTATGCCTATCTGTCAACTCCTACCTGAAGGACACAAAGTGCTTTACTTTGTAGCCACATTATGCTGTCCCTCCTTACATAACAGGATCTACTCTGCAATTTCCTATGCTAAATAAGATCTCAGAACGCACCCGAGTAGTGACAGTGTTTTTATAACCTCTCGGCACCAAGCACGTTCTAAGTTTGTAGAATGAGTCAAGGTTCACATCCATATTCTCTGACTGCTTTTCATTGCAATAACTTTGACATGCAGAATTCCATGGACTCTATTTATAGTGAGAGCAGAAAGAAATCCCAAATTGCTCAAATGCTGCTTGTATCGTACCAGTCTAGAAACAAAGAAGTTTCTCGGGGGACAGCTGCTCTATGTCATACCATACATGAGCACTGCCAGAGAACCAAATGTTCACTCTGTATTCTATTCATCCAATTATACGCTCAGGCATTGAATATTATAGGTCTGCTTTCCATATTGTCTGTGTAACGTTTTCTTGTGCTTGAGATGTCTGCTATAATCTATGCAGATATGCACTGAATTCATATCTTCCTCCTGTCTATTTTAGGAGGATACCCATATTGCAAAGCAACTATCTTAGTATAAAAAGTAAGAAGCCTGGTGTCAGGTAAAACCTGGGTTTTTAAATGTCTAGTTCTACCACTTAGTATTTATATCTCTTTAAGCAAAGTAGTTCACTTTTCTGAGTCTCAGTTTTTCCATCTATAACATTAGGAGTAAAAATATCCATCTTGGGACTGGACTGTGGCTGACCTGGTAGAGCGCTCATGTTATAATGCAGGAGGACCGAGGTTCAAGCCCCAGGTACCCAACTGTGTTGGGTGGGATGGGGGGAGCTTCACAAGTAGTGGAACAGTGCTGCTGGTGTCTCTCTTTCTCCCTCTCCCTCTCTACATCCCCCTCCTCTCCCAATTTTAATACATTAATTATTTAATAAATTATTTAATATTAATTATTTAATAAATTATTTAATTATTATAAATAATTGTTATAAATAAATTATTTAATAAATTAATTTAAATTAATTTTAATTTAATTTAATAAATTGATTTAAATTTAATAAATTATTTAATATTAATTATTTAATAAATTAATTAAATGCTGTTTTTAAAAGGTTCAAATCAGGTGTTACCAAAGCAATAAAATTTGTGCCTAGTAACTATCATGTGTTTTGTAAAGTCACTTTTCTTTCACTTCTTTTTTCACTCTGACCTTTATTGGTGGGCAATGTCTTAAAGAAATTCACTACTTTGAGTGTTTTGCAGACACCTATCACAGCAAGATGAGTTATACCCACGTGTCAACAACTGTACTGTAAACTAATGACCCTCCTCCAATAAAGTGGAAAAAATAAAAATAATTTTAAAAATCTATAAACTTTGAAGAAAAAAGGAAATTCATTATCTCTTGATATTTGCAGAATAACTTCTTTCAGATGTGCAGCCCTTGTATACAATAGTTTATCCTGATATATATTTTTCCTTCCCTATACTCAAATTGAAAATATTTTTAGTGGTCCAGGAGGTGGCACAATGGATAAAGAGTCGGACTCTCAAGCATGAGGTCTTGAGTTTGATCCCTGGCAGAGTGATGTACCAGAGTGATGTCTGGTTCTTTCTCTCCTATCTTTCTCATAAAATAAATAAAATATTTTTTAAAAAGAAAGAAAATAAAACATTTTTAAATGCAAGAGGGCAAGGACTAACCTAGATTATAGTAGGAAGGAAATTATCTCGGGGCTGGGTGGTGGCTGGTGTGATAGAGCAAACACACCACCAGGTGAGAAGACCCAGGCTCAAGTCCCTGTGCCCAGCTGCAGGGGGAGCTTCATGAGTGATGGAGAGGGGCTTCAGGTTGTTTCCTCCCCCCCTCTCTCTCTCTCTCTTACACACACACACACACACACACACACACACACACACACACTTACCAAAAAAGAGGCTACTAGGAATGGTGGAATTTTATAGGCACCAAGCCCCAGCAATAACACTAGTAAGAAAAGAAAGAAAGAAGTAGAGAGAGAAAGAAGGAAAAAGAGAAAGAAAGAGTGGATGGATGGAAGAAAGGAAGGAGCCTCAAATACTTGACAAAACAAGTCACTTACCAACCTCTCTGAACTCTGGATTCTTATGAAAATAAAATTACAAAAGAAAAAAATAAAGAGAGAGAAAGGAAGGAAGGGAGGAAGGGAGGGAGGAAGGAAGGAAGGAAGGAAGGAAGGAAGGAAGAGAGAGAGAGAGAGAGAGAGAAAGAAAGAAAGAAAGAAAGAAAGAAAGAAAGAAAGAAAGAAAGAAAGAAAGAGGGAGAGAGAAATCATACAGCCTAGCCACTGATTCAGCAAACATTTAGTGCCCACTATGTTCTTGGCACTCTTCAGGGAGAAAGAAATACATCCATAAATAATACAGACAAAATTCCTAAGACACTAATAGTACTAGAACATGGGAGGGCTGGGTGTTGACACACCTAGTTAAGTGCACAAGTTATAGTGCACAAGGACCTGGTTTCAAGCCCCTGGTCCCCACTTACAAGGGGAAAGCTTCACAAGCAGTGAAGCAGGTCTGCAGGTCTCTCTCTCTCTCCCACTTCCCTCTAAATTGCTCTCTGCCCTAAAAAATAAAATAAATTATAAAAAAAGGAGAACATGGTAGTTTTAGATAGCATTAAATCTGCAAAAAATAAAATGAAGTGGGGAGTGACTTAGTTAAGGCCTGAACAGAGGCAACATCTGAACAGAGACCAAAAGGATAGGAAAGAACATACATTTGAAGATCATATCAAAGAAGGGAGTAGCAAGTACAAAGGTTTTAGGGTGGGGACAAGGTTAGCACCTTCCAAAAAGGATATTAAGCTGGATAGAGCCGAGAACGCCAATCAATGCAAGTTCACACTTTGGGATGGAGTCTGAGTAAGCAGTCAGAATTTTAGGACTTATGGAAATTTTCTTTTTAAAAAAAATGTTTATTTATTTAATAGAGACAGAGAGAAATCAAGAGGGATGGTAAAGATAGTGAGGAAGAGAGACCAAGAAACGCCTGCATCACTGTTTCACCACTTGCAAAGCTTTTCCCCTGCAGATGGGGACCAGGGGGTTGAACACTGGTCCTTGCACACTGTAAAATGTGCATTCAAAGGGAGTCGGGCTGTAGCGCAGCAGGTTAAGCACAGGTGGCACAAAGCACAAGGACCGGCATAAGGATCCCGGTTCGAACCCCAGCTCCCTACCTGCAGGGGAGTCGCTTCACAGGCGGTGAAGCAGGTCTGCAGGTGTCAATCTTTCTCTCCTCCTCTCTGTCTTCCCCTCCCTCTCTCCATTTCTCTCTGTCCTATCCAACAACAACAACAACAATAAAACAACAAGGGCAACAAAAGGGAATAAATAAATAAAATAAATATTTTTTAAAAAGTGCATTCAACAAGGTGCACCACTACCGGCCTCTAGGAATCTTCTAAGATGCAAAATACCTTAAACTGTTTAATACTATTCAAAGATGACTCTGACTGCTATGTGAGAACATGTATAGTCAGGAGACTAAAGAAACTAAGAAAATATCTTGGGATCCCAGGGAAGTCTGGCGGGGGGGGGGGGGGTCAGGCTTGAGAGAAGGAATCAAGAATTATTTTCTATCATTGTAGGGTTGGGATGCTTATTATATATGGAAACTTAGCTATCAGGTGCACAACTTGAGGTCCAAGCACAGTGCTCAGAAGCCCAGGACTACAGATAAAAATGGGGAAATCTTCCCACACTACTACAGGCCAGGACAGAGTAGTGCTTTGATGTCTCTAGTGCTCTCTTTCTCTCCTTCTCACTCATAATAATAAATCAATCTTTAAAAGTATGGGAGTCAATGAATAAAGCCGGTGTCTGGTGCTATTACTAAATTAGATTATCCAGGAAGATGATATAGAAATGGATGTATTGACCTAGGACCAAATGCTGGGACAAGCCACTATTTACAAACAGAGCCAAGGAACAAAAGCATTCAATGAGGTAAGAGGAAAGCCAAGAAAAGGTGATGTCAAGGAAGCCAAGGAAAGAGAGGAAAGTCCTGCTACTGAGAAAAAGTACCCCTGAGAAAGATGGAGACAACAACAAAAAAAGAAATACAAGACAAGACAGAAAAGAAAAGGAAAGGAAAGGAAAGGAAAGGAAAGGAAAGGAAAGGAAAGGAAAGGAAAGGAAAGGAAAGGAAAGGAAAGGAAAGGAAAGGAAAGGAAAGGAAAGGAAAGGAAAGGAAAGGAAAGGAAAGGAAAGGAAAGGAAAATTGGATTTGACAATATGGAAATCACTTGGGACAACACCAAAGCACCTGAAGCATATCGGAGACAAGTGCTGTATCACAGAAGAGTCATCGACTTTTCTCTCTACTGTCCTCCTCCAGTAATTCAACCCGTAAATAATTACTGAGACCCTACTATGTACTGTAATGTCTCAACACTACAGACACGGTGATGAGCAAGGAAAACAGGGACCCCCGAGCGCAATCCCATCTGCCTACCTGAAGAATTCCCCTAGCAAAAACAGGAAAGTTGCCATGAAAAGTGAGACCTCATGAGACACTGTAGACATGGATATGGATGGCATCTTGATGGAAACTTTTTTCTTTTTTTTTTAATATATTTTATTTATTTATTCATTCCCTTTTGTTGCCCTTGTTTTATTGTTGTTATTGATGTCATTGTTGTTGGATAGGACAGAGAGAAATGGAGAGAGGAGGGGAAGACAGAGAGAGGGAGAGAAAGATAGACACCTGCAGACCTGCTTCACTGCTTGTGGGGAGTAGAGGGCTCGAACTGGAATCCTTACGCCAGTCCTTTTGCTTTGCGCCACGTGCACTTAACCCGCTGCGCTACCGCCGACTCCCGGAAACTTTCTTAAGTCTGCAGGTGTCTATCTTTCTCTCCCCCTCTCCGTCTTCCCTTCCTCTCTCCATTTCCCTCTGTCTTATGCAACAACAACAACAATAATAACTACAACAACAATAAAAACAAAAACAACAACAAGGGCAACAAAAGGGAAAATAAATTAAAAAAAAAAAAAGACCTCTGAAGCACAACACAATATAGAGCCCAGGACCACTGTATGTAAGTTGACAGAACTGACTCCTCTTGGAAAAAACAAACACTAGTTTGGCTCACACAGCTTCTCAGAACTAACCTACTCCAGTTCTATGGACCTACAGAACCCTGTTGTATGAACATAGCTTATTATATAAATAATTTCTGCATTTCCCTATCAATCAGGATGATACTAAAGTCTTTTATTCATTCTTTTTACACGTTTCCTAAAAATAATTATTTAGCCTTTGCACTTAGGCCACTTCCCAAGATTATATGAAACAACCAAAAAGGAAGGAGAAAAATCAGTAACAATGAAGGAAACACTAGTAGCTAATGCCTTGGGGTCCCTTTATCCAGACTAAGGAACTCACCCAACCTAACTGAAAACCCGTCCCTGGGTCCCATCTGAGTTACAGTGTGAACAATGATTGGTGCATCCCTTGGCTCTCTGATACATAGTTCACATTCCTTCCAAGACTATACATAGCAAGTAATTAGAAACTCTTTCTGAGGGGCAATGCAGAGCATCTGTGAGCAGCCTCTTCACTGGAAGGAGGGAAAAAAAAGAAGAAAAAGGAATCAAGGAAGGAAGGAAGGAAGGAAGGCAGGCAGAAAGGCTGCAAATTCAAAATATGAAACCTGCATACCCACAGTGCATTTCTCAATGGAGAGCATGCCCAGCCTGATACATCTCAGCTTCTGCACAAAGGTCTGGTCTTTACGACTTTTTTTTTTCCATCTATACACCACTAATGTCGATTATTCAGGCTTGTGTTTCCCCCTGAAACCCTCTCAGCAGTTGCTGACTATTTTTAGTAAGACAGAAATATCTTTTTAAATGACTGTACGACCCAGCTAGTGTTTCCCCTCTGGGTAGGAAGAAATTAACTCATCCAGTCCCTAATCAGGTCCTCAAATCCTTTCTTAAAATGTTCTTTTCAGATCAACTTCATTTGCTGAAGACAAAGAAGGGAAGGAGTATGTTTTAAACAGGTCTCTGAATTGCTCGCCTCGCCAGTAGGAGACAAAGTTCAGAATAGATTTGGAAGCTTGGCTTAGAACATGGGGACGAGGGTTGCAGCAGTCAGACCCACATGGAGCTCATGCTGCCTTCCTCTAAGGGGACCTCTAACAAGAGAAGCAAGACCCCTTCGACAGAAGTCCACACCCCACTGGGGTTTCTCTTATTCTCCATTATTCTAGGACAACAAAGTGATTTTAGCACATGTCAAATCTGTTGCCAAACTGGAGTGGCTTGCACCAGCCGGTCCTAATCACCAAGCAGGCTTGTGAGGGTGACTTAAGCCACGCACGAGAAACATTTGTGCAAAACTGTCAGCCACTGGGCCTTGGGCACCCATCTACATTCCACCCCTCTGAGATCCCACCCCCAGAGCCTTCGCCAACTGCCAACGTGCTCACCAGCTAGTCCACACAGAGCAAGCAGCTGCCACTCAGCCAGTCAGCACATGGCAGGTGGCCAACACACAAGCTTCAGGCAGTGCTGGTAAAGGTTGAAGGCCTCTGCGTGTGCTGCCTTGACAGTCGCCTCACTTGCCCTCTCACCTCCCTTCCCTCTCCCTACCCTGTGATGCCTCCCACGACAGCACTTCACTTGTCTCTACAGTAACAGCCTCTGGTTCCAGGGTTATAACTTTATACTGAGCAATTCTCTGTGTAGCACGGGTAAAAAAGGCTGTTGCTTCAGGTAAAGCCAGCTGTTTCCTCTTCACCCCAGAACAGCAGCTATACTGCCAGCTGTAGGGTCACAACAGCAGCAGAAGCAGCAGCAATGGAGTGCTCAGAGATCAAACACGGAAGAAGGGCAAACGCTAGAAGAAGAAAAAGAAGGAGAAGGAGGAGGAGGAGAAGGAGAAGAAGGAAGAAGAAGAAGAAGAAGGAGGAGGAGGAGGAGGAGGAGAAGAAGAAGGAAGAAGAAGAAGGAGGAGGAGGAGGAGGAGGAGGAGGAGGAGGAGGAGGAGAAGGAGAAGGAGAAGGAGAAGGAGAAGGAGAAGGAGAAGGAGAAGGAGAAGGAGAAGGAGGAGAAGAAGAAGGAGAAGAAGACACGGTGGCTTACTGGCCCATTTAGAGAAGATCCACTTGGGTCTGCAGCTCCAACCCTAGAGCTCACCCACTCTCCTCCACCCAGCAGGCCACTTAGCCAGGTTGCACATGGACCAAACTAAAAGTGGGGGCTTTGTGACTATTTCCAAAAGGGCACCGGGAGCCGCATGTTGAACAGAAATGTTCCAACTTTGCTTGACACCAATGCTTCTTTCCAGGGGGACAGCTCAAAGTTCACTACTTAGCCTCATATTTAAACTCACCCCTCTTTTTATCCTCTCAGGTTTAATCTGCTTACAACACCCTGTGAACCCCAGTTTCACTTTACAACAGCTTTCCTGTGCATAGTAAATGTTTGAACAGTTCTTTATACATATGCCTACACACACACACACACACACACACACACACACACACACTGCAGTGACAGCCTTAGATGTAGACAAATACTAGGAAGTGAAGAGTTTTATTATTATTAGCCATTACAGTCATAAAAAATATATTTAGAGTGTGCATAAAGGCCTACACCAGTGGGTCAAGAGGTGCTTGTTAATCAAGTGTCAGAGGTCAAAAGCAGACTGACCTTCTACCAGGCTGGCTTTATATCAGATACAAGGCAAAAAAAAAAATTCGGCATTTTCAAAGGCCTTTTCAGAAGCCCACAGCATACAACAATCAGCAGTGACATCTAAAACTATACACTCACACACAAATCTCTGAATTCAGGTTTTATTCAAATCACTCATAGGGCATGAGAAAACATTGTCATTACAAATCATTTGCAAACATGATGTTTTCTTTCAAACTTTTTAAGTCGCACTGGGTTTTATCAGTGCCTTTGTTGTTTGGGAAAATCTGCTGTGCACATTTTCAACATACACATAAGGAACAATATCAATTCTCAAAAAAACAGGCAGCAAGGGAGAGCAATCTGAGAGGCTGTAAAGAGCACTGCCATCTTTTGGCAGCACATGTTCACTACAGGGAACCTGAGGAAGAGTGGCAGCTACTCCCTGCAAAAACTTTACTCTCCCTATGAAGGTCGAGCACACACAAAGTAAGGAAGGGAAAGCATGACCGGTGGCTTAGCCACAGAGACAGCTGGACATCCATGTTGGGGGAAGAGATCAGAGTGGCAAACCTGACAAGCGTGACTAATAGCAGAAGAGACTCCCAGAGGTCAGGCAGTAACAAAGCAAAGCAAATCCCCTCCTAGGAGTTCAAGAGTGCCCTAATCAGTCTGGAAATTTACACAGGCCCAGGGCTGGCGAGAAAGGGGTGACAACCCCACACATCAGCTTGTGGGCTGGATGAAAGTTGAAAATGTAATCCAGAGCAGGATCACGACAAACATAATTCCGGATTTATGAACTGCATTAAAAGTTATGTGTGCTCTTGGGCACTTCTCCCAGAGATAAAAAAAAAAAATCTGAAGTTCATATAAAAACCTTTATATGAATGTTCATAACAACTTTATTTCTAATAGCAGGAAACAGCAATTAACTCAGTTTTTTTTCAGCAGGTAAATAGTTAAATAATCTGATGCATACATATGCCACAGAATACTGCTCAATAGTCGAAAGGAAGAAAGAATCGACACATAAAGCAAACTGAATGATTATAAAGGAGTATATGCTGAATGGAAGAAAGGGGGGGTGGTGGCACACCTGGCTGAGCGCACATATTACAATGCGCATGGACCTGGGTTTGAGCCCCCAGTCCCCACCTGCAGGGGGAAAGCTTTGCGAGTGGTGAAGCAGGGCTGCAAGTGTTTCTGTCTCCCTTTCTATCACTCTCTTGATTTCTGGCTGTCTCCATCCAATAAATAAAGATAATAAAAAAAATTTTTTAAGACTTTAAAGTGGCTAGGTGGTGGCACACCTGGTTGAGTGCACATGTTACAGTGCACAAGGAGCCAGGTTCGAGCCCCCGGCCCCACCTGTAGGGGGAAAGCTTCACAAGTGGTAAAGCAGGGCTGCAGGTATCGCTTCGTCTCTCTCCCTATCACCCCCTTCCCTCTCAATTTCTGGCTGTCTCTATCCAAATAAATAAATAAAGACAATTTTTTAAAGTGAACTATTTAAAAAAAAGACTTTAAAAAAAATGCAGGGCTGGATGTTGGCACACCTGGTTGAGCACACATATTATAGTGCACAAGGTCCTGGTCCCCACCTGTAGGGGGAAAGCTTTGCAAGTGGTGGTGAAGTGGTGCTTCAAGTGTCTCTCTGTCTTCCCATTCTTTTCCATTTCTGGCTATCTCTATCCAATAAATAAAGATAATTACTTTTTTTTAAAGCTGATCCCAAAAGGCCACATACTGTATGATGACATTTACACAGTAGTTTTGGAAATGACAAAAGTTTAGAAAGGGAAGGCAGATTAGTACTGATTGGAGGGATAGTCTGGGGAATGAGAGAGGTATCCATGGTTCTACCATAAAAGGGCAACATTAACAATCCTTGTAGAGTTGGCTTAATTCAGTATCTTCTCTGTGGTGGTGGATACATGATCAACACAGGTGCTAAAACCATAGAGAATTTCATATATGCACGCAGACACAGAAAGAACAAACAAAGAGAACCAGGAAAATATAAATAACTTCAGTGGCTCCTATTAGTGTCAATACTCTAGTTGTGGCATTGAATAAAGTGCTGCGCACATTAGCACAGGGGAAAGCTGGCGAAGTGCACAGTGTGCACTGCGACTGTCCTGGAGGTGGTGGAAGAGTTACATCCAAATTAAGAAGCACCTGGGCAGGGTGCTGGCACACCCAGTAGAGCACACGTGTCACCATATGCAAGGACCAAGGTTCAAGCCTCTGGCCCTCACCTTGCAGAGGTGAACCTTCACAAGCAGTGAAGCAGTGCTGCAGTTAGTTGTTCCTCCTCCTTCTCCCCCCACCCCCTTTCACTCTCAGTTTCCTTCTGTCTCTAGCCAAAGGAAATAACAGCCAGGAGCAGTAAATTTGCTATGTAGACACCAAGTCCCAGCAATTACCCTGGTGGCAATAAAAAGTTTCATTAATCAAAAAGAATTACCTGGGCCTACCACATTTAAGTTCTAAGTAAATATTTGTTTGATTAGTATCTAAAAGAATGAATTTACACTGCAGCCTAAGCCATCTTAACACACACAGAGCATGAGAAGCTATGAGAAAATTCACTTTTGTTCTTCAGGCCTGTCATTAGACAAATAAGTAATGTGTCGAGGTAAACTGATAACGTCTACCTGCAAAAGAAAATAAAGTGTGATGTATCTAAGTAAATCTTAACCTCTGGAGATTTTAGCCAAAGCTTTATATTTATACATTGTCAGTGTTAAGTGTATATAGTAATGGGGACAAAGTTAGCACAGATAAGTGGAATCCAGTGAACTCAGTCTGGGATTCTGCATACACTGCTTGTGGATTTTAGGTCACCACAGGTTAGTTTCAGCTTTGGCAGGTTTAAGGGCAAGAAAGTAGACTGTTTCCCAGAACCCCTTGCTGAAAGTCAGCTGAGGGGGTATATAACCAGATACAGTCTCATATCTACCTGCCTCTGGCACCCAGAACTGACAGCAGTGCAAAGTGCCTTACTGTCACACCGCTGTCCAATGTGGCAGCAATAATGTTCCTATCTTCTACCCCATCCACCACACATATATCAGGGGGGTGAGGGCCCTGACAGATTACTCAGTTTCTGCTAGGCCCCATACAGGTGTTAAGCGTCGTGTATACATAATTGTTTTCATTATTGTTATTATAAATGCTAACAGGTTTTTGTCCAACTGGGTCAGTTACAAGACAGGGCTGAGTATCTTTGCTAAAAGGATTTCACTGTCTGTAGTAATATAGAGACTGAGATTAAGACCTCTTATCATCCATTAATATTTGAAGCCAAATATTTGTAAACTCACACAAGAAGAAATCTTCCAGAGGCAACAAAAAAAAATTGATAACAGAAATTTCATTACAGTACAATTACCCAGTTTTGGGGTACTGATCTGAAAAAATTAATTTAAAAAAGTAATTCACACATGTATATATTTCTATGTTTATGACACCACTATTTACAACAATCAACAACTGGAAACAACTTAAGTGCCCGTCTACAGTGAGTAATTAAAGATGTGGTATATATAGACAATGGAATACTATTCTGCTACTAAGGGAAAAGGGGGATTGAAATCCATTTATAAAAAATTGTGGATGGCCCTATACATTAGAGAACGAAAACAGAAGAAACTAACATCATATGATTTAATTCAGAGATGGTATAAAGAAAACAAACAGAGGAACTAAATAAAGCAGAAAGTGAACTTCTGCACTTTAAGACCAATTAGTGGTACCAGAAAAGAAGGGAGAGGGGACATGAAAATAGCAACAATGGGAACACAATACAGTGAAGGAGAGAGCTGGATGTACACTAGAGAACTTCGCACAGTATCGACACATGCTGATTTTCAATGGTGCAGACCAGAAACATATACTATACGCAATGCCAGTTCAATAACAGGTAAGTAGAAAGGTAGTTAAAGAAGACCTAGTCATGCCATGGGTGAACAAACACAAGCATGAAAAAGGTCTAGAAGTGAGCAGCCCAGGGAATAGTCAATGCCAAGACCCTGAGGCAGGAGAGGCTCTGGCAGTTTCTTAGAAAGTTGTCAAGGCCAGTGACCAGAGAAATGTGAACATGGAAAGCTGAAGAGAAGGTGAAAAAAGCAGAATAAAAGGGAAAGCCTAAAGGGGTCTTGGAGGATACTCTAAGAACTCTTAACATTTACGGTGAGCAACGGAAAACCACTGGAGGATTCTGAGCAGCAGTGACATTTCCTGAAGCTTACAGTCTTCTTTGTAAATTATTGCCATTATGCAAACATTTCCATTAAGATCTTCTCCAGAGGGGGCCAGAAGACGGCTTACCCAGTACATGCCTTACTGTAATGTGTGAGGACCCATGTTCAAGTCCCTACCACCACACAGGAACACCATTCACAGGGGAAGTTCCACCAGTGGAGAAGCAGTGCTTTGGTGGCTCTCCTCCTCTTCCTCCTCCTCCTCATCTTCCCTCTCTCTCCTTTCTGCTTTTTCACCTTCTACCCAAAAAAAAAAAAAAAAAAACAGTCTGCAAGAGTGGTGGAATCATCAGAGTGAAGGCTCAAAGGCCCAGTGAAGCCCTGGATTCAAGGGGAAAAGGAAAAAAAAAAAAGACATAGATGTGGTCCCATGGGACCTCATCTAATCGACACTAGCACTGTGGTTACACAGAGGTACAGATGGGGTCTGCCAGGTCCACCCTACAGCAGCCTGCCACAAACTAACCTAGTCCAGTGTCTGCAGGTCACAAAAGCCACAGGCACTCCTAGGAAGGCATTACCCTTAGCGCTTAGCACATGAACTAACTGCAGCTTAGTGATGGTGCTGACAGTGTCCTCAGAACCAAGGCTAATCTGCACTAAAATTTATCCATATAATCTTTAATAGCGTCTGCCACATTAGCCTCAAAGTTCATGACTCAAGTAGCTGACTCCTAGCCTACCTAAATCGGCCTCAGGGATGGTGCTGCTTGAGTTTCAGAGGATGCCAAAGCAGATGATTAATACATAGAAACCATGAGGTTAGCAAGGAAGTTATTTGTGTTAGTGGCTTTTTAACCACCCATCATTCAAACATATGCCTTAAGTAATAAGAGGTTTGACTGTGGTTTTAATTGTAAGCTTTCTGAATTAATTTTATGAGAATGGAAAAAAAAATCACAGAAAAATTGCAAATTCTTGTGGCTAAGGGAAGTGACTCAGTGGTACGGAGAAGAACTTGCAAATGTGAGGTTCGGAGTTCAGTCTCCAGCACTGCAGATGCCACAGTGATGTCCTGGCTCTCTCTCCCTTCCTCCCTCCTTTACTTATTAGTAAGTAAACAAATATTTGTAAGAGATTTCAAATTCCTAGTTTACACTTATTATATGGAGGAAGGGACATCCTCAGCTTATCACCCTTGGCCGAAGGGTTAAATAATTGCTTATCTGCTCCTACTGACTTCACCCAGAATATGTGCTATACACCACAACTTAAAAACACTCCTAATGGTTTGCTAGCTAAAAAGACATCTGCAAGATAAAATTACTGAATACAATGTGTGGCTTCAGATCCTGATTCGAAGAAATCAACTGCCTTTAATTTTTTTGTTTTTTATTCATAGCCAAAACCTGGAAGCAACCCAGGTGTCTAACAACAGATGAGTGGCTGAGCAAGTTGTGGTCTATATACACAGTGGAATACTATTCAGCTATTAAAAATGGTGACTTCACTGTTTTCAGCCCATCTTGGATAGAGCTTGAAGAAATCATGTTGAGTGAAATAAGTCAGAAACAGAAGTATGAATATGGGATGATCTCACTCTCAGGCCGAAGTTGAAAAACAAGATCAGAAGAGAAAACACAGGTAGAACTTCAACTGGAATACTGCATCAAAGTAAAAGACTCTGGGGTGGGTGGAGGAAAGAATACAGGTCCAGAAAGGATGACAGAGAACCTAGTGGTGGTTGTATTGTTATGTGGAAAACTGAGAAATATTATGTGCAAACTATTGTATTTACTGTCGAATATAAAACATTAATTCCCCAATAAAGAAATTAAAAAAAACATTCCTTCCGGTTTTCTAACTAAAAAGACACCTGTAAGATAAAAATACTGACTACAATGTGTGGGTTCAGATCCTGATTCAAATAAATCAACTGTCTTTAATTTTTATATATATATAATTGGCATATTACACCAACATAAAAGACTCTGGGGTGGGTGGAGGGGGAGAATACAGGTCCAAAAAGGATGACAGAGGACCTAGTAGGGATTGTATTGTTATATGGAAAACTGGGAAATGTTATGCATGTACAAACTATTGTATTTACTGTCAGATATAAAACATTAATCCCCCAATAAAGAAATTTTTTTTAAATTTTTTTTATTCATAGCCAAAATCTGGAAGCAACCCAGGTGTCCAACAACAGATGAATGGCTAAACAAGTTGTGGTATATATACACAATGGAATACTACTCAGCTATTAAAAATGATGATTTCACCGTTTTCAGTCCATCTTGGATGAAGCTTGAAGAAATCACGTTAAGTGAAATAAGTCAGAAACAGAAGGATGAATATGAGATGATCTCACTCTCAGGCAGAAGTTGAAAAAACAAGATCAGAAGAGAAAACACAAGTAGAACTTCAACTGAAGTTGGTGTATTGCACCAAAGTAAAAGACTCTAGGTGAGTGGGGGGGAGGAGAGTACAGGTCCTGGAAAAGGATGACAGAGGACCTAGTGGGGGGGGTTGTACTGTTATGTGGAAAACTGAGAAATGTTATGCTTGTACAAACTACTGTGTTTACTATTGACTGTAAAACATTAGTCCCCCAATAAAGAAATTTTAAAAAATTATTTTTATTCAATCCAGTATGATTTAATATTAACTGGGTGTAAGCAAGAAACTACAGGTTTTATTAAGTATAGTGGCACTGGGATGACACTGTAATATTTAATGAATACTGAAGCATTAACTGGCAAAATGATATCAATGTGAGGTTTGATTCAAAACACTCCAGCAAAAAGTGAGGAGTGGTGAAGTGAACCACGGTTAGCAACATGGTGGTAACTGCTGAACCTGGACAATAGGTCCATGGGAGCTGACTCAATCATCCTCTCATTTTGTGTACAAACTGAAATTTTCCAAGCTGAAAATCTTTTTAAAACTTTAAAGGGGGGCCGGGTGGTGGCACGCCTGTTTGAGAGCATATATTCCAGTACACCGGGACTCAGGTTCAAACTCTCAGTCCCCACCTGCAGGGGGAAAGCTTCAGAAGTGGTAAAGCAGTGCCACAAGTGTCTCTCCGTCACTCTCCCTCTCTACTTCCTACCTCCCTCTCAATTTCTCTCTGTCTCTATAAAAAAAAGAAATAAATGAAATCTAAAAAAGAAAAAAGAAAAATCCTTTAAAAGTTGACCAGATGATGACTCACCCAACAGAATGCACAAATCAGCATGTGTGAAGACCAAGTTCAAGTTCCCACTTGCAGGAAGTTTCACTAGCAGTGGAGCAATGCTGCAGGGAACTCTCTGTTTCTCTTTTCTTCTGTATCTCTCTGTCTCTCACTCTCGATCAAAACAGAAAGAAAAAGAAAAAGATGGCCACTAGGAACAGTGGAGCTGTGCAAGCATCCTGCCCTAGCCATAACCCTGGTGGCAGGAAAGGGGGAAAAAAATGTTTAAACTTTGCTGGGTCAGGAGGTGGCGCACTGTATAAAGCACTGGGCTCTCAAGCATAAGGTCCCATGTCCATCCCTGCCACTGAATATACCAAAATGCTCCTCTTGCTCTCTTTCTCTCCTCTTCCTCCTCCTATTTCTCTCGCTAATGAATCTTAAAAAAAAAAAAAAAAAAAAACTTAATTTTTTTTTTTTTTAATTTTTTTTTTTTATTTAAATTTTTAATTTAAGAAAGGATTAGTGAACAAAAGCATAAGGTAGGAGGGGTACAACTCCACACACAACTTAATTTTTAAACTATCCTGTATGTTTCCCTTTTGCTATGCCTACGGAATTTCAGAAAACATGAATTAATGTGTAAATGATAATGGATATATTTACTTATGTTATGAAGATGGCTCAGTGACATAGTGCATGCCTTTCATGTATATATGACTTTGATCTCCAGCATCAGGATCACTCAGGATGGCTCCATTCCCCAAAGATAAAAACTCTCTAAAAACCCACACTCATATCCCTACTGAGACATGATAAATAAAAATGTATACTAAATATTTCAGGTTTTTTTTTTTCCTTTTCCTTCACACCTTAACACACAGGCCCTCTTCCAAGCAATACTGCATTGACTTTGGCATGCCTCCTGCTTCCCATCTTAGTCAAAACAAAACAGCTTATGAGATCCATGTTTTCTAGCATTAGCATCAGTATTTTTTCATTTCTTCCCCCTCAATTGTGTCAAATTACATGGTAAAATGCAGTAGAGCTTCCAAATACTTGCAGCAACAAACACTGAGACACAAACCTCATGGTACTGACAAAACTGAACCGGAGGCTGGTGAGCAGAGCTACCCAGAATTCACAGCAATGCCCCTCCCTTCATTCCTCAGCAGACATCCAACAGGGTACAAACAGAATAGTCAATCATATAGGTTCTTATTTACCAAATCACAAAAAACATATAAAAGTCAGTACTACTGTACAGACAAATATTGTACCTGCATGATGACTCCACACGAGACAGCAGGCTCTCTTTGGAATCTTGGGAGAACAAAAAAGCATTCCCCAAGCCACCATCATCTCTTCTTTTTTTATTATTTAATTAATTAATTTATTTAAGAAAGGAGACATTAACAAAATCATAGGATGGGGGGGTACAACTCCACACAGTTCCCACCGCCCAATCTCCATATCCCATCCCTTCCCCAATAGCTTTCCCATTCTCTATCCCTCTGGGAGCATGGACCCAGGGCCGTTGTGGGTTGCAGAAGGTGGGATCATCATCTCTTCTGTTGCTCGGCGTTGGTGGAGTACAAAGGAAGAGTGGAAAGATGTTCCTGTGACACCATATTCCCGCCGGGGACAAAACGGCAAAAAGAAAAGGATGAATACTGCATGATCTCACTCATAGGCAGAACCTGAGAAACAAGGACAGAAAAGGGAAACACAAAGTGGAACTTGCACTGAGTTTGGTGTATGGAGCCAAAGCAAAGGACTCTGGGGAAGAAGGAGAGGGGAGGAGCTGGGGGGGAGGGGTAGTTCTGGTGCTTAATGGTAGAAAAGGACCGAAGTTGAGGATCAGAGTGTTTTCGCAGACATTTAATGTGGGGAGATGAGAAACTATACCCATGTGTCAACAGCTGTACTGCAAGCCATTAACCCCCCAGTAAGATGATAACAAATAAAAGAAAAAGAAATAATGATATGGGGCTGAGTGGTGGCACACCCAGTACAGCATGAACATTATCAAGAGTGACAACCCAGGTTCAAGCCCAAGGTCTCCCTCAGCAAGGGGAAAGTTCTCTAAGTAGTGGAGCAGTATTGCCAGTGTCTCTCCCTCACTCTTCTCTCCCTCTACCACCCTCTATGGAAGGAAAGAAAGAATGGAAAATGGGGACACAGCCATTAGCAACAGTGAAGTCATTATGCAGGCACAAGCCCTATCAATAATTGTGGTGGCAAAAGGTATATAGGCAACAATAATTAATAATAATAACAGTAATAATCTGTCCAAAGTCAACTCACAAAAATATACTTATTACAACACCAAATTCTAGTAATAAACAAACAAGTCAATGTAAGTAAAGTTATGAATTTCTTAATTTCATTACAAGTTTATGCATATCCCCATTTGAGGCTTCAAGATGTAAGCAAGTTGCTAATGTCATATAGCTAGCAAGGGCCTGGCTCTTGATATAGAGTATCAGACACTAGTATTTAAATTGCTAATAATCACTGGAGAGATAGTACATCTGTAGCACATAGTATTTGCACACAAGAGGTACCAGGTTTTGTTTCCCAGAAAATCCAGTAGCCCATGATGTTCTGATGAGGAAAAGAAAAGTAATGGTCTGGTCAAGAAAAAAAACTAATAATAATAGTTCAGTGCTAAAAGTACATAAAGGGTAAAAAAGATATCTATGTTGGTACAAATAGAATCCTAAGCACCATTCTCATCTTATTTTCTATGAAAAAAACACATTTTAATTTTTAAATAGTCATCTACAGAGGGAGTTTTCTAAACATAAGTTGCATGGAACATGCATTTGGCTAGAAATGTCACCAAACAACAGAAACAAGAAGATAAATGCCACGGTTATCTCTCAAGGATAATCAGAAATACAACTAACCACAATCATAGGAGAGAAGTAAACTTCAAGAAGAAATTACATACACAGATTATCTAAGACAGCTCCTTACATTTGTTTTCTCCTTATCTCAAAACCCAATTATCTGATGAGCACAAGAGAACTAAAATCCAAAGTGAAACATTAATCAGTTCCTAAGACTCTGTTCAGCGTCCTAACTTTTTTCCTTTCTGGAAACTCGGAATTGCTTGTGAACTATAACCAACTTGAATCCATTTCATAAGCTGCTGTTTAAAAAGAATGAACTGTCTTCATTTAAATATCAGAAGAGATTTTTCTCTTGCCAAGTAGAAGAAGAAATTACTTTCCTTCCAACCTCCATTTGTCTTAACGTTCACTGTCCCCTCAGTTGCAGCCAAGCTGAAAAGGAAAAAAACCAAAAACAGTACAAGTCAGATTGTCATTACTACTCTCCAGTTTTGACAGAGACCTGGGAGTCTGTTTCGTAAGTCTTCCTATCTGTGCTCACAGTTTGGTAAAACCAACAGTCAACACCAGGAAAGGCCAGCTAAGTTCAAATGGCTGCACTTGCCTACCAACTGGAAATGACGCCTGAGAGTTGCACACTGCCACCACATCCACAAGCTCCTCTTTCTGTTTACAATAGGCTTCGAAAGGCACACACACAATAAGCACCTCCAGAGAAAAACTACCCAAGAAGGCTACTTGAATACCATTTTGTTAGCAGCCAAGTGATTTACTGCGTCATTACACTACTGATTTGTACTGTTTCATGATTAGCACTGATGGCTCATTCATTAGGAAAAGCGTATTAGTCAATCTCAGTAAGGGTAAGTCTGCTTAGGAAACTGATGGTTTCTTAAGTGTCACTTCTTGTTCAATTCTGATTCACCCAACTCCATTCCATTCCACACCCCAAAACTCCTGTTTAAAGATTAGTTTAAATTATTTATAAACTGGGGGACTAGGAGGTGGCCCACCCAGTTTCACTCAGAAAGTACTAAGCGCAAGGACCCGTGCAAGGATCTGAGTTCGAACCCCTACTCAACTCTTCTGCAGGGGGTTGGCTTCATAATCAGTGAAGCAGGCCTGCAGGTGTCTATCTTTCTCTGTCCTTCTCTGTCTTTCTCTCCTCTCTCAATTTCTCACTGTCCTATCCAATAAAATGAAAAAATGGCCACCAGGAGCAGTGGACTCAAGGATGGTGCTGGTACCAAACCCCAGCAAAAACTCTGGAGGAAAAAAAATTATAAAATGAATGTCATAAATCTCTAGTCTCAAGTTCCTCATCTGATAAATGGGCTTAGTAATACCTCTATCGTTCAACTGTGAGGAACCTATGAAATATTAGGAGCAAAAAACATGTGGTTGGTACTTGGTACAGAACTGCATGCAACACACACAGCTAGTATTATGGTTATCCGGCAGGGTAAGTAACCTTTCCCAGACAGGCACAAGTTTATGAAGTTCACATTGCCAACACATGGCAGAGATGGAATTCAAAACCAGATCAAGTGGACTCCAGTGCTATCCTGCTCTGAATCTCATTTGCATGAAAGAGGGAGAATAACTCACGTTTTTTCTAAGTATATGAGTTCCAAGATGAGAGTCAGGAGCAAAAATTTCCCTCTTCTCAACTTTATGTACCATACCAGGGCATTAAGGAAAGAAATCATCAAGTCTGTCCCTGTGACATAACAAGAGGTCAAATTTCTCAATTTGTTGATAATACTCAGTGGGGAACATGGCTGACGACATGAGCAGAGCATTTCTGAAAAGCAGTTACCCTGTGAGACACAGGTTTGCTTGTGTAATTTTTGTGACCAAGAAAACATTTGAAAATGACTCAAATGCTGATTTTCAATCAGAATAAAAGGGAATTTTTTAAAATAGAAATGACAGGAGGTAGGGGAAGAGAAATAAAGGAGAAAGACAGAGTGGGGGGGGGGCAGGAGGAATCCCAGGGTCTTCACTAATATCTTCAGTAAGAACTAGTTTTTTTTTTTGTTTTTTTTTTCTATTTAAGAAAGGATTAATTAACAAAACCATAGGGTAGGAGGGGTACAACTCCACACAATTCCCACCGCCCAATCTCCATATCCCACTCCCTCCCCCGATAGCTTTCCCATTCTCTATCCCTCTGGGAGCATGGACCCAGGGTCATTGAGGGTTGCAGAAGGTAGAAGGTCTGGCTTCTGTAATTGCTTCCTCGCTGAACATGGGCGTTGACTGGTCGGTCCATACTCCCAGTCTGCCTCTCTCTTTCCCTAGTAGGATGGGTCTCTGGGGAAGCTGAGCTCCAGGACACATTGGTGGTGTCTTCAATCCAGGGAAGTCTGGCCGGCATCCTGATGACACCTGGAACCTGGTGACTGAAAAGAGAGTTAACATACAAAGCCAAACAAATTGTTGAGCAATCATGGACCCAAAGCTTGGAAAAGTGGAGAGGAAGTATTAGGGAGATACTCACTGCAAACTCTAGTATACTTCTGCTTTCTTACTTTGGTGCCATATTCCAAACTCAGTCATTTTCTGCTTTGCGTTTCTACTTCTTTTTTTTTTTTTACATGCATAACATTCCCCAGATTCCCATTTAGCAATACAACCCCCACTATTTCATTCATCATTTTTCATGGACCTGTATTCTCCCCACCCACCCACCCACCCCAGAGTCTTTTACTTTGGTGTAATACTCCAATTCCATTTCAGGTTCGACTTGTGTTTTCTTTTCTAATCTTGTTTTTCAACTTCGGCCTGAGAGTGAGATCATCCCATATTCATCCTTCTGTTTCTGACTTATTTCACTCAACATGATTTTTTCAAGGTCCATCCAAGATCGGCTGAAAACGGTGAAGTCACCATTTTTTACAGCTGAGTAGTATTCCACTGTGTATATATACCACAACTTGCTCAGCCACTCATCTGTTGTTGGACACCTGGGTTGCTTCCAGGTTTTGGCTATTACAAATTGTGCTGCCAAGAACATATGTGTACACAGATCTTTTTGGATGGATGTGTTGGGTTCCTTAGGATATATCCCCAGGAGGGGGATTGCAGGGTCATAGGGTAGGTCCATTTCTAGCCTTCTGAGAGTTCTCCAGACTGTTCTCCACAGAGGTTGGACCAATTGACATTCCCACCAGCAGTGCAGGAGGGTTCCTTTGACCCCACATCCTCTCCAGCATTTGCTGCTGTTACCTTTTCTGATGTGTGACATTCTCACAGGAGTGAAGTGATATCACATTGTTGTCTTGATTTGCATTTCTCTGACAATCAGAGACTTGGAACATTTTTTCATGTGTTTCTCGGCCTTTTGGATCTCTTCTGTGGTGAATATTCTGTCCAAGTCCTCCCCCCATTTTTGGATGGGGTTATTTGTTGTCTTGTTGTTGAGTCTGGTAAGCTCTTTATATATGTTGGTTATTAAACTCTTATCTGATGTATGGCATGTAAAGATCTTCTCCCATTCTGTGAGGGGTCTCTTGATTTGGGTAGTGGTTTCTTTTGCTGTGAAGAAGCTTTTTAATTTGATGTAGTCCCATAGGTTTATACTTGCCTTAGTCTTCCTTGTAATTGGATTCGTTTCATTGAAAATGTCTTTAAAATTTATGTGGAAAAAAGTTCTTCCAATATTTTCCTCTAAGTATCTGATAGTTTCTGGTCTAACATCCAAGTCCTTGATCCACTTGGAATTTACTTTTGTATTTGGTGAAATACAGTGATTCAGCTTCATTCTTCTGCATGTTTCAACCCATTGTTTCCAACACCATTTGTTGAAGAGACTCTGCTTCCCCCATGTAATAGTCTGGGCCCCTTTGTCAAAGATTAGATGTCCATAGGTGTGGGGCCTCATTTCTGGGCTCTCAATTCTATTCCACTGGTCAGTGTGTCTGTTCATGTTCCAGTACCAAGCAGTTTTGATGACAATGGCCCTATAATATAGTTTGAGATCTGGCAGTGTGATGCCTCCGGTTCTGTTCTTTTTTCTCAAGACTGTTTTGGCAATTCTAGGTCTTTTCTGGTTCCAGATAAACATTTGTAGCATTTTTTCTATTCTCCTAAAAAATGTGCTTGGGATCTTGATGGGGATAGCATTAAATTTGTAGATGGCTCTGGGTAATATACTCATTTTGATGATGTTAATTCTTCCAACGCATGAACATGGAATATCTTTCCACTTCTTTGTGTCTTTTTCAATTTCTTTGAGTAGTGACTCATAATTTTTAGTATACAAGTCTTTCACTTCTTTGGTTAGGTTTATTCCTAGATATTTTATTGTTTTTGTTGCTATAGAAAAAGGAACTGATTTCTGGATTTCAATTTCTTCTAACTTAGTGTTTGCATAGAGGAATGCCACTGACTTTTGAATGTTAATTTTATAGCCTGACACATTACTGTATTGCCTGATGATTTCCAAAAGCTTCTTGCTAGATTCCTTAGGTTTTTCCATGTATACTATCATGTCATCTGCAAATAAGGAGAGTTTGACTTCTTCTCTTCCAATCTGTATGCCTTTAATTCCTTGCTCCTGCCTGATTGCTATGGCAAGAGCTTCCAACACTATGTTGAATAGTAATGGTGATAGTGGGCAGCCCTGTCTAGTACCTGATCTGAGGGGAAATGCTTCCAGTTTTTCACCATTGAGTATTGTAGGTTTGCTATATATAGACTCCACTATCTTCAGGAATTTTCCATCTATTCCTATTTTTTGTAGTGTTTTGATCATAAAGGGATGTTGTATTTTGTCAAAGGCTTTCTCTGCATCTATTGATATGACCATGTGGTTTTTGGTCTTGCTTTTGTTGATGTGGTGGATCACATTGATTGATTTACGTATATTAAACCAACCTTGCATGCCTGGGATAAACCCCACTTGGTCATGATGAACAATCTTTTTGATATACTGCTGTATCCGGTTGGCTAGAATTTTGTTCAATATTTTCGCATCTATGTTCATCAGAGATATTGGTCTGTAGTTTTCTTTTTTGGTTGTGTCCCTGTCTGCTTTTGGTATCAGGGTGATGTTGGCTTCATAGAAGCTGGCAGGGAGTATTCCAGTGTCTTCAATCTTCTGGAAGACTTTTAAAAGTAGAGGTATTAGTTCTTCTTTGAAAGTTTTGTAGAATTCATTTGTAAAACCATCTGGTCCAGGACTTTTATTTTTGGGAAGATTTTTGATAACTGTTTCAATTTCATTAGCTGTGATGGGCCTGTTCATGTTATCCACTTCCTCTTTACTTAGTTTTGGAAGTTGGTAGGTATCTAGGAAATCATTCATTTCTTCCAGGTTCTCTAGCTTGGTGGCATATAGTTGTTCATAGAAGCCTCGCATGATATGTTGAATTTCTGCAGTGTCTGTTGTGATATCTCCTCTTTCATTTACTATCCGATTTATTTGGGTCTTCTCCCTTTTTTGTTTTGTGAGACTGGCTAAAGGTTTGTCGATTTTGTTTACTCTTTCGAAGAACCAACATTTACTTTCATTGACCTTTTGTATGGTTTTCCTATTCTCAATGTTATTTATTTCTGCCCTAACTTTAGTGATTTCTGTCCTTCTGGTTGCTTTAGGGTTCCTTTGTTGTTCTTCTTCTAGGCCTTTAAGATGTGCAATCAGGCTGTTTATTTGTGCCTTTTCTTGTTTCCTTATGTGTGCTTGTATAGCTATGAACTTCCCTCTTAGGACTGCTTTAGCTGTGTCCCAAATATTTTGATAGCTTGTGTCTTCATTTTCATTGAACTCTCGAAACATTTTGATTTCTTCCTTGATTTCCTCTTTGACCTAGAAGTTGTTAAGAAGTGTACTGTTTAGCTTCCACATTTTGGCACTGTTACTAATCTTTTGTTGATTGTTAAGTGTTAGTTTAATTCCACTGTGGTCTGAGAAGATGCTTGGGATGATTTCAGTGCTCTTGAATAGGCTGATGCTGTCTTTGTGGCCTAACATATGGTCTATCCTTGAGAATGATCCATGTGGATTTGAGTAAAATGTGTATTCCAGTTTCTTGGGATGAATGACTCTGAAAATGTCCAATAGTTCTAGTTTATCTATCTCTTCATTTAGCTCCCTTATGTCTTTACTGATTTTCTTCCTGGATGATCTGTCAAGTTGAGATAGTGGGGTGTTGAAGTCCCCTACTATGATTGTGTTACTGTTAATATATTGCTGTAGCTCTTTCAGTAGAAGTTTGATGTATTTAGATGGCTTCTCATTGGGTGCATAGATATTAATAATTGTTAAGTCCTCTTGATTGACTGATCCTCTGAGCATTAAGTAGTGTCCATTCCTATCTTTTTTAATCTTATCTATTTTAAAGTCTATCATGTCAGATATGAGAATAGCTGTTCCTGCCCTTTTTTGTGGGCCATTGGCTTGAATGATGGTTTTCCATCCTTTCACTTTAAGTCTGTGTTTGTCTTGTTGCATTTGGTGAGTTTCCTGTAGACAACATATTGTTGGGTTGTGTTTTCTGATCCATCTTCCTACTCTGTGTCTTTTAATAGGTGAATTCAGGCCATTGACATTTATTGATATCAAAGATTGAAGATATTTTAACGCCATTCTTGTAGAGTTTTAGAGTGTTTTGATATATGTTCTATTTGTGGTGGTCTGGTTGTTTATAGGAAACCTTTCAGAACTTCTTTCAAGGCAGACTTGGTGATGGTTGCTTCCTTCAACTGTTGCTTGTCTGAGAAGGTTTTGATGCTTCCATCTAGTCTGAATGACAGTCTAGCAGGATATAGTATTCTTGGCTGAAAGCCTTTCTCATTGAGCACTCGATAGATATCTTGCCATTCTCTTCTGGCCTGTAGTGTTTGTATGGAGAAGTCTGCTGCTAATCTTATGGGTTTTCCTTTGTAGGTGACTCTTTGTTTTTCTCTTGCAGCCTTGAGGATCCTTTCTTTATCCTTATTCCTTTCCAATCTAAGTATGACATGTCTTGGTGTCTTTAGGTCTGGGTTAATTCTGTTTGGGACCCTCTGGGCTTCTTGAATCTTTATGTCTTTGGTGTTGTCTAGACTAGAGAAATTTTCAGCTATTATGGCCTGGAGAATGCTTTCTTCCTCCCCTTCTCTTTCTTCCTCTGGTAAGCCAATAATGCGTATATTGTTTCTTTTGAAGTCATCCCATAGGACTCTGTTGTTGTTTTCAGCATCTCTTAATCTCTTTTTGAGGTCTTTTACTTCTTCTTTAGTTGTCTCTAATTCATCCTCAATCTTGCTAATTCTGTCTTCAGCCTCATTGATTCTATTCTCTCTGCCCTCTACTGCTTTCTGGAGTTCATCTATTTTGTTGCCCTGCTCTGATACTGTTTTAGCTTGTTCAGCTAGTTGCCTTCTTAGCTCAGCAATTTCAGCTTTCAGCTCTCTAATAACCATGAGATTATTAGAATTTTCTTCCATATTCTCATTTGTTGTTCCTGCAGTTCTGATTACAATTTTTTCAAATTATTTACTCACTCCTGTTATTATTTCCTTAGCTAATGTTTGGATGTTGAACTCGTTGTTTTGTGCTTCGCCCTCTGGAGGACTTTTAGCTGGACTCTTGTCCTGGTTCGAGTCTCCATTATTTTTTCTTGTTGTTTTAACCATTTTATATAAGTTAACAGTTTTTTCAATCCCTGAGTTGGAGTTCAGTGGTGTAAAAGCCTTTTTTTTTTCCCCTGTAGGCTATGGTAGCCTGAGGGCTTTTAAACTATCAATAGGCTTCTTGGCTTAATCACTGACTCCTGACCAAGAGATAAAGCAGGGTGTGGCAGAGATAATCCAGTGGTTATGCAAAGAGACTTTCACAGCCCTTCAGCTATGCCACCGAGGTATAGGTCTTCTCCTGAGTTTCCCGGTTAGATCTCTGTGCCCTGGTGTCCCTCCCTGTTGCTGCTCCAGATTCTGAGGGTAGTAGCAATGGAGACTCAGAGTTGTACTTGGTGAGTCTCTGGAGAGTCCTTTCCTCCCTTCAGCTGTCCCCTTGTTGGTGGAGCAGACTGGAGGTGGTGTCTCCACTGACAAACTGTCGAACTGTTAGCAGTCACTTAATCTCTCCTTAGGCCCCTCTCTCCTCTCTTTCATCAGCCACGCGTGTTTGTACTCACGGGTGATTTACTGGGTTTCTGTGGTCATTCTAGTCCTGTCTTGTTTCGGTCCGGGTGGTCTCCTTTGGTATTCCTAGTTGATCCGGGAGAGGAGAGGAGAGGAGAGAAAGCGATCTGCTGCTCGTAGCTCCCAAGAACTAGTTTTCTTAAAAACAGAACAAACTTAGTAGATGAGCAATAAGAATTTCTCATCGAAGACTACTGATTCTGTATGATGCCAAGGAAATGCCAATAATAAAAGTGATGTCTATACTTTGTTATTCTGGCCCCTGCAGACTCACTTGTGATCTTCAAACAATTCTACTTACTCCATTTTACAAAGGCAGGAATTGGAAAACTTAAAAGAAGGACCAGAGAATGCAAAGCTAAAGAGAAAAAAAACAAATTCACTCAGATGAGAGCAGGGAGTGGAGGGGGGGAGGTGAGAGGGGGGGAGAGGGAGAGGAACCAGGTCATGGTGCACCTGGTTAAGTACATATATTACAGTGTGGAAAGATCTGGGTTCAAGCCTCCAGTCTCTAACTACAGGGGAAAAGCTTCATGAGTGGAGAAGCAGTATTGAAGTCTCTCTCTCTATCTATCTATCTATCTACCTCTCTCTCCCCATTTTTCACTCCCTTACCTCTCAATCTCTCTCTTCCAAAAAATAAAATAAAAACAAGAAAGAAAGAGAGAGAGGGGAAGGGAGGGAGAAAGGAAATAAATAGAAGAAAGAGAAAAAGCCTGTTCTTTCTTACTGATTGTAGAAGAGCACTGGGTCCACTTGCTATGCTCTCTCTCCTTATCACCTGGAAAGGTCAAGACAGGTGAAGGCTCATGGAGGGTCACACCTGAAATCTCAGTGGAAGAGTATCACCTTCTCAGCAAGCAAATCAATGGAGCTGCAAATTGTGAAACTGAAAGCAATGTGCATTCATTACTTGAATGGGTGCTAGTATGACAACAAGGTGTTTTAAAAGCATAAACATCTGCACCTTGCCCAGGACCAGAATATAAAGTGCTTAATAAACAAATAAACAAAAAGTAGTCAGATGCAAATTAATGAATTCAAAACAAACAAAAAAACCTATCTGTGATATTTTAGTCTACTCTCTACTATCAGCAACTAGAGGACATGAGCTAGAGGACAAAAGAGTAAGAAAAACATAACTTTCAAAGTTCTGTGATACCGCCGCAGGTATAGCCATAGGTATAGAGTATGACCAAAGGTGCTCAAAGAGTTCACACTATTTTCTCAACATGCCCAATTACTAATAAGAAGGTAAGTATTACATTGAATTTAAGTCCAAGGTAACACAATTCAGACAACAGGAGGTTCTACGTCTGTGAAGAAATCACAGCAAAGAGGGAGACATAACAGGGGAAGATGACCAGAGGGCTCTGAACTCTGAGTCCTTCAGGACTCGGCGGGGGGGGGGCGGGGGAGGACATTCAGAAACAGTAATAGGTGTGCCTTAGAAAGGAAGAGAAAGCAGGACCATTTAAAAAAATGGGATAGATAGTTATAGAAATAATAGTCAACCCATATCAGCAACCTTGGGAGAACTACTGTAACTTCCGATGGAGGGAATACAGAACTCTAGTGATGAAAATGGTGCAGAATTATACCCCTGTTACAAGTTTGTAAATCAGGGAGTCAGGCAGTAGCGCAGAGGGTTACGGGCACATGGTGCAAAGCACAAGGACCAGTGTAAGGATCTTGGTTTGAGCCCCCAGCTTCCCACCTGCAGGGGAGTCGCTTCACAGGTGGTGAAGCAGGTCTGCAGGTGTCTGTCTTTCTCTCCCCGTCTCTGTCTTCCCCTTCTCTCTCCATTTCTCTCTGTCCTATCTAACAACGACGACATTAATAACTACAACAACAATTTTAAAAAAACAGCAAGGGCAACAAAAGGGAAAATAAATAAATAAATAAATATATTTTTTAAAGTTTGTAGTAAATCAATATTAAATCACTAATAAAGTTTTAAAAAAGAAATCATAGCAGTGGGGCCAGGAGATGGTTTACCTGTAGAATGTGTACTTAATCAAACACAAGGAACAGGGTTCTAGCCCCTGACACCACATGGGTGCACCATACAATGGGGAAGCTATCCTCTCTCTCTCTCTCTCTCTCTCTCTCTCTCTCTCTCTCTCCCTCTCTCCCTCTCTCCCTCTCTCCTTCTCTCCCTCTCTTCCTCTCTCCCTCTCCTCCCCACAACCAAACTCTGGGGAACAAAAAAAGAGTCAACTGTGAGAGGTGTGAAGTCCTGGCACAGAAAGAAGTCACAGCAGAAGCAAAATCATAATCCTAGCTTCCAGTGTAAAACGTCTCACTGGATCAAACTGCTGCTGTCAACTGTGAATCCTGGCAGTTCCCACTTAGAAATGAGAGAATCCAACTTAGTAATAAGTTACAGATGGACTGAGATGTCCCTCTCTGATTCCTGATGTTAGTCAGGCAGGGTCAGGCACAGCCAGACTCCGAGCTGGTCACCTCTAGTTCCAAAACTTCTACATTGTTTACGTAGTATACCGAACAAATATTATTACTTACTAAGCACCCTATGACATGAAAAAAAAAAAGGAAAAAAACAGTCAGAGGCATTAGTAAAAGAATCAATACACCAGCTCCTTCATCAGAAAATGCTAACAGCTTAGAAAACCTACAATGTGCCTACAGTGGTCTAAATAGCCATCCCATCTCAATCCGTTGTCCCCATGGGGCTGTTCTTTCTCTTTTTTTTTTTTTCTTCCCCTACCCCGGGCTGTTATTTTTCTAACAGCTGTTGGCCAGTGTCATCCCAGGCTAAGGATGACACACTTTCTGAAGTTCTATATACAAAGCTGTGGAAACCAAGTTAGGAGGCCACAGCTGAAGGCATTTCTGTGCCCCTCACTCAGTACCGGATCTGTTGATGCCAGAAGAGGAGTGAGTCCCACACTGTTCAGGTCTCACACGAGCCAATCACACAGTGTGCTGGGGTCTACCTGAATGCCTGGGGACCATGAGGAAAAAATGGTTGTGGGATTAGTGCCGGTTGAACAGCCACAGAGATACTGTAGGGGAGCAGCTCAAGAAGGGAGCAGAGAAAGGAGGGGAGGTTCCACTCCACCTTTTCATTTTTCACTATTGATCTATACACAGCAAGGTGCATAATCCCAGAGTGGTGACAGAAATGGCTTTAAAAAGAGCAGCTGGCGTGCAGTGAAAACTCAACACTCCGCAATAAGAGGGGCCTGTGTGGCAGCGGGAGAAGCCTCTGTCTTCAAGACCACCTGCCTGGACACGAAGCTGTCTTGTGTCTCCACTTGCAAATATATGAACAGAAGTGACCCTGCATTTTTTTTATTTGCTCCTTACAGCATAGCAATATTGATAGTCATGAGTTAATACTTTATGAAACAAAATTTATTTTGCTACTTTAGAGGATAGAAGAAGGTGCTGGGGGCTAGGCAGGCCCCGCACCCCATCGAGAACACATATTAATTACCATGCTTAAGGACTGCGATTCAAGCCCCCCTCCCCACTACCCACCAGCAGTGGGGAAGCTTCCCCACTAGTGGTGAAGCAGTGTTGTGTCTTTGCTTCTCTCTCACTATCTTCCCCTCCCCTCTAAATTTGTCTCTGTCCTCACAAATAAAATACAAAGAGAGAGAAGTGGTCGTTGGGAATGGTGGATTCTTGGTGGTGGTACCAAACCAGAGCAATAATCCTGCCACAATAAAAATAAATATATAAAATAATTCTTTTTCTAAAAAGAAGGCAGCAGTGAAGTGACACGCAAAAATACAGTGCAAGTAAGATTACAGGATTCCCATGCATCTTTAGGTCTTTTTTACATTAACTTTCCCCAGCACCCAAGGAGTTTCAGCCTGCTAGCAGTCACTCTGCTTTGCTCCCTAATATCTGTCCCACCCCAGTCTCTTTTTTTTTTTGCCTCCAGGATTATCGTTGGAGCTCAGTGCCTGCACTATGAAACCACTGCTCCTGGAGGCAACTTTTCCCCCTTTGTCGCCTTTGTTGTTATTATTGCTGTTGTTGTTGTTGTTGTTGTTGTTATTGGATATGACAGAAAGAAAATGAGAGAGATGGGGAAGACAGAAGGAGAGAGAGGAAGATAGACATCTGCAGACCTGCTTCACCGCTTGTAAGGCGACCCCCCCCCAAGGTGGGGAGACAGGGGCTCGAACCAGGATCCTTGCACCAGTCCTTGCATTTCGCACCATGTGGGCTTAACCCACTGCGATACCACCCGGCCCCTCACCCCAGTCTCTTTGGTTCACCTGAAACTGCATTTAGTACCCTAGTCACACGCACACACACATGCACTCAAAGGCAATGTTGGTACCTTCTCTGGAATAAAGCCTGTCACTTCCTCCTCCACCTAGTCTCAACCTCTGCCTCAAGCTTGCACATGTCATAGTTCTCCAAGTCCAAAGGTCTTCTATGCTGTGGAACACAATTCTGGTCTTGGTGATCTCATGGCTTTTCTCTCATTTTCTAGGGAGCCACTAATCACCAGCACAAGTTATCAGTGGTATTCACCTTCTGGTTTATGCAAGTATAACCCTACTTTATAGTCAGTCAGAGAACTTATTATAAGTTCTCCTCACTCTTTCCCAGCCAGATACAATTCTGCCTAGATCCATTCCTGACCTGGGAGTTAGAGGATGGTGCCTATACTAAAAGTAGCCCAGAAGGGGGAAAATGTGTTTGGGTTGGGGAGAGAGATGGAAGCGTCTCTTTTGTAATGGCACTGGAGCTTTGGTGGTCGGTGTGGTAAATCATGTACACATGTATAGGTGCAAAGTTATAACACAGTATTTTTATAGTATTGAAATCCGTTGATAAATCCACTTAAATTAATAAAGAGAACTAACCCAGAATCTAAGCAAGTGAAAAACCAAAGCTCAATCTACTAGTAAAAACAACAAGAAAGGATTTAAAACCAAAGAATAGTAATAGCAGAGATTGAAAGTTCAAAATCTGGGGGTAGGGCAACTAGGTAATTTGGAAATGAGGCCTGAATTTATTGTTTATTTAGATAAAAGATAGACTCCTGGGATGCAGACACACATGGGTAAAGAGAGATTTAAAGGTTATATTTTCTTAGATGGCATCTTAGTTGTCTCTGAAAACAACCAATGAGACATGGTGACAGTTGGCTGACTTCCTTAGTAATCTAGAATTGTAGTCATCACATTCCCAAAGTGGGTTATAAATCCTGCAAGTCCTGACAGAGGTGAAGCCACACAAGTCTCTGTTTCCCTTGTGTCTGTTTTTCTCAAATACAAAAGAGACAACCTGGCATTGCATACAAACCTGAGAACACTATGTAGCTCTGATAAGATCCATGAAGCACTGTAAGGAAAATCATCAGTTAAATTTAAAAGCTACATTTACTATTATATGTTTACTCCCAGTCTATGAAGTACATGACAAACTGCCAAGTGTTCCATCTTCTCAGCATTAAAGGTTTGCTGAGAAGCCCATCTGCCTGCAGAGGGAAAGCTTCCAACACTTCAGGTTCATGTTCTCATCCATCAGGACGCTGTGTTAGACATACATGTTTTTAAAACTTCAGAATGCAACAACACTAAAGTCACTACTGTTTTATACTGGTATGCTCTAATAACATGGACAGAAACTTACTCTTAGTATTTTCTGTTAGACTCAAAATGTCTACTCTGCACCCCCTAATAAAGAGAATCTAAGAAATGAAGTCAATTATCAGATAGCATTTTGATGTATTAGTTTTGCAAGATATTTAGAATTTCACAGCTGGTTTACAAAAACTTTTGTGTTTTTAAATAATACATGGCAATGATATATCTAAATCTGTGATGACATAAAATGCTAGGAAAATCATTTTTTCTTTCTACTATTAAAGCAAATAAACTAAAAATCTTTCTAAATCTCCAGCCAAACCCCCTTCCCTTTTTTTTGAAGTGAACAATGAGAGAAAAGGTGACTATGAGAAGAAAAACTATTTTGAGAAAGTGGTTTGTGCTAAGGTCTATGACAACATCATCCTGGCATACAAAAATATTATTTGAAAGCTACCTAAAAACCACATGGATCTGCAAATGAATAAGAGCTCCCAATATACGTCACAAAGAATAACATTCTGAATGTGAGTTTTCTTTGTCACATATTTGGTTTGAAGTCTGCTTAGGCTTTTCAGACAATCCTTTGGAGCTTTGATTATCTAATTCTGTTTTTTTTATCATTTTTCATCTTTATTACTGCAGTTGTACTTCTCCAGTTCAGTTCACGTGAATGACTTTTTATTAAAGACCTATTCTGTGGCAGTCCATGCCAGAGATCTGGGACATAAAAAATGAATAAGACACAACCACTTTATTAAGGAAAACTGCAGGCTGCTTGGGTAGAAAGACACATTAACAGATAAATACATGACTTCACAAACCCTGAGAAATACATTTATTTAAGTCTAACATATTTCTCTGCCATTTTAGTCTACAAACACAGCGTTCTGACTTGCAAGAAGAAAGGACATTCTTTAGTTGGGTTAATTTCTCTAGGCTTCTATTTGACATGGGGATAGAAGTGGAAGGAGAGAGGCAGTAGGAGAGAGAAATCACAAATATAATCCTTAGAAAAACATTATGCTGGGAGTCAGGTGGTAGCACAGCAGGTTAAGCACAGGTGGTGCAAAGCGCAAGGACCAGTGTAAGGATCCCTGTTAGAGCCCCCGGCTACCCACGTGCAGGGGAGTCACTTCACAAGCGGTGAAGCAAGTCTGCAGGTGACTGACTATCTTTCTCTCCCCCTCTCTGTCTTCCCCTCCTCTCTCCATTTCTCTCAGTCCTATCCAACAATGGCGACATCAATAATAATTACAACAATAAAAGGGGGGCAGGGGAAAGAAAGGAAAAGTGACTGCCAGGAGGAATGGATTGGTTGTATAGGTACCGCACCCCAGTAATAACCCTGGTAGCAGTAATAAAAATAAAAAGAGAAACTGAGTATTGGAGCAGCTGGTTGACTGCACACATTACCATGCAGAAGGACCCAGGTTCAAGTCCTCATTCCCCATGTGCAGGGGCGAAGCAGTGCTGCAGGTGTCTCTCTCCCCTCTAATTCCCCTCCCCCTCTCAACTTCTGTCTTATTAAATAAAACAGACAAATATTTTTTAAAGTTTTGTAGGTTTTCTGTATCCATTTGTCTAGAGAAAGCAAAGGCAAGAAGCAAAAAATTAAATACAGAAGTAATCATGGTCATATTGTCAGGGATCCTTCAGAACTTCCAATAATAAAGATTTTTGTTTATAGCAGAAAAGGGGGAGGTATTTATTTAAAGGAGATCTCCATAATAATTCAGGAGGAAAAAATGTATATTTGAAAATCAGAGACTAAGAAAGGTAAGTTTTATAGCAAATGTAACTGCAGAGAAGTACTTTTTTTTTTTTTTTCCTCCTCCAGGGTTATTGCTGGGCTCGGTGCCTGCACCATGAATCCACCGCTCCTGGAGGCCATTTTTTTTTTCCCCCTTTTGTTGCCCTTGTTGTAGCTTCGTTGTGGTTATTATTATTGCCCTTGTTGACGTAATTCGTTGTTGGATAGGACAGAGAGAAATGGAGAGAGGAGGGGAAGACAAAGAAGGGGAGAGAAAGACAGACACCTGCAGACCTGCTTCACCGCCTGTGAGGTGACTCCCCTGCAGGTGGGGAGCCGGGGGCTCGAACCGGGATACTTATGCCGGTCCCTGCGCTTTGCGCCACATGCGCTTAACCCACTGCGCCACCGCCCGACCCCCAGAGAAGTACTTTCTAAAAGGCTGAAATGCTTCTAATTTATAAAAATACAGAAATAAAACTTAAAGAATGCATCCAAATTTAAATAATATTTGGATACTTAGATAATGTATCCAACCAAAAAAATATCCAAAATTATATAGAATTTACTGGTGTTCATCTTTTGTGACATGTTTTTACTATTTGAAAGTATGCAAATATTTGAAAATATGTGACCTAAGTACTATATTCAAAAGAACAAAGAAGGGGGGGTTGCAACTGTCCTAACATCTATGAACCTCAGTTACACCACAAGAACTATTCTTAAAGCATTCTTGCAGTATTCTATTTTCTAAATATGTCTGAATTACCTCTTTAAAGGGCTGCTAGACAACAGTGGGGCCATGGGCCATAGTTTCTTCTCCCAAGATTTTAATGCAATGCTCAAAACAATAGGTGATAGTGAAAGAAGCACAAATAGTGTAGTGGATTCTTTTATTTGCTTGTTATATTGAGCAATGAAAAATAAACATGTGGAGTCAGGCAGTAGCGCACCTGGTTGAGCGCACATGATACTATGTGCAAAGACCAGGGTTCCAGCCCCTGATCCCCACCTGCAGGGGGGGAAGCTTTGCTGAAGCAGTGCTGTAGGTGTCTCTCTTTCTCTCTCCCTCTCTAGCTCTCCCTTCCCTCTCAATTTCTGGGAGTCTCTATCCAATAAATAAATAAAGATAATTTTTTAAAAATTTTAAAAAGAAAAATAAACACGTGCCTATATGATGCAAAGTCACTTATGCCATACCTACCCTGATCTTGAAGAATAAACCTCAGGGAAAGGTTGACAATAGACTTTCTGAAGAATTTTAGTGTTGTATAAAAACTCCATAGAAGCTTTTTTTTTTTTTTAATTTAATAATGACCAACAAGAGCGTGGGATAAGAGGAGTATAATTCCTACTACCAGAGTTCTATATCCCATCCCCTCCACTGGAAAGGTTCCTATTCTTTATCCCTCTGGGAGCATGGACCCAGGATCATCATGGGGTGCAGACGGCTTCTTTGTATCATGTCTTGGGGTGTTACTAAAGTCATTTCTCATAACCAAATACTGTAGCTGATCACTAGTCTACTGCAAACTACAGAAAAACTAAGAAATAATTACTTCATATCAAACTTATTTGGATCATGGATCAAGTCATCCTAGGAGTAAGTAAGGGTTATCTGCATACCACCTAGGATACTCAAGAGAAGGTATAGACAACCCAGAAAAATAACCCATACACCCTAGAACCCAACTTAATCTGATAACCTTTTTTCCAGATAGCCATAAATAGAAATTTTATTTCAAATGGAAGAGCTCAGATGATATTAATGAAAGCAGACAGACCACAAGAGCAAAGAAAACCATAATAATCATAAGATTGTAGCACAGGGAGTCGGGCGGTAGCGCAGTAGGTTAAGTGCAGGTGGCGCAAAACATAAGGACCGGCGTTAAGGATCCCAGTTCAAGCCCCCGGCTCCCCACCTGCAGGGGAATCACTTCACAAGCTGTGAAACAGGTCTGCAGATGTCTATCTTTCTCTCCCCCCACATCTCTATCTCCCTCTCCTCTCTCCATTTCTCCCTGTCCTATCCAACAACAATGACATCAATAAAAACAATAATAATAACTACAACAATAAAACAAGGGAAACAAAAGGGAATAAATATTTTTTAAAAAGATTATAACACAAAAAAGTTAAAATGAAAATAAAATAAAATAAAGTAAAATAAAATAAAAAGAAGTAAATCACCACTGCTTCCACACAGCATAATACAGGACTCTGAATGTAATATGTAAACTGTGTAACATCATATTTTAATTCCAACAATCCTTTAATTCTGAAACATGATTATCAAATAGCATATCTAGACATTTGTAGTAACAACCTCATAACATTATGTTATTTTCATCTCCAGGAGGAAGTCTTCCAAATTTTTTTAAGTTAAATGCAGAAATAGGTATCCTGCCCTACCACTCAAGGAAGATTGGTCCTGAAATAAGTACAGCCTGCACTGTTCCCAGCTGTGACCATGAGCTGCGAGCTCAGACCAATAGTGACTTAAAGGTTATACAGGTTCTGGTGCTAATTGTGTGTGTGTGTGTGTGTGTGTGTGTGTGTGTGTGTGTGTGTGTGTATGTGTGTGTGTGTGTGTGTGTGTCCTGGATCAGGTGGATGGAGGTAAATAGTTAATTCTATCCACAGAATATTTTCAAGAATGGCAACTACTCTCTGCCCTAATCCAGCTCTCTAGCCCTTTTCTCTACTCTGACACCATTTTCTCAGACAATGCTTTTATCCAACTTTATCCTAGTTATCAAACTCAAGCAAAAACTACCATAGTCCTGGACCCCTAGAAACATGCCTTAAAAGGACTTCTGATCTTTTTATCTCACTAAGATTCCCTAATGTCATTTACCCTGTTCCTACTTTTTGGTTCCTGTTCGTTAACCATTTTGTCTCACTTTATGTCCTGCCACCTTCCAGACACCAAGTTGCAGATGCTACCATGACTCCATCCTGACTTCTCTGGGCAGATGACTTCACCAATGTATCCTGGAACCTCACTTCTCCAGAGTCCTACCCAACTAGGGAAAGATAGAAACAGGCTGGGGGGTATGGATTGACCTGCCAATACCCAAACCCAGCAAAGAAGCAATTACAGAAGCCAGAACTCCTGCTTTCTGCACCCCAAAAATAATCTTGATCCATACCCCCCAGTGAGGGAGAATTGATAGGAGGAAGAGGATAAGAGGGCTCTGAACTCCAGCTCCATCAGGTCCCAGAGAGAAAGAACAAAAAGAGGAGGGAATATAGTAATAGGGTTATTTGTGGCTTGAAGATGAAGAGAGGATTAAACCTGGAAAAATAAGGAGGTAATTATGTACAAATTTAGACAGTTGTAGAGATGATAGCTAACCCATGTCTACAACCTTGGGAGAACAACAGTGGTTGGTAATGGGAAGACTTGGAACTCAGAACTCTGTGATGGGAACGATGTAGAATTATACCCCTGCTGACATGTAATTTTGGACATCAATATTGAATCACTAGTAAAAATAAAGTTTAAATACAGAAAAAGAGATGAACTATAACTTAAGCATTATTTTTTTCTACGTTAAAAAAGCTTATAATGGGGGACAAGGCGGTAGCGCACTGGGTTGAGCACACATAGTGCAAGTGCAAGGGCCAGCTCAAGAATCCAGGTTCAAGCCCCCAGCTCCCCACCTACAGAGGGGTCACAAGTAGTGAAGCACATCTGCAGGTATCTTTCTCTCCCCTTCTCTATCTTCCCCTCCCTCTCAATTTCTCTCTGCCCTATCCAATAACAACAATAGTAGCAACAACAACAATAATAACAGCAACAATGGGGAAAAGATGGCCATCAGGAGCAGTGGATTCATAGTGTAGGCACTGAGCCCCAGCTGTAGCCCTGGAGGCAAAAAAAAAAAAAAAAAAAACTACTGTCATATGCTTTACATTGATTTGTTCTAGCCCTCCCCCGCCAAGAGAATTGGATCAGTCCAGTTAATTTCGCGGCCAGCTTGGCCCCACCCCAAGGAACCCCGAGAGAGGGTTCCTGAGTTCAAGAGTGCCAGAGTGGCAGAGTTCCTGGGTTCCTGAGTTCGAGAGTGAAAGAGATAGAGAGTTGGAGAGTTCGAGAGTAAGAGAGAGTGTTTGTGCCGCCGCAAAGAGACAGCAGAGTTCTGTTTGGTGATTAGTTTGGTTTAGTTTATGAATCGTTGTTCCTGAATAAAGAAATACAGCTGCCCTGCCCAGCCGTTGTCTCCGCTTCTCTGTTACCCGCCCGTGAAGCTAGCCCGGCCAGCAAGAGCCGCCGAATTTTAACAACAACCTACCATGTCATTCTTATAAATACACGAAACCATGAAGTGATTAGTGTAGAATTTGAAGCAGCACATTATTCATGACACCCCCACTTCCAGAGCTTCCTTTGACACTGCATAGACACAATGTTAATTTATTCAAAACTTTAGTGCTGGGTGCTATGTGGAGGCATACCCTGTAATATTACAATCTTGTGAACCACTGTCAATTACAAATAAAAAATTTCCTGTAAAAATTACTTGCTTGATTCACCAAATTATCTAAAAATCAACAACGTAAAAATGCATTTCAGCCAGTGCCCTCTGTTTAGTTGCTGTATGTGTATATAGAAAAAAAAAGTTAGATCAGAAGAGACACTAAGCCGAACTTGGACTGGAGTTGGCGTATTGCACCAAAGTAAAAGACGCTGGGGTGGGTGGGAGGGAGACTTCAGGTCCTAGAACATGATGACAGAGGACCTAGAGGGGGTTGTATTGTTATGTGGAAAATTGAGAAATGTTATGCACGTACAAACTATTGTATTTACTGTCGACTGTAAAACATTAATCCTCCAATAAAGAAACAAAAAAAAAAGTTAAATATCCACCAGATGATAGAAAACCGTATCTAGTTTCAAAATTAACAGTGAGTTGTACCTGCAGTAATACTTTCCTTTAAGAATAGGGACTCACAACCTATAAATTTATTCTCCCACATGGCTATAGATGTTTTAAACTTCTATAATTCTGAATCCACTTAGAAATACTCCTTTTGGAAGAGTTATGTGTCTAGACATACTAAATCAAATGAAGCTTTGCCATGAGACTTCAGACTAGTGTCAAATAACATAAACTATCAATTCTCGTTAATTCAAGGGATAATTATATTGTCTAGGATACAGTCAAAATTTCATTTCATGTCGGCTTTTTAACCTGCAGTACCTTATCTATCCTACTGGCAGGCCTCACTCCAAAAGTAGTAATAAACTAGCAATGATTAAGTTCATACCTGAGATTGGCACTACTATAATAGAGCATTTGCGTTTCCACAAGGTCCCTATGAAGCCAGTACTCCCTTTACATTTATTTTTGCAAATGGCAGATGCAGGAGTGGCAAGTGAATAATACAAGATCACAGTCATAAACTGTACAGCAATATGACCACCCAGTCCAATACCTGTGCCTCATTACTTAGTACTTCCTTTGGACAACTATAGTGGAGGAAATGAAACCCAAGCCAGTCGTCAGGGTTATGAGCCACTCCTCTTTTTTAACAATCAAATGTATGTACAATTCATGTGTGAAATTATTCCAACTCCCGGTCATAATGAGAATCACGGATTACCTATTGACTTCAACTCAGATATTCAACCTTGGGTCCTCAGTTGAGAGTTGCTGGTTTGATTTTCCTTGCTAATCTTTTTTCTAAGTTTGTGAAACCTAATACATATTTACCAAGCAGTATGCTCAGCCCTAACACTTTTTTAAAATTGTGCTTAAAAAAATTAACAAAATTCACCACCTTGACCATTTCAAATGTATAATGCAGCAGTGTTAAATATATTTACATTGCTGTACAAGTGAACTCCAGAACTATCAGTCCTACGGGCTGGTATTACCATATACATGCTGGTGAAGAGCACATAGACAATGACAATTTAAGGCTCACAGTTTTAGAGGCTAGAAGTCTGAGGTCTGGTGGGGAAAATAACATAATAGTTATTCAAACAGATCCTCATGCCCGAGGCTCTAAGATCTCAGATTCAATCCCCCACACCACCAGAAGCCATAGCTGAGCAGTATTCTGGTAAAGAGAAAAGAAGGAGAAAGAGGAGGAGGAAGAGGATAAGGAGAAGAAGTAGTTTAAGGTCAAGTTACCACATGCTCACATGAGAGCCCTCTTCCAGATCACCGATTTAACATTTGTTTCTTTCAATAAGAAAAATTAAGAAATTTAATGGGGTCTCATAAAAGTATTAATTCCACTTGTGAGGGCTCCACTCTTCCAAAGAGTACCTTTACTAACACCTTTGACACCACCTTTGCTAGTTAAGAATTCAACAAATAAATCTGAAAGGGCACACATTCAGACCATAACAGCCCTAAACACTTTTTTTATTCCATTTTGTTGTACCACTTTTATTCCTTAGGCAAAGCTATAAAAGATTTGTTTTCATGTTTCACCAAAGCAAAGGACTCTGGGAAGGGAGGGGAATGGAGGATAAGAAGAAAACTTTAGGGGCCTACTGCATAATGAAATTTTATGCATATGTCAGCTGGTTGCACTGTAAAGAATTAACCAACTTAATTTTTAAAAAATTTATTTTCAGAAAGGTATGATTCTAACATTATAAGGTGGTTAGCATAGATTGTTTCTTAATCTTTTATTGAACCACAAGCACTATTTTTAAATATATTTTTATTTATTATTGGATAAAGACAGAGAGAAATTAAGAGGGGAGGGAGAGAAAAAGATAGACACCTGTAGCCCTGCTTCACCACTTGTGAAGCTTTCTCCCTGCAGATGGGGACCAGGAGCTTGAAGCTGCATCCTTGTGCACTGTGGTGTGTGTGCTTAACCAGGTGTGCCACTGCCTGGCCCCATCCATGAGCATTTTCTTAAAAAAAAAAAAAAAAAAAGTTTTTTATTTCTTTATTGGGGAATTAATTTACAGTTGACAGTAAAATACAATAGTCTGTACATGCATAACATTTCCCACTTTTCCACATAACAATTCAACCCCAATTAGGTCCTCCTCTGCCATCATGTTTCAGAACCTGAACCCTCTCCCTGACCCCAGAGTCTTTTACTTTGGTGCAATACGCCAACTCCAGTCCAAGTTCTTTCTGCTTACTGTTTTCCCTTCAGTTCTTGTTTCTCAACTTTTGACTGTGAGTGAGATCATCCCATATTCATCCTTCTCTTTCTGACTTATCTCACTTAACATAATTCATTCAAGCTCCATCCAAGATGGGCTGAAAAAAGGTGAAGTCACCATTTTTAATAGCTGAGTAGTATTCCACTGTGAATAAAGACCACAACTTACTCAGCCACTCATCTGTTGTTGCTTTCAGGTTTTGGCTATTACAAACTGTGCTGTTGTGAACATAGGTGTACAGAGATCTGTCTGGACGAGTGTGTTTGGTTCCTTGGGATATATATCCCCAGGAGAGGAATTGCAGGGTCATAGGGTACATCCACTTCTAGCCTTCTGAGAGTTCTCCAGACTGCCATGATCACTTTAAAATATGAAAACTGCAGATTCTAACCTCAAAATAATATAGATACATGCATATATAATTTAAATACTACATTTCACAAGGTTACTGAGTCCTTCCCCTAAGTCAATGTGAACTCAAGTAAAGAACACTAATTTTTGTCTCACATTGTACAAGTATTTGTCAATTCTCTTATATTTCAATATTCTACTCAATATTACATTTCCACTAATGAGTTATAATCAAGATCATATTTGCAAATTTTCTTATAAGCTTGATCTTATTTATAAAAATTGATTTATAAATGTTCAGGAAAACAACCACATAGATTACTTAAGGTACCACAGAGAAGCAAAGAATTCTCCTTCTCCCATAGGAGTTTTATCACAGAATCAAAGAGCAGGTTTCCTACAAAAATGTTAAGTAGCTCTTGTCTGAAAGTAAACTAAATCACAAATGCACAACTGAAGCTGCCTTATCCCTCTGGGTACTGCTTCCTTGGATCTGATAATAAAGAACATACCATTACTGGTTGCTGATAAGATGGACTAGATCACTACCTTTCCAAACCTAATGTGCTGTTGTTAAATACACCATCTTCACTGGTTTTGATTGCCTCTAGCACTTTCTAAGGTTTCTGATAACATGAAAACACTAGATTTTTAGAGATAATGTCCTGGACCTGATAAGCCTTCATTTCCTTTCCATCTAGACTTTGGGCACAGAGCTAGGAATTAATACTTCAATTTGTTATTTGGGACTAATTTGGGGACTAAGGGAACATTCTTGAGGATGTGCACAAGTCAATATTAAATGTTTATATGTATGTCACAGCTTTGGTAACATCATGACAATCTTACATATATATATAATATATATATATATACATTATATATATACCCTCTAGGTCTATCATCTGGGGGGCTAAAGGGCCTCCTGAAACCCAGTTGTAGACTACAGAACACAAAACTAAGAACCTATCCCTACCATTATTCAACAAGTGTGAGCATCCTCTTATGATTTCATTTACTTCAAAGGACTTAAAAGTGTAACTCTGCTCTGGCTGTAAAATGTTCATCATACATAAAGAAATTCTGTATTCTCCAAAAATAATCACCACAGCCTTCACTTTGTTATCTGGTGAGTTTCTCAAAACATAAAGGAATTAATTGCACTCAAAGATGCATCTTAGCACTCTTCTATTTCAAAGACGGAGAGAAGCTGAGGGATGGCTAGCTCTGCCACTGTGACTTCACTCTGCTTCTCTCCAGAGAGTTAATCAGCAGACACCCTGGCGCTGGCAACACAAACAAGCTAGGAATTAGTCTGGCTAGTGAAAGTACTATCTGGTAAGCTGTGGTCACCACTGGAACCTGTCTCCTATGTTCTGACCCACCCACTTCCCTTAAGTACCTTCACTCAAGACCTCTCTCTTCTCAAATACCTTTCTGATTCATCAAGTCCAAAGTTTAATTATCTGATTTATTCGGGATTCTTTGTTTGAATTAGCCTCTCTCATAGTCTTTCTTATTCTCTAGTTTTTAATAGAAGTTTATCCCATATATAAGCCATATACTTCAACTATATATAGTACACTATTAAGTACACACATACTCTTAATTCTCTACTCTTCAGGCTCCAAGTTTATGCGAAAGCTCAAAAGGTATATATCTGTAGTTTATTAAAACCATATCCAGAATGTAGTGTTTTGTATTGTTTTGATCACTGAGATTTATTCTCATAGCTCCATCAGGTTTCACATTCTGAATCTACCAGGTTAGTACAGACAACAATGGGACTGGGAGATGGCTCATCCGGTAGAATGCACAATCACCATGAGCAACGAAGAACCAAGTTTGAGTCCCCAGTCATCACATGGGAGCACCAAGGAAATGGGAAGCACCATGAGCCACTGCTGTGCCATGAGCAGTACTGGGGTGTCTCTCTCTATCTCTATCTCTATCCGTGTGTGTGTGTGTGTGTGTGTGTGTGTGTGTGTGTGTCTTTCACCTGTCTGGAAAAAAAAGTCTACTATGAATGGTGGAATCATGCAGGCATAGAGCCTCAGTGAAGCTCTAGTGGCAATGCGAGACAGGGAGAGGAGAGAAAGAGAAACAATACTAATTGCAGAAGCTAAAGTTATTAATATGGAAAATCCTATTTTGTACTACAAAACAGAGACCCCCAAATCTTCATCTGAACTATCCCAGCCTTTAGATTCATGATTAGTGAACAATTTGTTTAGCTTTAAATGTTAACTTTTCTTTCAGGCACCAGGTTCCAGATGCTAACATGATGCCAACCAGACCTCCCTGGGCAGATGACCCACCATGTGACCCGCTTACCCAGAGCCCCATCTCACTAAAGAAAGAAACAGGCTGTGATATGGATCAACCTATTAATGCCCATGTTCAGCAGGGAAGCAATTACAGAAGCCAGACCTTCCACCTTCTGCATCCCATAATGTCCCTTGGTCCATACTCCCAGAGGGATAAAGAATAGAGAAGCTATCAGGGGAGGGGATGGGATACAGAGTTCTGGTGGTGGGAATTTGTGTGGAGTTGTACCCCTCTTATCCTATGGTTTCTGTCAGTGTTTCCTTTCTATAAATAAAAATTTAAAAAAAAAAAAAAGAAGCATTGAAACCTCTAAAAATATGTAAATAAATAAATATATCAACATACCCAGACTTCGCCATAATGGTTTCCTGGTAAACAGAGAGATGCACTTGCTATTCTACCCCCACACAGGGGTTGCAACAATTATTTATTCAAAATGTAGAAAGTGCTTTGAAGATAAGAAGCTAAGTGCTAAAAATCATCATCAATTTTCAGCAAAACACAACCATGCTTAAAGTGAACTCAATCAGGCTTACTGTTGAAAACTGAACAACTAATATTAAGTTCATAGTTTTCTTTTTTTTTATTTCATTTAGACTATTAGATCAAAAAGCCAACATCCACATGCAACCTTGCTATGATAAAAAAAAAAAAGCTATAACTTTTAGAGAAAATGTAATTCAAGGATGTGATTTTGCTGGAACTTATAATGATATGCATATGGGGTATCCTTCAATTAGCCCTTATGTATAATGTATTAAGCTGAGAATTTGCTTCAGATTTTATTTGCAAAACTTTGAGAGTTGTTAAAATCTAATTTAAGGTATTTTTATTATATTTTTATCATTTAAGTAATCTAATGCTTGTTTAGAGGTCCATGACCTCATTACACGTAAAGATCTAGATAAACTATCTAAGAATTGATGAAATATGATTAATGTTCTAAATAAACTAAGTTATTCTATTTATTTTTGAAAATTATTTGTTTCCATTAATTGTGGGTTGCAGTACTAAAATTACAGTGTATAGTTCCACACCAAGCCAACCACCAAAGTTCTGTGTCCTCACTTTCCCAAAGATAACCACTGTAGTTCTCACAAAGTCTGAGAAACTGTTTGCTCACTTCTGTTGTGATAAAAGTTCATGTGTATGAGTTCTTTAGATTTCACATATGAGTGAATCCATCTGGTATCATCTCTTTATTTATTTCACTAAACATAATCACTTCCAGTGCCATCCATTTTGTTCCAAAGGATACAATATCATCTTTTTTATTACAGAGTAGTATTCCATGGAGTATATACCCCATAACTTTTTTAGCCAGTCATCTGTCAATGGGCATTTAAGCTGCTTCCACTCTGGCTATTAATAACGTTATGAACAGAATTTGCATGCTTGAGGCCCCAGGTTCAAACCCTGCAAAGTGATACTTTGTTCATTTTCTCTCTCTCTGTCTCTGTCTCTCCCTAGTCATCTTCCAAAAACCCATCTACTCATATTTGACACTTCTTTTGCTGGTTAAGATGTCAACAAAGAAATTCAAGAAGGGACATAAAAATTATGACCACAACAACAGTCCTAAACACTGTAACTCTATTTGTTGTGTCACATTATTCTTTAAGTGAAACTATAAGAGATTTCTTTTTAGATAAGCACATACCAGATTCCAACATTATAAGATGTATAACTACCCCTAATCTTTTTATTCTTGGGGCCAGGGGGCAGCACACCTAGTTAAGTACACATGTTATAATGTGTAAGGACCAAGGTTTAAGCCTCCATTCCCCATCTGCTGCGGGAAAGCTTTGCAAGTGGTGAAGCAGGGCTGCAGGTGTCTCTCTGTATCTCTTCCCTCTCTATAACTCCCTTCCCTCTCAATTTCTGGCTGTCTCTATCCAATAAATAAAGATATTTTTTAATTATTTTAAAGGTTTTTTAACATTTATTTATTCCCTTTTGTTGCCCTTGTTGTTTTATTGTTGTTGTAGTTATTATTGTTGTTATTGATATTGTCGTTGTTGGATAGAACAGAGAGAAATGGAGAGAGGAGGGGAAGACAGAGAGGGTGAAAGAAAGACACCTGCAGACCTGCTTCACCGCTTGTGAAGCGGACCCCCCCCCCCCCGCAGGTGGGGAGCCGGGGTCTCAAACTGGGATCCTTACGCCACCGGTCCTTACGCTTTCCACCACTTGTGCTTAACCCACTGAGCTACCGCCTGACTCCCTAAAAAAAATTTTTTTATTTTTATTTATTTATTCCCTTTTGTTGCCCTTGTTGTTTTATTGTTGTAGTTATTATTGTTATTGTTGTCATTGTTGGATAGGACAGAGAGAAAATGGAGAGAGGAGGGGAAGACAGAGAGGAGGAGAGAAAGATAGACACCTGTAGACCTGCTTCACTGCCTGTGAAGCGACTCCCCTGCAGGTGGGGAGCCGGGGTTTGAACCGGGATCCTTATGCCGGTCCTTGTGCTTTGCGCCACGTGCGCTTAACCCACTGCGCTACAGCCCGACTCCCTAAAAATATTTTTTATTCTCACACTGTCTATATCTCTCAATCACTCATAAAATAAATAAATAAATAAATAAATAAATAAATAAATAATTTTAACTGTTTTCAATAGAAGATGATTGGTACAAGAAAACAAGCACACGGGTGAGAGGGGTTGTTGGGCAGTTGCACACCAGGTTAAGAGTACGTGATGCCAAGCACAATGACCTGTGCAAGGATCCCAGTTCTAGCCTCCCCCCCACCCTACCCCATCTGCAGAGGGGGTCACTTCACAATCGGTGAAGCAGGCCTACAGGTGTCTACCTTTCTCTCCCCCTCTCTGTCTTCCCCTCCTCTCTCGAATTCTCTCTGCCCTATCCAACAACAGCAGCAACAACAACAATGGAAAAAAGATGGCCACCAGGAGCAGTGGATTCGTAGCGTAGGCACTGAGCCCCAGTGATAACCCTGGAGGCAAAAATAAAAGGAAAAGAAAACAAACACACATCTAACATTTTAAATAAATGCTTTGTGGCACACATCCTTAAGTATCCCTGCTTTAAATGTTCACAATCTGATCCTTCTTACAAATGAACAATTTACAGTCAGGGTGGTGGTTCAACTGGAGAGAGCAGGACTTGCATACATAAATCCTTATCACCAAATATGCCAGAGTGGTTCTCTTACTTCTTCCTCAATAAATAAATCTTTTTTTAATAAAGAACTGAATATGACAAACTTATGAAGACAGGAGGGGCAAGAGAATCATTTCAAGTAAGTGTTTTCTACCCATATGAATATGGAGGTGATTAAAATCATCCAAGACTCAAGCACATCCCCAAGTGAATGAGAAATGAATTGGCAGGGACTGAGCCTCTTTGAGAACATTACTTTGAATCAAAACCAAATTTCTAAAGCATTCCAGGTGATCCGCTCTATATTTATGAAAATTAAATACTAAAATATTGAGAAGAATGGTTCTGAAATTGATGTCCTGAAAGGACAGGGCTGTCTCATATGATTGTGGAGGGAGAAGAGGACCTGAGATAGATTAATTGGAATAAATTTAGCTGTCAGTGCAATGACAGCTGGCTGTGCTGCCAGTGGTATGCTAAAACTGAATCTGGACAATATCAATAAAAGGACAGCATCTGGGACTCACATTTCCCACACTGTTCTAACTGGCTTTGACCACCTAAAATGATAAAGAATAACTATTCTGAAATAATAAAGGATAGTTATGACCAACTAAAGGCTTTATCCTAGGACTAAGTTCCATGAGCCAGGAGGTAGGAATATCTGATGCCCTTGAACATCTCCCAGATTGCTCCTAAGTCCAGTTATTGGTTTTCCAGCCCTCCCAGACTTCAACCTGTATAAATGCTTAATCTCTTCAGAGGGAGAATCTAGAGAGGTTCACTTGAGTAGCAGTAGCTCAGGCCTCTACTGTAGTTCCAAATGGCAATCAAATGAGCATTTTTTCCCCGTCAGGCAAAAGTTTGTCTAATAGCACTTGACTTTCTGTACACTGGGCGGTGACCTCGGCCAGTTTCAAGTGGCAACAGTCTACTTACTGATTGCATGTCACAATGTTTAGTACTAGAACCAGAGTGACAGTAAAGACCAAGACTCTGAGGATAAACAACCTCACCTGATCTTAACTGATTTTTCATGGATGCACTCACCAACCAACTCCATAAATCAGAAATTCCTTATCTAAGTCTCCCTGTGGAATATTTTTCATTCACCATAGTCCACATCCTTCAAATTTCATCTACAGTGATTTATTTTTTTCTGGCAAATATTAGAAGCGCAAATGCTACTAAAAAACAAACATAGTACATATTCAGATGTTTTCCTCTTGCAAAGAAAATTAGATAAAAACAGTAATAATCACACTGGGCTTCAAACTCATAGTGTATTAAAACTAGATTCTAATGGAAGGAAAGGGCTGACAAAGTCACACATGGCCATAATAACTAAGCATTTTACTCATAGTCTGTGTGTGTAATCTAAACCCTAGGTGTTAACTAAGGTAGGTCCAGATTAAGAGCTGAAAGCATAGTCAGCCAGGTCACAAGCAGTAAGTCCTGAATGTCATCCTTCAATGCCCAATCTCCCTATCACAACTAAGGTGCTTCCCCACCTGGTAGGACTATTGGTGACTGATGACACTCAGTTCAGTCACACTCCAGAAATTGTTTCAACCCCAGGAAGTCACATGAACCAAGCCCACATCTTTGCCAAAGGCAGTCCACATCTGACTGGTTGGGGACTGATTTCCTTACATTAAAAAAAAAAAATGTTCCTTAGTTACTAGGGTGATCAGAGGAGGCCTCTATTACTACTGATAACACCCAGCAACTCCCTCTGCCCAACACAACTTCCTCACTCCTTCACAGGTATTCTGCCCCAACAGGAGTCTCAATAAACTTACTGAACAATCAAAACTTATTTCCCAGAAGGTCAAGTTAAGAAATTAGTGGGGACCTATGTTCTTTACAAACACTGTGAAGTCCTGAGAGTCCAGGTAGATTCAGAAAACAGTTGTTTCTTTTCTCTTTTTTTCTCCTGCCTATGGTATATTGCTGGGGCTCAAGCCTATGCAATTTCACAACTGACCACATACTGTTTTTTTCTTTTGTCCAAGATAGATGGTTAGAGGCAAAGAGGTAACAAAGAACAGGAAAGAGAAAGACAGGGAAGGAAGACTTCCAGGAGGCATGGCCATGGAATAACTGGGATGGAATCCGCTCTCTTCCCAAAACAACAAATAAATACAAGAGACCCAACTGAAATCATAATCTACAGATGAAAGTTCTGCAGCCTTAAGCGGACGCTCGCATGTGGCTGGAGTGAAAAGGGACTGCGGGTTGAAGAACAGCAAGTCAAATCAGAGCTCTGGGAGGCGCCAGTGCTGAGCTGCACCATTTTAGCAATTTCACTTAAAGTGCAGCGAGCAATATTGTTCCTAGTGCTGGAAGAAAAGAGACAAGAGCTTAAAACTTCTCAGTCTTTGACTGGGGAGGGGGGGGTTAGCCTTATGAATTTAAGGCAAGGACACAACATAAAACAGGGCATTTGTGACCACAAGGCAGCCCAAAGCAACCATCCTACCTGCTGCAGATCACACAAACAAGAGAAACCTAGAAATCACAATAGCACCGCCTGCTGGCCATCAATACCAGCGCGCGCGCACACACACACACACACACACACACACACACACACACACACAAAATGCTCAAGCAGAGAAACAGAACAGCCAACCATGCCTTATCAGCCAGACAGAAAAGAAACAGGAAATCCAAGGAATTACAGATTTAGAGAGACTCTCAGAGACAGACTACAGAAAGCTCATTATGAGGACTCTTCCAAGAATTTAAGCAAGAATTAAAAGAGCACTTTACTATGGAATTAAAACACACAAGAGAGGGGATAACAGAGTTCACTAAGAATCTTCAAATCTTGAAAGAAGAACTTCAGTCAGAATTCACTAAGCAGTTAGGAAGCATGAAAGAAAATTTTCAAACAGAACTCCAGGGAGTAAAAGAAACTGTAACTGCAATCCATGCCCAGGTAAAAGGCTTAGGAAGAAATAATCTCCAATCTAGAAGACACAGCCAGCCCACTCTATCAATTCAAAGATGAGGGAGAGGAATGGTTCAGAAAGACTGAAGCAACTCTCTGTGAAATTCCAGACTTCATCAAAAGTTGCAATATAAGAGTGACAAGTATATCTGAAGAGGACAAGGCCAAAGGCCCAGAGTCTATTTTCAGAGCAATTTTAGCTGAGAACGTCCCACACTTAGAAAACCCTCGAAACATTCTCATTCAAGAGGCAGAATGAACACTCAGATTTAATAAATACAAAAAGACCAACGCTGGTCCCCACCGAAAGGGGGAAGCTTATTGAGTGGTGAAGCAGGGCTGCAGTTGTCTCTGTCTCCCCCTCCCCTCTCAATTTCTGGCTGTCTCTATTAAGTAAAGATAATAAAAATAAATAAATAAATAAGACCAATGCCAAGACACATTATTATAAAACTATCAAAAGTTCTAAATGAGAGGGAATTTCAGCCATGAATATTGTATCCTGCAAAATTATCCTTCAAATATGAGGGAGAAATAAAGGTTTTTCTCAAATATTCAAGAACTAAAGGAATTTACCACAATCAGCCCCACCTTACAAGAACTACTGAACCGAGTCCCATGAGAAAGGAGAAAGCAAAGGAATACACGTTCCAAACACCAAGTTGCAGATGTTACCATGACACCAACCTGACTCCTCCGGACAGATGACCTCACCAATGTACCCTGGAACCCCACCTCTCCAGAGCCCTGCCCCAGTAGGGATAGGCTGGGAGTACTGATCAACCTGCCAATGCCCATGTCCAGCAGAGAAGCAAGTACAGAAGCCAGACCTCCTACCTTCTGCACCCCATTGTGATCCTGGGTCCATGCTCCCAGAGAGATAAAGAACAGTAAAGCTTCCAATGGAGGGGATGGAATATGGAACTCTGGTGATGGGAAATTAAGAGGGGAAAATAAGAGGGGTGTGGAATTTCACCCCTCTTATTCTATGGTTTTGTCAATATTTTCTATTTTTTATTTTATAAGTAAAATTTAAGAGAAAGACAGGGAAGAAGAGAGACACCACAGCACCACTTCACTTCTCATGAAGCTTCTTCCCCTTCTGCATAGTGCTCCCCTGTGGAGGCCGGGGTCTCATGCATGTTGAAGTGTATGTGCCTTCTACCAGCTAAGCTATCTCCTGAGCCAAATTCAGAAAACAACTTTAAAAAGAAGTTTCCACAGGTTTCAACAACCTCTAAATACTGCAGATCTTGGTAAAAATAAAAAATCGCTGAAATCTGATACATTGTCTGGATCTCAACACTCTTCTCAAAGCACCCAAGTCGTTCCTAAGCTGTCAGCCATGTTCACTACCAATTCTTTCAGGTCCTTCTGCTCAGGACCCTTCAATGATGGCCAAAGATCACCTAAGAAAACCACTTTCCTTCCTGGCATGCTCTCCCCATCATCAAATACCAAGGCTTCAAAGCATTGAAGCAAATAGTAGCCACCTCAGGCTACTTCCTCCCCAACCCTGCTGCACTCTGCCACTTGGATCCTCTTTCATAGTCCTACCATGGCTCTCACCTCTTAGACCAATTCACGAAAACTGGTCCTTTGCTTTGTTTTATAAACTCTCTCAAGATGGCTAACACCTGCTTTACCCTTCATTCCATTCTCTAGAAGAGAAAAAGGAGAGACAGAGAAAGAAGTCACAATGAGAAGAAGTAAGGATAAAGAAAGGATCCTAAAGGCTGCAAGAGAGAAACAAAAAGTCACATACAAGGGAAAACCCATAAGATTATCTGCAGACTTCTTCACTCAAACTCTAAAAGCCAGAAGGGAGCGGCAAGATATCTATCGAGCCCTGAATGAAAAAGGGTTTCAACCAAGGCCTGCTAGACTTTCATTCAAACTAGATGGAGGGATCAAAACCTTCTTAGATAAACAACAGTTAAAGGAGGCAACCATCACCAAGCCGGCCCTGAAAGAGGTACTAAAAGACCTCTTATAAACAAGAACATCACTATAATACTTGCAATATATCAGAGCAAACAAAATTTTTTTAGAACAATGGCACTACAATACATTAAATCCATAATTATCTGCAGACTTCTCCACTCAAACTCTAAAAGCCAGAAGGGAGTGGCAAGATATCTATCGAGCCCTGAATGAAAAAGGGTTTCAACCAAGGATAATATATCCTGCTAGACTTTCATTCAAACTAGATGGAGGGATCAAAACCTTCTTAGATAAACAACAGTTAAAGGAGGCAACCATCACCAAGCCGGCCCTGAAAGAGGTACTAAAAGACCTCTTATAAACAAGAACATCACTATAATACTTGCAATATATCAGAGCAAACAAATTTTTTAGAACAATGGCACTACAATACATTAAATCCATAATATCAATAAATGTCAATGGCTTAAACTCACCCATCAAAAGGCACAGGGTGGGGGGATGGATCAGAAAACATAACCCTACCATATGCTGCTTGCAAGAATCCCATCTGTCACAACAAGATAAACACAGACTTAAAGTGAAAGGATGGAAAACTATCATACAGGCTAACGGACCACAAAAAAGGGCAGGAACAGCCATTCTCATCTCAGATACGATAGATTTTAAATTAAATAAAGTAATAAAAGATAGGCAAGGACATTACATAATGATTAGAGGATCAATCAACCAAGAAGACTTAACAATTATTAACATCTATGCACCCAACGACGGACCATCTAAATACATTAAGCATCTATTGAAAGAATTTCAAAAATACATCAATAGTAATACAATAATAGTGGGAGACTTCAATACCCCACTCTCACACTTAGACAGATCAACAAAGCAGAGAACCAATAAAGATACAAGAGAACTGAATGAAGAGATCAACACACTAGACCTCTTGGACATTTTCAGACTCCTCCACCCCAAAAAACTGGAATACACCTTCTTTTCAAATCCACATAACACATACTCAAGGATAGAACACATGTTAGGCCACAAAGACAGCATCAATAAATTCAAGAGCATTGAAATCATCCCAAGTATCTTCTCAGACCACAGTGGAGTAAAACTAACATTTAATAACAAACGGAAAATTATTAAAAGACACAGAATTTGGAAACTAAACAACATGCTCCTTAAGAACCACTGGGTCAGAGACTCACTCAAACAGGAAATTCAAATGTTCCTGGAAACTAATGAAAATGAAGACACAACTTATCGAAATATTTGGGACACAGCTAAAGCAGTACTGAGAGGGAAACTTATAGCCATACAATCACATATTAAACACCAAGAAGAAGCTCAAATGAACGACCTTACTGCACACCTCAAGGACTTAGGGGAAGAGGAACAAAGGAACCCTAAAGCAACCAGAAGGACAGAAATCACTAAAGTTCGAGCAGAAATAAACAACATCGAAAATAAAAGAACCATACAAAAGATCAATGAAGCCAAATGTTGGTTCTTTGAAAGATTAAACAAAATTGACAAACCCCTAGCCAGACTCACCAAACAAAAAAGAGAGAAGACTCAAATTAATAGAATTGTAAACGATGCAGGAGATATCACAACTGACACCACAGAAATCCAGAAAATCCTGCGAAACTTCTATAAAGAACTATATGCCACCAAACTAGAGAATCTGGAAGAAATGGAACAATTCCTAGAAACCTATGCACTTCCAAAACTGAACCAAGAAGAACTACAAAATCTAAATGCACCAATCACAGACAAAGAAATTGAAACCGTTGTTAAGAATCTCCCCAACAACAAAAGCCCTGGACCAGATGGCTTCACAAATGAATTCTACAAAACTTTCAGGAAACAGTTAATACCCATACTTCTTAAGCTATTCCATAAGATTGAAGAAACAGGAATACTCCCTTCCACCTTTTATGAAGCCAACATCACCCTGATACCAAAAGCTGATAGGGACAGAACAAAAAAGGAAAACTACAGACCAATATCTCTGATGAACATAGATGCCAAAATATTAAACAAGATCTTGGCCAACCAGATACAGCAACACATCAAAAAGATTGTACATCATGACCAAGTGGGATTCATCCCAGGAATGCAAGGCTGGTTCAACATCCATAAGTCAATCAATGTCATTCACCACATCAATAAAAGCAAAGCCAAAAACCACATGATTATCTCAATAGATGCAGAGAAAGCCTTTGACAAAATTCAACACCCATTCATGCTCAAAACACTACGAAAAATGGGAATAGATGGGAAATTCCTCAAGATAGTGGAGTCTATATATAGCAAACCTACAGCCAACATCATACTCAATGGACAGAAGCTGAAAGCATTCCCCCTCAGATCGGGGACTAGACAGGGCTGTCCACTGTCACCGTTACTCTTCAACATAGTATTGGAAGTTCTTGCCATAGCAATCAGGCAAGAGAAAGAAATCAAAAGAATACAGATTGGAAGGGAAGAAGTCAAGCTCTCACTATTTGCAGATGATATGATAGTATACATAGAAAGACCTAAAGAATCCAGTAGAAAATTACTGGAAGTTATTAGGCAATATAGCAAGGTATCAGGCTACAAAATCAATGCACAAAAATCAGTGGCATTTCTTTATGCAAACACTAAATCTGAAGAAGAAGACATCCAGAAATCACTCCCATTTACTGTTACAGCAAAATCAATCAAATACCTAGGAATAAAGTTGACCAAAGAAGTGAAAGACTTGTATGCTGAAAACTATGAGTCGCTACTCAAGGAAATAGAAACTGATACCAAGAAATGGAAAGATATCCCATGCTCATGGATTGGAAGAATAAATATCATCAAAATGAATATTCTCCCCAGAGCCATATACAAATTTAATGCAATACCCATCAAAGTTCCACCAAGCTTCTTTAAGAGAATAGAACACTACAATCATTTATCTGGAACCTGAAAACACCTAGAATTGCCAAAACCATCTTAAGGAAAAGAAATAGAAATGGAGGCATCACACTCCCAGACCTTAAACTATATTATAAAGCCATCATCATCAAAACAGCATGGTACTGGAACAAAAATAGGCACACAGACCAGTGGAACAGAATTGAAAGCCCAGAAGTAAATCCCAACACCTATGGGCATCTAATCTTTGATAAGGGGGCCCAAAGGATTAAATGGAAAAAGGAGGCTCTCTTCAATAAATGGTGCTGGGAAAACTGGGTTGAAACATGCAGAAGAATGAAATTGAACCACTTTATCTCACCAGAAACAAAAATCAACTCCAAATGGGTCAAAGACCTAGATGTCAGGCAAGAAACAATCAAATACTTAGAGGAAAACATTGGTAAAACACTTTCCCACCTACACCTCAAGGACATCTTTGATGAATCAAACCCAATTGCAAAGAAGACTAAAGCAGAAACAAACCAATGGGACTACATCAAATTGAAAAGCTTCTGCACATCCAAAGAAACTATTAAACAAACAGAGACCCCTCACAGAATGGGAGAAGATCTTCACATGCCAGACATCAGACAAGAAACTAATCACCAAAATATATAAAGAGCTCAGCAAACTTAGCACCAAAAAAGCAAATGACCCCATCCAAAAATGGGCAGAGGATATGAACAAAACATTCACCTCAGAGGAGATCCAAAAGGCTAACAAACATATGAAAAACTGCTCTAGGTCACTGATTATCAGAGAAATGCAAATTAAGACAACACTAAGATACCACCTCACTCCTGTAAGAATGACATACATCAAAAAGGACAGCAGCAACAAATGCTGGAGAGGATGTGGGGACAGAGGAACCCTTTTACATTGCTGGTGGGAATGTAAATTGGTACAGCCTCTGTGGAGAGCAGTCTGGAAAACTCTCAGAAGGCTTGACATGGACCTTCCATATGATCCAGTAATTCCTCTCTGGGGTTATACCCCAAGGACTCCATAACACCCAACCAAAAAGAGGTGTGTACTCCTATGTTCATAGCAGCACAATTCATAATAGCTAAAACGTGGAAGCAACCCAGGTGCCCAACAACAGATGAGTGGCTGAGAAAGTTGTGGTATATATACACAATGGAATACTATGCAGCTATCAAAAACAATGAACCCACCTTCTCTGACCCATCTTGGACAGAGCTAGAAGGAATTATGTTAAGTGAACTAAGTCAGAAAGATAAAGATGAGTATGGGATGATCCCACTCATCAACAGAGGTTGATTAAGAAGATCTGAAAGGGAAACTAAAAGCAGGACCTGATCAAATTGTAAGTAGGGCACCAAAGTAAAAACCCAGTGGTGAGGGGTAGACATGCAGCTTCCTGGGCCAGTGGGGGGTGGGAGTGGGTAGGAGGGATGGGTCACAGTCCTTTGGTGGTGGGAATGGTGTTTATGTACACTCCTAGCAAAATGTAGACATATAAATCAGTAGTTAATTAATATGAGAGGGGGAAAATCAATTGTATGTCTCAAAGTTTCTCAAAACACAAACTGAATCCTTTTAATATATAGGCTGTGTATTTGATATACGGACTCTCTCAAAAGCCTAGACCAAGTAGATTAGAAGCATCCAATAGCACAGCTATATACAAGATACTGGATACTGTACAGCAAACCATAACAAAAGGACTTTTCAAAGTTAACCCAATTAACAAATAATGTGATGATAACATTAACTATCGATTGTCTTTTTGAACCCTAAGACAGCAGGAACCTCACATCTCCACTATAGAGCCCCTACTTCCCCCAGTCCTGGAACCCTTGGATAGGGCCCACTTTCCCGTATGCATCTCCCAATCCAAACCAAATAATATTGCATCCGCCGATCACAACCTAATCAACGCAACGATTGCCACCTCAACATGCTTCACCTCAGACTGTGTCCAGAGACTTCACGTGTGGAATGACAACCCTTCAGCTTCATTACTCGGGTGAGACCTTTCCTTTTATAGTACACTCTAATTTCATCTTAGGTAGTTCACTTTCTAACAAAGTCCCATAACCTAGATATAAACCAGGTTCTGTGAGAGAGAGCTTATGTGCACACGTATCCATAAACTACTGCAAAATATATACCTGAAAGCAGTAGTACACTAGAGTTTGCAGTGAGTACCTCCCTAACACTTCCTCTCCACTATTCCAAGCTTGGGATCCATGATTGCTCAACAAATTGTTTGGCTTCGTATGTTAACTCTCTTTTCAATCACCAGGTTCCAGATGCCACCAGGATGCTGGCCAGGCTTCCCTGGATTGAAGACCCCACCAATGTGTCCTGGAGCTCAGCTTCCCCAGAGACACACCTTACTAGGGAAAGAGAGAGACAGACTGGGAGTATGGACCGACCAGTCAACGCCCATGTTCAGTGGGGAAGCAATTACAGAAGCCAGACCTTCTACCTTCTGCAACCCTCAACGACCCTGGGTCCATGCTCCCAGAGGGCTAGAGAATGGGAAAGCTATCATGGGAGGGGGTGGGTTATGGAGATTGGGTGGTGAGAATTGTGTGGAGTTGTACCCCTCCTACCTTATGTTTTTGTTCATTAATCCTTTCTTAAATAAAAAATTAAAATAAATAAATAAATAAATAAATAAATAAATGACACTGAGTTATTACAGTCCATAAACTAGAGTCTTTCCCTCATAGGATCTAGAAGTTGTCAGTCACATGGGTATATACGGCACTAACTCCCCAAGCTCTCTATTGAATTTGTGAACATATTCTTTATATGACACAATGAATTTAAACCCATGCAGGGTAAAATATATTTCATGTAGTTGATAAGAACTATTATTTCCATTAGTGGAGTTATCCCAAATAAACCAAGAAGCAAAGGTGTCAGTCTTATTTCAGATACACCACTTAGTTTCGTCTTATCAGCAGCAATATGTGGAGCTCATTTAAAAAAAAAACAAAAAATTCCACAAGGAAGTCTAAATTATGTGATCATTTTATAAACCCAAGAGTAACAATGTACTTCTGGTCAAAGTCAAATGCTGAGATAAGATATGCTATGGCAGATAAACACCGTAGAAAATGTCATCTGAGGTCAGGCACAGCATCCTCCTGGTCAACATGAAGTGACATCAAAGAAAAAGAAATTAATTTTATGAAATTATAAGTGGCTTGAACAACATGCTATCAGAGGGGACTGGGCAGTGGCACACTCAGCTGAGCACACACATTAAGGTGCACAAAGACCCAGGTTCCAGCCTCCGCTCTCCACCTGCAGGGGGAAGCTTCATGAGTGGTGAAGCAGATCTGTGGGTTTCTTTTTCTCTCTCCCTGTCAGGTTTTCCCTCCCCTCTCAATTTTCTTCTGTCCTATCTAATAAAAAGAAAAGGCTGTCAGGAGCTTTGGCTTTGTCATGCAGGTACCGAGCCCCAGCAATAAACCTAGTGGCAGTAAAAAAAAAAAAAAAAAAAAAAAGTGCTAAGAGAGAGTCTGAAAAAGAGAACACTGCTCACATTACAGTACACAAGGACCCAGGTTCAAATCCCTGGTCTCCACCTGCAAGGGGAAAACTTCACGAGTGGTGAAGCAGGACTGCAGGTGTCTCTCTGTCTCTCTCCTGCTCTATCTCCCTCCTCTCCTCTCAGTTTCTCTCAGTCTCTATCCAATAATAAATAAATACATAATTCTTATTGTTTTTTATTATTTTTAAAAAGTTTGAGACATTCAATCTATTTTACCCTCTCATATTTAAGTAGTTATTTGTGAACTGTAAGTTAATAGGAGTGTATAATAGCACCATTCCCACCACCAAAGGTCTGTGTGCCCCTCCCCCACAGTGAATCTGAACATCTACCCTCACCCTCCACCCAGAGATTTTTACTTTGGTGTCATACTCCAAACTCAGGCAGATGCGGCTTTCACTCAAAATAAAAAAATAAATAATATATTTTTTAAAAGAGTAGGTCTGTTTACCAAGTAGACATATTTACCGGCATGTTCATGTTCTCTTTCAAACTGCTGAAGTGTTTAATCTCTGCAAAAGCTTGTCCTGGACCTTGTCTTCTCCCAGAAGCCAGTTTCTCCTATTGATGTGAAAGCTGCTCACATAAGTTCCCATGAAGTAAATGCAAAATATCTTCTTTTTTTTCCAACGTTAAATTCATCTGTTAATAGTGGTTCTCCAACTTCAGATGTTCTCAAATATGTGGGAAAGCGTTAATGACATCAGAGGGTTAGGTGGGGGTCTCCTTTCACACCTCATTGCTCGTGAATGCAGCTCTCGAATCGATTTCAGTCTACTGCCTTAAAAGTACTCCTCCACTCTTATGACATACAGTGCATTTTCCGAGACCTTTCCCAGTTATATTTGTCTTGCAACATAAGACTGAACCTTTGAAGGAGCATTAAGTCAGAGAGTATGAGGATATGAACATGGATGAACACTGATATTCAGCATTAAAGGATCCTAGTAGGTAATAAGTGAGCAAATGTAAAAGCTATTATGTACTAAACAATAATGCAATCTTGATATTTCACTGGAAATATTATGTATATGTGATTGATACGAGGCCTGTGTTATATAGTCACATACAGTGTAAGATATTAATATCATAAAGCAAATAACAGATCCCTAAGGCATATACACACACATATATATATGTCTGTATATTAACGTACACACACATACACACATCACAAAGATATTCTCTCGCTATCACATAACATTAAGTACTATCAAACTAGTGAGACAGTACACCTGAGAAGGCACCTCCTTTGTCTTGTGTAACCCAGGCTTCAACTTCTGCCCATCACAACACTTGGGGGTGGGAGTTCAATGCTAGGGTGCCTCTTTTCTCTCTAACTCTCCTTTTTCTTTTTTTTTAATTTTTTTGTTATGTTTATTTATTTGATAGTGACAGCCAGAAATCCAGAAGGAAGGGAGTGATAGAGAGGGAGAGAGACAGGAAGACACCTGCAGCACTGCTTCACCATCACCAAAGCTTTCCCCCTGCAGGTGGGGACTGGGGCTTGAACCCAGGTCCTTGTACTGTGTGATATGTGCCACCACCCAGCCCAAACTCTCCTTTTCCATAAAAACTCCTGAACGACATATACCAGAGTACTGCTCTGGCTCTATGTCTTTATCTCTCTTAGCTCTCTCTATCTCATTAATAAATCTTTCAAAATATTCCCAGTTCAATAAAATCAACATAAGAACTTAATTTAAATGAACTAAACAGGAAATTCACAAGAGTCAGTAAATAAGGGGATGAATAACTCCCCCGTCCACCACAAGAATACTTTTCTAACCAGAATACACTGGCTGTGTCTGACTTCATTCTCCCACCTGCTGCATAGAGCTTGATAACTATTTCTCCAGAGAAGGCATAACATTATAATCGCTCATAAATCTTTTTATATAAATGACTTTTAGAAACTTAACAGCAAGGAGCCTGGTGAAGCTGCACCTGGTTGAGAGTACACACTACAGTGTGCAAGGAACCAGGTTCAAGCCCGTGGTCCCCACCTGTAGGGGGAAAGCTTCACAGTGGTGAAGCAGTGCTGCTGGTGTCTCTCGTCTGTCTCACTTTCTATCTCCTCCTTTACTCTCAATTTCTGGCTGTCTCTATACAGTAAATAAATAAAGATAATTTAAAAATAAAAAAGAAACTTAACAGCAATATTCATGGGGATAACTGGGAGAAGGCTATATAAGACCTAGCCTTTATTTTTTGTAACATCCTGTGAACCGACAATTATTTTAAAATAAAATACCCACTTTAAAAGCTATTTGTGAGTTAGCAACTCATAATTAATCTCAACAAAATATTGTAAACAAAACTGTGTCTAGAGAGCTTACAAAAATGTAGTCTCATGGGGTAGGTAATTTTTCCATGGAACTATAACACATCGCATACCCTCATAATAAAAGTTTGATACCAAAGTGACTGAAATCCAAACTTCTTGACAGGTTTGACCACAAAAAGGTATTTGAAAACCCTAAGAGGAATGATAAGAGAGACTAGGAGAAATGGAGTTTAAACAAAGTTGTATGTAGCAACTGGCAGTCTCTAACTGGTTTGTCCAAATTTCTTGAATGACTAAGTATCATTTTACTTAATAAGTGCTTCATCAGAAGAGTATGCTTGTCACTGTCAGAACCACAAAAGACATTCTAATACAGCTCCTAAACTGAGGAAATAAATATAGAATATTAGGAAATAAATATAGAAGAACAACACAAACACAAAAAAATAAATTAATATAGTACAAAGCAATAATGCATTAAGTAAACAATTAAGCTGTAGAATTCGCTGCCTACAATTTTTAAATTACTTATTGATTCATTATGAGAGAAAGTGAACAGAGGAGGGAAAAAGAGAAAAAGGAGACCAGAGTACAATTTGAATGTGGTATGAGGTGCTACCAAGGATTGAACCTGTGGCCTCTTGAGCCTTAAAGATGCAAGTTGGGAGGAGGGGACTGGGTGTGAGGTGGTGCACCAGGTTAAGTGTATAAAGTATGAAGCACAAGGACCCCCTCAAGGATCCCAGTTCTAGGCCCCAGCTCCCCACCTGCAGAGGGGTAGCCTCATAGGCAGGTGGTGAAGCAGTTCTGCAGGTGTCTATCTTTCTCTCTCTCTTTCTATCATCCTCTTCCTCTCTCAATTTCTCTCTATCCTATCCAATAAAATAAGGGGGGGGGGGAATGGCCATTCAAAGCAGTCAATTCCTAGTGCCAGCACCAAGCCCCAGCAATCACCATGGAGGCAAAAAAAAGAGAGAGAGAGAAATGCAAGTTGGTGATCTAACAGGCCGAGATATGTCCCTTGCCCCAGATAGTTAAACTCAAATAAGCCCTTTGTCTTCCTTCATTCATTCCTTCCTGCCTTCCTGTCTCTGTCTCTCTCTCTCTCTCTCATGGTTTTGTGATGTGTAGACCTTTCTGCATACAACTTTGGCATTAAAAAAAAAAAATCTGTGTTTGAACTTTCTTTTTTTCCTGATGTTTTTGGACAGGTGCTTTTGTTTAATTTCTTAATGTACCTTTCAAGGGAAATTGTCTGATCTCATTTGTCTCAGCCTCCAAAACATTTCCTCTCTGACTTCTCTCTTTCCCTGGCAAAGGAGCTCAACTTGCAAAAGTGCAAACATGTGAGCTGTGTACTTCTCCTTAATCTATTAACACTCAGCAATTTTCTCACGGTGATTGTAATCAGGACTTTTAACAGTTTCCCTGCTCTCCCTGACATCACAGTACTCATCTCACATTCCTGAGGCGAGAATTTCCAGGGGTCAAAGGAATGAAAGACTTTTTGAAGCAGTTGTACTGTGAGTTCGCCGTGCAGCCGAAGTCACAGGCAACACACGGAAGGGAGGGTCTCAAGAAATTAAACATCAATACTCAAGGCCCAGTCAGACTTCCAAGCTGATGAATGATGTCAGTCAGAACAAATACAAATACATTTGGACAAACAAACATTTTCTGGACTTCAGGTTGGTTTGTGTTGAAGACACTGGGAATATGCTTATCAGGCAAGACAGATAATATGTTTTCAGGCTGCAGAACACAAGAAATGGAAAAATTGACCCCTTTTCCTTGGGAGGGGAGTCATTTTAGGTATTACTGTTGCCATGACCCTTTTTTATGATTTTATTGAGATCTAAATGGTTTACGATACAGTTGTTGACACATGGGTACAATATCCCATCTTCCCATGGTAGGTGTCTGCAAAACATTATTACCCCCAAGCTAGGTCGTTTTTTGTCATACATCAGGATCTCAAAGTCCACTCTTCCCTTCTTCCCCAGAGCCCTTTGCTTTGATATAATACATCAAACCAGTCCAAGTTTTACTTTGTATTTTCCCTTTCTGTCCATGTTTCATAAGTTCTGTCAATGAATGAGAGTTATCCTTCTCTTTTTTTGGCTTATTCCACACAATATGATTCCTTTAAGTTCCATCTGAGATTATATGGAGGCAATGGCTTCATTTTTAACAGCTGACTAATATTCCCTTGTGTACACATACACCACAACTTCCTTAGTCACTCATCTATTGTTAGACATCTAGATCGCTTCAATGTTTGGGCTATTACAAATTACATCGCTATGAAAATGGTTGTACATAGATCTCTTTAGATAGGTGTTATTATTTCCTTTGGATATATTCCTAGGAGTGCAATGCCAGGCCATTGGTCTAGCATTCTGAGAATTCTTCAGACTTTTTTTTTTCCATAGAAGTTAGACCAGTTTATATCCCAACCAGAAGTGTAGAAGGGCTACTTCTTCCCCACATCTTCACCAACATTTGTTTCTGTTCTTTCTAATGTATGTCATTCCCATGGGTGTAAAGTCATAGCTCACTGTTGTCTTTATTGTATTTCTCTGATGATCAATTACTTTGAGGTTTTTATCATGTCTGTTGACCCTTTGAATCTCTTCTTTTGTGAAAATTCTGTTTATTTCCTCTCCATTTTTGGATGAGGTAGTTTCGTTTTTTGCTTTCTTGGGAGGGGGGTGTTTTTGGTTTGTTTGTTTTACTTTATTGGGGAGATTAATAGTTTACAGTCAACAGTCAAATACAGTAGTTGGTACATGTGTAACATTTCTCAGTCTTCTACATAACACTCTAACCCCCCATCTATGTCCTCCTCCACCATTATGTTCCAGGACCTAAACACTTCCCCTATTCCAGAGTCCTTTACTTTGGTGCAATACATCAAATCCATTCCAAGTTCTGCTTTGTGTTTCCCCTTATGTTCTTATTTTTCAACTTCTATGAGTGGGATTATCCCAATTCATCCTTCTCTTTCTGGCTCATCTCACTTTAACATGATTTCTTCAAGCTCCATCAAGATGAGGTGAAGAAAGTTAATTCACCATTTTTAATAGCTGAGTAATATATATATATACCACAATTCACTCAGCCACTCATCTGTTGTTGGAAAATTGGGTTGCTTCCAGGTTTTGGCTATTACAAATTGTGCTGCTATGAATATAGGTATACACAAATCTTTTTGGATGGATATCTTTGGTTCCTTAGGATATGCCCAGGAGAGGAATTGCAGGGACATAGGGTAGATCCACTTCTTAAACTGAGGAAATAAATATAGAAGAACAACACAAACACAAAAAATAAATTAATATAGTACAAAGCAATAATGCATTAAGTAAACAATTAAGCTGTAGAATTCACTGCCTACAATATTTAAATTACTTATTGATTCATTATGAGAGAAAGTGAACAGAGGAGTGAAAAAGAGAAAGGGGACCAGAGCACAATTTGACTTCTGCCTGAGGTATTCCCATTGGTTTATTTTTGTTTTTGTTTTCTTTGCAACTGGACTTGAGTTCATCAAAGATGTTTTTAAAGCTTACACTGAAAAAACCTCTGCCAATGTTTTCCTCTAAATATTTGATGATTTTCTGGTCTAACATCCAAATCTTTGATCCATTTGGAATTTACTTTTGCCCTTGGTGAAATCTAGTGGTCTGGTTTCATTTTTCTGCATGTTTTAGCCCAGTTTTCCCAACACCATTTGTTGATGAGACTCTCCTTTCTCTCTTCATTTAATATTTTGGTCCCCCTTGTCAAAAATTAGATAGCAGTGGGGACTTATTTCTCGACTGTCATTTATATCCCACTGACAATACTGTTTTTTAAAATGTTCCCCTTCCTGATGGCATAGGAAATAGAATGTCAAGCCTGCATGCATGAACTCCCTGCTTAGACAGATACCTGACACCATACATGCTAGAGGAATGCCCTGGTTCTCACTTATAAATAAATGGATAAATATTTTTTAATCTAGAGAAACAATCCAGAACACAGTCAAAAAATATATATATATCTCCACTTTGCATTGCTACAAGATGCTGCAATTGCCATACATACCTTTTACACAGGACATTTTTCTTACTATTCTGGTTTAGATAGAACCAGGACACACAGAGACAGAGAGAGAGAGAGATTTGTTTCACCAAACCACCAAACACAGCACCAAAGCTTCCTTCAATGCTATGAGGGCTAGGCTGGAACCTGGGTTGTACACATGGCAAAGCAGTGCACTATCCAAGTGAGCTATTTTACCAGCCCAACATTTTTACATCTAAAGTTTGTATTTAGCGACCAGAGTGGCATGCAGGACTTGCATGCATAAAAGCCCATGTTTAATCTCTAGCATCACATATACCAGCATGGTTACTCTGTGTCCCCTTATGAAACAAACAAACAAACAAAAAAGTCTTTTAAAAACTTTTGGTGGTGGGAATGGTGTTTATGTACACTCCTAGTAAAGTGTAGTCATATAAATCACTAGTTAATTAATATGAGAGGGGAAAATTAATTGTATGTCTCGAAGTTTTTAAAACACAGACTGAGTCTTTTTAATATATAAGCTGTGTATTTGATATGCAGACTCTCTCAAAAGCCTAGACCAAGTAGATCAGAAGCAACCAATGGCACAGCTACATACAAGACACTGGGTACTATACAGCAAACCCTAACAAAAGGACTTTTCAAAGTTAACCCAATTACCAAATAATGTGATGATAACATTAACTATCGATTGTCTTTTTGAACCCTAAGACAACAAGAACCTCACATCTCCACTATAGAGCCTATAGTTCCCCCAGTCCTGGAACCCTTGGATAGGGCCCACTTTCCCGCATGCCTCTCCCAATCCATATCAAATAATATTGCATCAGCTGATCACAACCTAATCAACGCAATGATTGCCACCTCAACATGCTTCAGCTCAGACTGTGTCCAGAGACTTCAGGTGTGGAATGACAATCCTTCAGCTTCATTACTCGGGTGAGACCTTTTCTTTCATAGTATTCTCTAATTCCATCCCAGGTGGTTCACTTTCTAACAAAGTCCCAAAACCTAGATATAAACCAGGTTCTGTGAGAGAGAGCATATATTCACACTTATCCATAAACTACTGCAAAATATATACCTGAAAGCAGAAGTACACTAGAGTTTGCAGTGAGTACCCCCCTAACACTTCCTCTCCACTATTCTAAGCTTTGGGTCCATGATTGCTCGACAATTTGTTTGGCTTTGTATGTTAACTCTCTTTTTAGCCACCAGGTTCCAGATGCCATCAGGATGCCGGCCAGGCTTCCCTAGACCCCACCAATATGTCCTGGAGCTCTGCTTCCCCAGAGACCCATCCTCCTAGGGAAAGAGAGAGGCAGACTGGGATTATGGACCGACCAGTCAACGTCCATGTTCAGCGGGGAAGCAATTACAGAAGCCAGACCTTCCACCTTCTGCAACCCACAATGACCCTGGGTCCATGCTCCCAGAGGGATAGAGAATGAGAAAGCTATCAGGGGAGGGGGTGGGATATGGAGATTGGGTGGTGTGAATTGTGTGGAGTTGTACCCCTCCTGCCCTATGGTTTTGTTAATTTATCCTTTCTTAAATAAAAAATAAATTAAAAAAAAAGTTTTCCTAAACTGGGAAATGTTATGCATGTACAAACTATTATATTTATTGTCAAATGTACATTAATTCCCCAATAAAGAAACTTTTTTTAAAATAAAAAGAATTTTCCTTGCCTAAATCCTTAGTACCAATTATTTTTTTTTTAAGCCTCATATGCTGAGGAACAAAGAAACCTTCTCTGTAGCATTCAGTACAGCAGAACTATGGCATGCCTGGGTGCATTTGTTATAAAACAACCCAATTTGACTTCTCACAGGAATGAAGAAATAACCCAGAACAGAAGGTGATGCTTTTGAAGATTCACTATTTTTGACATAGTAGTTCACAAGGTTCGTCATAATTGCCCTTTGTATTCACTTCATTTTTCCATGCCATTATGTCTGTAACAGAAAACAAAAAAACTGCCCATTATAGCAGATGACTCCATTTTCCACTGAAACACCCAAAAGCAACTACATTTGGATCAAGTACACAAAAGGGATATTACCTACGGCGTAAGGGTCCTCATAAAATGTAGCTCGGCATACTATTCAGAAGTAGCAGGCTGCATGCTCAGTCCTCTGAGTACCACAAAGCAGGTATACTTAAATAAAATGAACTTCCCAACTAACATCACCATTCATTCTCAAAAGAAAAAGAAAAAAAATCTCAAGTTCAACAGCAGCAGTCTTTGGATAAGAAAGCCTACTTTCTTGGATTTACACATCAAAATCCAAGTTCCTTCTGTGTAAACTTGATTGTTATTTTCTTTCATTTTATGTTTGTTTATTTATTTATTTACTTATTATTCTGACAGAAACAAACAGAAAGCAAGACAAAAGAGGAAGAGAGGGGGAGAAAGAGAGACACCTGTAACACTGCTTTACCACTTGCAAAGCTTTCTCCCTGTAAGTGGGGACTGGGGACATGAACCTAGAACCAGTCCCACAAACAAAATTTTAAATTCTATTTAATTTTAAAACAAGTATAAGAAATTTGGTGGAAAAAAGTCAGATGAAGAATAAAGAGGGTCTCAGGTCAAACTAGCAACTGAAAAACAGACTTTTTTTTTTTGCCTTTAGGGTTATTGCTGGGACTTGGTGCTGGCACTACAAATCCACTGCTCCTGTTGGCCATTCTTTCTATTTTATTAGCTAGGACAGAGAGAAGTTGAGGGGGTGGGGGGTGGAGAGGGACAGAGAAAGGGAGATACCTGCAGACCTGCTTCACCACACATGAAGTGTCCCTGCTGCAGGTGGGGAGCAGGGGGGCTTGAACCTGGATCCTTGCACAGATCCTTCCACATAGTACTATGTGTTCTTAACCAGATGTGCCACTACCAGGCCCCCACCATTTTCCTTTTTTTTTTCTTTATTTAATAGGATGGAGAGAAATTGGGGGGGGGGGGTTAGAAAGGGATGAAAACAGAGGGACCACTTGCAGTATTTGCTTCACCACTCATGAAGCTTTGCTTTTGCAGGTGGGGAACAGAGGCTCAAACCGGGTTCCTGCACAAGGCAACGTGTGTGTTTAACCAAGGGAACCGTGGCCAGCCCCCAAAAAACAGACTTTTCAAAGTATTAGGAATTGCTGCTCTATACAGGCACTCACAGGGTATATCGTTTCGTCTGCTTTTGATATTATAATCAACATATGTGAGAGACAACTCACCAAAACTAGGATTAAAAAAGACTCTCTTTGAGCTCCTGTTTTCAGCTATATTCATATAAAAATATTCAACTTTGCATAAAACATGGTTTCCAAGGTATCGGCACTAGAGAACTCACTATAATGTCTTTTAAATCTGAAATTTGCTAGCCAGCATTCTCATTATAGAAGCTAAAAATAATCAGTGTGAAAGCTTTGGGGGATCACCCACGGGGTGAAGAGGTCTGTTATCATTTTCAAGTGTTATCCAGGTTCTGTGTGTTGCCTGGAGGCATAAATTTGGTATGAGCTATACAAAGAAATGAGTGATCTCAAACTACTCGCTATTAGATTCAATTTTTCCAAGCTGATGTTTAATAAACTCTGTTCCCAACTTAGCATTAGCAATAAAAAAGAAAAGTCACAAAGGAAAAAAAAATAATGTAAAACACAGTTTGAATCACTCAGGGTAACAGCTCAAGATAGATGCTTAAATGTGTTGTTCATTCACTCAGCCAACACACATTTATTAATGTCAGGAACTGTTTTCACTGCTGGTGCAACTCAAGAATAAAGACTCTTGTAGCATAGAGCAACAATTCTTCTTCTTCTTCTAGCGTTTGCCCTTCTTCCGTAGCCAGTCAACAGCGTCAGGTTGAGCCTGATGTAAAGTTTCGAGACCTCCTTTGAATCTGGAGAGGTGGCAGTCGTTGACTATGTGGGTCATAGTCTGTCTGTAGCCGCAGGGGCAGTTCGGGTCGTCTCTGGCTCCCCAGCGATGGAACATAGCGGTGCACCTGTTCGATAGCGATTGAGGAGGGCCCAATCATAACGTGCTAGGTCAAAGCCGGGTTGACGCTTGCAGGGGTCTGTGATGAGGTGTTTGTTCTTTACCTCAGCTGACTGCCAACTCTGTTTCCAAGAGTCTGGAACAGAGAAGTTCAGTGTAGGCGTAGGGGACCAGATTGGGTGACGAGACGTCAAGCGTTGGACAGGGTGTGCGAAGATATCCGCGTATATTGGCAGGTGCGGTCGAGCGTAGACGTGGGAAATGAACTTAGATGATGTCGCATCCCGACGAATATCTGGCGGGGCGATGTTGCTAAGAACCGGCAGCCATGGAACCGGGGTGGAACGGATGGTTCCAGAAATTATCCTCATGGAGGAACATAATTTGGAATCGACCAAGTGGACATGGGGGCTACGGAACCATACTGGAGCACAGTATTCTGCAGTGGAATAGCATAATGCCAGAGATGATGATCGTAGTGTGGAAGCGCTCGCGGCCCATGAGGAGCTGGCCAGTCTTGCCCAGTCGCGCCCACCTTTGCTGCAGTTTTTATGAGATGTTCATGAAATGACAGTGCGATCGAGAGTAACGCCAAGATAGACTGGCTGGGCTTCATGCCGGATTCTCGTATCGCCAAACTGCACATTATAAATTCACGCGAGGTCGAGGCATGGTGTAGACGGAAAACAGATGATACCGTTTTTGCAGTGCTAGGGATTAGTCGCCATTTTTTACAGTAATCAGATATCAGAGACATGTCTTTCGTGTTTCCTCGAGGATGTCAACAATGAAAATAGCTAGCATACATAGGGTCATCATTTGTAGTTCTAAACAAGGTTTCATAAAAACCCCATCATTTGCCCCTCATAGCACCTCTGATGATTTTTTTTTTCACAATCATTCTAATAATGAAAAAAAAAAGAAGAAGAAGAGGAGGCAGGGGCGATTTCTCTTAATTCCCTAAGGAAAGGAACTGCTTGGGACCTGGTTGTAGCACAGCAGGTTAGGCGCACATGGTGGAAAACTCAAGAAAAGGAAGTGCTGGTGGAGGAAATTCCCTGAATCAACGTAACTGACAAGTCACAGAGCTGGATCTCTGATCTATTCATACAGACATCAAGTACATATCTCCTGTCAGTCACTGGAAAATACAATATTACCAAATGCTCTGCTTTTATGTTAAACACTGAGGACAAGTCTTGCGTTGTTTTCAATGTTACATTAAAGTTGCTTTTTGTTTTACAATGGTTTATTTTTAGAAAAGAGAGAGAGAAGAGAGCTCTGGCATACTGAGATGCCAGTGCCTGAACCTGGGCCCTCAGGACACAAATCCTCAGCACTAACCTGATGAACTAGCTCCCTAAAGGGTTGTTTTGGTTTTTTTTTTTTTTTTTTTCTCTTCTTTAAGATTTACTTATCTATTTTTATATAAGAGAAAGAGTGAGATCACAGTACCACTTAACTCCGATTATGGTAATGTCAGGGATTGAAACTGGAACTAGCAAGGTCTCAACCATACAAATACAAGATCCCTTCTCTAACACATTGAACTATCTTCCCAGTTTTCTTTTTTAAGGGGCCAGATTTCAAAGATTCAGACTACAGTATTTATAATTTCAAGATGTGTCTATATTTTTCACTCATTTATTTACTCTATGGAAGCACTGATTAATGAATTTACCTGGCTGAATTTCCTAAATAAAAAGAGAATTCTACTCCCCAAATGTTTGTTTTTGCTTTAGTTTAGTTTTGTTTTTTTAAATATTTATTTGTTTATTCCCTTTTGTTGTCCTTGTTGTTTTATTGTTGTAGTTACTATTGTTGTTGGCATTCTTGGATAGGACAGAGAGAAATGGAGAGAGGAGAGAAAGATAGACACCTGCAGACCTGTGTCACCGCTTATGAAGCGACCTCCCTGCAGGTGGGGAGCCAGGGTCTCGAACCGGAATCTTTACCACAGTCCTTGGCTTTGCACCATGTGCGCTTAATCCACTGTGCTACTGCCAGACTCCCTGTTTTTTGTTTTTGACACCAAGGCTATGGCTGGGGCTGGTGTCTACACAATGAATCCATCGCTCCTGGCAGTTTTTCTTTTCTTTTCTTTTCTTTTTCTTTTTTTCTAAATAGAAGAATTGAGAGAGATGGGGAAGATAGATAAGGAGAGGGAGAGAGAGAAAGACACCTGCAGACCTGCTTCACCACTTCTGAAACATCCACACTGCAAGTGAGGAGTTGGGGCTTGAACCCGGGTCCTCTTGCAATCTTACTATGTGTGCTCAACCAAGTGCACACCTCCCCCCATTTTTTTTTAAATTTAGGATAGTATATTGGATAAAGTTCCATGTAAGAAAAAAAAAAAAAGGGGGGGGAGAAGAAAAAAAAGAACAAGAAAAATCTAACTAAAAAGTCACAATAATCTATAGCAAAGAAATACGTTAAAAAATACGAAGAGCACACAGGATGATGTAAACAAAAGCCACAATGTGATACCACTATACATCCACCAGAATGGCTACAATTAGAAAGACAGATAATACCAGCTGTTTGTAAGACAATGGAGTAGCCAAACTTTCATACAGAAGGTATGAAAGAAGGGGAAATTAAGTACCTCTTTGGAGGGAAAGTATAATCTATTAAAACTGGCTCAGGGATTCAAATCAACTAATAATACACAAACCTAAATTACCACAGGTGTGCCAAAAGATATTACATGAGCATGTTCATAGCAACACTGTTCATAATAGGGAAAAACTGGGAAGAACACAAATCCCCTTCAAGAGCAAGGTAAGGAATAAGCTGTGGTATTCTCACAAAATAGAAATAATCTTTGGGCAGATGAACTCACCAATGTGTCCCAAAGTCTCACCTCTCCAGAGCCCTACCCATGTCCAGTGGAGAAACAATTACAGAAGTCAGGCCTACCACTTTCTACTTGGGTCCATACTTCTAGAGGGATCTTGGGTCCATACTTCTAGAGGGATAAAGAATAGGGAAGCTTCCAATGAAGGGAATGGGATACGGAAACCTGGTGGTGGGAATTGTATGGAACTATACCCCTATTATCTTACAATCTTGATAATCATTATTAAATCACTAATAAAAATGTAAAAAAGAAATATGACAATAAACTATTGCTACAAGATGAATTTTACAAATGCAGTGTTGAGTTAAAAGAGTCAGACACAAGATGCCAAGCTACATATTCTCATAAAATGTTCAATAGTAGGGTAGTTTCCAATGGAGGGGGTGGGGACTCAGAGCCCTGGTGGTGGGAACGGTTTTAAACTATGCCCTTATTATCTTATAATTTTGTAAATCAATATTAAATCACTAAGATAAAACATAGAAGTAAAAAAAAAAAAAGTTCAATAGTAGGTAAAAAGTATTGTATGGTCCTAGAAGTCAGGAGAGAAATTGGCTCTAAGGGATAGTAATGGTGTAAGTAATGGTAGGAAGGGATAGAAGGATGTTTTGGCTTCTCACAATGGACTCTTGAATTTGGTGCTGGTTACATGGATGTGCTCACTTAGGTAAAATTGAACTGAAGTGTTAACTTCTGGTTAAATGACATATGCTTTCTAAACAAGCTGTATTTCAATGCAAGCTTACTTGTGGAGTGGCGAAGGAAAGATCACGTATAGGGAGTAAGGAGTAAGGGAGAGAAAGGAAAGAGAAGCAAAGCGGTGATGGATGCTAGCAGGGTAGGCCTAAGTTGTCCCTAAACATGTTCCCTTTAATTCTCACATCTGCTTATTGTCTCCATTTTTATTGGTGACTTAACAGAGTTCTACAAAAATTACAGGAGTTCAGGAGCATAGTTTCACAACCATACGTGGTTCGTGCAAGTCTCCACACCCTCACAACTACTTTTAGTCCTTGTCCATCTCTTCCTTTGCTACCAACCTCTGCTCTGGTACTTCCCAATGCTGTCCAGGTAGCTGCCAATACCAGGCCATCTTCGAACTCAAGAGTTTACTGTTTGCTATGGAATTAGAAATTTTAAGATCAAGCATGCTCGAATTGGATGTGAGTTAAGAGTAAACAAGTTTCCAAATCCTTTCTTCTCTGTGGACTTTTTTTATTTAACAGGATGGGATCTCAGATGGGACAAAGTCTGTCAAAGTTTAAAGAGAGAAAACAGATTCTATGGGATTTCATCTGAGTAAAGTGAATCGTTATATATATAGCCGGGGGTGGGGGGTAGTGCAGTAAGTAGATAAGCTGCTAGACACTCAAACATGAGGTCCCAAGTTCAATGCCCAGCATCACATATGCAAGAGTGCTGCTCTGGTTCCCTTTCCCTCTCTCTCTTCCTCTTTCTCTCCCTCCCTCCCTCCCTATCTCTCCCCCTCCATCAAGTGTCTGTGTGTATTTATTTATAAAGTGAGTGTGTGTGTATGTCACTTTATTTTGCCTGCCCAAAGGCTTTTGTCTAGAGAATATGCCAAATATAGGAATTATAAAACGATAAGGTTGTTGCTGTATCCCATCAGTGAATACTAATATAAAACTCCAGATCCCATAAATTTACTTATTTGCAAATAGCATAAAGGAGAGTGTCAGGGAATAGAATTACAAAACGTAAGAGAAGGGGCCAGGTGGTAGCACACCTAGCTGAGCATATGCATGATGCACAAGGACCCGGGTTGGTGTCCCTGCTCCCCACCTGCAAAGTATAGCAGTGTCTCTCTGTCTCTCTTCCTCTCTGTCTCCCCTTCCCACTTCAATTTCTCTCTGTCCTATCAAACAAAGGGGGATGGGGAGGGAAAAAAACAGCCTCCAGGAATGATAGGTTTATGGTGCAGACACCAAGATCCAGTGATAAGCCTGCTGGCAGTAAAAAATAAATAAATAAATGGAACTGCTACCTGCTTTATCAAAGACATTATGAACAGCTCTTGTACTTGTGTCACTCACAGAGCATCATATCAAGTTAAAGTCAATGTATTCCTTTCCCATTTTGAGTTTTTATTTCAAAAAGCTATACTACATGATTTGACTTAAAACTTTTAAGATTTCCCATACAGGAGTTCAAGTTAAGCTGAAGATCCACAAAGTGAAAAAAAAGCAAGACTCAAAATATCAATTGGTGCTTATTTATTTCATTTAATATCCTAATTTTAGTTAACTTCTTTCTACATTCATTCTTAGGGAAAAAAAAAACCTGAAAACTGGAGTAAGAATGGGTATAAACAAACTTCACCAGTGAAACACTCCCTAGCATTATAGGACCTGAAATAATTTTGGGGCAAGTTGGCACTACTGCTAAGCAGAAAACTGAACCCATCGGGGCCAGGTGGTGACGCACCTGGCTGAGTGTACAAGTTACATTGTACAAGTTACAATGCACAAGTGCATTTTCAAGTGGTGAAGTAGTGCTGCAGGTGTCTCCCTGTCTCTCTTTCTCTATATTTCCCCCTTCCTTCTCAAATTCTGACGTCTCTATCCAATAAATAAATAAAGCTAATAAAAAATTTTTAAAAAAAAGAAAATAGAAACCATCACTCAAAATCAAGATAACCCTTTGTTACCTACAAACTTCTCTCTCACTTGTCACAGAGAAGCTCAAACACTGATAATAAGGAGTTTTCCACATAAGGAAAGTTCATATCTGGAAACGCCTGCTTGAGAAAAAGGTTGTTTAAAACTCTGAAAGTATCATAAGTGGAAGGATTGTTTTTTCTTTTTTGCCTCCAGAGTTATCACTGAGGCTCGGTCCCTGCACTACGAATCCACTGTTCCTCTGGCCATTTTTTCAATTTCTCTCTCTCTCTTTTCTTTTTATTAACATCTATCTTTTTTTGTTTCCTTGTCTCCAGGGTTATCACCGGGGCTCAGTGTCAGCACTATGAATCCACTGCTCCTGGAGGCTGTTTTTCCCATTTTTTGTTGCCCTTGTTGTTGTCCTTGTTGTGGTTGTTATTGTCATTGTTGTTATTGGATAGGACAGAGAGAAATCGAGAGAGCAGGGGAAGACAGAGAGGAGGAGAGAAAGACACCTGCAGACCTGCTTCACTGCTTGCGAAATGACCCCCCTGCGGGTGGGGAGCTAGGGACTCGAACCGGTTCCTTACACCGGTCCTTGCGCTTTGCACCATGTGCGCTTAACCCGCTACGCTACCGCCCAACCCCCTAGATTTCTTTTTTTATCAGACAGAGAGAAATCGAGAGAGAAGGGGAAGATAGAGAGGAGGAGACAAAAATAGACACCTGCAGACCTGCTTCACTGCTGAAGTGACCAGCCCTGCAGGTGCTGAGTGCTCGAAACAGGATCCTTGTGCGGGTCCTTTATGCTAGGTATTATGTGCATTTAATCCAGTGCACCACTGCACAGTCCCCAAGGGATATTTTTTAAAGGCAAAATGTGCTCCCCAGACAATAGCTTACATCACCTACACATTAGATGTCAGGCGCAGGCAAAAACTATTTGGGTCATGAGCCCCTTTGGAATATACCTAAAACAGACCTACTAGCTTTTTCCAAAATAGAGACCCCAAATCTCCATCTGCAATATTCTTGCCCTTAGGTCCATAATTAGTCACGCTCTGCTTTCTATCTTTTTTTTTTTTTGCCTCCAGGGTTATTGCTGGGGCTCGGTTGCCCCTGGAGGCCATTTTTTCCCTTTTGTTCCCCTTGTTGTTTATTGTTGTTGTCATTATTAGTGCTGTCGTTGTTGCTGGATTGGATAGAGAAATCGAAAGAGGAGGGGAAGACAGAATGGAGAGAGAAAGATAAACACCTGCAGACCTGCTTCACCCACCGCTTGTGAAGCGACCCCGCCCCACGCAGGTGGGGAACCAGGGGCTCTACTGGGATCCTTATGCGGGTCCTTGTGGCTCGCACCATGTCTGCTTAACCGGCTGCACTACCGCCAGGCCCCCTGCTTTCTATCTTAACTCTTTTTCAGCCACCAGGTTCCAAATGATACCATGATGCCAACCAGACTTCCCAGGACAGACCCCAACATGTGTCCTAGAGCCCCACCTCCCCAGAGCCTTTCCCCACTAGGGAAAGAGAGAGACAGGGTGGGAGTATGGACCAACCTGTCAATGCCCATGTTCAGCGGGGAAGCAATTACAGAAGCCAGACCTTCCACCTTCTGTACCCCATAATAACCCTGGGGATTAATCCTCCCAAAGGATTAAAGAATAGGAAAGCTACCAGGGAATGGGATGGGATAAGGAATTCTGGTGGTGGGAACTGTGTGGAATTGTACCTCTCTTATCCTATGGTCTCGTCAGTGTTTCCATTTTATAAATAAAAATTAAAATTAAAAAAAGGCAAAATGTGGACATGAGCATTGGTCCAGTGAGTACAGTAAATGATTTCTTTAGGATGATTACTGTTAGAGCTGGTGAGGCGAAGGAGACAGGTGATTCTCATAAAGCAGTCTGATGCCTTAGTGAAGCTCGGGATTTCTTGATATTATCTTATGTTGTATCTTGTTGCAAGAACTGAAGGAAAATGCAGAGAGCCTATCTGGGATGTACTTTGTGCCTAAGGGATCGCAAGATAAAGAACTGTTAAGGCCTGTGTTCCTTAATGGCTCACAAGGGGTGTGGTTAGGTAGAGGAAAGAATGTAACACAATTGGCCCCAGATCAGGAAAAGGGAAAAAAAAAAAAAAAAAAAAAAGGCCTTTCAAACTCTCAGGACTGCAAGGGACTATAGGTTCTTCCTACCTAATTCAATATTCCTTCACCATTCTGATCTTCACCATTCTGTTTTAGTATCTTCAGCTATGACTAAATATTAATTCCTAAAACCTTATAATCTTGTACAACTATTAAGTCAATAATAAAAAAGAAAAATATTAATTCAATGAAAGGAATTCAATGAACAGGTTTATCACTAGCTCAAAACTAAAATGTCCATGTCTGCTTCTGGCAATAGTTGACCTTCTAGTTGAACAAAACTATCTGAAAAACAAAACCATCCGAAATATCTTAGTTTCCTCATCTTTCTAATATGCGTAACAATTCCTTACATCTACATAATTTTCAGGGATGACAAACCAGGTGATGTTTTAGCTTATAAAAACAACTACAGAAGAAGGCACGAGAAGTAACACACCTGGATAAGCGCAATAGTACTAAGCACAAGGGCCAGCACAAGGATCTGGGTTTTAGAGTTCCCCACTGCAGTGGGGAAGCATCACAAGAAGCAAAGCAGGTTTGTAGGTGTCTTATCTTTCTGTCCCTCTATCTCCCCTCCTCTCCCCCTCTTAATCTCTGTCCTAATAAAAAAAATTAATAAATAAAACTACAGAGAGTCAGGCGATAGCGCAGTGGGTTAAGCGCATGTGGTGCAATGCGCAAGGACCGGCATAAGGATCCCGGTTCAAGGGCTGGCTCCCGACCTGGAGGAGAGTCGCTTCACAGGTGGTGAGGCAGGTCTGCAGGTGTCTATCTTTCTCTCCCCCTCTATCTTCCCCTTCTCTTTCCATTTCTCTCTGTCCTATTACAACAACGATATAGGAACAACAACAATAATAACTACTACTACAACAACAAAATAAAACAGCAAGGGCAACAAAAGGGAAAATAAATAAATACATTTTAAAAAGAAGAAAAAACTACAAAAGTACATGGTCTCGGGAGTAGAGCGGTAGCGCAGCGGGTTAAGCACAGCGGGTTAAGCAAAGCGCAAGGACAGGCCTAAGGATCCCGGTCTGAGGCCCCGGCTCCCCACCTGCAGGGGAGTCTCTTCATAGGAAGCAGGTCTGCAGGTGTCTATCTTTCTCTCCCCCCGCCCCTGTCTTCCCCTACTCTTTCCATTTCTCTCTGTCCTATCTAAGAACGACAACATCAATAACAACAGTAACTACAACAATAAAAAAAAACAGCAAGGGCAACAAAAGGGAAATAAATTTTTTTTTTTAAAGTACATGGTCATTACTGTTCCTGTCACCAACTTTTTCTAAGACATAACTTAATCCAAAGGCAAGTAAAGGAATAAAATTATTCACATATAAAGAAGACTGAAGAAAAAAATTCTCTCTCTTCTTTGTCACAGAGGTAAATTAAATCCACCATCATTCATAATTGCATGGCTGTTTGATGCCTTGTTTGAAATGCCATTGCACTGCTGGGACTAGAGAAATGCAATAAAAATCAGTGCCACAGAATCATTATGAAATAAATATGCTTTTCAAGAAAATTAAATTGGCTACCTATATAGATGAGGCATGTGTGTGTGAGAGAGAGAGACAGAGACAAAGAGACAGACAAAAAGGAGTGAGTAAAAGGGAAAGTGTAGGAAACTTCATCTCTACTGCTAAAAAAATAAACGGAGCAGGGCTGGGTGATGGCGCAGCCGGCTGAGCAAATATATTACTATGCACAAGGACCCAGGTTCAAACCCTCGTCTCCCCCTGCAGGGCAAGAGTTTTAGAGCAGTGAATCAGGGCTACACTTATCTCCCCCTCACCTCCCTATTTCTCTCTGGCCTATCATGTAAAAAGAAAGGAAAAGGAAAAAATGTTCACCAGGAGCACAGGATTTGCAGTGCAAGCTAAAAGAGAGAGAGAAGGGGGAAAAAAGTAAAAATGAAGTATATATAAATGAATAGAAAATATTACCTTCATATTAGTATAGCAACATATCTTCTATTTTGAAACACAAGTATATCAAATGTTTAGATATTGGAAGAAAGGCAAAATGTATTGGAAGTACAACTTTAGCCCTGACTGTATATAAAAGAAGCATTATTCTTCCCTTCTGTAACATTTTTACATTTACCCTATGCTAGAGGGAGGTTGCATTTCATGGGGGGCCTGGTATGGGAACATATATTATGGGGACATGTAAAAATATATGCCTGAGACAACACCCCAATAAGACAGTATTTCCTCAAGTTAGTGAAAATCCTACACTAGGCAAAAACTTCCTGACAGTAGCAAGTTACAGTTTTGCAAAGTTTTAACTAACTTCCTGAATGTTCCTCAACCATCTATTTTGCCAAATGACTCCCCCAAAGCACATGTATTTCATAAACCACAGGTTGTCCTCAGAAATGGTATCAACAATGAGAAGTGAAATATATGTTCTGCACATACCTGCCTTTGACTGTCAAATCATATATCTTCAATCTCTACTTAGCAATCAAGTGAAAACTGTTTAGAAATTTGCATTCTCATTAGATTTTTCTCTCCTCAGTAATCCCAATCTTAGTGTCTGTCAGCTCTATGCTTAGAGTTCATTCACATCATCAAAGGTGAATGGAAGGAAAGAAGCAGGTGATATGTACTGGCGCCCTCAGTAGAAGTGACTTCTCTAGGGGCTCCCTTCCCTAACAATAAACTCTAGTGGACTGCAGCGCCCTCAGAGGCAGGCAGAGAAACCCGATTACCTGTAATTCACCAGCCAGTGTGTACTTCTTTCCCCTAAGTGTTATGCTTTTAAGATGCAAGTTATGGCTAGATTATCTCTCTTGCTATCACATCAAGGGATCAAAACCTTAAACTTGTACTTGCAGGAGCTCAGTGAAACTGCCACTACAGAATGCTGGAAGTTGTCCCAAAATTATCTGATTTCTATCACATATTTTTCACTAAATACCACTCCCAATATTTCTCTCACACATTACTGTATACCCAACATGCATTCTAAACCACTCAAAAAGCTGAATAACAATTACAGTCAAACACTTAAGTTATTTTGCGTTTAGAAAAATGAACTAAAAGAGATACATGACTATAAACTAAAGGTACATTCTATTAATCTCACTGATTGAGGTGACCCTTGAAACACTGAATGATAAGGAAACTTCATTTTGAAACTACCTTCATGCAAAATGCAGGTGGTTCTTGGTTTGTGTTTTCTCAAAGATATCCCTGAGAGTATCAAGCATCCCATCTTATCCCACCCGCCTCCACCCTCACAAATGTCCTGTGCCTCAACCCTTCATAAGAATACTAGTTTCCTCTTTATATATGCAGCAATCTTTCCTCACCTTGCCAGAGATTCTGGGATAAAGTTAAAACTATTTTACTTCAAATTTTACTATAAAGAGAACAGAAGGCTATAAGTACAATTAACTTGAAAATAAAGTATAAGTCTTTTATCTAGCCAAACCACAGAAAAATAAGCAGAGATGCTTCCTTTAGCTGAAGTTACACTCATGACCTTAAGAGAAGCACTATAATGACCATGGGAATAATCTAACTGCTAATACACTAGCTATAAAGAGAGTTCTTAGAAACCTTTTCTGAACACATTGCATGGCATTGGCTATACACTACTGAATGTTGTTCTGACTGTATTAAAGAATCTAATCACATCAAAATGAAAATAAACCCTGAGGAGCAATACACTTTAATTTAATTCAGATACTAATTACCCAAGTCCCAGATAAGAAAAAGAGGAAAGTACACACCAATTCAGTGTCTCTTATGAAGAGATGAGAAAAGGTGTGTTGAGAGTAAAGCCCAGTGTTTATGATTTCCCATTTTGAACAACTTTATCCAAGCACTAAGGTGAAATAGGAAAAAAAGGAGGGTAAGATCAAAGTAATGCTCTTCGTTGATAAGACAGGTAAGAATTTGCCGAGAGCGGTGCTGAAAAGGTAAGGCCTTGAGAAAGAATGAGGAACACAAAAAAACACAAGTTTTACAAAAAACTGGAAAAAAACGTTTTTGATGGTAGAATGGTTTCCTTCTCCATCTTTCACGTCAAGTTCTGGCTGTGGCTTTTTCCTTTCTTCTTTATGAACTTTTCCCCCCTTGTGGTGTTTGATAAACCTCCCAGCCCCTGCCTTCCTTTAGCGACTCTTATTAATGGGCTGGCAAAGGGTGAGTGAAATGCACTTAGGAAAAAAGAAATCACCTTTCCTTGCCAAGATGCACATGCTGCCCAGTACCTGAGGAAGAGCACCGCTGTCGCTGGCCAAAAGAGATCTCAGTTTATCCTCTGCCTCTCCCTTCCAAATCTATTGCGAATAATTGTGTGTGTGCCACTTGCAGAGAATCCGCCTGACTCACCGCCCACTCTCTAGGCTGCCAGAGCGAGATGTGGATGCACCGTCCCGGGCGAGCAGAAAAGTGGGGGCCGCGTTCTCGGCGCCACCGAGACTCCTCCAAGCTTCCCCAGCCAGTGGGTTTTAAGTGTTTCTCCCTCAAGCAGGTGCCAGAACAGACTGGGGACACACTCCCCCCCCCCACGCTCCCAAGCTCCAAGGGACACACGTGTCCCTGCGCTGGAGCCCAGCCCGTCGCGTACACTGGCCCCGCAGATCGGGCGACAGCGCCCAGGTCGTGCGGGAAGCTTTGCCGAGGGGACAAACACGGCCACGCGGGCTCCTGCTCCGAACAGAAGACGGAGGGTGAAGGGTGACTCGGGGGACCGCCTCCAGACACCCCAGCCCCCGCGCCCAGCCCTGGAGATGCCCAGCCGGCAGCTGAGCTCTCCTTCTCCGGAGCGCCCAGGGGGCCCGGCCCAACTGGGAACTCCTCGCCCCTCGAGCTCTCACCTCCTGGGGTCCGGCTTCCGTCGTTCCTCCAGTCTGGCGGTGGAGTGTGGGGCTGCCGCGGCCACTGCCGCCGCCGCCGCCGCCAGCGAAGCGCAGCCCGGCGCGCCGCCGGGGCAGGAGCTTGGGGGCGCTCGGGATCCCCAGAGGCGCGGGCCCGGGGCGCGGCGGGGCCGACGCGCGCAGAGTTACCCGCGCGGGGCGAGCGGGGCGCGGGCCACCCGCGCGCGCAACTCGTCTCAAGTTTGCCGCCCGGGCGGGGACGCGCTCCGGCGCGGAGCTGAGGCGCTTAGGCGCTGGGGCGCTGGGGCGGGAGGGTCCTCTGAGCAGGCTGGGCTGGAGCCTGGACGGCCCGCGGGGGCGCTGGAAGGGGGCGGGGGACGACGTCTGCACGGCCCGAGCGGAGCGGGCGGCCGCCTGTGCGAGGGCGCGGGTCCACTCTACTTGGCCTCCCGCAGCTCCTGCATATGTATGGGGCCTCCCAGCCGCCTGCCAATAACTAGCACTGCAGCGGCGGCGCCCGGCCCCAGCGCGCCACGGGAGCCAGCGAGGGACGGGGGCTCGAGGAGGGCGCCCGTGACGGAGGCTGTGCCACGAGCGCCAGCCCGCGATCCATATTTAAAGCGGCGAGTGGCCTCGGCCGGCCCCCTGCCCTGCCCTCGAGCGGTCCGCCTGGCCCCCACCGCGCCCCGGAGGCCGCTCCGCGTCACCGCCCGGCCCTCGCGGCGGCGGGGAGGGGCCTCGGGCTGCGCCGCCTTCGCCCGGGGCTCGGGCTCCGCGCCCAGCCCACTCGGGATCGGGCTCCCAGCGCCGGCCGCCACCTTCTCTGAGCTCTGCCCGCACCTGCCTTCTGTCCTATTCGCTAGAATTCCCCGCCTGGAGAACCTATTCTCTCATACGGGACTCAAGTTGTGTTTGTTTCCCAGGCCCAGTCTCCAGAGGGTACTTTTTTTTTTCTTTTTAACAACTTGAGAGTAAGTAAGAGTGTTGCCTGCACAATGTGAAGAAAGTGTTCACCTTTAGCAAAGGATGTCTGGGGCAAAGAACTGTTCCCAGTCTTCTGCATATATGCCACAAACACCTCTCCCTTTAACCGTTTGAAAATCCCTTGCAGCCACCCATAGGAGTCTGTTGAGTGTGAACAATGATATTGTATTTACTTTACCCCTAATGCTAATTAATGCAGATTAAGTATCCTTTGCCAAGTAAATAATAAAGTCGAGGACCTAGCCCTCTATAATCGATTAAGTCAACCATGCAGGTATGAACAGACTGTCAGCATCGATATCTCCTAATGTTCTGAGTACTACTAGAGATTAGTCACGTAATGGATTTGAGCTACACAATATATGTTACACATTTACATGCCATTTCCCATTAATGCATATTATATATAAAATATGTCTGTGTCAAAGCAGAACTTGGACTGGAGTTGGTGTATTGCACCAAATTAAAGAATTCTGAGGTGGGGGAGTGGTCAAATCCGGGAACATGATGGCGAAGGAGGACTTAGGTGGGGGGTTAGATTGTTATGTGGAAAACTGAGAAATGTTACACATGTACCAGCTACTGTATTTTACTGTCAACTGTAAACCATTAGTCCCCCTATAAAGGAAAAAAAGTAATGAAAGATGTGTGTGGAAGTCACTAACCAAACTGAATTTTCAAAAGTAACCACACAGAAGCCAAGATATCTAAACAAAATTCATAACAGACAAAAGAACTAGTTTCACATGCTAACTGCTCCTAGTTCCAGATCTTTCTTGAGAGGACTATAATTTGGGGACAGAGGCTTTTTTTTTTCTTCACCTCCAGGATAATCTCTGGGGCTCAGTGCCCACGAATCTACTGCTCCTGCAGCCATTTTTTTCCATTGCATTGGATAGGACAGAGAGAAACTGAGAGAAGAGGAAAAGACAGAAAGTGAGAGAGAGAGAGAGAGAGAGAGAAACCACAGACCTGCTTCACTGCTTGTGAAGCATTCCCTTACAAGTGGGGAGCCAGAGGCTCGAACTGGGATCCTTAAACTAATAAGATGTGCGCTTAACTGGGTACAGTCATGACCCCAACCCTCCCCCCTTTTTAGTATTTAAAACTCAAGGAGACCCACATAGTCACACCTGTATTTGGAGAAAACAGCTTAGAATACGGAGGGGTGGGAGAGGTGGGAGAGAATTGTGGAGTCCTGGTGCATAATGAAATTGTACTCATATGTCAATGACTATACTGTGAAGTATTAATCCCCTCATTAAAAAATAAATCCTTAGTCAGTATTATGAGGAACTAGTAACTACTCAAAGCTGTCTAATGTCTGCAATTGTACTGATGGCTTATGTCTGGCCGTTGTTATCTGACTATATATTTTTTTCACACATTTACATGAACCCCACTACAGCAACATGTGAAATTCAAAGCAAACGATAAAACAAGAATTTAGCTTTGAAGCTGGAGGTTACTCATTTTTATTTTGTTTCTAGACTTGTATTAAAATTAACTTGCATTCCATAAGCTCAGTTAGCAAGAATCAGCAAACCCAAAGTAAGTTCAAAGGCAAAGGGGAGCCATTTTTGTATTAAGAATTTACTGGTGTAGTTCAGCAGTTTTTTCACACTGGATTATGTATTTCAATAGTTGGCTCTTTCTCATTCTAATTGTGAATCAGTCATGAATGGTCAGCATGGTGAATATTTGGGAATGGAACAGTCAAGCAACTTATACTGTCCAGTACTTTGCTGCAAAATAAAACTGTCCTTCATACACATACATACAAATAGGTAACACCTGGCAGCATTTTCCATTAAAAGGTGTATATAACTAGTATGGAGGGTGGGAGTCGGGCATGGAATTCGAGTACTGTGAGGTAAGGTTTCCTGTGTGCCTTAAATTAATGAGAAAAGAACTGTCTTTAGCAAATAGCCCACAACCTCTGATATCATTCTCATTACTTAATGTTTGCTATCCCACAATTAAAAGAACATGTTCTATTTCCTTTCCTATTGATTATTGCCCAGTAATTGAGATACATGTGTTTTTCCTTTGAAAGGTCATTGATTAACTTTTTTGTTCACTCTCCATGTGGTCACCTTTGCTATTGCTATTCCTAGTGTAGCTAATGATTCCTGAGATCTTTCTTTCACCTATCCTAAAACCTAGGTTATGTCCCTTGATTCTCATGAGCCTAAAGAAAGATTTAGTTGTTCTTTTTGTCTGGGAGTTCACATAGCTTGATGACAAGATGAATGAACAGAAAATTGATGGATCTAGAAAAACAGTAGAAGTTATGTTTACTGAGAGTGAATTATTTTGTTTAATTAATAACTCTGCTAAATGACCTTCTTGAATACCCATCCACTACTTAGCTTATCAGTCAGTTTCCTTCATATTACCCAAGGTCCTACCTAATAGGCACCTAAAACAAAGGGGCCTGAGGGAGAGACTGGGCAAAAGGACCTTTGTTTCAATAACAAGCACCATCTAGTGGCAACTGGTGATTAGACCTTCTGACAACAATCTCTAACTAGAAAATGATGAAAGTTTTTCAGTAAGATAGTCCAGGCTACCCTGCTCTTGTATTAGTATACAATCTGATTCTAAAAGAATGAGGAGATATAACGCAACGAGTACCACTTCAGTATGCTTCACTTCAGACTGTATCCAGAGACGTCAGGCATGGAATGTCAGCCCTTCAGCCTCATTACTCAGGTGAGACCTTTCCTTTCACAAGATTCTCTAGTTCCATTCCAGGTGGTTCACTTCCTAACAAAGTCCCAAAACACAGATATAGACCCAGGCGGTTCACTTCCTAACAAAGTCCCAAAACATAGATATAGACCAGGTCCCCTAAGATAGAGCATATGTTCACATGTATCCATAAATTAGGGCAAAATATATACCTGAAAGCAAAAGTACACAATAGTCTGCAGTGAATCAGTATCAAGTTCCTAATGAAATAGTGTCTGCTTAGACTTAAATACCCTCCTCACCTACTTCCTATTATAGTTCTCTCACTCACTCCAGAGCTAACCTTATCAAAGCAAAGACTGCAAAAGCTGAATAAGGACAAGAGACTGGCATACTTTAACGATAACTCTTTAGTCACTATCAGGCCATCTCATCAGCTGGGGCCCTATTCAGGGAGTCCTGAGATTCCCAAACAGACATGATGGCCCTAGACTTCAAATAAATCCCTCTCTCCTTTGTTACTGGTCATCTCTATCAGGAACAACACAATAGACCCCTTTGTGGAGCCCCATAGGACCTTGCCCACAACTTGGATCAACAATGGTAGAGAATGTTCCATTCTCCAAAGGGAGGGTGGACAACATACTCTATGCTACACCTGAGGAAGATGGGTCCTGATATTGGGGCAGCTTGGAACGTTCCTAGTCATGACCACAGAATGTGAGCTCAGATCTATAGGGATGCAGAGGTCACATAGGCTTCTAAGCTGAATATGGGCCCCAGATTACATCAAATCAATGGGGATTACAGTCAACAATATTTATACACCTTTCCCATATTAGCAAGCTACTCTCTTCCCTGATCCAGCTTTCTGGTCCTTTTTCCATCCATGACATTGTCTCCCCAAACAATAACTTTAATCCACCTGCATATCAGATTTCAGGCTCAGGGGGAAAAAAAAACTAGTATAGCCATAGGCCCTTTGTAATATAACTAAAATATGCCTACTAGCTATCTACAAAATGAAGGTCCCCCACAACTCTTCATCTGCACTATTCCAGCCTTTAGGTTCATCATTAGTCAGCAATTTGTTTGGCTTTGTATGTTAACTCACTTTTCAGCCACCAGGTTCCAGATGCTAGCATGATGCCAACCAGAATTCCCTGGACAGACAACCCCACCAATGTGTCCTGCAGCTCTGGTATCCCAGAACCCCGCCCCACTAGGGAAAGAGAGAGACAGGCTGGGAGTATGGATAGACCTGTCAACGCCCATGTTCAGCAGGGAAGAAATTATAGAAGCCAGACCTTCCACCTTCTGCATCCCACAATGACCTTAGGTCCATACTCCCAGAGGGTTAAAGAACAGGAAAGTTATCAGGGGAGTAGAGGGGATACAGAGTTCTGGTGGTAGGAATTGTGTGGAGTTGTACCCCTCTTATTTTATGGTTTTGTCAGTGTTTCCTTTTTATAAATAAATTAAAATAAGAATAAGAATTTTAAAAAAAACCTAGATATAGATCAGGGCCCATGTGATAAGACACATGTGTACATGTATCCATAAGTTAGGGGAAAATATATACGTTAAGGTAAAAGTGCACAATAATCTACAGTGATGCAATAAGAGCAACAAGCAAGTAGAAAGACCTAAAAATGACTCCATAAAGTACTTGACCAAATAGTTTCTTCTTAGACCTAGATGCCCTCCTCACCTACTTCCTATTTCACTTCCCTCAATCACGCTAAGTCTAACCCTGTAAGATAAAGTAAGGACTACAAAAGCTAGATATGGGCAAGAGGCTGGCATACTTGAATAATGGCCCTTTTGGTCACTACCAGACCACCCCATCATCCAGGGCCCTAATCAGGGAATCCTGAGATTCCTATATAGATATGATGGGCCTAGACCTCTAACAGATCCTTCCCGTCACCATCACTGGTCATCTCCATCAGGAACAGCATCAGAAACCCTCCTGAGGGCCTCTACAGGACCTTGCCCTCGATGTAGAACAACAATATTGTAGAAACTGCCCCACTTCCAAAGGGAGGCTGGATTAGCATACTCTGCTACTCGAGGTAGAATGGTCCTGAAATGAATGCAGCCTAGAATGTTTCCAGCTTGCATGACCATGGAATGCAAGTTCAGACTGACAGGGATGCAAAGGTTACCCAGGCTCCTGTGCTAAATATGAATAGACATAGGCCCCAGATCAAATCGATGGGGTCTATAGTTAACAGTATTTTTATACTTTCCCACATCTGGGAGCTACTCTCTGCACTAATTCACATTTCTAGTCCTATTTCCAACTCTAACACCATCTTCTCAGACAAAAGCCCACCTGCATGTTAACTATTAGGCTCAGGCAAAATTTAGTAAAAGTCATGGGCCCCTTGGAATATACCTAAAATAGACTTCCTAGCTTCTTCCAACATAAAGACCCCAAAATGCTTCCCAACCACCAAGTTGCAGTTGCTACCATGACACCAACCTGACTTCTCTGGGCAGACAACCTCGCCAATGTGTGTGGAATTGTACCCCTCTTATCTTACGATCTTGTCGATCATTATTAAATAAACAATAAAAAAAGAGTGAGAAATGTGATAGAAATGAAAAGAATGAGGATATACATAACAAAATAATTCAACAAGGAGTGATTGTGTTGATTATTCAAAGTAAGCACAGAACTGAATTGTAAATTGTCTTCTTTTTTTACATTCAACAGTAAATACAATAGTTTGTACATGCATAACATTCCCCAGTTTTCCATATAACAATACAACCCACACTAGGTCCTCTGTCATCCTTTTAGGACCTGTAGCATATCTCTTTTTTTTTTCTTTTTTTTTTTCTGAATTGTAAATTGGGGGCTTTTCATCCTACTTTATTAAGAAAAAAAGAAAGTGAAGGTATGATTGAATGTTGATCACAAAGTTGTATGAAATTATAATATTCATGCACATCTCACTTAGGAAGCTAAGTGAAAAGGCTATAGTAGGAATTTCCTGTTAGTTTCAAAATGTGAACAGAAGTGTTTCTCAATAGGCATCACTTTTTAATAAATAAGGGGATTATTAGTAGAAATATAATACTTTTTCTATACAAAGTTCAATTTTCCTTGGTGCCGATATTTGCTCTGACTTGTAGTTGTTGTGTTATTAAACAGTACTGTGAAAGATAGAACGTTAAAGTTGACACTCAAATCAGTTTAGTCAGTTACTTCATCATTTGGGTATAAGAAAAGGTAAAATCACTTTTTCTTCTTATCCTGGGACTCGTTTAGGATGAAGCTAAAGTTATTTGATAAAGAAAAATGAGAGAATCACTTAGATGTCTGGTTTTTGCTTCACTTACATTCAGAAAATTCACATTTTGGTTGACAAATTTCTGAACAAATTCATCAGGTCTAGATTTTTATAATCTATGTTCCCTCCTTAAAATCATATATTTAGGGGACCAGGTGGTAGCACAGCAGGTTAAGTGCACATGGCATGAAGACCAAGGACCAGCTTGAGGATCCCGGTTAGAGCCCCTGGCTCCCCACCTGCAGGGGGTTGCTTCACAAGCAGTGAAGCAGGTCTGAAGGTGTCTATTTTTCTCTCCCCCTCTCTGTCTTCCTCTCCTCTCTTGACTTCTCTCTGTCCTATCCAACAACAGTAAGAGTAATGACAACAATAACAACAACAGCAAGGGCAACAAAATGGGAAAAACAGCCTCCAGGAGCAGTGAATTCATAGCTCAAGCACCAAGCCCCAGCAATAACCCTAGAGACAAAAAATATATATATATAAGTATATATATATATGTATATATATCATATATTTAAAATAACATTAGCCTCTTTTACAAGAAGATTACAATTAATACAATCTATCAGTATGGCATAAACTAGGGGAAATAACTTTATTTGGTTTAAAAAAAAAATGTGTCATAAGTTCCTTCACAGCTTAAACTACTAAACTGTCAACCACATCCTACTGTGCCCTGCTTCACCATACATGAAGCTTCCTCCCTATTGGTGGGAACAGGGCTTGAACCCAGGTCCTTGTGCATTATAACATGTGCACTTTACTGGATGCATCACCACTGGACCCCCAGGATTTTTAATTTTAAAAATAGGAGCCTGGAAGTTAGACTGTGGCACACAGTTGAGCGAACACTTAACTAAGTGAACACTTAACTATGCAAAGGACCCAGGTTTGAACCCTGGCTCTCAACTTCCCTTCTCAAGTTCTCTCTGTTCTAAGAAAGAGAAGAGAGAGAAAAAGAGAGAGAGAGAGAGAGAGAGAGAGAGAGAGAGAGAATGGCCACTAGAAATGGTAGATCATCATGCAGGCACTGAACCCCAACAATAACCCTGGTGGCAATAAAAAATAAAAATAAAAAATCAGAAGCCTACCTCTGTTAGCATAGAGGAAGGTAAGTTATTCAGCCTTCGTAGGCTTCTGCAACATAATCAAAGGGCTTAAGGTAACTAACAAACAGTCCTAAGAATTCTAATAGGATACCAGAACAATTTCTTCCACTAAAATTTTATAGTGTGTGTGTGTGATGGAGAAAATATACAAGTCTCTCAAAATGATATTGATTCATTATGAATTCTCTAGTAAATCTCTCTGGGCTGAGTTTCAGTCTCCCAGTAAAATTCTGACTTTGGATCAGTCTAACACAAGACACAGCATCTCTATTTGGAAAAGAAAAGAGCAACTTTAAATGAACTACTGAACCATTAAAACCTATGCTGCTTGATTAAAAAAGGAAGCAGGGCCGAGTGGTAGCGCACCAATTTAAGCGCAAATAGTGCTAAGTGCAAGGACCCGCGCAGAAATTCCGGTTGGAGCCTCTAGCTCCCCACCTGCACGGGTGAGCAGGAGTCACTTCACAGGCAGTGAAGCAAGTCTGCAGGTGTCTATCTTTCTCTTCCTCTACTGTCTTCCCCTTCTCTCTCAGTTTCTCTCTGTCCTATCCAAGAACAACAAGCAATGGAAAAAAGATGGCCAGGAGCAGTGGATTAGTGGTGCAGGCACTAAGCCCCAATGATAACCTTGGAGATGGGGAGGGGGGGGGAGAAGATAAGAAATGCAATGAGTGTTTTGCTCGAGGCTCCAAAATACCATGTTCATTAAACTCCTCCATCCACCACCTTAAACCAGAGCTGAAAAGTATTCTCTTGTCTCTGTTTCTCACTCTCTCTCTTTATTTATCTTACCTTGCCCATTAAAAATAAAACAAAGCATATTTTAAAAGGAAGGGAGGGAGGGAAAGAATGGAAGGAAGAAAGGAAGGAAGAAAAAGAAAGAAAGAGAAAAGGAAGAAAGAAAAAAGAAAGAGAGAAAAAAAAGAAAGAAAGAAAGAAAGAAAGAAAGAAAGGAAGGAAGGAAGAAAGAAAGGAGAAAGTAATAGCAAGTAGGGAGGTAGCACAACGGGTTAAGCAAACATAGTGCAAGAGCAAGGATGCGCAGAAGGATCCCGGTTCGAGCCCCCGGCTCCCCACCTACAGGGGAGTCGCTTCACAGGCGGTGAAGCAGGTCTGCAGGTGTCTGTCTTTCTCTCCCCCTCTCTGTCTCTCCCCCCTCCATTTCTCTCTGTCCTATCCAACAACGATGACATCAATAACTATAACAATAACAAAACAAATAGGGAATAGTATTATCTTTGCCAGAACCAGCTCCCTAGACCCTGGGAGTCTGCTTGTGTGTGTGTGTGTGTGTGTGTGTGTGTGTGTGTCTTGTTCCTTTGTATCTTTTTAATTTTTATCTATTTATTCCCTTTTGTTGCCCTTGTTGTTTACTGTTGTAGTTAATTTTGTTGTTGTTATTGATGTCATCGTTGCTGGATAGGACAGAGAGAAATGGAGAGAGGAGAGGAAGACAGAGAGGAGGAGAGAAAGATAGACACCTGCAGACCTGCTTCACAGCTTGTGAAGCGACACCCTACCCCCACCCCCGTAGATGGGGAGCTGGGGCTAGAACTGGGATCCTTGCTCTTGGCACTACGTGCGCTTAACCTGCTGTGATACCTCCTTACTCCCAGTTCCTTTGTAAATTAATGGCTGTGTGTGTGTGTGTGTGTGTGTGTGTGTGTGTGTTTCTGTGTTACTTGTTCCTTTGTATCTTAACGGCCTAATGTGTGTGATTCTTGTTCCTGTGTGTGTTACTTGCTCCTTTGTATCTTAACGGCATAGTGTGTGTGTGTTACTTGTTTCTGTGTGTGTTACTTGTTCCTTTGTATCTTAATGGAAGTGTGTGTGTGTGTGTGTGTGTGTGTGTGTGTGTGTGTGTGTGTGTGTCTGTCTGTCTGTCTGTTACTTGTTCCTTTGTATCTTAATGGCTTCCCCGCCTCTTCAGGGGGTAAATAGGACCAGATGGCAGGCTGCACTAAAGTTGCTCTTCCCTTTCTCTGTAGACTAAGTCACATGGACTCCTTTGTTCCATTACATTGAAACAAGTTTTCTTCAGATCATTCAACCACTGGGTCAGACTGTTGTGACCACTCACATCCACTGACCTGTTCTCCAGTCCAGGCCTAGCCTGGAGACCACAGCACACTAAGTACATGTGTACCAGACTCTGTAGGCTGTGCTACAAGACTGAGCCTTGGGCAGGGGAAGTAGCTCAGAGGTAGAGTTCATGCCTTACAAGTGTGAGGCCCTGGGTGTGCTCCCCAGAATTACATGAAATGGCAGAGAGGTGTTCTCATATCTCTCTCAGTAATAACACATTGTAATTTATTACATTATTTACATTGTAATTTATTACAAAGTAAATAAACTCAAGCCTGAATATTAAAACGCTGGCTCCTAAAAGAAAAAAAAAAATCAGTCTAGAGAGACCACTTAGTAATGTCAGGCATGTGCTAGGTCCTGGGCTCATTCCTTGACATTGCATTAAAAAATAATAAAATTCGGGAGTCGGGCGGTAGCGCTGCGGGTTAAGCGCACATGGCGCAAAGCGCAAGGACGGTGGAAGGATCCAGGTTCAAGCCACCGGCTCCCCAGGGGAGTCCCTTCACAGGCGGTGAAGCAGGTCTGCAGGTGGCTATCTTTCTCTCTCCCTCTCTGTCTTCCCTCCTTTCTCCATTTCTCTCTCTCCTATCCAACAACAAAAACAATAACTACAATAATAAAACAAGTGCAACAAAAGGAAATAAATAAACAATAATAATAAAATTCGTGGTCCACGAGGTGGCACAGTGGATAAAGCATAGACTCCCAAGCATGAGGTCATGAGTTCAATCCCTGGCAGCACATGTACCAGAGTGATGTCTGGTTCTTTCTCTCTCTTCCTATCTTTCTTATTAATAAATAAATCTTTAATAATGATAATAAAATTGATGAATTCCAGATGATCTCACTTATAGGTGGAACTTAAGGAAAAATGAGGGGGACAGGTGGTGACACACCTGGTTGCGCACACATGCTATAGTACACAAGGACCCAGGTTCGAGCCCCCAGTCCCCACCTGCAGGGGGACAGCTTTGCAAGTGGTGAAGCAGGGCTGCAGGTGTCTCTCTGTCTCTCCCCCTCTCTATCTCCCCTCCTCTCAATTTCTGGCTGTCTCTATCCAATAAATAAATAAAGAATAAAAATTAAATAAATAAATGTTTAAAAGAAGAAGAAAATGAGAGAAAGGCAAAACAGAGTGAAACTTGGACTAGACATGGTCTATTACAGTAAGGAAAACTCAGCATGTGCATATGAGAGAAGTATGTAAGGGAGAAGACTGAGTGGGTCTTGGGAATCCAATGCATGGCTGTGGAGGAGGGTCTAAATTGGTTGTGGGAGTGGTGAGCAGACACCTATCACAGAAGGATGAGAAATTGTACCTGTGTGACAACCCTGTCTTGTAAATGATTATTCCCCCAATAAATAAATAGATAAATAAATAAATGTTGGCTCCTTTTTCCTTCCTATCTTAAAGGGAAAAAATAATTAAGCAAGTTTTTTTCCTTTGTGGCTTTTAAGTTTCCCACTGCCAATCACAGATTGTTCAGCTGTGCACAGAATAGGAAGCATGACTGGGACATCGATGCAGTCCACAAACTGTTACTAAGAATCTATTTACTGTCTGGTGATAACTTTTCTCTGTGATGCATTTCTAAAATAAGCATACAAAGTCTCTGTTTCTTGTAGCTCACAGAGAAACAAATAAATGAGCAGTGTAATTTCCACTACCCTGAAACACAAAGTGCTCCTAAGTAGTGGTAAACACTGTGAAGAGGGTGGCCAGTCTTTCCAGTTTACAGCTCCTGTTCATCCCTCTCATCCCTGTGTACTATAACTGCATGCACTTTGACTCTCAAGAAGAGAAACCAGTGATAAATTATAGAATCACTGCAGCTCTAGAAGAAGCACAATACAGTCAGGTGAAAGAGCTGAAGGGAGGAGCAGCTTTCCAGTGATGTTAGGAAAGGCCTCTCAGACATCACAATGTTTGAGCACATGGACTTGAATAACAAGATGCACAAATTTAAAGAGAAATAAAATGACAACTTTTCAAAACAAATAGCATCTGGCTCTTTGACTTACACATAACACAAAGGTAGTAATTACTTACAGAATGACTTACTGCATCCACTCTTCTTGGAACTTATCAGAGAGCTTTTGTGGCCCAGTGGGTGGTGCCATGGTAGAACACAGGACCGACAAGCATGAGGTCCTGAGTTTGATCCCTGGTATGGCATATATCAGAATAATGGTTTGTTCTGTCTGTTATTCTCACTGACAAATAAATAAATCTTTTAAAAATAGATAGATTAGAAGCTAGGAAAATAACTCAACTTATAGCACATTGGAGTGTCATGTCTGAGGTTCCTGGTTCTATCCCTGGCACTGCATGTACCAGAATGGTGCTCTGGCCTCTCTCTCTCTCTCATGTTGGCACTCTCATTGATTTTCTCATGTGTAGTAAATGCTTAAATTAAAAATAATACATTTAAAAATAAATATAGAAAGATTCACTCTGAGAGAGTATTCAGGTACCACAAAAATCCTATGCCATCACTTTTCTTAACAATTTTTTAGATTACACCTGTGTATTTGTTTACATTATTTCTATTTCTAGAAGTAGACTATTTCCAGAAGGATATATACATAATTAAAAAAAACACTATTTGCTTCCAGGTACAAGAAATAGGCAACTATGAGACAGGTATAGAAAAGAAAAAAATTTTCACTGTGTCTTTTGCATTATTTTAAATTTGGATACTTGTAAATAGACTGATTTTTTTTCCTTTTTTTTTAATTTATCTATTTATAAAATAAAAACACTGACAAGACCATAGGATAAGAGGGGTGCAATTCCCACCACCAGCTCTGTATCCCATCCTCTCCCCTGGTAGCTTTCCTATTCTTTAACCCTGTGTGAGTATGGACCCAGGGTTACCATGGGGTGCAGAAGGTGGAAGGTCTGGTTTCTGTAATTGACTGCTTTTTTTTTAACCTTGAAATTGAGTTTAAAATATACAAGCAATGGCACTTACCTGCCTTGAGCAACTTCCCATACATATATATGTATAATTACACAGATTGGCATAAAATTGATTGATAGTGAAATTCTGACTACTGTGATTTCAATGAGTGACTAGAGTGTCTGAACTCTTTCTAGTAAGTAGATGCTATTCAGCGCTGACAGTGTTTACTGTCTATTTAGTTCAGTTCATATAAGTACACTGGAACTAAAAATATCTTCATAAGTTATTTTTACTTTTCTTGCACCTGGACAAATACACAGTATAAAATAATGACCAAATACAATATTATTGCTGCACCATGCATATAACTGTTTGGTTTTCTTTTTCTCCACCCCCACCATAGGCGTTATCACTGGGACTCAAAGCCTGTGCAATTCCACTGCATGCCTGATATCCAATCCTTTTTTCATTTATTTATTTATTTATTTATTTATTTATTTGTCTCTGGGATTATTGCTGAGGCTCGATGCCTGCACTACCAATCCACTGCTCCTGGAGGCCATTTTTTCCATTTTATTGCCCTTGATGTTGTTGTTGGATAGGACAGAGAGAAATCCAGAGAGGAGGGGAAGACAGAGAGGGGAAAGAATGACACGTGCAGATCTGCTTCACTGCTTGTGAAGCGACCCCCTGCAGGTGGGGAAGCGAGGGCTTGAACCCGGATCCTTACGCCGGTCCTTGTGCTTTGCATCATGTGTGCTTAACCCGCTGCACTACTGTCCGGGCCCTCTTTTTTTTTTAATATTATAGAATGTGAGACAGAAACAGAAATTTCCCCACTGTTGGTGAGGGTTAGGGGCTTGAACTTCAGTCACGGTAACTTGTGTACTCTACCAGGTGTGCCAAACCTCCACCCACTGCTTGATTTTCTTTTATTTATTTATTTATTTATTTATTTATTTATTTTTATATTACAGAATTACATATCAACAGGGGTTTGGATCCACACCATTCCCATCACCAGAGAGAGTTCTGAATCTTCAGTCTCCCCACTGCGATCCACCACAGTTACCCAAAGGACATGGGCCAACCATGATCTCTACAACCATCTGTCCACATTTATACATAGTTGCTGCTTGGTTTTCTTTTCTTTCTTCTTCTATTTTTTTTTAACTGGGGAGTTTAATGGGTTACAGTGCCATCAGTACAATTTCACTATGCACCAGGACCCCATAGTTCTCAACTGCCTCTCTGTCCCTCTCCTTCCCTATAGTCCTTTGTTTGATGCAATACATGCTTGAGTATTAAAAAGTTGGGGTGGAGGGGAAACTGACCTGGGAGGTGACACATGGATAAAGCATAAGGTCTAAGAGTTCAATTCCTAGAACCACATATGACAGAATGATACTCTGGTTCTTTCTCCTCCTGTATTCTAACTCTCATAAGTAAATATTTTTTAAATTTGTAAAATGGAAAAAAATTGATAGTATGGCAATAAGAAATGTGTTCTTTTAGAAAACTGCTGATATTCTGGCACATTTTCTTCTGTACAAAACATAGATATGTTTTATCCAGATGACTGATCATATTGTATTTTTATGATATAGCCTATAAGGCTAGTTCTGAGTGCGGATAATCTTACTTTTGGCATAAGCACACATTTTAAAAGACAGGACTAAAGAAAAAGGGAAGGAGAACATGAATTTGGATACATCTTTCTAAACCTAGTTAGTAGTTATTATAATACTACCTCAACGCAACTTCTGAATTGCTCTTCTGTTTATAAAAATTCACAGGGAATACGCTTTCTCTTTTATAGTTTCTACTCTCTGATACCAAAAATAATACTAAGAGGAAAAGAAAAAAAAAAAAGAGAGAAGAGGAAAGAAATAATAGCCAGACCAGGAAGACAGCATGATGGTTTTACAAAAGACTTTCAGCCTGAGGCTTAGAGGTTCCAGGTTAAGCCCCGGCATCACCCTTAGCCAGAGTTGAGCAACCTTTGCGTGGGTTAAAAACAGCAAAGATAAAACAAAAGAAGAAAGCAAAAAAAAAAAAAAAAGAGAGAGAGAGAGAGAGGAGAGGCCAAAATATACATGGTTATCTTATTCCAGAGACTATTCTAATTAGCATAATTAAATCCACACAACCTTCATGATTTCCTGATTAGTAGTACTGGTATCCCTACCATCCTCAGAAAAAAAAAAAAGTAATATGAATACCAGAATTCCATACATTTTCATACATGCCAACTATTTCAGATTTACTCATATTTTTAAGAAATTTGGAGATGGAATAGGTTTTTCTCTATGAACTTCTCTATGTGTAAATACTGATATACACTTGCCTAACTACACTTCAGAGTATTATGCAGCTACCCCAAAACAGAATTTTTGGAAGTAGAAGAAATTGTGCTTAAGTTATATTTTCTTTTTTTTAGATCTTTATTATCTTTATGTATTTATTGGGTAGAGTCAGCCAGAAATTGAGAGGAAGGGGAAAATAGACTTGGAGAGAGACAGAGACACACCTGCAGCACTGCTTCACCACTCTCGAAGCTTTCCTCCTGTAGGTGGGGACTAGGGGACTTGAACCTAGGTCCTTGCATATTGTAACATGTGCACTCAACCAGGTGTGCCACCACCCAGCCCCCCAGTTGTATTTCCTAATATGATCATTTTTTTTGTCACAGCTAATTAAAAAATGAAGTTTTCAGTCATCTTTTCCTTAAACTTGAATCACATCTATGTGACCATAATCATAGCTATAGGGCATGGAAAAAAGGGGCCAGGCAGTGGCACATTTATAGAAGCTATGTTTTATAATCTGTTCAACTCTCCATCCTCACCTGCAGGGAAAAGCTTCAGGAGTGGTGAAGCAGTGCTGCAGGTGTCTCACTTTGTCTCTCCATATCCTTCTTTATTGATTTCTCCCTATCTGTCTCTATCCAATAATTAAATGAATGTTTTTAAAAGAATATAAAAAAGATGTATAGTTTAAATATTTTTTTCTTGTTACTCCAAAGGAGATAGAATTTTACTTGAGAAAGAGAGAAGCCAGGGCACCACTCCAGACTATGCAGTGACAGAGATGAAACCAGGAGCCTCAGTCCTACAAGCCTGACACTCCACCAGCTGTGCAGTTGCTCCTGGCTGCACAACATAGAGCTTTGTAAGCTATTCATCCCTTGAGTCAGTAGCACCATGGTATTTATTTATACTACTCTTCCTTGATATTTTAACTTTTCACATAAAAACAAGGAGAGAAATATTTTTCTTGGAGTTCTGATATTGCTAGTGTTGTGTTGGTATTTGGGGCCTGAGTCTAGTACTTAAGTCCCCATCTCTAATTTAAATTTCAAGGCTTTGGGGATAGAGCATAATGGTTATGTAAAAAGACTCTCCTGCCTGAGGCTCTGAAGTCCCAGGTACAGTCCCCCACATCACTATAAACCAGAGCTGATAAGTACTCTGCTTAAAAAAAAATAAAAAAAAAAAAAACTTTATCTCCGGTTATACCAACATTTTGTTTAGAATTACACAGAAAATGACAAAAAATATCACTCAGAATTTTTTATTGCTTAATTTTAAAGAATAACATTTAACAAGACAGGGATGTAGCACAGTCTTAGCATAGCAAATTTTATACCTAGGGCCTAGAAATCCTATGTTCACTCCCTAGCAGCACCATAACCTAGAGGTGAGCTGTGCTCTGGTTAACTTCTCTTTCTTCTATTCCTCTCTGTCTCTCTTCCTCTCTCATGAAAATAAATATTTTTAAAGAAGATATCATTTAGCAAACGTTTGTCAGAAAATATCTGTGCTAGTATACTGACTGCAACTCTGAAAGTGGAAAACAGAAATAGTTTTCAAATTAGTGGAAGGTAAATTTTTTTCCTTTCAAGTTTCCATTTAAGTGCTATGATCCCAGAAAATAACTTCTGTCACTCCTTACTACTAACATTTCTGCACAGGTATAGTGATGTCTTAGAATCACAATGCTTGTTACCCTAGTCTAAGGGAAAAACTAATATAGATGCTAAAGAGGAAGGATAAGAAGCAAGTGAAATAGAGTAGAAAAAAGTGACAGAAAATTCTACTTCGGCCCATGGCCTCAAATTCTACTGCTATTTCTTTGATTAAATTAACATACAGTGTTAAGCACTTATTTAATACATTTTTCTATCCTGGCAAAAGTAAAATCCATTTCACTTAGAGTAACAACTATTCAAAAGCTCCTGCTGATGATGCAGTTATTATCTGGAATAAAGAGTAATAAAGTAAATGGAGGTGATTTAAAATATATAGGGGGAGAGACAAAAATATTACATACTAGGCTGTACTGATACTGCTTTCAAAATCTTGCTTTAATTATAGACACAGGCCTAGGCAAATGGAAGTATTGCAGTGTGATGCTAAAAAAAAAGTTTTTTAAGTCAATAAATTTATTGTTGCACTCAGTAATTAATAATAGGATCCATCTGTCAAGTACTTCTCAAATTTCTGGTAAGCTTTATGATAGCATATTATGCAATTAAGGAAACAGAAATTCAGAAATGTCAGGTAACTGAACTTAGATCATACAAGGGACAAAGTTATAGAGTCTAAATTCTGAAACCAGGTCTAAGTTCATTATCTACCCCCATCCAATATAGCTTCCTTGATCTAAAAAACCCATAGAGAAAGTTGACATTACTTGGTCCGTAGTCCTTGACAGACGGTTAAAGCCTCTTACTTCTAGGCTCCTTCCTCCTCACACTCCCCATTTTAGCCTAAACAGCACATAAAGCAGATTAATCTTTCCAAAGCATTATTTTAATTAAGGTCCTGGCAGGGGAAAAAAAAAAAAAAAGCCTCTCAATGTTCTTCATGAACTATTGAACAAAGTCCAAGTCACTTATTTATTTTGGCGTTACAGGTCTTTCACGACCTGTTTCTATCAGATGTGTTTGCTACTGATCCCATACACACAACAATGTTCCATGCAGTCTCTGAATTATCACCATTTCCTACACATGCACTTTGTTTCCTTGGTCTCTGTTACTAGCTCAAGCCATTTATTTCATTGAGAACAATTTTCTCTCTTCCACCTCCATGTCCACCTATTAAAAGCCCTTTACCATAACAATCCAATGCTATCTGTATTTGAATTTCGGGGAAACCTAAATACTAAATCCTAACAATCCTAAATGTAATCTATATTGTTTTCTGTTCACAGAACTTTCTCCTCTATACTGATAGCATTTTTAGACTGTGCTATTTACTTGTCACTTAAACTATCTCAGTGTGGTGAAGCTTTCTAGTATATATATAGTCCTCATCCCTTCTGGTCACAAAATTGTAAGCCCTGTGATAGGAGAAACTGTGTCTTATACACATTTACATTCCTCGCATCTCAAAGCAAAATTCTATGGATACTGTAGGCTCTCAATATAAACTGAATGAATAAGTAAAAAAAATGAATAAATGACATTCAGGTTCAGTTAGTGACAATAACAACTTTAAATATAGTAACATTCCCCTTGGAAGGTCAGAATGAGGGACTGGGAAAAAGCGTAATGATTATGCAAAGACTTTCATGCCTCGGGCTCCAAGGTCCCAGGTTCAATCACCAGCACCACCATGAACCAGAGTGGACCAGTGCTCTGGTCTTCTCTATGCCTTTCTATCTTTTTCTCTCATTAAAATCAAACCAAATGCCAGGTGGGGGTTGAATTGTTACATGGAAAACTAGGAAATGTTATGTATGTACAAACTATTGTATTTTACTAACAACTGTAAACCATTAATTCCCCAATAATTAAATTAAAAACAAAATTTTAAAAATCAAATCAAATAAATAAAATATTTTTAAAAACAAAGGAAGGTCAAGATAAGTCCAAAGACTACTTAGATTTTTTTTACTTTTCTGTGATTACTATTGTAAAAAAATCAACTTTTATATTCAGTCATAAACTTAAAATGGATAGGTACCCACAAGAAATAAAATCTGCACAATTTTTCTTATTTTAAATAAGAATAGATTTTTATGTATAAGTCCCAGCAAAGCACAAGAGGAAATAGGTGAGCAAGACAGATAAGACCCTTGATTCCAGGGAGCCTAAATTCTAGTTGGAAAGAGAGGCTATAAATAAGTAGACACATACATAGAATAAGAAGATATCATCTATCATAGAAATTAATAAAATGATAAAGGAGATAGTACAGTTGACACTGGAGAAATGCAGGCCTTAGAGAAGCATACCTGGTACAATTAAAAGTCCATTTATAATATTTGACTCTCCAGAAACTTAATTACTAGTTTCCCTTAGTATCCAAAGAGATTAGTTTCAGGATCCCTGAGGATCACAAAAACTCAGGATGTTCAAGTCCATTATAGTTGGACCTTTGTGTTTACAGATTTCTCATTCAAGGTCTCAAGTAACTGACATTTAATATACATGCTAATAAGGTCAACTAGAGTTCAAATTTATGTTCTTCAGGGGTCAGCTATAACAAGCTATCACAACTTAATGTTGGCTGATCAGGGAAGGTGCTAACAGTTGATTTCAAATGAACCAGATATTCAGAGTTGTGAGGAAAGCACCCATACTGAGAAAACAGCAGACATTTGGGCACCAGACTTGTGAGTACAGAAGTTTTCAGATGTGGGTGAGGGCATAGCATAATGGTTATGCAAAGAGACTCTCATGCCTGAGGCTCTCAAGTCCCAGGTTCAATCCTCCACACCACCATAAGCCAGAGCTGAGCAGTGCTCTGGTAAAAAAAGAAGGAGGAGGAGGAGGGGGAGGGGGAGGGGAGGGGAGGGGGAGGGGGAGGAGGAGGAGGAGAAGAAGAAGAAGAAGAAGAAGAAGAAGAAGAAGAAGAAGAAGAAGAAGAAGAAGAAGAAGAAGAAGCTTTCAGTTGATCCCACACACCATCAAATCACCTCACCAATCAATTCATCCCACTCATCAAGTCTTCTCAACCAAGATCCTAAGCACTGCTGGACAAGAGACAGTCATTTTGTTGCACCCTGTTCTGAGCTATAAGATAAGTGTGTGTGGTAAAATGGCTATTGTTGTTAGCTCCTGAGTAATGTTGAGCAGTAACCAGATCAGTCAGTTTTTCATATCCTCCAAGATAGTAGTTACCTTCAACACTGCCTCCTGGCTCTACTCTTTGATCCTATTTCATTCCTCAATGAACCTGTAAGTTTTTATTAACCTTGCAGATCCACAATCAATAGAAAACTTTTAGTTTCAAAGTAAGGACTACAAAAGCTGAATAAGGGCAAGAGACTGGCATACTTTAATGATGACCCTTTAGTCACTATCAGGCCACCCCATCACATGGGGCCCTAGTCAGAGAATCCTGGGATTCTTACACAGACATGATGGGCTTAGACCTCTAACAGATCCCTTTCTCCACTATCACTGGTCATCTCCATCAGGAACAACATAATGTGCCCCTCTGTGGGCCTTTATTGAACTGGGCTCTCAATGTGGATCAATAATAGTAGGGAATGTTCCATTCTCCAAAGGGAGGTTGGATAACATACTCTTTCTATCACTAGATGATGGGTCCTGAAATTAGTGCAGCCTGAAATGTTCCTAGCAGTGACCATGGAATGTAAGCTCAGACCTACAGGGATGCAGAGGTTACATATGCTCCTGTGCTGACTATGGGCCCCAGATCAAATCGATGGGGCTTAGTTAACAATATTTATATACTTTTCCCATATTTGGGAGCGACTCTCTTCCCTGATCCAGCTTTCTGATCCTTTTTCTGACTATGACACCATTCCCCCCAGACAATAGCTTAGGTCACCTGCATATTAGATGTCAGGCGCAGGCAAAAACTAGTTGGGTCATGGGCCTCTTGGAATATACCTAAAATAGACCTACTAGCTTTTTCCAAACTGGAGACCTCAAATCTTCATTTGCAATATTCCAGCCTTTAGGTTTACAATTAGTAAACAATTTTCTCTGCTTTCTTTTTTAAAAAAAATATTTATTTTATTTATTTATTCCCTTTTGTTGCCCTTGTTGTTTTATTGTTGCAGTTATTATTGTTGTCGTCATTGTTGAATAGGACAGAGAGAAATGGAGAGAGGAGGGGGAAGACAGAGAGGGGAAGAGAAAGATAGACACCTGCAGACCTGTTTCACCACCTGTGAAGTGACTCCCCTGCAGGTGGGGAGCGGGAGGCTCAAACCGGGATCCTTCCGCCAGTCCTTGAGCTTTGCGCCACCTGTGCTTAACCCACTGGTCTACTGCCCGAATCCCTTTGCTCTGCTTTATATCTTAACTCTTTCAGCCACCAGGTTCCAGATGATACTATGATGCCAAATGTACTTCCCAGGACAGACAACCCGACCGTGTGTCCTAGAGCCCCACCTCCCCAGATCCCTGCCCCAGTAGAAAAAGAGAGAGACAGACTGGGAGTATGGATCGACCTGTAGATGCCCATGTTCAGCGGGGAAGCAATTACAGAAGCCAGATCTTCCACCTTCTGCATCCCATAATGACCCTGGGTCCATGCTTCCAGAGGGTTAAAGAATAGGAAAGCTATCAGGGGAGGGAATGGGATATGGAGCTCTGGTGGTGGGAATTGTGTGGAATTGTACCCCTCCTATCCTATGGTCTTGTCAGTGTTCCCATTTTATAAATAAAAACTAAAATAATAAAAAAAAATCCCTTATAAGGCAAGTAAGAGAGTGCATCTGAGAGGGCCCCTGCATTGCCATTCATGTGACCTAGATTCAAGCACCCATACACCACACCATTTGAAAGTACTAAGGCAGTGCAGGAAGGTCTAGTATTTATTTTTCCCCCCTCCAAGGTTATCACAGGGGCTCAGCACCAACATTAGGAATCCACTGCTACTGGGTGGCCATATCCCCACCCCCACCCTTTTTTTTCCCACTATATTTGATAGAACAGACAGAAACTGAGAGGACTCAGAGGGATAGATAAATAGGCAGGCAGACAGACAGACACCTGCAAGTGGGAAGCAGGGACCTGAACCAAGTCCTTATGCTTAGTATTATGTGTGCTTGACCTGGTGTGCCTCCATTGGTCCAGTCTTTGTATGAGGAGTTTTGTAAATTCATAGTGCAGGCACTGAACCCCAGTGATAACCCTGGAGGGGAAAAAAAGCAAAGCAAAGCAATGAGGCCCCAGTAAGTCCCAATGGTGAAAGAAAGAAGAGGAAAAGAGAATAAGGGAGGAAGTGAAGGAAGGAAGAGAAAAAAGGGGAAGAAAGAGAATATATAAAAGAAAAGAAAGCAAGTGAAAAGGGCCTATAAACCCATCACAATTTCTCAATGACAATACTAGAGAACATAACACTGCACCGTAACTATAGGGCTTAACACAACCTGAGTCAGTTTGAATGGGTCTCAAGGACTCCAACTACACTGACCTTTTCTCAACCCCTTCCATATTCACTGCACTGTATTTTACTTGAATGCCCCTAGTCCTGTCAAATCTTACTGTTAACTCATACTTGAAAAGTAACCTATTAATAAAAGAGTTATAACAAAAAAAAAAAAGAACACTTTTAGTTTTTATTGGCAAAATAAACTGAACTCAAGACTAACTCCATTGCTGCCCTCACTAGCATGTCCTGTGAAGGATATTAGTGCTCACCGTGGGCTGCTAAGATTCAACAAGTATTTTAAAAAACAGTAGTTACCCAATAAAGGAAAAAAGAATTTAAGAAAAAAAAAACAGGAGTTACATATGCCTAGTTTTTTTTTTCTTTACAAAGAAATTAACAGGGGGCTAGATGAGTTAAGTGCACACATTACAGTGTGCAAGGATCTGGGTCCAAGCCCCTGAAGGGGGAAAGCCTGAGGAGTGATGAAGCTGCAGGTATTTTCCTGTCTCTTTCCCTATCTCTATCTCACTTCCTTTCTCAATTTCTCCATCTCTATCCAATAATAAACAAATAAATAAGATTAAAAAAAGAGAAGAAATTAACAACGCAACGAGTACCACCTCAGCATGCTTCACTTCAGACTGTGTCCAGAGACTTCAGGCATGGAATGTCAACCCTTCAGCCTCACTATTCAGGTGAGACCTTTCCTTTCACAAGATTCTCTAGTTCCATTCCAGGAGGTTCACTTCCTAACAAAGTCCCAAAACATAGATATAGACCAGGTCCCCTAAGATAGAGCATATGTTCACATGTATCCATAAATTAGGACAAAATATATACCTGAAAGCAAAAGTACACAATAGTCTGCAGTGAGTCAGTATAAAGTTCCTAATGAAATAGTGTCTGCTTAGACTTAAATACCCTCCTCACCTACTTCCTATTATAGTTCTCTCACTCACTCCAAAGCTAACCTTATCAAAGTAAGGACTGCAAAAGCTGAATAAGGGCAAGAGACTGGCATACTTTAATGATGACTCTTTAGTCACTATCAGGCCATCTCATCAGCTAGGGCCCTTATTGGGGAGTCCTGAGATTCCCAAACAGACATGATGGGCCTAGACCTCGAATAAATCCCTCTCTCCATTGTTACCGGTCATTTCTATCAGGATCAACACAACAGACCCCTTTGTGGGCCCCCACAGGACCTTGCCCTCAACTTGGATCAACAACGGTAGAGAATGTTCCATCCTCTGAAGGGAGGATGGACAACATACTCTATGCTACACCTGAGGAAGATAGGTCGATATTGGGGCAGCTTGGAATGTTCCTACTCATGGCCACAGAATGTGAACTCAGATCTACAGGGATGCAGAGGTCACATAGGCTCCTAAGCTGAATATGGGCCCCAGACCACATCAAATCGATGGGGTTTACAGTCAACAATATTTATACACCTTTCCTATATTAGCGAGCTACTCTCTTCCCTGATCCAGCTTTCTGGTCCTTTTTCCAACCATGACATCATCTCCCCAGACAAAACTTGGATCCACCTGCATATTAGATTTCAGGTTCAGGGAAAAAAAGGAAAAAAAAAACTAGTATAGCCACAGGCCCTTTGGAATATAACCAAAATATGTCTACTAACTATCTACAAAATGGAGGATCCCCCCAACTCTTCATCTGCACTATTCCAGCCTTTAGGTCCATGATTGGTCAACAATTTGTTTGGCTTTGTATGTTAACTCTCTTTTCAACCACCAGGTTCCAGATGCCAGCATGATGCCAACCAGACCTCCCTGGACAGACAACCCCACCAATGTGTCCTGGAGCTCTACTTCCCCAGAGCCCTTCCCCACTAGGGAAAGAGAGAGACAGGCTGGGAGTATGGATCAACTTGTCAACACACATGTTCAGCAGGGAAGCAATTACAGAAGCCAGACCTTCAAATTTCTGCATCCCACAATGACCTTGGGTCCATACTCCCAGAGGGTTAAAGAATGGGAGAGCTAACAGGAGAGGGGATGGGATACAAAGTTCTGGTGGTGGGAATTGTGCAAAGCTGTGCCCCTCTTATCCTATGATTTATTCAATGTTTCCTTTTTAGAAATAAAATTTTTTAAAATATTTAAAAAAAAAGAAATTAACAACAGAGGACCTAGTGGGGGTTGTATTGTTATGTGGAAAATTGTGAAGTGTTATGCATGTACTAACTATTGTATTTACTGTCTAATGTAAAACAGTAATTCCCCAATAAAGAAATTTTGAAAAAGAAATTAACAAAAAAATCAACACACTCAGTAATTAAACCTTAGAATAATATAGCATTTGTTATGAATTATTTTATTGTGGGATTTATGGGGTCATGTCATTTTTTTAAGTAATGCACTATTAACTTCAAAACAAATATTTCTGTTTTCCAAATATTTTGAATTTAGGGGCTTGATGTATTTCACGAATGCATACCCAGTGAAAAACACTTTAAGAAATTATTTTCTACTGGAGAGAGGGGAGTCAGCAAACTTTGAAGGAATCAGATAAAAAACATTTTTATTTCATCAGATATGTATTTTTTTTCTCAATTCCTCATCTCAGAGATTACTATGAGAAAGCTACTCTAGGTAATGTGCAAGTAAGTGGGTGTAGTCAGATTTCGTCACAGAATGCTACCCTGTCACCCCCATATGAAACTAGAAGCAGACTACATTAATAAAGCATATTGGGGGGAAACATATTTGAATATAAACACATTTGTTTGCAAAAAATAATTGCCTTTCACTACCTTTCATGTCTTCTTAGTGCAACTGTATACCAATGGTTTTGGTTACTGCAGACCATACTATGCTTCCTCATCCAACCAATCTCCCTCATAGCAGCTGACTGAGATAAGTCAACTATTGCATTACATCAATGCTTGGAATGCTACAAAACTACTCTGGAACTACTACTACAGAACTACTACTGCAGAAGAAACGGACCAGAAGACTACATCACTTAGAGTTGGAGAGTGGTGTGGGAATACTAGTTTCAAACATTTAGCAGAACATTCTGTTATCTTGTGTTGACAGTAAAATTAAAAATAAAGGTTGATTAAAAAATTAAAGGTTGATATAGATGTTGGGGGGATACACCCATCAGAGGTACTAATAGAACATACAATGAAGTGGACAGTTCCATTTCACTTAAATTAAATGAACTACTAAAGCTGATACAAGAAAGAAAAAAAAAAAAAGGTCCACAACCTAACCTTTAGTGTTACTTAGTAAAAGTAGAGAAAAACAGTAGACTAAAAGATTATATTCAAGGGGCCAGATGGTGGCACACCTGGTTGAGCACACGTTATAATATGCAAGGACCTGGCTTTCAAGCCTCCAGTCCCCACCTGCAGGGGGAAAGCTTTGCACATGGTGAAGCAGGGCTGCGGGTGTCTTTCTGTCTCTCTCCCTCTCTATACCTCCTTCCTTCTCAATTTCTGGCTGTCTCTACCTAATAAATAAATAAATATAATTTTTAAATTTTCATATTTACTAGTAAGCATGTTCATATAACTAAATGATACATCTCATTTGATCTAGTCTGAAAACATTTTTTTTACTAGAACACTGCTTAGCTCTGGTTACTGATGATGCCAGGGATTAAACCTGAGACATCTCACAATAGGACGGCTATATCTCCAACCTGGCCTAAAATCATTATTTTCTTCCCAGTTTATGTTGCCTAGTCCTTTCTAAATGTGGACCTTCCTTTTATGATTCTGATTTCTTATTCTCTGATCCCTAATTGAGGATTGATCACTACTGAGAGAGAAGCCTAGAATAATTTCAGAAACACTATTTCAGTTAAAAAAAAAAATGGAAGGGAGCTGGGAAGTAGCACACCTGGTTGAGTACTCATGTTACAGTGAGCCCCCAGTCCCCACCTGCAGGGGGAAAGCTTTGTGAGTGGTGAAGCAGGTCTGCAGGCGTCTGTCTCTCTTCTTCTCTATCACGCTCTTCCTTCTCATTTTCTGGCTGTCTCTATCCAACAAATAAAGATAATTTTTAAAAAATTTTTAATGTAATCAACAGTAGCACACATCAAAATCAGTCCAGTAGCTGAGAAAATAAGTGGAATTTAAATACCAAATAAATGTTTGATGTGTACTTGAATGTCTTGTCTTTCTAATTTTACAGACAGGAATTCTTACCATATATGGTAGGTTTCTGTAAGGAATTAGTTTTCTTTTACACCATCTAAGTTTTAAACACCAAAATCTAAAACCAAGAATAATGGCTACATTTTGTTTTCACAGCAATAATCGTTAGTTCTTTCCTGAGCCAGTGTACCAATCCACTTTCCCCTGTGCTCCATATTCATCCATGCCCCCACATTCCTGAACAACAGCCCCATTTAAAAGATAAGGACATGGGTATTGACAGGTCATTCCATACTCCCAACCTGCCTCTCTCTTTCTGTAGTGGGGCAGGATTCTGGGAAATCGGAGCTCCAGGACACATTGGTAGGGTTGTCTGTCCAGGGAAATCTGGTTGGCATCATGCTAGCATCTGGAACCTGGTGGTTGAAAAGAGAGTTAACATACAAAGCCAAACAAATTGTTGACTAATCATGAACCTAAAGACTGGAATAGTGCAGATGAAGAGTTGGGGGTGGGGGGGTCTCCGTTTTGTAGAAAGCTAGTAAGCAAATATTAGTTATATTCCAAAGGGCCCGTGGCTATACTAGTTATACTAGTTCCTCTCTCCTCTCTCTCTCTCTCTCTCTCTCTCTCTCTCTTTCCCTGATCCAAGTTATTTTCTGGGGAGATGATGTCATGGCTGGAAAAAGGACCAGAAAGCTGGATCAGGGAAGAGAGTAGCTCGCTAATATGGGAAAGGTGTATAGATATTGTTGACTGTAAATATTCAACTTAGGAGCCCATGTGACCTCTGCATCCCTGTAGATCTGAGCTCATATTCTGTGGTCATGACTAGGAACGTTCCAAGCTGCCCCAATATCAGGACCCATCTTCCTCAGGTGTAGCATAGAGTATGTTGTCCAGCCTCTCTTCAGAGGCTGGAACATTCTCTACCATTGTTGATCCAAGTTGAGGGCAAGGTCCACAAAGGGACCCCCCTATGGATGGTGGAGTGGTGTTTTGTTGTTCCTGATAGAAATGACAAGTAACAATGGAGAGAGGGATTTATTCAAGGTCTAGGCCCATCATGTCTGTTTTTGGAATCTCAGGACTCCCTATTAGGACCCCAGCTGATGAGATGGCCTGATAGTGACTAAAGAGTCATCATTAAAGTATGCCAGTCTCTTGAAGTTGAGAAAGAAGAACAGAAAGGGAAACTAAAAGCAAAATTTGACTGAATTTGGAGTAAGACACTAAAGTAACAACCCTGGACTGAGGATGAGGGTGGATGTTCGGCTTCACGGGGTGGGGCGGGGGGGTGGATGGGATGGGACAGTCTTTTGCTGGTGGGAAAGGTGTTTATGTACACTCCTATTAACTTGTAATCATATAAATCACTATTTAATTAATATGAGGGGGAAATATAATTGAATGTCTCAAACTTCTTAATGCACAGACCATAGGAAGAGTCTTTGATATGTTGACTGTCTTTAAAGCTTAGACCAGGGAAATTCCTTATTTCTAATGGAACTGCAAACCTCAGTGTACTCCTGCACCCACTTAGTGGATTAAGGGGGGAGTATAGTCAAATTTTATAAGGGAGGAGCAAATCCATGTCTGTGTCTTTCATTCTTTAAAGGTTTACTTATTTTTTTAATTTTTTATTATTTTTATTTATTTGTTGAGTAGAGACAACCATAAATCGAGAGGGAAGGGGTGATAGAGAAGGAGAGAGAGGAGGTCAGGAGGTGGAGCACCAGGCTAAGCACACATAGGAGCAAATGCAAAGACCCACACAAGGATCCAGGTTGGCTGGCTCCTCACCTGCAGGGGGATCACTTCACAAGTGGTGAAGCATATCTGCGGGTGTCTGTCTCTCTCCCTCTCTATCTCCCCTCCCCTCTCAATTTCTCTCTGTCATATGCAATAAAATGGAAAAAATGGCCACCAGGAGCAGTGGATTCTCAGTGCAGGCACCGGGCCCCAGCGATAACCCTGGAGGCAAAAAAAGAAAGAGAAGGGAAGAGAAGGGAAGGGAAGGGAAGGGTAGGGAAGGGAAGGGAAGGGAAGGGAAGGGAAGGGAAGGGAAGGGAAGGGAAAAGAAGAGAAGAGAAGAGAAGAGAAGAGAAGAGAAGAGAAGAGAAGAGAAGAGAAGAGAAGAGAAGAGATCACCTGGTTGAGTGCACATGTTACAATGCACAGGACCCGGTTCAAGTCCCCAGTCCCCACCTGTAGGGGAAAGCTTTGCAAGTGTTGAAGCAGTGCTGCAGGAGTCTGTCTTTCTCCTAACTCTCCCTACCCCCTTGATTTCTGGCTTTTACCTATCTAATAAATAAATATAATTTAAAAAATTTTTAGAAAGAAAAGAAAAGGGGGGGAGACAGAGACACCTGCAACACTGCTTCACCACTCTCAAAATTTTCCCCCTGCAGGTGGGGACCTGGGACTCAAACCCAAGTCTTGGTGCATTTGTAGCATGTGTGCTCACCCAGGTGTACCACCCACCCCCTAAAGATTAATTTATTTAACGAAAGCAAGATATATGTCATACTGGGGATCAAAACCTAGATTCATAATGCCAGTCCAACACTTTACCACTGCACAACCTCCCAGGGCCTTTCTTTCTTTTTTTAATTCTTTTCTTAACTCTGAAAACAGAATTAAATAATCCATAAGGGTATGGGGTATGTACTATTCTTCTCTAATTCCCTTCAACTTTAAAAAGTCTTAAATTGGAGGCCGGGCAGTAGCGCACCTGGCGCAAAGTGCAAGGACCTAAAATTCCCGATTCAAAGCCCCCTGCTACTCTTCCCCTGCGGCTGGGCGTAGGGGGTTGGGGTGGTGGTTGCTTCACAAGTGGTGAAGCAATTCTGCAAGTCTCTTTCTCTCCCTCTCTCTGTCTTCCTCTCCTCTCTTCATTTCTGTCTGTCCTATCCAACAATAATGATAGCAATAACAACAACAATAATAACAACAATAACAACAACAACAACAATAAACAACAAGGGCAACAAAAGGGAAAAGGTGGCCTCCAGGAGCAGTGGGTTCATGCATAGTGCAGGCACTGAGCCCCAGCAATAACCCTGGAGGCAAAAAAAAAAAAAAGTTATCGTAGCAAGATCTAATTGTCTTTTGCACTTATCATTCTCCTACTCTATGGTTGTTGTTTTTTTGTTTGTTTGTTTGTTTGTTTGAGATCAATGGTTTGGTCAACAGTAAATACAGTAGTTGATCCATGTGTAACATTTCTCAGTTTTTTATGTAACACTCTAACCCCCACCTAGGTCCTCCTCCACCATCATGCTCCAGGACCTGACCCCCTACTCCAGAGTTCTTTACAACCCACTGCTACTCAGTGTTTTACTATTACTTGATTTAGGAATTTATAGGGGGTGGTTGGGGAAGGGCTAGAGTGTTGGACTTGGAAGCATGAGGTGCCAATTTCCATTTCCAGCATCACATGTGCCAGAATAATGCTCTGCCTCTTCCTCTTGTTAACAAATATATTAATCTTAAAAATGTAGAGAGCGATTTACACAGACGCTCATGCCTAAGGCACCAGATGTCCCAAATTAATTCTTCAGGACCACCATGAACCAGAATTATGCAGTATTCTGATAAAAAATAAAATAAAATAATAAATGAACTCCCCCTCACATATATGAAATAAAAAATAAACCTTGAAAAATAAATTTTAGAGATGATTATGATTGTTAAGCACTATTCTCAGAAATGACAAAAAACAGCAGTTAGTATGCTACAGTCCTTGTCCTTATGCAGTTTACTGTAGGATTCCTACAGAAATACATAACTATCCAATTCATTAATTAAAAATAAGGTTAGACAACAGCCATCATTGAAAGAGAACAGATGGAGATCTGTCCTCAGTCTGGTGAGCCATCCCTTGTACACCAAATGGGACGGCAACTGGAGACAACTTTCCTATCTCCACATATCCTGCCGCTGACATCATCCCCTCAGTAAAATCCAACAATGGGATATGGGTGATGATGCTAGGGTGGGACAACAAATCTTCCTGTAGAGAAAGTTCATGAAGCAGTCATATTACTTCCTGAAGCCTTTTCTCATTCTATAGAACTGTGCTTGCCTTTAGGGAAGTCACACAGATTGATTATTTAATGTACACTGAAAGGTTTATTTGTTTTGAGGAAAGGCACTCAGAGTGATGTTGCTATCACAGCCCCTTTGGCTCACTCAGATTTTCATTTTCAGAAGAGAAAGAAAGTCAAGTTGGAAACACTGAAAGTCTCCTCCTACAGCTTGGCAGACACACCCCACCTCAGGCATAGGAACTTAATCCTATAGAAATACAGGTGGGCTTTTTTTTTTCCTGCAAATTTACAAAGTCTTAAACTTTATATACTTTTATCTAGAAAGACAAATATTTGTTATTAAAGACACTCTACTTCCCCCAAAAGGTAAGCCTTCCTTCAGAGTTCATCAAAGGCACTTTTTAAAACATTTACCCAATATATGAAAGGAGTGTATGCAACAAAGAAAAGTCAGCACTCCTACTGCAACCCACTTTTTTAATTATCCAAGATTTTCTGTTGATTTCATATGTGTTTTTTTTTTTTTAAGAAAGGAAAGAAGGGAGGAAAGAAAGAAGGAAGGGAGGGAGGCAAGAAGGGAGAGAGAGAAGGAAGGAGGAAAGACTTTAGCTGAGGAGGTGGTACAATGGATAAGTGCGGACTCACAAGCATGAGCTTTGATCCCTGGGTTGTAAGTGTCAGAGTAATGCTGACTTCCTCCTTCTTCTCTTCCTCCTCCTCCATATCTTCTTCTCTCCTTTTTATCATTAATAAGTAAATATTTTAAAGATGTATTCCTAGCCACAAATACTATGTTAACTCATGAATATCTGTTAAATTTCTTCATTTATGTTTTTACTTTTGACCAAGGATTATTTTTCATAGTCTTTCTTTTTTTATTATTATTTATTTACTTACTTATTTCTGAGAGAGAAAAGGAAAGAGATCCAGAGCATCACTCTCATATAAGTGATGCTGGGGTTTGAACTTGGGACATCACACTTTATCTAACACTTTTTCCACTGCACCACTACCCAGTTACATAGTCCTTTATTTCAGAATACTTTTTTCCTTTTTATTTTATTAGGCTACTACTCTTTACCTCATGCATCAATCTCATTATAGCCCCCTCAAGTCCATATTACATTCTTTCCCCCTCTTCCCATATCCCTCCTGCTAATTCTGCTTTTTTTTCTTTGTTATAGAGGCTGGTTTCTGAGTTAATAAGGTGAGTGTTCTGTCACTTTTTATTAAATTTCTATCAAGATAAAATGAAACTCCACGTCAAAATATCACTACATAGATAATTTACAATTTTTAATTTTTTTAAAGATTTTATTTATTGATGAGAAAGATAGGAGGAAAGAAGAAAGAACCAGATATCACTCTGGTACACGTGCTGCCGGGGCTTGAACTCAGGACCTCACACTTGAGAGTCAAGCGTTTTATCCACTGCGCCACCTCCCGGACCACAATTTACTCTTTTTGAAGTCTTTTTTTTTTCCCCTCCGGGGTTATTGCTGGGCTGGGTGCCTGCACCACGAATCCACCGCTCCTGGAGGCCGTCCCTTCCCCCCCTTTTGTTGCCCTTGTTGTCGCAGCCTCGTTGTGGTCACCATTATCGCCATTGTTGATGTTGTTCGTTGTTGGACAGGACAAAGAGAAATGGAGAGAGGAGGGGCAGACAGAGAGGGGGAGAGAAAGATAGGACACCTGCAGACCTGCTTCACCGCCCGTGAAGCGATACCCCTGCAATTGGGGAACCGGGGGCTCGAACCAGGATCCCTACGCCGGTCCCTGCGCTTTGCGCCACATGCGCTTAACCCACTGCGCCACCGCCCAACCCCCTTAAAGTCTTTAATTATTAATTTGATAGGACAGATAGAAGTTGAACAGGCAAGGGATGTTAGAGAAGGAGAAAGAAAAAGCAGTGCAGCTTCACTGCTTGTAAAGCTTCCCTCAAAGAAGGTGGGGACTGGGGATTTGAACGTGGGTCTTTGCACATTGTAACATGTGCACTAAACCAGATGCACCACCATTCAGCCCCTGAATTACAATTCTATCAAGCACCAAAACTTTGCATTGAGCAAAATCTGACATTTAAAATGATTGCTTCTATATTCTTGGAGAAAGAAAAAAACCCCAAAACCTAGAGTTTATACTTACTAAGACATGTGTGTAAGATGAAACAATAGAGAATGTGTTTAATCCCCGCCAAACAGAACTATCAAAGAAGAGAGACTACTGGGTCATGAGTAAGACTGACTGATGACTCTTAAAGCCAGGGAGATAGCACCATTGGTAGTGCAGCAGACGTCCACACCTGAGGCCCCAGAGGTCCCAGATTCAGTCCCCAGCAATACCATAAGCCACAACTGAGCAGCACTCTGTTAAATTGTAACAACAATAATAAAATAATAATACCACCTAGCATTCCACTGGTCCCTAATATAGCTGCTGCTGCTGCTGCTGCTACTGCTGCTTCTTTTTGTTGTTGTTGTTGTTGTTGTTGTTTTGTTTCTTGTTTTGGCCTCTAGGGTTATTGCTTGGGCTCAGTGCCTGCACTAAGAATCCACTGATCCTGGCAGCCATCTTTTTTTCCCCCCCATTGTTGCTGTTGTTGAATGAGGCCAGAGAGAAATTGAGGGAGGAGAGGGGAAGACAGAGATGGGGAGAGAAAGACAGACACCTGCATACTTGCTTCTCTGCTTGTGAAGGAACCTCCCCCACCCAGGTGGGCAGGTGGGAAGCCAGGGGCTTGTCCTGAGATTCTTTTTTTTTTCACATTCTTCTTTTTTTTTTTTTATTTAAGAAAGCATAAATTAACAACTCCATAGGGTAGGAGGGGTACAACTCCACACAATTCCCACCACCCAATCTCCATATCCCACCCCCTCCCCTGATAGCTTTCCCATTCTCTATCCCTCTGGGAGCATGGACCCAGGGTCATTGTGGGTTGCAGAAGGTGGAATGGACCGACCAGTCAATGCCCATGTTCAGCAGGGAAGCAATTACAGAAGCCAGACCTTCCACCTTCTGTACTGGGATTCTTAAGCAGGTCCCTGCGTTAGCACTATGTGCACTTAACCTGGTGCGCCACCACCCGGCCTCCCTAACATAGCTCTTCTAGAATTCTGTAAGAAAAATTTTGGCTCAGTCTAAAAAGAAAAAAAGAAAGAAAGAAAGAAAGAAAGAAAGAAAGAAAGAAAGAAAGAAAGAAAGAAAGAGAAAGAAAAGCCTCAACTTTAGAATTAAACTATTCACACAGATTTATAACTTAATCAGTGATACCTAAGTTCTCTGGGCATAAAGAACCTATATTAGTAAGAAATATCTTCTTAATCCAATTGTTGTAGAAGTAGATTCATAAAAAGTGCTTGGGAGGTGAGGTGCACAGGAAATAGTCAATATATATTAGCTATTACGACTATAGAATATAATTATAGAAATCCACAAATTACTTTTTTAAATCCTAGGAGCATAGAAACTACACAGATCTGCAAGTAGATTTCTGATAATGATTTAGCAATAAAGGACTCTAATAGTCCTGTATATATTTTCATTGTGGAGACATAGCTATACATACCTATAGACAGAAAAAAATGTTACATCTATATTTTGTAAGAAAAGTTAGACTTAATTATTTTCATTTTGTTGCTATTTTACTACATATATTTGAATAGACCACATATGAGTAAATGTGAATTACACCTAGGTGTCTTGTAGAGACTAGACTTTTAAGTTCTCCCAGGTAAAAATAATTAAGAATGTTGCCTGAAGAATCTGTTCTGCAATTTATAATAGATTCACCACTGGGCACTTGAAATCTGAAAAATTCATGCAAGCTAACTCATCTATTGCTGGCCCAGTAGAAAACTCAGAATCAGATCTGACAAGGAATCAGAATCTGTATTGACATAAAAGGTGCTTGACAATACCAAAAACCTTTCCAGAGCCAAGCATTCCTTCTTCCTCACATGGCTGCAGGTCTAAAGGGAGCTGGGCATTTAATGTGTGATAGGAAGACTCTTATCCATTCCAAGTAACTGGTTAAAAGAAGGTCACTATGGAATATATCACTTGAATTGAATTTTGGTATTTAAAATTCAATTCAGCTCGGCATTTAAAATCTGTAGAGTAACTTTGAGAAAGTTACTTTTCAAACTGTTTTAGAGCAGTGGCAATGGGGATCAGTGGTGTTGATTAGTCTGTTTATTTAGCTAATAAAACAAAACTGTTTTTTTAGGCACAGTACTTGCTTTCTTTGCCAGTGTAAGCAGAAAATTGGATTCATTGTGTTTAGACATGCCCTTCCATTCAGGTCACAGTTGTACATTTGTTAAGTCTTTTTATCACATTAAATATCTATGCAGATGCTGTGTGGCTACTTGCTTATATTGCTCGATCTTTAAAAAGACAGAGAAAGAAAGAAAGAGGCACATTGTGTCAAGTATGTGCTTGCCTGACATCCCAATTATTTAATTAGGTCTTTTCTCATAAATCTTGGTTGTTGCTTACAGTTTCTTTCTCTTACAAACTCCATGGTGACTAAGGAAAGAATTTTTTTAAGATTTCTTTAATATTTATTTATTCCATTTTTTGTTGCCTTTGCTGTTTTTTATTGTTGTAGTTATTGTTATTGTTGTTATTGATATCGTCATTGTTGGATAGGACAGAGAGAATGGAGAGAGGAGGGGAAGACAGAGAGGGGGAGAGAAAGACACCTGCAGACGTGCTTCACCACCTGTGAAGCAACTCCTTTGCAGATGGGGAGCCAGGGGCTCGAACTGGGATCCTTATGCCGGTCCTTGCGCTTTGTGCCACGTGCACTTAACCTGCTGCACTACAGCATGACTCCCGGGAAAGAAAATTTTTTTTATTAATTTAATTTCACATTATTTGAGAGTCATAAAATTGGACTTAGAGTCTGAAAATACGGTTTTTAAGTTGAGGCCGGGTGATGACACACCTGGTTGACTGCACGTTACAATGCACAAGGATCCAAGTTCAAGCCCCTGGTCCCCACCTGCAAAGGGGAAAACTTCACAAGTGGTGAAGTGGTGCTGCAGGTGTTTCTCTGTCTCTATCTTCCCCTTCCTCTCAATTCCTGGCTATCTACCAAATAAATAAATAAATATAAAATATTATATATATATATGACAATATATATATATTGACAATATATATGTCAGTTGGATGCCAAATTCCCCAGTATATAGTATTTATTTATTTATTTATTCATTCATTTATTCATTTATTTGCCTCCAGGGCTATTGCTGGGGCTCAGTGCCTGTAGTATGAATCCACTGCTCCTGGAGGCCATTTTTTCCCATTTTTGTTTCCCTTGTTGTTGATATTATTGTTATTACTGTCGTTGGATAGGACAGAAAGAAATCAAGAGAAGAGGGGGAAACAGAGAGAGGGAGAGAAAGATAAGACACCCGCAGACCTGCTTCCCCATCAGTGAATCCCTGCAGATGGGGAGCCAGCCAGGGGATAGAAACTGTATCCTCACACTGGACCTTGCGCTTATGCCATGTGTGCTTAACCTGCCACGCTACTGCCTGGCCCTCATATAGTCTCTTAATCATGTTGTTGTTGTTATTTTTCTCTGCCTTTCTTGTCAGAGATATCAGCAAACGAAGACGGTCACTGCTTTACTTCTCCTTTCTGGAAGCCATCTCTTATAAATATTCTTTTTTATCTTTTTCACTCAATTCTTTAACTTATGTATGGATTTGATAGAACAGAGAGAAATTGAGAGGAGAGAGGAAGTAGAGAAGGGGAAGGAAAGAGAGACATCTGCAGCACTGCTTCACTGTTAATGAAGCTTCCTCCTGCAGGTAAGGTCCAGAGTCTGGAACTAAAGTCCTTGTGCATAGTAACATCTGTGCTCAACCAGATATGCCACCACTTGGCCTCCTCTTCTAAATATTATTAAATGTTCTGTATTGTGTCCAAAAGACAAGCATAAAAAATTGAGATATATACAAATCCAAAGATTAGATCTTTGAGCCATCAAAAATCATTTGAAAATTGTGTACTAGACTTTTATAATGGGAGTACTACATTTCATTTCCATTTTAGTTTGAATTTACATGTTATTCTCTACATTATATGTAAAACAAATATAAGTCACAGAATTGAGCAGATAGTGAAAGAAACTATAGCACACAGAGCTGTATTCAAAAGTCCCAGGTTTCAAATAAACCCTTCTGCACTGCTGGTGGAAAAGCTACTTGGTGCCATCCTTGTAGAGAGTAGTCTGGAGAACTCTTCTTCAGAAGGCTAGAAGTGGACCTACCCTATCACCCTGCAATTCCTCTCTTGAGGATATATCCTAAGGAACCCAACACACCCACCCACAAAGATTTTTGTATACCTATGTTCATAGCAGCATAATTTGTAATAACCAAAACTGAGAAGCAACCCAGGTGTCTAGCAACAGATAAGTGGTATATATACACAATGGAATACTACTCAGCTATTAAAAATAGTGATTTCACTTTCTTCACCCCATCTTAGATGGACCCTGAAGGAATATGTTTAGTGAGATAAGTCATAAAGAGAAGGATGAATATGAGATGATCCCACTCATAGAAGTTGAAAATTAAGAACAGAAGGGAAAATACAAAGAAGAACTTGGACTTGGTTTGGTGTATTGCACCAAAGTAAAAGACTCTGTGGTGGGGTGGGGCTGGGGGGGTTCATGTCCTGGAACATGATGGCAGAGGACCTAGAGGGAGTTGAATTGTTATGTGTAAAACTGGGAAATGTTATGCATGTACAAACTATTGTATTTTACTGTTGACTATAAACCATTAACCCCCCAATAAAGGGACGGAGAAAAACAAACAAAAAAGTCCCATGTGTAATCCCCAATACTGCCAATAGGCAAAGATGAGCAATGGTGAAAACATAAATAAATAATTGCAATATGACTTGTGTTTATTTCTTCCTTTCAACACATGCAAATTAGAGAAAATTTCATGAAAAAATAAACATTCTAAAGATGTTCTTAATTCACACGATGTGAAAATATATTTTGCAATTACCAGCTTGATCTTGTTATGAAAATATTAATGTACATGAATCTTTCTACAAATAAAAATGGCATTATACTCCATCATCACTAGTCACTTCCATCAGGAACATTATCATAGCCCTCTGTGGGCCTCTCCAGGACCTTTCCCAGTAGAGCAGCAATGGTAGGGACTGCCCCACTCTCTGAAGAGAAGCTGGGTCAACCTACTTTGCCATTCAAGGAAGACTGGCCCAGAAATGAATGCAGCCTACAATGTTCCCAGATATGATCATGGACTGCGAGCTCAGACTGACAGGGACTCACAGGTCACACAGGCTCCTGTGTTAAATATAAATATATATATGGCCCTAGGTCAGATTGATGGGGTAAACAGATGATGGTATTTATATAATTTACTCATATTTGGGAGTTACTTTCTGCCCTAATCCAACTTTCTAGCCCTATTCTCAGCTCTGACAACACCGACCCAAACAATATTTGTAGCCCATCTGCATGTTAGCTATCAGGCTCACGCAAAATTTACTAAAGTCATGGGCCCCTCAAAACATACCTAAAACAGACTTCCTAGCTGCTTCCCACATGAAAACCCCCTCATTTCATTTCATGTGCTCTATTCCTACCTTTGGGTTCCTGATTTTTTTCCCCTTTTTTTTTTCTTTTTGATGTTGTTGGATAGGACAAAGAGAAACTGAGAGAGGAGCAGAAAGGACAGGGTAATGGTTATATAACATAACGGTTATGTAAAGAGACTCTTGTGCCTGAGACTCTTGTGCTTGAGGCTCCAAAGTCCCAGGTTCAATCCCCTGCCCACCATAAGCCAGAGCTGAGCAGTGCTCTGGTTAAATAAATTAAAAAAAAAAATTAAAACAGAAATAGAGAGGAGGGGTAGATAGGGGGAGAGAAAGACACCTGCAGACTTGTTTCACCACTTGCAAAGTGACCCCGCCTGCAAGTGGGGAGTGCTCAAATGGGGATCACTGCACTTAGTACTATGTGCACTTAACTGGGTGCACTATCACCTGGCCCCTGGGTTCCCGTTTATTAAGCAATTTGTCCTGCTTTATATCTTACCACTTTTCAGCCACCAAGTTGCAGGCATTACCGTGATGCCATCCTGTCCTCTGCAGCCAGACAATCTCACCAATGTATCTCAGAACCTCACTGCTCCAGAACCCTGCCCCATTAGGGAAAGAGAGAAACAGGCTAAGGGTATGGATCAATCTGCCAATGTCCATGTCTAGTGAAGAAGCAATTATAGAAGAATTTTGGTCCTCATCAGGTTAAGCACACATGGTAGGAAGCACAAGGACCAGTGCAAGGATCTGGGTTCAAGCCCCCAACTCTTCACCTGCAGGGTGGTTGCTTCACAGACAGTGAAGCAGGTCTGCAAGTGTCTGTCTTTCTCTCCCCCTCTCTGTCTTCTCCTCCTCTCTCGATTTCTCTCTGTCTTATCCAACAACGGCAATGGCAACAATAACAACAACAAGGGCAACAAAATGGGGAAAATAGCCTCCAGGAGCACTGGACTCATAGTGCAGGTATGAGTCCCAGTAATAACCCCAGAGGCAAAAAAAAAAAAAAAAAAAGCCTATATTCTCAGAGAGGGATAAAGAATAGGGAAGTCCTCCCTGGGCAGACAACCCCACCAACATGTCCTGGAGCCCCGCCTCCCCTGACCACTCCCCCCCCCCCAAAGAGAGAGACAAGCTGGGAGTACGGATCGACCTGTCAACACCCATGTTCAGTGAGGAAGCAATTACAGAAGCCAGACCTTCCACCTTCTGTACCCCAAAATGACCCTGGGTCCATACTCCCAGAGGGATAAAGAATAGGGAAGCCATCAGGGGAGGGGATACAGAGTTCTGGTGGTGGGAACTGTGTGGAAATGTGCCCCTCTTATCCTATAGTCTTGTCAATATTTCCATTTTTTAAATAAAAATTTTAAAAATTAAAATAAAAAATTTTATTGTAAAATAGGGAGACTTCCAATGGAGGGAATGGGACATGAAACACTGATGGTGGGAACTGTGTGGAATTGTACCCCTGTTATCTTAGAATCTTGTTAATCATTATTGAATCACTAATAATTTTAATGGCTTTCTAATACTCTTGATTTCTGATGGTATGGCTTCAGCATACATTCTACTAACTTTGAATTGCTATTAATGTCTGATAACTTATATCATTACTCCAACTTCCTTCTTTAATAGAATTTTAACCACAAATTCAATTGTGCTTCAAGAATTCTTATAGATATCAGAAGAACTTCACAATTCAGGTTTGCAGACCTTTCATAATTGCAGGGTAGAGTGTAGCATATTTACAGCTACAGATTAAGGAATAAATAATTAACAATCTATGAGTAATGCAGTCATAATTATTAAGGAATGAATAATTAACAATCTATGAGTAATGTAGTCATAATTATGCTATTGAGACAAATATGGGGTAGGAATAATCTCCTTTCTCAAATGTGAAGCCTTTATGACATGTAATCCTAAATCTCAATTTAGAATAACTAATAAGAATTATTGTAATTCAGTTTGCAAAAATAAAACTGCTAAGCATGAGCTGAATAAGTACTATTAATTAAAGCTGTTAAGGGTTTGGAGCAAAAAGGAAGCATTGCTTCAGCATTGCTAAAACAAGGCCTCAAACTACTGCTGATTAACTGCAAGAATCCAGAGAAAAATATATGGAGTGGAAGCAAAAGAAGACTTTACTATAAAATAAAGCCTCACTGTTTCAAGGTTGTTTCTCTTTTTGTAAGATGCTTTTACATCTGTTGCTTACAAAGCTACAAAGTGTGTGCTTATCTGAACAGAAGCCAACTTCTCTAGGTATAATTTTACTGTCTTCATACCAATACATTTGGTCATATTAGAGACACTTATGATGAAAGCCCTAAACATTTTACTTGTAAGCTACATGAACACAGTTAAGCCAAAGTCCATGAGGACATATTAAAAACTTACCAGGAGAACATGAGTTGTCATAACTTCACAGAGTGAAAATATATCCTAGTCATGAAATCTTTGTTCTGGTTGCAGACTAAAAAATTAATAATAAATAAATAAATACAACTATCTGAATGTGGTCAGGTGTCAAGAATGCTTGATGAGGTTCATCCAAAACTCCTACCAGTGCATGAGCCATAAAGGTCATAAGGAGGCCTAACTCTATTCCCACCACAGCCTGTTGGCAGCACTCTGTGCAACTGTCTGCTGCAGAACTGGCCTGTTTCGACAACCGCAGCATCATTCCCACAAGTTCTAAACTGTGCTTTTAGTTTAATAGCAGAGAAAAACACTAAGAAAAGATGCACTAGACTTTTTTATAAAGTAATTTAGTGTTGAAATGTCAGCAGGCATACGTGTATTATTGTAAATTCTGCGCTGACTTCTCTATGATATGCAAAGTTTATTTATTTATACATTTATTACCAAGAAATGCAAAAAAAAACTTTCTGATACCCACCAGGCCAAATGGATTTGAAGTATCGTAGAGGTACATATATTTATTCAAAGTCATAGCCTTAAAGTATCTACAATTAATTGGATAACTCTGTGCAACTTGCACAAAGAAATGTGGGAGAAAAAAATTAGTTACAGGAGTTTCCTTTTAATTATGTCTACAAGCTTCATGTTTTTGGACTGCTTCCCCCCCCCTTTTGTTGCCCTTGTTGTTTTATTGTTGTTGTGGTTATTACTGTTATTGTTACTGATGTCCTTCTTGTTGGATAGGAGAGAGAGAAATGGAGAGAGGAGGGGAAGACAGAGAGGGAAGAGAAAGATAGACACCTGCAGACCTGCTTCACCCCTTGTGAAGGGACCTGCAAGTGGGGAGCTGGCGGCTTGAACTGGGAAACTTACACTGGTCTTTGCGTTTTGTGCCATGTGCACTTAATCCACAGGGCTACCACCTGACCCCCTTTGGGCTGATTTCAAAAAAAAAATTTATTTATAAAAAGGAAACATTGACTAAACCACAGGATAAGAGAGGTACAACTCCACACAATTCCCACCACCAGATCTCCATATCCCATCCCCTCCCCTGATAGCTTTCCTATTCTTTAACCCTCTGGGAGTATGGACCCAAGGTCATTGTGGGATACAGAAGGTTGAAGGTCTGGCTTCTATAATTTCTTCCCCACTGAACATGGGTGTTGACAGGTCGATCCATACTCCCAGCCTGGCTCTCTCTTTCCCTAGTGGGGAAGGACTCTGGGGAAGTGGAGCTCCAGGACATGTTGGTGGGGTTGTCTGTCCAGGGAAGTCTGGTTGGCATCCTGCTAGCATCTGGAACCTGGTGGCTGAAAAGGGAGTTAACATATAAAGCCAAACAAATTGTTGACCAATCATGAAACTAAAGACTGGAATAATGCAGATTCGAAGAGTTGAGGGGTCCTCCATTTTGTAGATACTTAGTAGGCATATTTTAGTTATATTCCAAAGGGCCTGTGGCTATACTAATTTTTTTTTTTCTTTTTTCCCCTGAGCCTGAAATCAGATATGCCAGTAGATCCAAGCTATTGTCTGGGGAGATGATGTCATGGCTGGAAAAAGGACCAGAAAGCTAGATCCGGGAAAAGAGTAGCTCCCTAATAGGGGAAAGAGTTATAAATATTGTTGACTATAAACCCCATCGATTTGATGTGGTCTGGGGCCCATATTCAGCTTAGAAGCCTATGTGACCTCTGCATCCCTGTAGATCTAAGCTCACATTCTTTGGTCATGAGTAGGACTTTGGCCTGCTTTTAAGATGATATTGGTCCATTCCTTATTCAGTGTTTTAGTGATTAATATTTTGTTTTTGCAGTACAAAGTAGAGAACTGTAAATCAAATTCTCCTTAACAGAGATTAGTGCCATTCCCAAATGGAAGAAACACCTAGAACTACCTAATAATTTCCCTGTACAAAATTCAACTCATTAAACATACAGAACTACTATATACCATGACTGGAATTATTTATGAAATTTATCTGGGCTGCAGATTGTCAAATTTTTCAATCACAGACCCACTTACACAAACACACAGGCATACACACATGAAAAAATAATAGGAATCTTCACCTATGTTCATTGTAGAATTATTTACAATAGCCAAGGTATGGAAACAACCCAAGTGGCTAATAGGTAGGATAAAATTTGCGTTGTTTATGTGCACATATATACCATGAAAGACTATTCACCTACCAAAAAATGAAATCTGGCCTTTTCCTGAAAGATGCTACATGGAATTGGAGCAAGTCATGCCAAGCAGATAACTCAGGACAAAATTAGTTGAACTACTCATGTGTGGAATAAACAAAAACAAAGTGGGCCAGCATGACACATCACTTGGATCCCGTGCTTGCACTGTCAAATGAAGGACCTGGTTCAAGCCTGCTTCCTACCATACTAAAGGAAGGTTTGATACTGTAGTGTCTTTCTACCTGAGGTGGAGGGAGGGGGGATTCAGCCTGGAGCCAAAGGGAAGAAAAGGGGAGAGGAGGAGAGGGGAGGGAAAAGAAGGGGTAGGAAGGAGAGGGGAAAGGAAGTGGAGGGGAGGGGAATGGAGAGGATGGTTAAGGAGGGGAGGAGAAGGGAAGGGAAGGGAAGGGAAGGGAAGGGAAGGGAAGGGAAGGGAAGGGAAGGGAAGGGAAGGGAAGGGAAGGGAAGGGAAGGGAAGGGAAGGGAAGGGAAGGGAAGGGAAGGGAAGGGAAGGAGAAGCAAGGGGAGGAAAAGCAAGGAGAGGGAAAGCAAGGGAAACAAAACAAAGTGAAATGAAACAAATTCTTAGACTTTGCAGAACTGGATTTATCAAAGTGGAAGGGACTGGGATTAACAAAGTGGTAGTGGAGGGCGTTGGAAAGGTAGAGAGGGTCCAGTGGATATTGCTGGAGGAATATTGGCACATGGGTAGTGAATGTTGAGATGTTGAGACTATATGTTGACACTATAAAGAAATTAAATGTGCCCCTAAATAGGAAGCTTGTAAACCAAAGTTCCCTCAACAGCAGCAACACAGAAAACTTAAAATAGAAAAAACAGTAATAACAAATGTCACAAAGTAGTTTTTTTTTTTTTTTGGAATGCACACTAAAGTTTCTATTCTATTGAGCAGGGATAGATAGCATAATAGTTATGCAAAAAGACTCTTAACTCTTATGCCTGAGGCTCTGAAGTCCCAGGTTCAATCCCCCCACACCAACATAACCAGAGCTAAGCAGTGTTCTGGTAAAAGAAACAAAAAAGTTTCTACCCTATTTTCAAATGCTCACTGTGATCCACTAAATTGACTGGTGATGTGCTAGGATGTTGCAACTTGATGCTTGAAAAGGCCACACTATCTCTCTGTAATTTATGAAAATAAAATTAATCATACATAATATGCAATTTTCCCTTTCATTTTGAAAATAAAACAAAAGTAGTCGGGGAGGTGATTCAATGGAAGAGCCTAGGACTTCCCTGCAGTAGCCCCAGCTTTGCTCTCCTTCACCCTAGATCCAGGGCATTATTCTGGGTCTTCTTCTTATAAAATAATTCTAAAATTCCTTATTAATCCGCTCAGGAGCAGGGATCATCATAAATAAAATAATGAATGATTGATTATTTACAACTATTTCTACTTCGATGAGCATATTTAGTTTCTCCCAGTTTCTTCCCAATCTATAATACATACCATTATGCTATTTTTCCCTCCTGACTTGGTCACCAATGTATTCTAGCATCCTACTCTACCTCTAAGGATTAGCACTTAAAATATTTACTATTCTTTTTCTACTTTCACATTAATCAAATTCAATAATACTTTAGTCATGATTTTACAATTATATTAGTCTCATTGCTAGCCAACTAGCCCAGATTCTTTGTTCTCAGTATACTGAAGGACTAGGTGCCCCTGTGATAGTTCTTTACTACACCCTGTCTTGTACATTGTCTTCTTCGCCCTCAAAACAGCATCATAAAAATGTCAGCGTCTTCCATCCAGACTTTCCTGGGCAGATGAGCTCATCAATGTGTCCTGGAACCCCACCTCTCCGAAGTGCTACCCCACTAGGGAAAGACAGAAACAGGCTGGAGGTATAGATCAACCTGCCAATGTCCATGTCCAGTGCAGAAGCAATTATAGAAGCCACCTTCTGCACCCCATAAAGATCTTTGGTTCATGCTCCCAGGGCGATAAAGAATAGAGAAGATTCCAATGGAGGGATGGGATATGGAACTCTGGTGGTAGAAACTGTATGGAATTGTACCCCTCTTATCCTACAGTCTTGTCGATCATTACTAAATCGATTTTTTTTTTTTAATGTCAGGGTCTTAAACACACTGACTGCATCTCCAGTGCTAATGGCCATATCAATGGTAAGTACCTACCATACTGGAAAGTGCAGTATATCCACATCGCTCTAAAATTAGGAATGAAATAAAACCATATGAGGAGGCTGGGTGGTGGTGCACCCAGTTAAGCGCACACAGTAAGAAGCCCAAGGATCCGGTAAGGATCAGGGTACAGCCTCCGCTCACCTCCTGTAGTGGGGGAAGCGGTGAAGCAGGTCTTCAGGTGTCTCTCTTTCTCTCTCCCTCTCTGTCTTCCCCTCCCCTCTCAGTTTCTCTCTGTCCTATCCAAAAAATGGAAATAATGGCCTCCAGGAGAGGTGGATTCGTAGTGCTGGCACCGAGCACCACAAAGACATTTTCCCTTCAATACATACAATCACAGCATAAATCTTTATCATCACCCCTAGACTCCTTCCGACTTAAAAGAGGAAGAAAATGAAGAGAACTGACAGGAGACTGGGTGGTGGTGCAGCTGGTTGAGCACACATGTTACAGTGCTCTAGGACCTGGGTTGGAGCCCCACCCCCACCCCCACCTGCAGGGGGTGCACAAGTGGTAAAGCAGTATTGTAGGTGTCTCTCTCCCTCTATATCACCCCCTTCCCTTTCAATTTCTGGTTGTCTCTATTAAATAAATAAAGATAATTTTAAAAAGAGAGTATTGATGGAAATGGTATGCATAGCTAAAACCAGAGAGATAGTGCCCTTAAAAATTAAAGGGTGAAGTAAGTTGCTAAAAGGACAATTCAGGATCATTCGCCCCAAAGCATCCCTACTTGTGTTTCTGAATCCTGCCCCTGTGCACATATTTGAAGAGTTGCAAGTTGGAAGCAGTTGATGAGATAAGGCAAAAGATTTCATTTTAAAAACCATCTCTTCTGCTAGGCCTGCTAAATGGTAGAACCTTTATAGCATATTGCATATTTAATATACCTTTCTATTTAGATAGCACACTTAGCTGAACTTTCACTCTCCTCCTGCAGACTGAAGAAAAAAAAAAAGATTTTGTGTATTTACTGGTTCTCATCTCTGCCTTCACATGTGGGAATAAGGGTATTTACACACCACTACTTTTGGCTCAACCTAAACCTTGACTCCCAGAGGAAGATAACTTGCAGACCATCTCCATTTATGAGAAGGACATCTGGTTTCCCAGCCACTTCTTACCATTTGACTTTTGGTTCTCTCTAGAGCCTAATGGTGACTTTCCCCCTCCAACATCAGCCAAACTGAAGTTTGGTTTCTCTGTTCCCAGACACTTTCAGTTTCCCTAGGCAACGTCACTGTGTACAGTAACACAGATTGGACACCCTGAGAATTGTCAGGGTTCTGCATTTATTTTTGTAACAACACTTAACATTGACAATACATTTTCTTTGTTGGTCATAAAGTTTAAGGAATTTTGAGGCATAAAGATGGACCTGTGGGCATGTATAGATAAGTAATTAAAATAAAATATTATTATATAATGGGAATTCACACATAAATTTATGAACTATTCCATTAAGCCAGATGGCTCATTGGATTTAGAGGCTCCATTAGATGAATCAAAAACTAATGTCAGTTTTTAAATAGGACAGTAGAACCAAGGACCCACTTGAATTTTCATAGTGAGAGGAAAAGCACCAACTCTCATCTAAAACATATCATTTTAATTGACAAAACTAAGTCCAAACTACACCTCATAAATTAAAAGAGAACTTAACCTCTCTCCCACCCCCAGTCATTTGGAGCACAGTGCAGGTCGCGTGACTGGTGCTTTAAAGATTTGTTGTTAAAAAAAAAAAAAAAAACTGTGTTGTTAAGCAAACAAATAATGAGGGGCAGAGCAGAAAGTGCCTCCATATTACAGGTTGTTACAGAATTTCAGAACAACACCTGAAGGAATGACCCATTCTTACACTTGATGCGTGCTTTTTTTTTTTTTTTAAATCTCTGGGGCTTTGCCACTCCAGACTGACTTTTTCAGATAGATACAGAGGCAGAGAGACATAAGGGAAAAAAAAATAACACCACCAAACTTTTCTTCCATATGGTAGAGACCAAGCTTGAACCTGGTTCACACACACTTCAAAGCAGAGCACTGTCTTACTGAGCTATTTTGCCAGCCCTCGATACTCAGCACACAAACTTTAGAAAAACTTTTATTTCTTTTTTTTTATTTTTTATATTTATTTATTTTCCCTTTTGTTGACCTTGTTTTATTGTTGCTGCAGTTATGATTGTTGTTGTTGTTGGATAGGACAGAGAGAAATCGAGAGAGGAGGGGAAGACAGAGAGGGGGAGAGAAAGAGAGACACCTGCAGACCTGCTTCACCACCTGTGAAGAGACTCCCCTGCAAGTGGGGAGCCAGGGGCTTGAACTGGAATCCTTACGCCAGTCCTTGCGCTTCATGCCATGTTTGCTTAACCAAAACTTATATTTCTATGTCCTTTGAACCAACGTTCTTTAACATATAAGAAAACTCGGGGGGGTGGGGTGAGGGAAGAAATATTTGGGAGCTAGAAACTGCATAGTTTTGAAGTCAGGGAGTGTGATGACTCTGTTTTTCTTCTTTTCTCTCAAATTTGTTTTGGCTATTCAGGTAGTTTCACACACATTTTAAAATTCCACTTCTTCAATGACACTGAACCACTATATTTCACCAAATACAAAAGTAAATTCCAAGTGGATCAAGGACTTGGATGTTAGACCACAAACTATCAGATACTTAGAGGAAAATATTGGCAGCACTCTTTACCGCATAAATTTTAAGGACATCTTCAATGAAACAATCCAATTACAAAGAAGACTAAGGCAAGTATAAACTTATGGGACTACATCAAATTAAAAACTTCTGCACAGCAAAAGAAACCACTACCTAAACCAAGAGACCCCTCACAGAATGGGAGAAGATCTTTACATGCCATACATCAGACAGGAGGCTAATAACCAACATATATAAAGAGCTTGCCAAACTCAACAAGACAACAAATAACCCCATCCAAAAATGGGGAGAGGACATGGACAGAATATTCACTACAGAAGAGATCCAAAAGGCCAAGAAACACATGAAAAAATATTCCAAGTCTCTGATTGTTAAAGAAATGCAAATAAAGACAACAATGTGATACCACTACACTCCTGTGAGAATGTCATACATCAGAAAAGGTAACAGCAGCAAATGCTGGAGAGGGTGTGGGCTCAAAGGAACCCTCCTACACTGCTGGTGGGAATGTAAATTGGTCCAACCTCTTTGGAAAACAGTCTTGGAGAACTCTCAGAAGGCTAAAAATGGACCTACCCTATGATCCTGTAATTCCTCTCCTGGGGATATATCCTAAGGAACCCAACACACCCATATCCAAAAAGATCTGTGCATACATATGCTCTTAGCAGCACAATTTATAATAGCCAAAACCTGGAAGCAACCCAGGTGTCCAACAACAGATGAGTGGCTGAGCAAGGTGTGGTATATATACACAATGGAATACTACTCAGCTATAAAAAAAATGGTGACTTCACCGTTTTCAGCCAATCTTGGATGGATCTTGAAAAATTCATGTTAAGTGAAATAACTTAGAAACAGAGGGATGAATATGGGATGATCTCACTCTCAGGCAGACGTTGAAAAACAAGATCAGAAGAGAAAACACAGGTAGAACGTCAACTGGAATTGGCGTATTGCACCAAAGTAAAAGACTCTGGGGTGGGGGGGGTGGAGAATCAAGGGGGGTGGAGAATACAGGTTCACAAAGGATGACAGAGGACCTAGTGGGGTTGTATTGTTACATGGAAAACTGGGAAATGTTATGCATGTAGAAACTATTGTATTTACTGTTAAATGTAAAAACATTAATTCCCCAATAAAGAAATTTTTTTTAAATTCCACTTCTTTATTCATTTTGTTTCAGATAATGAAAGACAGCAAGAGAAAGGAGAGAAAGCACAGCACCGGAGCTTCTCCCAGAGCTGTGGTGTTTCCTTGCGGAGCTGAGGCTTAAGCTTGAGACAAGCCCTTGGTAAGTACCTGCCCTGCCAGGTGAGCTATCTTCCAGTCCTGTAGGGTTTTCTATTTTTGTATTATGATATAATCTATAGTGATAGCTTAAGATCTTCACTTCCAGTTTGGACTCCTTCTACATTTTTTTTCTTCCCTAATTGCTCTGACTGGGTGTTCAAATACTGTGCTAAACAGCAGTAGTGAGGGTAGACATCTTTGTTTTGTGCCAAGTCTTAGATAAAAAGCTTTCTCAGTTTGGGAGTTGAGCGGTAGCACAGAGGGTTAAGAACAGGTGGTGCAAAGTGCAAGGACTGGTGTAAGGTTCCTGGTTTGAGCCCCCCGGGCTCCCCACCTGCAGAGGAGTCTTCACAAGCGGTGAAGCAGATCTGCAGGTTTCTCTCTTTTTCCCTCTCTATCCCCCTCCCTTCTCAAATTCTGTCTCCAGAAAAAAATAAGTAAAATAAAATTAAAAAAAAAAAAACTTTTAGTTTTTCACTACTAAATATGATGCTAGTCCCTCAGAACACAAAAAATGGATGTACCCTGTGACTGAGAAATTCTACTTTGAGTGATTTATCTAAAGGAAGAAAAAGCACTTATACAAAGAGATCTATGTAGGGGGCTGGGCAGTGGTGTAATTGGTTAAGTACATGTTACCATGTGCAAGGACTTGAGTTCCGGCTCCCTCTCTCCACCTGTAAAGGGAAAGCATAACAAGCGATAAAGCAGGTCTGCAGGTGTCTATCTTTTTCTCTCCCTCTCTATCTCCCCTCCCCTCTCAATATCTCTCTGTCCTATCAAATAAAAAATAGAAAGAAAGGGCAAAAAAGCCGACAAGAACACAGGGTTCATAGTGCAGGTACCAAGACCTTCCAATAACTTTGATGGCAACAGTAAAGAGGGAGAGAGGAAAAGGGGGAAGGGGAGGAGGAGGGGAAGAAAGAGAGATGTACATTTATTTTCATAGCAGAACAATTTGAAATAATTCAATTTAAAAGTAACCCAGATGCCCAATGGCAGATGAGTGGGTAAGAAAGTTGTGGTGTATATAAACACTACTCCGTTGCTAAAAATGACAAGTCATCTCCTTTGCCTCATCTTCAGTGCAACTTGAAGAAAGCATGCTAAGAGAGTGAGATAAGCCAAAAAGAGAAGGACAAATTCCAGATGATCTCAATTACAGGTAAAATTTAAGAAGCAGGTTAAGCACACGTGGCACAAGGCGCAAGGACCGGTGTAAGGATCCTGGTTTGAGCCCCCAGCTCCCCACCTGCAGGTCTGCAGGTGTCTTTCTCTCCCCCTCTGTCTTCCCCTCTTCTCTCCATTTCTCTCTGTCCTATCCAACAACAATGACATCAATAACTACACCAATAAAAAAAACAAGGGCAACAAAAGGGACTAAATAAATAAATTTAAGAAACAAAGACAGAAAGGGGAAACAAAGTGAAACTTGGAATGGGTCTGGCGTACTGCAGCAAAGCAAAGGACTCTGGGGGAGGGACGGAGGGAGGGGGGAGGCAGTTGTGGTTCTGGCGCATGATTGTGGAAAAGGACCAAGGGTTTCTTAATATAAACAGATGTTGAATCTTGTTGAATGTTTTATCAGCATCCATTCGGATGTTCATGTGGTTTTTTCTTTTCTTTTTATCCACATGGTGTACTATGTTTGGTTTTTCATATTTGATTTTGAATTCATCTTTCTGACTATTATTCACTGATTGTCATCAGCCACGAAGCCCAGAGGGAGCAGAGCATATGACCAACAAAGGCAAGGGGGATGGAAAGAGGAAAGAAGAGCAGAGGGAAAAGAGAAAGTACAAGCATAAGGGAGAAAGAGGATGACAACAGAGACTCCTGAAAGGAGAGAAAGAGAAAGACTTCATAATAACAAGAAAACTCCAAAAATTCCCAGGCCCTCATTTAATTATTTCAAAACAACACTGCTTGCTCCTTTAGGTTCAAGCCCCTGGTCCCCACCTGCAGGGGGAAAGCTTCACAAGCCATGGAACAATACTACAGATGTTTCTCCCTCCCTCCCTCCCTCCCTATCCTCATTCCCTCTCAGTTTTTCTCTGTCCTATCAAAATTAACAAATTAATAACATTCCCTCAATAAAAATAGAAAGTTTTAAAAAAATATTTAAAATAAATAATAAATGTCATGGATGGATACTTGACATTAGTAACATTAGCATTATTTTCTCATATAGAGAGACAACAATCCAGACAGTTGAGTTTCATTGTCATATGTACTGAGAAATGGTCACACAAGGACTCAGAAAAGATACCTCAACAAATTCCAAAATAGATAACTTTCTTCTGTTTTCTGCACGGTGTTTAAAAGTTTTCCATTCTATTTGCTGCACAATGCTTCATTTTACTTTCTTTGGTTTTAACAAAAGGAAATTCCTCATGTGGTATGGCTGAGTTTATTTACTTTTTCTTTATTGGGGGGAATAATGTTTTGCAGTCAATAGTAAAATACGGTAGTTGGTTCACATGTAACATTTCTCAGTTTTCCACTTAACACTCTAATCCCCCCCCCCGCCACACACACACACACACACACACACACACACACACACACACACACACACACACACACACTTAGGGCCTCCTCCACCATCATATTCCAGGACCTGAACACTCCCCTTCCCATGCCCCAGAGTCCTTGATTTCTTTATAATGAGTAAGTTCACTGCGAAGCTCTGTCCAAGAACTGTATCTCTTATTGCCCTGTCTTTTATATTATTTCTTTTTTTTAAAGATTTTCTTTACTTGTTAATGAGAAAGATAGGAAGAGAGAGAAAAAGAACCTGGCATCACTCTGGTACATGTGCTGCCAGGAATTGAACACAGGACCTCATGCTTGAAAGTCTAATGCTTTATCCACTGCATCACCTCCCAAACCACCTTTTTATATCATTTCTATGCATTTTTTTCTTACTAGAAAACAATGACTACATGTACTGGAATAGTTTCCCTTGCCCATTTTTATTAAAATCTCTGTTTTACATATATACATCATGTAATATTTGGGGGTCTTGTATTATATAGTTGTGTATTCCCTGCCACATACTTTAAACTTAATCACTTATTAATAAACATAAGTTTAAGTCTACTGATTAAAAGATAGGAAAGGTTTAAAGTTCATACCTAAGCAACCAGTAGTGCAATATTCTTTATTCACTGTTCTATTATTCTTCAATTAGGGGTACTAATGAGGAACACAGACAAGATCGCTGACTTCTTGGATTGAATCATCAGTAAGGAAAACAAAATACAAGCAAGTTTTAAGATGCTTTTACTTATGGCAAGGTGGTTAAGAAGATATTTCTGAAAGGGTGAAGACATTTGAGCTCAGAACCAAATGAAATGAAAGAATAAACCAGGTGAAGTTGTGAAGTGAGAACAGTTCACAGAAAGAAAAGAGCAAGGCTGCAAACCCCACACCTATGGATATCTAATTTTTGACAAGGGGGCCCAAAATACTAATGAAGACAGGAGAGTCTGTTCAACAAATGGCGTTGAGGAAAACTGTTTTAAAGCATGCAGAAGAACAAAACCGAACCATAACATTTCACTACACACAAAAGTTAACTCCACTTTCCGGCCAGTGGCAGAGTCAGACCCAATTTGTAGGGGGCCGGGGCATCATGGAAGCCACTGGCGACACGAAGCAACTGCGGGGACCCGGCAGGACAGAGCGGAGTGGCCCAGACCTGGGAGACATGAGTGTAGTGGGGCAGCTGGTTCTTATGAACCCCTGGAACATATTGATAAAGCACCAGCAGGTGCAGCAAAGGGGCTGCTGCTCACAGATGACAGGTTTCACAGATCCTGCTACCTCCATGGACTTCCTCCGAGTTAAATCTCCTTGTTGATGCAGCCTAGCATCAACAAGGAGATTCAGACTGTCTTCAACAAACATATGAAGTTCTTACAGAAAGCAGCACTGAATGTGCAAGACAACATTGGGGAAGAAGTGGATGCCAAGCAGCTGATCCAGGAGCTGCCTGGAATAGGCTAAACTACTATTTTCAGATGGAGAAAAAGTAATACCCAGATTGGTCCATGAGCTTCCAGGGATAAAGTGTGGCCGGCAGACAGAAGAAGAATATGCCCTTCGAGGAAGCCTTGTTCCCAAAAAGAGGAAGGGACAACCTCCTGGACACATCCTGTCAAATGACCGGGTAGCTGCAGACATGGTGTGGAAACTAAAATCCTGTGAGCCAATTTCCCGAGAGGACCCCAAGTGGGGTCCAGCTCGGCTGAATGAATCTACCACCCAAGGCCCTCGAGTGTATCTTCTGCGGCCCAGCTCAATGGATAAAGTGTTGTACTCTTAAGCATGAAGTCCCAGGATCAATCCCTGGCATAAGAAATACCAGTTACATAATTCTCCACCATTCACCCCATTGTGGGCCCTACCCGTCACCAACTTTAGAGTGGTATGTGCATTCTTAGCTTTAAAAAGAAAAAGAATTTTCCCCCACCAGAGCACTGCTCAACTCTGGCTTATGGCAGTTCAAGGGATTAAACCTGCAACTTCAGAGCCTCAGAGATGAAAGTCTTTTGGTATAACCATTATGCTGTCTCCCCCACCCTGCTAAATAAGAATGTAACCATCATTTCCATGATACACTAGTTAGAAACTCAAGCAAGTTGCAAGGCTTGATTCAGGGGGGCACCAGAGGAAGAATCTACATCAAGCACCCACATGTCTTCAAGTATCCAGCTGACCCTCAAGATAAGCACTGGCTGGCAGAGCAGCATCACATGCAGGCAAAAAGGGGCAAGATGGCCTTCCTTCTCATTGAGGAGAACATCCGGGATCTGGCGGCCAGCAATGACTACAGAGAATACCTGGACCTGAAGTTAGAGGAGTTGAAGTCCTTTGTCCTACCCTCCTGGATGGCTGAAAGATGCAAACGTATGTGGAGACACTACAGACAGAAAATGAGTATCATGCTGTTGAAGCACCTCCACAGACCTGAAGCCAGGTCCTCTGGCTACACTTGGCAGCCCTCCTCCATGGCCCTTTAACCCACATGGCTAAAGCCTCTGCTGGGACTGGCCCTAGGTGGATCTCAGCAGCATTAAGCTGTACCTGGGCTAGTCTTATAGTGACTCACTACAGAGCACCAGACTAGCATGTGTTTCTATATTTTGAAAGTTATTGGGATAAGAAGCAATTAAACAGTTTGTAATAAACAACAACAAAAAAGTTAACTCCAAGTGGTCAAGGATTTGGATGTTAGGCCAGAAGCCATTAAATATTTAGAGGAAAATATTGGCAGAACCCTTTTTGATCTAATTTTTTTTTTATTCATTCCCTTATGTTGCCCTTGTTGTATTGTTGTTTTATTGTTGTAGTTATTACTGATGTCATTATTCTTGGATAGGACAGAGAGAAATCGAGAGAGGAGGTGAAGACAGAGAGGGGTAGAGAAAGATAGGCACCAGTAGTCCTGCCTCACCGCCTGTGAAGCGATTCCCCTGCAGGTGGGGAGCTGGGGGCTCAAACCAGGATCCTTACACCAGTCCTTGCTTTGCGCCACCCACTCAGCTGCCTTGATCTAAATTTTAAAGGCGTCTTTGATGACTCAAGTTGAATTGCAAGAAAAGCAAAATCAAAAATAAGCCAATGGGACTACATTAAGTTGAAAAGCAGCTGCACAGCAAAAGGAACCACCACCAAAAGAGATAGACTGCTTACGGAAAGTATCTTTACATGCCATATGTCAGACAAAAGGCTTATAGCCAATATATATAAAGAACTCAGCAAAAAGAGAAAAGAAGTAGAAAAAAATGACCATACCCAAAAGTGGGAAGAAGATATAGACAGAATATTCACCAGAGAACCAAAAGGTTAACAGACATAAGAAAAAAATGTTCAAAGTCACTGAGACTATCGAAAAAAAATGCAAATAAAGACGATAACAAAATATCACTTCACTCTTGTGAGAATGTCATACATCAGAAAGGACAGTAACAACATATGTTGAAGAGATTGTGGGGATAAATAAACCCTTCTGTACTGCTGGTGGGAATGCAAATTGGTCCAGCCCCCATGGAGAGCAGTCTGAGGAATTCACAGAAGGCTAGAAATGAGCCTACTCTATTATGGCCCAGCAATCCCTCTCCTGGGGATATGTCCTAAGGAACCAGATACATCCATTCCAAGATATCCATGTACATCTATGTTCATAGCACCACAATTTGTAATAGTCCAAAGTTGGAAACAACCTAGATGTCTAACAACATATGAGTGACTAAGAAAGATGTAATATATATACATGATGAACTATTACTATCAGCTATTAAGAACAATAAAATCACCTTCTTCACCTCATCTTCAATGGACCTTGAAGGAATTATGTTAAATGAGATAAGCCAGAAAGAGAAAGATGAATATGGGATGCTCTCACTCATAGTCAGAACTTAAGAAACAAGAACAAAAAGGGAAACACGAAGCTAAAACTTAGACTTGATTTGATGTAATGCACCAAAGCAAAGGACTGTGGGGAAGGAAGGGAAGGAGAAGGTTGGGGGGAGAGGAGGGGAGGGGAAAGGGGAGGGGGATGACTGGCATCTCTGTGTATGGTGGTGGAAAAGGACCTAAGTTGAAGATGACAGTGTTTTACAGACACCTATCATGGCGAAATGAGACATTTTACCCATGTGTCAACAACTGTACTGTAAACTATTAACTCCCAATTAAAAGGAAAAAGAAAGAAAAGAATGAGGGCAGGGGTAGATAGCATAATGGTTATGCAAAGAGATTCTCGTTCCTGAGGCTTCAAAGTCCCAGGTTCAATCCCCTGAACCACCATATGCCAGAGCTGAGCAGTGCTCTGGTAAAAAAAAAAAAAAAAGAAGAAGAAGAAAGAAAGAAAGAAAGAAAGAAAGAAAGAAAGAAAGAAAGAAAAGAAAAGAAAAGAAAAGAAAAGAATGAGATCTCGAAGCTTGAGACGGGAAAATCTTGAAATGTCTGTAACCAAACACTTCAAAAAAAAATGAGCATAGAATGGTCACAAGACCCATGCAGATGGTAGTGATATAGATTTTATTCTGACCATTTTAGTTATAGCTTAAGGAGAACCAAAGTGGAAGGTTAGGTCTTTTTGCTTCTTACTCAGATAAGAGATGATTGATGGTCTTGAGCTACTACCATCAATAGGTAGAGGTAATGAGACACAGTCATATTTGACATTTACTTTGAATGCAAACCAGTGAACTGCCATGTGTGGGGAGGTAAGGAATAGAAGAACCAAGGATGAATCCTAGGTTTGAGGCCTGAACATTACACTTCACTACATTAATTAAACATGAATCATGTCATGTAAAGAGATTGAGCAATTTGGGTGCAAAGAGAAGCAACTTGGGGAAGAAATTCAAAGCAACATTTTTGTGCTGTCCATTACTGATCCAAGGCAATCAAATACAGGTGTCTGGAGAGCAAAGGGAAGTAACTTGTAGGAAAAAAAAAAAAAGGAAGTTGTTAACAAAGATTTTCTTTATTCCTATAGATGCTACATTGTGTTTTTTAAAAACAATAAAAATTTAAATAGTTTTATTAGAAAATTCTAGAAAAGAGAAATCCAAGCACCTCGACAATTCCAAATAGAAACTGTTTACCTTAATAAATCAGAATAATCACCAGTTCCCTCCCAACTGGATTGCTCCCTGTGGTTAAATAGAGAAAGACGAATTAATCATTGACTCATTGATTTTTTTTTTTTACCTGTACCCTTTTCTCTGACCCCTCACAGACCCCACCAGTCTCCTTCCTTCCCATGTCCTGTGTGAGAGTAGGTGAGGGAAGCGAGAGGAGTGGAGAGAAAGTCCAGTTTCACTACCAGGGAAGGGTGAATCACTGTGACAAAGGTGGTAGGAAACAATCAGTACAAAGAAGAAAGTGTTTGGATAATCTGTGAACTTTGAGATACGCTTGTTTCAAAGAACTTTGCCCACTTTGTATAGATTCTTAGAGATAATCAGAGTGAAGTTGAATAATGTATTGATTTTTCAAATTAGAAAAATGCAAAAGCTCGCTGTGCCCTTGGGTGTACCTTTCTTTTTCTGTTAAGGACAGTTCTTTCCCATAAAATTGATTTGGAGTTTAGCAAGAGAGTTGACACTCACTATGGCCACCAGGTAATATGACTGCTGCGTGTGATTTATTGTGTTTGCCTGTGCAAGCATTAGAAAAGAACTTGGGCCTTAAAACTGAATAAATATAAAAGAATTGATAAGTGAGGCATCTAGGGAATTGTGTTAATACTTAATAGGGATGACAACACTGACCTCCAGAAAAAGTTCATTTATTGACCCCTCTGACTTCCTTTTATTCAAAGTGGTGACTAAACATAGCTCCGTTAATTAGGCTAGCTACCTGGTTTGTCATTCCAAGGACACATTGACATAATACATGAAGTCTGTCTTTTGGAGCCCTGCTATTCTATGTTAAATATAGACACAAAATTGGCAAATACATCCATGGAACATTCTTGCTGGGGGAAAAAGAAAAATGAACAAGATCTCTTTACAAAAGCCCAATATCAACACTAGAGCAAACACTGAATGCATTGTCTCTATGTGCTAGGAGGATCCCTTGGCAAATAAAGTAGCGGGGGTCTATTTATTATTCATTTTGCAGATGAGGCATCCTGTAAAGTGATCCACTACCTTTAAGCTATGGACGAAACAAACTAGAAATATAAAAGGTTTTTTTTCTTGTGTTAATTCAATGTACCTTAACTGCAGCACCTCAATCCCATTTCCACTCTTCTGTTGGAAATAATGGTTAGAGTTACCCTTAAAGCTCAAGTTTCCAAGTGCTACTACCTCTTGAGAATTTTCTCTCGAGACTGCTGAACTCCAGGAAATGGGAAGAAAACAAACAAGAATGATGCTGTGGCAAAACCAGGAATTGTGTTTTGAAATGAGTGTTGATTTAACTACCCTGTAAAAGGGAATGGCTAAGGGATGATAGGGTTACCCATCCTTAAATCAGTATGTTAGTAGTCATATTCTTGAAACATTATTTAATTAATTAATGAACAAGTGAGAATTTTCATTTAGCCTAGTAAACTAGTCAAGGAAACACCACTTTCTAAACCATAAGAGAAATACTTAACAGATTAATCTGGTATCCTAGCCAGAGACTATGTTAATATCTATATAGACAAGTAATTAGATCAAGAAATTTCCTGGACTGGCAATCAGTAGAGGATGGCTCTTGAGAAATTAAAGGTACAGGATAGAGTATGACAGGAACCAAATTATTGGAATTTGGATTCAATAGGGATATTACTAACATAATCAGAGAACAGATTTAGCAATAAGATGCCTCTTGCAGGCTGGGAGTATGGATCGACCAGTCAACGCCCATGTATAGCAGGGAAGCAGTTACAGAAGCCAGACCTTCCACCTTCTGCATCCCACAATGACCCTGGGTCCATACTCCCAGAGGGATAAAGAATAGGAAAGCTATCAGGGGAGGGGATGGGATACAGAGCTCTGGTGGTGGGAATTGTGTGGAGTTGTACCCCTCTTGTCCTATGGTTTTGTTAATGTCTCCTTTTTAAAATAACTAAATAAGTTTTTTTAAAAAGATGCCTCTTGGTCTATAGCTAACAGTCTCTTTGATTAGAATAGACTCCAGGTTCAGTTGGGGGAACAAGCTAATAAAGGATTTTTACTGATAATCATGCCATCTTCTCTACAAGAGTTCCCATAGATTTATGGAAGGAACTTGTAGGACAGTTTCCTTTGGTCAAGTATAAGAATATAGGCTTTAAATTCAGAGGGAGGAAGACAAAAATGGAAGATTCATGCTAACTTTATACTACAAGCTATTGTAGTTGAAAAAGGGCATTGGAGAGGATGGGGGTAGGGACACAGATCTTTGATAGTGAGAGCAGTGTGAAACTATACCCCCCTTATCTTATAAGTTTATAAATCACTAATAAATCAGTATGTTGGGGGGGATATTTAATACTCCAAGTTCTTGAGCATATATATATATATATGTGTGTGTGTGTGTGTGTGTCTAAATATTTAATGTTTCAATTTTGTTAGCTGATTGACTTCTGACACTGGGCTTATGTTGTTTAAGCATATCTAAAAATTTTTTAAAAATTAAATACCTATATTACCCACAACTTCAGGCCAGAGAAATCAAAATCATTTGGTCCTGTCATTGTCTAAGCTATTGACACTAGTAGATATCCTTAAATTGCATAAATCTTGGTATGGTCAAGTATATTATAGTAAATTCAGACAATAACTTGGATCTAATGGCATAGCTGATTTCAGGCTCAGGGGAAGAAAGAAAAAGGAAAAAGAACTAGTATAGCCACAGGCCCTTTAGAACTTAACTACAGTATGCCTACTAGCTATCTACAAAGTGGAGGATCCCCCAACTCTTCATCTGCACTATTCCAGTCCTTAGGTCCATGATTGGTCAACAATTTGTTTGGCTTTGTATGTTAACTCTCTTTTCAGCCACCAGGTTCCAGATGCTAGCAGGATGCCAACCAGACTTCCCTGGACAGACAACCCCACCAATATGTCCTGGAGCTCTGCTTCCCCAGAGCCCTTCCTCAGTAGAGAAAAAAAGAGCCAGGCTGGGAGTATGGATCAACCTGTCAATGCCCATATTCAGCAGGGAAGCAATTACAGAAGCCAGACCTTCAACCTTCTGCATCCCACAATGACCTTGGGTCCATACTCCCGGAGGGTTAAAGAATAGGAAAGCTATCAGGGGAAGGGAGGGGATACAGAGTTCTGGCGGTGGGAATTGTGAAAAGCTGTACCCCTCTTATTCTATGGTTTTGTCAATGTTCCTTTTTATAAATAAAAAATTAAAAAATATATTTTTATTTGTTTTATTTTAATGAGAGAGATACAGAGAAAGCTGCATAGAAGAGAGAGACCAGAGCGCTGCTAAGCTCTGGTTTATGATGTTGCTGGGGACTAAACCTGGAAATTTGAAGCCTCAGGCATGAAAGTCATTTTGCATAGCCATTATGCAACTGTCCCTGCCTGCTTTAGTTTCTTTCCCCTTACATTTATAAGTTTGTTTTTCCTCCGGGATCTTCACTGTCCATCCAGTGCTTACACAACAAGTCCACTTCTCCTAGTGACCGTCTTTTTTCTCTTTTTTCCTTCTTTTGATAGAAACAGAGAGAAATTTAAAGGGGTAGGGAAAATAGAGACACTAGTGGCACTGCTTCACCGCTTGTAAAATTTCATCCCTGAATGTGGGGGCCCAAGATTTGAATGGAAGTCTCGTACAGGTGCTCAACCATTAGACCCTCATTCATATGCTATTTTATAGTTACAAAGCTCTTGTTACCATTGCTGCTACTGGATAGGACAGAGGAGAGAAAGACAGACACCTGAGACCTGCTTCACCGCTTGTGAAGCGACCTGCCCACCCCTCCCCTGCAATTGGGGAGCCAGGATCCTTACACCAGTCCTTGTGCTTCACACCATGTGCCCATGTGCGTTGCTGTGCTACTGTCCTGCCCCTTTTTGTTACCTCTTATAGATAAATGACCTCATCTGTTTTCATGATCTTTTATACTACTGCTCATTTACCTCACTTTATAGAATATAAATATACAAGGAGGTTGAGACATTGCATTTTCAGATTAAAAAAATAAATAAATAACATCAAAGCAGACTTTATCACCTACATTTTCAACTACAAGGGCTGAGTAGTGGCACACTTGATTAAGTGCACATAGTACTATGCAACTTTTCAACTACATTTTTAAAATATGCTAAGGGTTCTAATAGATAAAGTAGGAAGGACACATACACAATATAATGAGAGAGGGGAGCCTAGGGGGGGTAATAGGGTAAAGAGATATTCACAAACACTATAAAACAAATTAAAAATGCCTTTGATGAGCTTAAAGACTAAATATGGTTGGGGTAAAAAAATCTCAAAACTTTTGTCCCAGGAGGTACTGCTGTGGATAAAGTGTTAGACTCTCAAGCTTAAAGTCCTTGCATCACATGCCAAAGTGATGCTCTGGTTCTCTCTCCCTTTCTCTTTCACAGCAATCAACCAATAAATCTTTTTACAACATTTATATTTAGTATCAACAGACTCCTCAAAAACTAAAAAAGCAGAGCACAAAGACTGAAAAATCATACGCAAATAAATTGTTATTTAAAATTCCAAGTTTCAGATAGAATAAACAAAACACAGTGATACTTTAACCTCACAAAATGATTTATGGAATCAAGCCCACCAGCAACCTTGCTGTGACATTTCCCATGATATTCACCTAAGATTCTGAAAGTCTCCTTGAGTTTAGGGACAGGAAACTAAAAGAGACTCTAGCATTTTCACTCATTTTCAAATTATAATGAAAATACTACAAATTTCCACAAATCTCACCCTGGTAACTGGAAATTCGTCAAATCCACTCCCATGAACTGATAAGCAATGCAATTTATAGCCATGTCTGTTCCTATGGTATTCAGAGCCTACCACATTCCCTACAAATGCCTGTCTATGGACTGTCTCTTTCTGACCGATGCAGGTTCCAGTGTTATATACTGGCAGGTACTTAAAATCCCAGAGAACAATGGTAATGGAGACCATGATTTCTGTATTGTTTAGGGTCAGTCAGCACTAGTTACAGAGCAACTCTGAAAAATAAGTACTAGGGCTGGGTGGTGGTGCATCTCATTGAGTGCACATGTTGCAATGAGCAAGAATCCACATTCAAGGCCCTGGTCACCTGCAGGGGGAAAGCTTCACAAGTGGCAAAGCAGGGCTGCAGGTGTCTTTTGGTCTCTTTCCACCTCTATCACCCCCTTCACTCTCAATTTCTGGCTGTCACTATACAATAAATAAATAAGTAAATATAATAACAAAAAAAGAAAAGAAAAATGAGTACTACTCAAAAATTACAACTTGACACACAGCAGGTAAAGCACCTGGGTCAAAAGATGATAATCTTTTCTTTCTCTTAAAATGCAACAGCCCCCTCCCCCAAATAACTACAAAAGAAATAATAGTCATCAAAGTCCTCATATGGAATACGAAGTTTTGGAGGAAAATTTACAGATCTACCTATCCCTCTGCATCCAGGCATAATCAAACCTACTCCTCACTCCTGCTATATAAACCATTTAGGGCAAAGCACTAAATTTTACCCAGGAGCTAGCATCTGTCCAGCTGAACCTGAAGTAAGTGTTAAAACAAGAGCCTCAACCAAAAGATACCACTTCTATTTCCATGAAATAGACAGACTTTGGGCAAAATCAAAGTACATACTTAAAAATATTTTTGCAGCTTCCTTTGAACCAAGACACGTACCGTCAGCTGATATACATTTTAGAGCCCACAACATGTGTCTGGAGAAGGGGCGGATTAATAATAGCTTACATTTCTATAGTGCTTTTCATCCCAAAGGATCCCAAACAAGAGAAACAAGCTGAATCTTTTCTGCTTGCTTAAAAGAAAAACTCTAGTGAATTTCAAGGCAATCCTAGAACTAATTACAAAGAAATTTACTTTTTTAAAGTGTCAGGACATAATTATTATTTTTTTAAATGTAAATAGTATCCACATTTCTCCTGAAAGCTCACAAAGAAATTGCCGCCATTACCCTCTCAAAAGGCTATCATCTCTTTTTCAACAAAGACAACAGTTGCAGTTCCAGGAGATGTAGAGACATTATGGGTGAAGAGATAAAAATAATAATAATAATTAACGATTGCACAGGAAGCTCCATCTGGGGTGTCTGATAACACAGTAGGAGATGGATACAGATGGGAAAAGGTGGGTGGCACAGGGTAGAGCTTGTCCTGATCTCATAGGCTTGGGACCCCAGACACACTCAGATTAGCACAGGCTTGGTTTTGTTTTTGTTTGTTTTTTTCCTATTCCCTATGATTCAAGTGAAACTAGCCCAGCCAGAGCCAGCCTGTTTTTACCAGTGTACAGGAAACCAGGGCTCTTAATCACAGTATTATTCTGTCTGGCATTGTGACAAGGTCAATAATACGTTTACCAGTGTTTGATAATTCTAGATTAATATAGTTTTTCATTCTCTGAAGTACAGATTCTTTCTTATCTTTAACCCACGCAATTTGCAGATACTTCCCATTGTAATTCCAGGCACAGAGCTGCTTATTCTGAGCGGGTTTTTTTTTTTAAACCCTGATTGGCAGCTAATTATAACCTTGAGAGGTTGGCAGGTATGGAGATGAAAAGCCATCATGAACTCAGCTATAGCATATAGCACAGAAAATGGTTTTATAATAAGCTATGTAAGTCAAATAGTTCCTCATGCTTTTAAGATGAAGTGACTTGATCCTGGATGTCTGCTGAGCAAGGAGGACCTCTGCTGTTACCAAAGAGCCAGTATCTCTAGAGGAACCTTGAAAGTGCACTTCCAAAGAAGCAAAACCTAAAGGAGGAACCACAAATTTACTCAAAAAAGGAACTTATTTCTGTTTTTTACAATGTGTCTTCTTTAGACAAAGATACCCAACTATCATGATATGGACAGACTCTCCCACCTGCCTCTGTTAGTGAGCATGAATTTATGATGAGACAGAAAAGTTAAGTTGTTGAGAAACTAAAACTTATTTCATATGGAAAGATAATATGACAATCACATTGTGACTCTAAATAAATTCATTCTTTCCCTTTCATGTTGTAGTTTGACTTTCTAGTGCTTATAGTTTACTCCCACTAGGAAGAAAAAGTGCTTTCACTATAAATCCAAATACCTAGAGGGTTTTCTGAAACACAATTATATCTCCCCTTAATGTAATTTTTAAAGGCATTTATTCTACAGATATTCATGGAAGATCTACTATTTTCAGATTTATATTATGTATTGTTGGAATACAAAAGTATAAGAGAATTTTTCCACTGAGAAGTTATAAAAAATATTTTAAATTTATTCAAACAAATTATTTAAAAAGAGATCCTTTTATATTATCTTAATTATTTTAATGAGAGAAAAAGAGAGAAGGAGGAGGAGGAGAATGGATAAAGACCAGAGCACTGCTCAGCTCTGGTTTAAGGTGGTGCTGGGGATTGAACCTAAGCCTAACCAGAGCCTAAGGTATGAAAGTCTTTTACAGAACCATTATGTTGTCTTCTCAGCACCAAAAAAAAAAAAAAACAGAGCACTGATCAGCTATACCATGAAGTAGTACTAGGGATTGAACTCAAGACCTCAAAGCTTCAGGCATGAGAGTCTTTCATATTACCGTTATGCTAAGAGGTGTTTTGAAGTAAAATATCACTTAGTGCTAGGAACATTTTAAATAGTAAGTACTATTCATTTAACAAAATTAGAAAATAGCTGAAAGAATTTCTGAGAATATTCGAAGAACAGACTCTTGAAATTAGGCAGTATCTACATCAGCCAGAAGAAAAGGGTATTCTCTGGTGCAAGCTGGAGTAGGATTTACTCAGACATTGTGACTCAGGTAAGAATGTAAAGACTTGTTTTGGATACTGGGAATAGTTGAAAGTAGTTTAAGAGACAGGAGGACCTCAGGTCAAATTCTGAAGCTCTATTATGCTATTTCAATGACAACAAAATGTTTGGGGCTATGCATCTTGCCAGTAAAGATCTCAGGATACTCTCCACAAAAAGCATGTGTGTTCACACACACACGCAGTACATACATAACAAACTGATGTATTGTATGCTCTATATGATAATTTAAGGGGTGAAATATTTTAAATATGTTTATTTTATTGGCATCTACAAAAAGACAGTATTCTTAATGAAAGCAATATGACTTAATACTCCTCTTGTTAGATGAAAGACAACTACCAGATGGTTTCACTCATATGTGGAATCTAGAGATCTGATTTACATGAACTTGCCAAAAAAAAAAAACCCAAACAACACAGAAGCAAAGAAACTGTAAGACTTATGAGAACTCTGGTGGTTGTCTTTGGGAGGTGGGAGGGTAGGGATGCAGAACTTTGTGGTGGGTGTGGTGTGGAACTCTACATTGTAATCTTACAGTCTTGTAACAAACTATTAATAACAAATACAAATGAAAATGAAAAATAAACACCCAAATAGAAAATATATATATACCTCTTGTAGCACATGATGACACAGCAATTCAAAAGTCTGACTCTGTACTTATTATAACAGTTGATTTTTTCAGTGATTGACATAAGTGAGAAAAGACATGAAAATGTGGGTTTTTTTTCACTTTTAAATAAGGAAAATAAAACAAAAAATTAAAAACAAAAATAAATAAGAAATTAATTTATTTATAAGAAAATAATTTCTGTGGTCTGGGAGAGGGCGCAGTGGATAAAGCACTGGACTCACAAGCATGAGGTCCTGAGTTCAATCCCTGGCAATACATGTACCAGAGTGATGTCTGGTTCTTTCTCTCTCTCCTCCTATCTTTCTCATTAACAAATAAATAAAATCTTTAAAAAAAAGAAAAGAATTTCAAAAAATGCACCACTAATTCAATCACATACTATGTGTCATTAAACAACATTTAAATGCTTGCAGCTAGCAGCCTACAAGGTGAAACAATGGTCAAGGAAGTGGAGAAAACATGAGGTCCTGAGTTTGATCCCTGGTATCTCATGCCAGTGATCTCTGACTCTCTCCTTCCCTATATCATAAATAAATAAATATCTCACAGGGGCTGGGCTGTGGTGCACCTGGTTGACCGCACATGTTACAGTGCTCAGGAATCCAGTTCAAACCCCTATATTCCTTACTTGCAGAAGGAAAGCTTCACAAGTGGTAAAGCAGTGCTGCGGGTATCTCTCTTTCCCTCTCTACCTCCCCCTTTCCTCTCCACTTCTCTCAGTCTCTATCCAATAAGTGAAAAAGTAAATAAATAGATCGTTTAAAAACATTTGTATTATATGGGAAACTGGGGGATGGTATGCATGTACAAACTATTGTATTCACTGTTGAATGTAAAACATTAATTCCCCAATAAAGAAATAAAAAAAGAAAAGAAAGTTAAAACAAACAAACAAACCAAAAAAACATTTGTAGCCATCTGACTGTTTTCTGAAGAGAGAGACAAATTTACTGTGAAACTAAGGAAGCATGATTCCAGACCCTTCACCTACATGGATGTCTCCTTCGTAATTTATACACATGGCCATGTTTCTCTAAAAGTGAAGGTAAAGATAACATACCTCAACTACAAGAGTGAGATAAAAACAGAACTTTTTTTTTTACTACAACTTGGACTACTGTTTATTGTTCCACTCTGACTTCCTTGTATTATATTCTCTTTGTGCTAGGTAAAGCATAAATGGCATCAAGCACTTGGAATCCAAATAAGTATGAGTGTAATAGAATTGGAAGTATATTTAATTTAAGCTAAATAGTGTACATCTATGTGGTTCATAGACCTGGCCACGTATACAATTGGGCTATCAATGGTCATTTCAGTAGAGGGCGCCTTCCAGGAATACTCCTGCTAAGCATCAGAATCATGTGATTTTGACACAAAGGTTTAAAGTAGGGTTCATATGACAATATGAACGTGTTCTATGGTGGCTGCAAGGTAAAAACAAAACAAAACATGGAAATGGAAGAAAAATACGGCTTGAAATTATGGAACCAGAGGCTAGTCTATGGAAAAATTCTCCCAGTCCTCTTGCCTATAAAATATAAGCAAAGAATTCCATTCTGTAAGATTATAAAAAAAAAGATTTGGTTCCCATTGGAAATGCCCTTCTATCATCATATTCAGTTGTAAATAATTAGTAAGTCTTGTTAAGTTTATTTTTATTGTATTCACAACAAACAGAATCTGTCATAAAAATGTGTTTGTAAGCCACAAACCTATACTAACTGTACAACCAGTTCATATGACTGTATGTGGAATCTTACATTTTATGTATCCTAATTATCAGAGTGGATCTTCACAAGTTCCAGAGAGCTTCAGACAAAGTGGCATACAAAATTACCACTGGCACATTTATTTATTCATCTGAAAGATAGGAGGAGAAGGAGAAAGAACCAGGATCATTTTAGTCCATATGCTGCCAGGAATTGAACTTGAGACCTCATGCTTGAGAGTACAGTGCTTTAGCCACAGGGGCCAGGAAGTGGTACACCTGGTTAAGCGCTCACATTACAGTGTGCAAGGATCTGGGTTCAAGCCCCCAATCCCCACCTGCAGGGGGAAGGCTTCACAAGTGTTGAAGCAGGGCTGCAGGTGTCTCTCTGTCTCTCTCCTTCTCAACCTCCCCCTTTCCTCTCCATTTCTCTCTGTCTCTATCCAATAATAAATAAATAAATAAAGGTTATTTTTTTAAATGCATTTGACATTGTTCTGATGAATTAGTACAGAACGCAAATAAAATTGGAAATCTTGCATGACGGGTGGAAGTAGATAGCATAATGGTTATTCCAAGAGACTCCCATGCCTGAGACTCTGAAGCCCCAGGTTTAATCCCCCACACCACCATAAACCAGAGCTAATCAGTGCTCTGGTTAGAAAAAAAAAAAAAGTCTTGCATGATAAAATACATACTTCCCCAACATCTTAAAGATCAAACATAAAACCAGAAAAGACCTAGAATTGCCAAAACAATCTTGAGAAAAAAGAACAGAACTGGAGGCATCACACTCCCAGATCTCAAATTGTATTATAAGGCCATTGTCATCAAAACTGCTTGGTACTGGAACATAAATAGACATACTGACCAGTGGAATAGAATTGAGAGCCCAGAAGTAAGTCCCCACACCTATGGACATCTAATCTTTGACAAAGGTGCCCAGACTATTAAATGGGGAAAGCAGAGTCTCTTCAACAAATGGTGTTGGCAAAAATGGGTTGAAACATGCAGAAGAATGAAACTGAACCACTGTATTTCACCAAATACAAAAGTAAATTCCAAGTGGATCAAGGACTTGGATGTTAGACCACAAACTATCAGATACTTAGAAGAAAATGTTGGCAGAACTCTTTTCCGCATAAATTTTAAAGACATCTTCAATGAAACGAATTACAAAGAAGACTAAGACAAGCATATACCTATGGGACTACATCAAATTAAAAAGCTTCTGCACGGCTAAAGAAACTGCTACCCAAACTAAGAGACCCCTCACAGAATGGGAGAAGATCTTTACATGTCATACATCAGACAAGAGGCTAATAACCAGAATACATAAAAAACTTGCAAATCTCAATATCAAGACAACAAATAACCCCATCCAAAAATGTGGAGAGGACATGGACAGAATATTCACCACAGAAGAAATCCAAAAGGCCGAGAAACACACACAAAAAAAAATGCTCCAAGTCTCTGATTGTCAGAGAAATGCAAATAAAGACAACAATGAGATATCACTTCACTCCTGTGAGAATGTCATACATCAGAAAAGGTAACAGCAGCAAATGCTGGAGAGGGTGTGGGGTCAAAGGAACCCTCCTGCACTGCTGGTGGGAACGTAAATTGGTCCAACCTCTGTGGGAAGTAGTCTGGAGAACTCTCAGAGAGCTAGAAATGGACCTACCCTATGACCCTGCAGTTCCTCTCCTGGGGATATATCCTAAGGAACCCAACACACCCATCCAAAAAGATCTGGGTACACATATGCTCTTGGCAGCGCAATTTGTAATAGCCAAAACCTGGAAACAACCCAGGTGTCCAACAACAGATGAGTGGCTGAGCAAGGTGTGGTATATATACACAGTGGAATACTACTCAGCTATTTAAAATGGTGACTTCACTGTTTTCAGCCAATCTTGGATGGACCTTGAAAAATTCATGTTAAGTGAAATAACTCAGAAACAGAAGGATGAATATGGGATGATCTCACTCTCAGGCAGAAGTTGAAAAACAAGATCAGAAGAGAAAACACAAGTAGAACGTCAACTGGAATTGTTGTATTGCACCAAAGTAAAAGACTCGGGTGGGGGGGGGGGAGAATACAGATCCAAGAAGGATGACAGAGGACCTACTGGGGTTGTATTGTTATATGGAAAACTGGGAAATGTTATGCATGTACAAACTATTGTGTTTACTTTTTAAATGTAAAACATGAATTTCCCAATAAAGAAATTAAAAAAAAAAAATCAAACATAAGAAATATGATAGAATTTCTGGGAGGCGTGGCCATGGAATAACAGCAACCAAATCAGACTCTTCCTGAAAACAAATATTTACAACTACTGTACTTTACAAAATTCACCAAATACAACTGAGACATCCACAGAAACACCACAGCCTTAAATGGGTGCTCATGTACTGGGGTAAGAAGGGGGGTGGGATTAAATCAAACACAAAGCATTAAGAGCTCCTGCAGAGCTCAACACCTTTTTCCTTCAACACACAGTAGTAGTCAAGGCAACAGGCAGTGCTGGCTGTGAGAGAAGGGAATTTACTTTTAACCCATGACCTCAGGGGTGCTAGCCTACTGAATTACAGTCAAAGACACACCAAAAAAGCGGGGAGCATTTCTGATCAAAATAACTCCAGATCTATGGCATAGAGAGAATCCTTAAAAAAAAAAAAAAAATACCGGGGGTCGGGCGGTAGCACAGCAGGTTAAGGGCAGGTGGCATAAAGCACAAGGACCGGTGTAAGGATCCCAGTTCCAGCCCCCAGTTCCCCACCTGCAGGGGAGTAGCTTCACATGCAGTGAAGCAGGTCTGCAGGTGTCTATCTTTCTCTCCCCCTCTCTGTCTTCCGTCCTCTCTCCATTTCTCTCTGTCCTGTCCAGCAATGATAACATCAATAACAACAATAAATACAACAATAAAACAAGGGCAACAAAAGGGAATAAATAAATAAACCTTTAAAAATAATACCATATGATCCAGCAATTCCACTACTAGGTATTTATCCAAAAGAGATAAAAACACTAATTCCAAGGGATATATGTACCCCCATGTACATAGCTGCATTATTCACAATAGCGAAAACCTGGAAGCAACCAAAGTGCTCTTCAACAGATGGCTGGATAAAAAAAGATCTTCACATGCCAGACATCAGACAAGAAACTAATCACCAAAATATATAAAGAGCTCAGCAAACTTAGCCACAAAAAAGCAAATGACCCCATCCAAAAATGGGCAGAGGAAATGAACAAAACATTCACCACAGAGGAGATCCAAAAGGCTAACAAACATATGAAAAACTGCTCTAGGTCACTGATTATCAGAGAAATGCAAATCAAGACAACACTAAGATACCACCTCACTCCTGTAAGAATGGCATACATCAAAAAGGACAGCAGCAACAAATGCTGGAGAGGATGTGGGGACAGAGGAACCCTTTTACATTGCTGGTGGGAATGTAAATTGGTACAGCCTCTGTGGAGAGCAGTCTGGAAAACTCTCAGAAGGCTAGACATGGACCTTCCATACGACCCAATAATTCCTCTCCTGGGGTTATACCATAACACCCAACCAAAAAGAGGTGTGTACTCCTATGTGCATAGCAGCACAATTCATAATAGCTAAAACCTGGAAGCAACCCAGGTGCCCAACACCAGATGAGTGGCTGAGAAAGCTGTGGTATATATACACAATGGAATACTATGCAGCTATCAAGACCAATGAACCCACCTTCTCTGACCCATCTTGGACAGAGCTAGAAGGAATTATGTTAAGTGAACTAAGTCAGAAAGATAAAGATGAGTATGGGATGATCCCACTCATCAACAGAAGCTGACTAAGAAGATCTGAAAGGGAAACTAAAAGCAGGACCTGATCAAATTGTAAGTAGGGCACCAAAGTAAAAACCCAGTGGTGAGGGGTAGGCATGTAGCTTCCTGGGCCAGTGGGGGGTGGGAGTGGGCGGGAGGGATGGGTCACAGTCCTTTGGTGGTGGGAATGGTGTTTATGTACACTCCTAGCAAAATGTAGACATATAAATCAGTAGCTAATTAATATGAGAGGGGGAAATCAATTGTATGTCTCAAAGTTTCTCAAAAGACAAACTGAATCTTTTTAATATATAGGCTATGTATTTGATATGCGGACTCTCTCAAAAGCCTAGACCAAGTAGATTAGAAGCTTCCAATAGCACAGCTATATACAAGATACTGGGTACTGTCCAGCAAACCATAACAAAGGGACTTTTCAAAGTTAACCCAATTAACAAATAATGTGATGATAATATTAACTATTGATTGTCTTTTTGAACCCTAAGACAGCAGGAACCTCACATCTTCACTATAGAGCCCCTACTTCCCCCAGTCCTGGAACCCTTGGATAGGGCCCACTTTCCCGTATACATCTCCCAATCCAAACCAAATAACATTGCATCTGCCGATCACAACCTAACCAAAGCAACGATTGCTACCTCAACATGTTTCACCTCAGAATGTATGCAGAGACTTCACGTGTGGAATGACAACCCTTCAGCTTCATTACTCGGGTGAGACCTTTCCTTTAATAGTACACTCTAATTTCATCTCAGGTAGTTCACTTTCTAACAAAGTCCCATAACCTAGATATACACCAGTTTCTGTGAGAGAGAGCTTGTGTGCACACGTATCCATAAACTACTGCAAAATATATACCTGAAAGCAGGACTACACTAGAGTTTGCAGTTCCAGATGCCACCAGGATGCTGGCTAGGCTTCCCTGGATTGAAGACCCCACCAATGTGTCCTGGAGCTCAGCTTCCCCAGAGTCACACCCTACTAGGGAAAGAGAGAGGCAGACTGGGGGTATGGACCGACCAGTCAACGCCCATGTTCAGCGGGGAAGCAATTACAGAAGCCAGACCTTCTACCTTCTGCAACCCTCAACGACCCTGAGTCCATGCTCCCAGAGGGATAGAGAATGGGAAAGCTACCATGGGAGGGGGTGGGTTATGGGGATTGGGTGTTGGGAATTGTGTGGAGTTGTACCCCTCCTACTTTATGCTTTTGTTCACTAATCCTTTCTTAAATAAAAAATTTAAAAATAAAAAAATATATATTTTTTATAATTTTTAAATGCTTATTTATTCCCTTTTGTTGCCCTTGTTTTATTGTTGTAGTTATTATTATTGTTGTTACTGATGTCATCATTATTGAATAGGACAGAGAAAAATGGAGAGAGGAGGAGAAGACAGAGAGGGGGTGAGAAAGATAGACACCTGCAGACCTGCTTCACCACTTGTGAAGTGACTCCCCTGAAGGTGGGGAGCCTAGTGCTCGAACCGGGATCCTTAACACCAGTCCTTGCGCATTGTGCCATGTGCGCTTAACCCACTGCGCTACCACCCAACTCCCTGTATAAAAATATTATGTGACATATACTCGATGGAATACTATGCAGCAACAAAAAAGATGATATTGTGTCCTCTGGGATAAAGTTGATGAAACTGGAGATTATGCTTAGTGACGGAAGTAAGGAGGTAAAATAATGATTTCATGATTTCAATGTGGACTTTAGAGAACTGAACAAAAGAATGTGAAAACAAGCAAACAAAAAGCCAACCCATATCCAAGACTGTGGAAAATTATAATGGTTATCTAGAGGGATATCACACAGACCTTTGGTGGTGGGCAAAGTATGAAATTATAATTCTATTAATTTATAACCTCTTAAATCACTATTAATTTAACATGTCAGGGGGGTGGGAAATGTATTTAATACTTCAAGTTCTCTAGCTGCCTAGACCATAGCTCTGAGTATACATATTTTCTTTAGCCTAAGTATTTGATGTTTCATATTTGTAAGTACAATAATCTAAAAATGAGGTGATTTGAATAAAAACTAGTGGCAGCAAGAGTGCAGATATGAGAATGTAAAAAATGAAAGCAATCTGGTTAGAGAAGAAAGAGGAGAATTTACAAACCAAGAATTTACATTTGCCAGCCAAGTTTTGAAATGTAGAAGGATTTAAAACACTGGCTTAAATAACTGATGTGTGTCCTGTAGCTACACCATTTATCAAATTACCAGACTGTGTGTATACCCTCTGGGAAAGCAAAGTGCTAAAGTACTACAACCACACAAATAAGCATAATAAAGAAATTAAGGGTGCCAGGTGATGATGCATCTGGCTGAGTGAACATGTTACAAGGCATTAGGACCCAGGTTCAAGCCTCCAGTCCCCAGCTGCCAGAGAAAGCTTTGCGAGTGGTGAAGCAGTGCTGTAGGTGTCTCTCTGTCTGTCTCCCCCTCCCTCTCAATTTCTGGCTGTCTCTATCCAATAAATAAATAAAGATAAAAAATGCGTCTCCCAATCCATACCAAATAATATTGCATCCGCCGATCACAACCTAACCAACGCAATGATTGCCACCTCAACATGTTTCACCTCAGACTGTGTCCAGAGACTTCACGCGTGGAATGACAACCCTTCAGCTTCATTACTCGGGTGAGACCTTTCCTTTTATAGTACACTCTAATTTCATCTCAGGTGGTTCACTTTCTAACAAAGTCCCATACCTAGATATACACCATTTTCTGTGAGAGAGAGCTTATATTCACACGTATCCATAAACTACTGCAAAATATATACCTGAAAGCAGAAGTACACTAGAGTTTGCAGTGAGTACCTCCCTAACACTTCCTCTCCACTATTCCAAGCTTTGGGTCCATGATTGCTCAACAAATTGTTTGGCTTTGTATGTTAACTCTCTTTTCAATCACCAGGTTCCAGATGCTACCAGGATGCTGGCCAGGCTTCCCTGGATTGAAGACCCCACCAATGTGTCCTGGAGCTCAGCTTCCCCAGAGACACACCCTACTAGGGAAAGAGAGAGGCAGACTGGGAGTATGGACCGACCAGTCAACGCCCATGTTCAGCGGGGAAGCAATTACAGAAGCCAGACCTTCTACCTTCTGCAACCCTCAATGACCCTGGGTCCATGCTCCCAGAGGGATAGAGAATGGGAAAGCTATCATGGAAGGGGGTAGGTTATGGAGATTGGGTGGTGGGAATTGTGTGGAGTTGTACCCCTCCTACCTTATGGTTTTGTTAATTAATCCTTTCTTAAATAAAAAAAAAAAAAAGAAAAAAATTAAAGGTGCACACATAAACATATGGGACTCTGCTGCCTAATTAAAATTACAATGAATCAACAATGATCTAAAAGAAAGAAGCAAGTGAGATACTCAAAAGAAAGATACTCAAAGGAGAAACATCTCAATTTTTCCTCAACTGAAACACTCAACCAAAGATTAGGAAATTTTAAGACACTATTTAGAGGGGGAGACTGCTCAATTGTAAAGCACAGGATTTGTATGCATGAAACCCCAAGCTGAAGCCCAGCACCACATGTGCCAGAGCTGAGTGGTGTTCTCTCTCACAATTTTAAGTATGAATAAATGAACGAAATCAGAACTGATGCATTATCTTAAAAAGTAAAACACCGGGAGTCGGGCTGTAGCGCAGCGGGTTAAGCGCACATGGCGCAAAGCGCAAGGACCGGCATAAGGATCCCGGTTCGAACCCCGGCTCCCCACCTGCAGGGGAGTCTCTTCACAGGCGGTGAAGCAGGTCTGCAGGTGTCTATCTTTCTCTCCCCCTCTCTGTCTTCCCCTCCTCTCTCCGTTTCTCTCTGTCCTATCCAACAGTGACGACAACAACAATAATAACTACAACAATAAAACAACAAGGGCAAGAAAAGGGAATAAATAAATAAAATAAAATATTTAAAAAAAAAAAAAAAAAAAAAGTAAAACACCAGGAAAAATCAGTGAGAAATAACCGAAGGTCAGATATATATATATATATATATATATATATATATATATATATATATATATATATATATACATACATATATACATATATATATATATGTATATATATATATATATCCTTATAAGGTCCTTAGAATGGGTTGGGAGAAGGTGGAAGCACACTGGATTGAGTGCACACAATACCATGCACAAGGACCTGAGTTCAAGTCCCTGCTCCCCACCTACAAGGGAATGCTTCACAAGTAGTGAAGCAGGTCTGCAGATGTCTATCATTCTCTTTCCCTATTTCCCCCACCCCCTCTCAATTTCTCTCTGTTCTATCAAATAAAATTGAAAGAAAAAGTGGCCACTGGGAGCAGTAGATTCATAGTGCCAACACTGAGCCCCTGGATAACCCTGGTGACAATAAAAATAAACAAATATATAAAGATCTTAGAATAACTTAATGTAAAACAGTCTTAAATAGTGAAGTAGACCATTAACCTTGTTGATATGCAAGGAATAAATAATACAGGACAGGACCTAATATTTCACTAGGTATTTTTTGTCTGTTTTTTTCTTTATTGGTATTTTTGTCTGTTTTTTTCTTTATTTACAATCAACAGTAAAATACAGTAGTTGGTACATATGTAACAATTCTCAGTTTTCAGCATAACATTCTATCCCCCGACCTAGATCCTCCTCCTTCATCCTTTTCTTCATGTGCATTTTTAGTCATTATATTTTTATTTGTGCTATGGAAAATGAAGATGTATCTATTTTGTGTATCACCCGACCTAATTTTGACCAGCTCATCCATAATCTTACTTCTGTCATATTGCTGGAACCAGTTGTTTTAGGTACATATGCAAAAAAGCTGGTTGGAATTTCTTTTTTTTAATATTTATTTATTCCCTTTTGTTGCCCTTGTTGTTTTATTGTTGTAGTTATTATAGTTGTTATTGATGTCGTCATTGTTGGATAGGACAGAGAGAAATAGAGAGAGGAGGGGAAGACAGAGAGGGGGAGAGAAAGATAGATACCTACAGACCTGCTTCACCACTTGTGAAGCGACTCCCCTGCAGGTGGAGAGCCAGGGACTCGAACCCAGATCCTTATGCCAGTCCTTGTTCTTCACGCCACATGCGCTTAACCCGCTGTGCTACCACCCGACTCCCCGACTGGAATTTCTATGGATTTCACTTTGTGGTGGATAAAGATGGAAAAGTCCAAAGTAATCATTTGGGCTAAACTCCATGACCAGCATGTAGAAGTCAGACTCTAAAGACTTTGTGAAGTTCTGAGGAGGCAGAACTAGTTTCTGTAAATTTATTTCATATTCTAAAAGTACTCAATGATAAAACTCTACCACTCAGCTACAGCAGTTATCTCCAATATGTCTACTTTCTGAATCCAGAATCATGTTGAAATCTTTCTGGTTTCCAAGAATGGTAGAAAAGGTTATTCAGAAAGCACACGCACCAAAAGCGTCTCATTTTGCCAAATTCAATATTTGTTGTCCAATCTTCTTTAGAGCATCAAAGATATTAGGCAATTGACAATATTGAAAGACAAGCAGAGAGTAGAGAGGTAAACCAGTACAAAAGCAGTATTACCCTAATGGCATTTGCAATTTAAGGGAATAGCTAAGCCCAAAGCACCCATACACACTGTAGAGGTTCCAGTGGAAGCTCAGCTCACAGTATGTGCAGCTTCCAAAGGAATAAAGAGTGAAGCAGCAAACAGTGAAGCTTTCCCACCTGGAGAGTCGAAGAGCCTTGAGGTGAAGATTCACTGTTGCCTGACAAAAGCAATGCAAAACTCAGCAAGTGGAAAACAGGATAAGTAAAAAAAGCTATTCAAAATGATAAATAGAATAAGTAAAAAGAAATTCAAGCTGGCACATGTCAGTTAGAAAAAGGAAAATCTCAAATACAACAAGTTTAAAAGAAAGAAAGAAAGAGAGAGAGAGAGAGAGAAAGAAAGAGAGAGAGAGAGAGAAAGAAAGAAAGAAAGAAAGAAAGAAAGAAAGAAAGAAAGAAAGAAAGAAAGGAAGGAAGAAAGAAAAGAAAGAAAGAAGAAGACGAAGTCATGGGGGTCAGGTGGTAGCACAGCGGGTTAAACGCATGTGGGGCAAGGACCAGCGTAAAGATCTGGGTTCGAGCCCCAGGCTCCCCACCTGCCAGAAGTCACTTCACAGGCAGTGAAGCAGGTCTGTAGGTATCTGTCTTTCTCTCCCCTTCTCCGTCTTCCCCTCCTCTCTCCATTTCTCTCTATCCTATCCAACAACGAACAACATCAACAATAACAATAATAACCACAACAAGGCTACAATAACAAGGGCAACAAAAGGGGGGGGGGGGAATGGCCTCCAGTAGCAGGGGATTCATGGTGCAGGCACTGAGCTCCAGCAGTAACCCTGGAGGAAAAAAAAAAAAAAAGAAGTCATACGTCTGCACTGCTGGTGGGAGTGTAAAATGGTCCAACCATTGTGGAAAGCAGTCTGGAGATTTATCAGAACACTAGAAATGGACCTACCCTGTGACCCAGCAATTCCTCTCCTGGGAATTTACCCCAAGGAAACAAAAACACCTGTCAGAAGAGATCTATGGACACTTAAGTTCATAGCACAATCTGTAATCGTCAGAACCTGGAAACAACCCAGATGTCCGACATCAGATGAGTGGCTATAAAAAACTGTAGATGGAATACCAAATTGCTGTTAAAAATGAAGTTATCTCCTTTCCATCATCTTGGGTAGAACTTGAGGACATCATGTTGAATAAGATAAGCCAAAAAGAGAAGGACGAATACCAAATAAGATAGAAATCAGTAACAAGAGGAGAATTAGAAAGTATGTTTTAAATTTTTTAAATAAACTTCTAGATTTTGCACTGAATTAAAAAGAGGTCACACGGGAGTGGGTGGTGGCGCAGCAGGTTAAACCCACGTGGTGCAAAGCACAAGGACCAGCATAAGCCTCCCAGTTCGAGCCCAGCTCCCCACCTGCAGGGAGTCGCTTCACAGGTGGTGAAGCAGGTCTGCAGGTGTCTATCTTTCGCTCCCCCTCTCTGTCTTCCCCTCCTCTCTCCATTTCTCTCTGACCTATCCAACAACGACGACATCAATAACAACAACAATAATAACTACAATAAAACAACAAGGGCAACAAAAGGAAATAAATAAATCATAGTGGAAATTAGAAATTATTTTGAGAGGCTGAGTGGTGGTGCACCTGGTTGAGCACACATATTACCATGCACAGGAACCTGGGTTCAAGCCTTTGGTCCTCCACCTGCTGAGTGGGGAGATGTTAAGGGGCTTTATGAGGTTTATGCCAGACTAATAATGTGGCAATTCTCCCATGGCCTGTAGCCCTTCTTTTTTTTTTTTAATTTATTTCATTATTGGGGAATTAATGTTTTACATTCAACAGTAAATACAATAGTTTGTACATGCATAACATTCCCCAGTTTCCCATTTAACAATACAACCCCCACTATATCATTTATCATCCTTCATGGACCTGTATTCTCCCCACCCACCCACCCCAGAGTCTTTTACTTTGGTGTAATATGCCAATTCCATTTCAGGTTCGACTTGTGTTTTCTTTTCTGATCTTGTTTTTCAACTTCTGCCTGAGAGTGAGATCATCCCATATTCATCCTTCTGTTTCTGACTTATTTCACTCAACATGATTTTTTCAAGGTCCATCCAAGATCAGCTGAAAATGGTGAAGTCACCATTTTTTACAGCTGAGTAGTATTCCATTGTAAATATATACCACAACTTGCTCAGCCACTCATCTGTTGTTGGACACCTGGGTTGCTTCCAGGTTTTGGCTATTACAAATTGTGCTGCCAAAAACATATGTGTACACAGATCTTTTTGGATGGATGTGTTGAGTTCCTTAGGTTATATCCCCAGGAGAGGAATTGCAGGGTCAAAGGGTAGGTCCATTTCTAGTCTTCTGAGAGTTCTCTAGACTGTTCTCCACAGAGGTTGGACCAATTTGCATTCCCATCAGCAGTGTAGGAGGGTTCCTTTGACCCCCACACCCTCTCCAGCATTTGCTGCTGTTACCTTTTCTGATGTATGACATTCTCACAGGAGTGAAGTGATATCTCATTGTTGTCTTTATTTGCATTTCTCTAACAATCAGAGACTTGGAGCATTTTTTCATGTGTTTCTCAGCCTTTTGGATCTCTTCTGTGGTTAATATTCTGTCCAAGTCCTCCCCCCATTTTTGGATGGGGTTATTTGTTGTCTTGTTGTTGAGTCTGGCAAGCTCTTTATATATGTTGGTTATTAAACTCTTATCTGATGTATGGCATGTAAAGATCTTCTCCCATTCTGTAAGGGGTCTCTTGGTTTGGGTAGTGGTTTCTTTTGCTGTGAAGAATTTGATGTAGTCCATAGGTTTATGCTTGTCTTAGTCTTCTTTGTAATTGGATTTGTTTCATTGAAAATGTCTTTAAAATTTATGCGGAAAAAGAGTTCTGCCAATATTATCCTCTAAGTATTTGATAGTTTGTGGTCTAACATTCAAGTCCTTGATCCACTTGGAATTTACTTTTGTATTTGGTGAAATACAGTGATTCAGTTTCATTCTTCTGTATGTTTCAACCCATTGTTTCCAACACCATTTGTTGAAGAGACTCTGCTTTCCCCATGTAATAGTCTGGGCCCCTTTGTCAAAGATTAGATGTCCATAGGTGTGGGGCCTCATTTCTGGGCTCTCAATTCTATTCCACTGGTCAGTGTGTCTATTCATGTTCCAGTACCAAGCAGTTTTGATGACAGCAGCCCTATAATATAGTTTGAGATCTGGGAGTGTGATGCCTCCGGTTCTGTTCTTTTTTCTCAAGATTGTTTTGGCAATTCTAGGTCTTTTCTGGTTCCAGATAAACATTTGTAGCATTTGTTCTATTCTCCTAAAAAATGTGCTTGGGATCTTGATGGGGATAGCATTAAATTTGTAGATGGCTCTGGGTAATATACTCATTTTGATGATGTTAATTCTTCCAACGCATGAACATGGAATATCTTTCCACTTCTTTGTGTCTTTTTCAATTTCTTTGAGTAGTGACTCATAATTTTTAGTATACAAGTCTTTCACTTCCTTGGTTAGATTTACTCCTAGATATTTTATTGTTTTTGTTGCTATAGTAAAAGGAATTGATTCCTGGATTTCACTTTCTTCTAACTTAGTGTTAGCATGGAGGAATGCCACTGACTTTTGAATGTTAATTTTGTAGCCTGACACCTTACTGTATTGCCTGATGATTTCCAAAAGCTTCTTGCTGGATTCCTTAGGTTTTTCCATGTATACTATCATGTCATCTGCAAATAAGGAGAGTTTGACTTCTTCTCTTCCAATATGTATGCCTTTAAATCCTTGCTCCTGCCTGATTGCTATGGCAAGAACTTCCAACACTATGTTGAATAGTAATGGTGATAGTGGGCAGCCCTGTCTAGTACCTGATCTGAGGGGAAATGCTTCCAGTTTTTCACCATTGAGTATGATGTTGGCTGTAGGTTTGCTATATATAGACTCCACTATCTTCAGGAATTTTCCATCTATTCCCATTTTTTGTAGTGTTTTCATCATAAAGGGATGTTGGTTTTTGTCAAAGGCTTTCTCTGCATCTATTGATATGACCATGTGGTTTTTGGTCTTGCTTTTCTTGATGTGGTGGATCACATTGATTGATTTGCGTATATTAAACCAACCTTGCATGCCTGGGATAAACCCCACTTGGTCATGATGAACGATCTTTTTGATATACTGCTGTATCCGGTTGGCTAGAATTTTGTTCAATATTTTCGCATCTATGTTCATCAGAGATATTGGTCTGTAGTTTTCTTTTTTGGTTGTGTCCCTGTCTGCTTTTGGTATCAGGGTGATGTTGGCTTCATAGAAGCTGGCAGGGAGTATTCCAGTGTCTTCAATCTTCTGGAAGACTTTTAAAAGTAGAGGTATTAGTTCTTCTTTGAAGGTTTTGTAGAATTCATTTGTAAAACCATCTGGTCCAGGACTTTTATTTTTGGGGAGATTTTTGATAACTGTTTCAATTTCATTAGCTGTGATGGGCTTGTTCATGTTATCTACTTCCTCTTTACTTAGTTTTGGAAGTTGGTAGGTATCTAGGAAATCGTCCATTTCTTCCAGGTTCTCTAGCTTGGTGGCATATAGTTGTTCATAGAAGCCTCGCATGATATGTTGAATTTCTGCGGTGTCTGTTGTGATATCTCCTCTTTCATTTACTATCTGATTTATTTGGGTCTTCTCCCTTTTTTGTTTTGTGAGTCTGGCTGAAGGTTTGTCGATTTTGTTTACTCTTTCGAAGAACCAACATTTACTTTCGTTGATCTTTTGTATGGTTTTCCTATTCTCAATGTTATTGATCTCTGACCTAACTTTAGTGATTTCTGTCCTTCTCGTTGCTTTAGGGTTCCTTTGTTGTTGTTCTTCTAGGTCTTTAAGATGTGCAGTCAGGCTGTTTATTTGTGCTTTTTCTTGTTTCCTAATGTGTGCTTGTATAGCTATGAACTTCCCTCTTAAGACTGCTTTAGCTGTGTCCCAAATATTTTGATAGCTTGTGTCTTCATTTTCATTGAACTCTCGAAACATTTTGATTTCTTCCTTGATTTCCTCTTTGACCCAGAAGTTGTTAAGAAGTGTACTGTTGAGCTTCCACGTTTTGGCACTGTTACTAATCTTTTGTTGATTAATAAGTGTTAGTTTAATTCCACTGTGGTCTGAGAAGATGCTTGGGATGATTTCAATGCTCTTGAATTGGCTGATGCTGTCTTTGTGGCCTAACATATGGTCTATCCTTGAGAATGATCCATGTGGATTTGAGTAAAATGTGTATTCCAGTTTCTTGGGATGAATGACTCTGAAAATGTCCAATAGTTCTAGTTTATCTATCTCTTCATTTAGCTCCCTTATGTCTTTATTGATTTTCTTCCTGGATGATCTGTCAAGTTGAGATAGTGGGGTGTTGAAGTCCCCTACTATGATTGTGTTACTGTTAATATATTGCTGTAGCTCTTTCAGTAGGAGTTTGATGTATTTAGATGGCTTCTCATTGGGTACATAGATGTTAATAATTGTTAAGTCCTCTTGATTGACTGATCCTCTGAGCATTAAGTAGTGTCCATTCCTATCTTTTTTAATCTTATCTATTTTAAAGTCTATCATGTCAGATATGAGAATAACTGTTCCTGCCCTTTTTTGTGGGCCATTGGCTTGTATGATAGTTTTCCATCCTTTCACTTTGAGTCTGTGTTTGTCTTGTTGAGTTAGATGGGTTTCCTGTAGACAGCATATTGTTGGGTTGTGTTTTCTGATCCATCTTCCTACTCTGTGTCTTTTAATAGGTGAATTCAGGCCATTGACATTTATTGATATCAAGGATTGAAGATATTTTAACGCCATTCTTGTAGAGTTTTAGAGTGTTTTGATATATGTCCTATTTGTGGTGCTCTGATTGTTTATAGGAGACCTTTCAGAACTCCTTTCAGGGCAGGCTTGGTGATAGTTGACTCCTTCAATTGTTGCTTGTCTGAGAAGTTTTTGATGCCTCCATCTAGTCTGAATGACAGTCTAGCAGGATATAGTATTCTTGGCTGAAAGCCTTTCTCATTGAGCACTCGATAGATATCTTGCCATTCTCTTCTGGCCTGCAGTGTTTGTATGGAGAAGTCTGCTGCTAATCTTATGGGTTTTCCTTTGTAGGTGACTCTTTGTTTTCCTCTTGCAGCCTTCAGGATCCTTTCTTTATCCTTATTCCTTTCCATTCTAAGTATGATATGTCTTGGTGTCTTTAGGTCTGGGTTAATTCTGTTTGGGACCCTCTGGGCTTCTTGAATCTTTATGTCTTTTATGTTGTCTATACTAGAGAAATTTTCAGCTATTATGGCCTGGAAAATGCTTTCTTCCTCTCCTTCTCTTTCTTCCTCTGGTATGCCAATAATGCGTACATTGTTTCTTCTGAAGTCATCCCATAGGACTCTGTTGTTGTTTTCAGCATCTATTAATCTCTTTTTGAGATCTCTTACTTCTTTTTTAGTTGTCTCTAATTCATCCTCAATCTTGCTAATTCTGTCTTCAGCCTCATAGATTCTATTCTCTCTGCCCTCTACTGTTTTCTGGAGTTCATCTATTTTGTTGCTCTGATACTGTTTTAGCTTGTTCAGCTAGTTGCATTCTTAGCTCAGAGATTTCAGCTTTCAGCTCTCTAATAACCATGAGATAATTAGTATTTTCTTCCATATTCTCATTTGTTGTTCCTGTATTTCTGATTACAATTTTTTCAAATTCTTTACTCACTCCTGTTATTATTTCCTTAGCTAATGTTTGGATGTTGAACCCATCATTTTGTGTTTCACCCTCTGGAGGACTTTTAGCTGGACTCTTGTCCTGGTTCAATTCTCCAGTATTTTTTTCTTGTTGTTTTAACCATTTTATATATTATATTATGAGTTCCCTTTATCAGTACTTTTCAAATTATTGATCACTATTGCCTCTGTAGCCCTTCTCTTAACATTGTGAGTGCAGAGAGTTTCCTGGCTTTCATTTTAGAAAAAAATGTCTTGCAAAAAGAAAAGGTGACAAATGTTTCAATCAACTACTTATAATTAAAATTCTAGTGGTCTGGGAGGTGGCGCAGTATAAAGCTTTGGACTCTCAAGCATGAGGTCAGCACATATACCAGAGTGATGTCTGGTTCTTTCTCTCTCTCCTCCTATCTTTCTTATTAATAAATAATGAAAATCTTTAAAAATGGGGAGTCCGGTGGTAGCACAACGGGTTAAGCACACGTGGCACAAAGCCTAAGGATCCGCAAGTAATGATCCCAGTTGGAGACCCTGGTTCCCCATCTGCAGGGAAGTCGCTTCACAGGTGGTGAAACAGGTCTGCAGGTGTCTATCTTTCTCTCCCCCTCTCTGTCTTCCCCTCCTCTCTCCTTTCTCCATTTCTCTCTGTCCTATGCAACAACAACATCAGTAACAACAATAATAACTACAACAACAAACAACAAGGGCAACAAAAAGGGAATGAATAAATAAATAATTTTTTAAAATAATTTAAATTATATTATGTCATTTTAAGCAGTTACATGAAATAATATAATCTGATGTACTAATTCTGCATTTTCCCCCTTTCTCTAGGCTTTTAAAATCCTACCACTTAAGTAAGTAATCAAACAAAAAATGCCTACCTAAATTCATGTGCTTGAAAAAAGTGTCTGTATTAATAATAACAAATTGCAGTGATAAAAATATGAGTGTACAGAAAGTATACTGTCTTCTTAACATCACCTGTTTTAGGAAAGTATAGTAGAAAATCTATACTAACACATTTCATGCCATCAGATTGGTTTCTAATGTACCTCAGCATTATCTCTACCTCTATCCTAGTGACCTATATTTGCATGTTTTGTTTTATTAAACCACTCAACTAATAAATTATGTTTATTAGAAACTTATTTTTAGAAATACGTTCTCTGAAAAAGGAAAAGATTTGTTAAATAACTTCTAAAATCTAACAAGACATCCATATTTAGTGATATATTGAAATCTTTAACATGTCTGATTTTTCAGGAATTTATTACATGCTTTTTTTTTGTACATAAACACCATTCCCACCACCAAAAGACTGTGTCCCATCCCATTCTCCCCACCTGCCGCCCCATGAACCCTTTTGATTTTTTTTTTTTTATAACATGTCTTTTTTTTTTGTATTATTGTTGTTATTGATGTCGTCATTGTTGGATAGGACAGAGAAATGGAGAGAGGAGGGGATGACAGAGAGGAGAAGAGAAAGATAGACACCTGCAGAACTACTTCACCACTTGTGAAGCGACCCCCCTGAAGGTGGGGAGCCGGGGGCTCAAACCAGGATCCTTTTGCCAGTCCTTGCTCTTTGCGCCACATGCGCTTAACTCGCTGCTTTACCACCCAACTCCCTATAACATGCCTTGTTAAATGCCAATCCAACATTTCCTTTTTGTGCAAAGTATACCTGTCAACCACTGAACTAGTAAGTCTTAACCTATAAATTAGCAGATGTTGGTACTATATTGTGATCATCTTTTAAATGCAGCGGTTCTTTATTATGTACAAGCTCATTGCAATAAAAGGATAGAATATAAACAAAGTCCTGCAAAATAGCTCACTTAGCATACTACTCTGCCATGGGCACAAGCCATGTTCAAGCCCAGCTCCCACTGCATTAGAGGAAGCTCCAGTGCTATGATTTCTTCCTTCTTTGTACCTATCTGAAAAATAAAATTTAATTTAGTTTTTAAAGAATGAGAGCAGAGTCCAGCTGAAAGTGTAAAAAGAAGTTGGGCAGAGTCTAATTTAATTGTCATGGTTGGAATTATTCTAGGGCCCCCACCTGCCATACGGAAAGTACCCTGGGATCTTTAATGACCACAAATGGTCAGGATTCTAGTTTTGTAATTCACCCAATTAATAGCCAAGCACATCTTCTGCTATAACATTAATTGACAGGGCTGGGGAATCCACTCTGTTAATTAAGAACTTGGGGCCTTGTGTCAGTTTCCCAGAGGACTCTTCAGGGTGTGTGGGTATGTGTACTTGGCTATGTAAACACACACTTAGTGAGCAGTACTTCCAGCGGAGGCAATGAAAAGACAAGACTTCAGTCACTTTTTATCCACTGAATTGGGGTTTGACAAACTCAGCAGCACAAATCAGACTACGGTTGAATGTTTCTAAACTCTTACAAAGTGTGCAGGACCTCCCCCAACTTTAACTCTTCATTAAGATCAAATATTGAACTTCAAACTGCCTTGCATGTACCACATGCACTCTGAAAAAAAAAAATCACCCTTGTTCTTTATAGCAGTCTTATTTCTCGAATATAATATGCACTTCAAGGTGACAGTGGCAGGTAAAGATTCTCGTATTCTCATAGACATTAAATGTGACGTTGACTTTCTCAATTTCCCTGTCTTTGAGGGAGTCATAATGAACCCTGCCATCTCAAGCAAAGGAAGTCTGAGGAATAATCATTCATTTTCCTCAAAGCAGGAGATAGAAAAGCCTCTTCAAATCACCTAACTTGGTGGTTCCCAGATATCAGCCCACTGACCAGGAGCATTGAAACCACTTTTGAAGTTAAATAAAATTAAACATTTTTTGGGGGGGAGGAACTTTTAGGCCCTGGTAGAAAATGACATAAGTCCTTTCCAGTAAGAGAGTTTTACAGATACCTATCATGGTGAAATGAGAAATTCTATCCATGTGCCAACAATTACACTGTACACCATTAACGTCCCTCCCCCCAATAAAAGGAAAAACTAAAAATTAAAAAAAAAAAAAAAAAGAGTCCCAGTTCCACTCCAGAGTTAATGAATTAGAATGAGGGTTTAAAGCTAGGAATTTAAATTATCAACAAGCTACAGAGATTAATCTGCTGGTATGAAAAACCAATGGTCTCTGGCTTCCTCTGGAGGGAAAAATAAATAAATAATAGAACCATTGTGTGATTCTGAAAAGAAAACTTTGTTCATATATTTATACAATGCACATAGATCTTTCTCTCCCTTTCCTGTACTTCTTTTCTTTCTTGCTTGTTTCTACTTCAGATACCATCACCTCAGTCATCAAAGCTTATTTCTATCTTCCCAGGAAGCGTTATGTAAAACTACCTTGTGATCTTATTAAAATTGATGTTTATTAACCTGACCATATTTGTTTTCACACTCAGATAATATGAGTAAGACATAATAATATGAGAGACACTGAACTTTAGACACAAGGGAAGTCAAAATGCCTATGACGCAAATGGAGGCGTTAGAAAGAAATCATTGAACAATGTAAATCTGACTGAAAGCTACTTTTGCCTGTTACTGTAGCTGGTGTTCCAATGTAATCATTTGAGTTTAATTAGTGGAAAAGGAGATATTTGAAGACACTGCAGAAGTCTGGCAGTTTGGCAGCCAAAGCCAAATAAAGATGTCAGGAACTTTCCAATGCAATTGAGATTTTGCTCATTTGTAAAATGAAATGATTACAGTACAAGATCTCTCCCTTCTCACACTACATTGCCAGCAGTCCTTGAATGCTTATAATCCTTAAATAAATTCTTCAAACTTTTAGCGAGAACATGAGCATACAAGCTTAGAAACGTCACCTGCTACTCATAGTCCTGAGAGAGATAAGTGATTTTAAGATAAAGGAATCCAGGAAATATTTCTAGACCAAATAAGGTGATCAGTTGTCCTTGTTTGCTCTGTACTGAGGAGTCTCCCCAGGACACAGGACTTTCAGGGCTACAGCCTAGCTAATCACAGCCAAACCACACTTGGCCATTTAAGAACAGAGCTTGAATTCATGAGATAGAAGTCAACAAAAATTTAACTTGTAACTGTACTTAAGCTTTTAACATAATAAGAAATGAAGCTGACACTCCCCACATTTTGAACGGGTGAGGAGGATATGAAGAATTACTTCTAAACTCCTAAAATATTCCAACAATGATTAGAACCAAAAAAAGAGCCTCTGAGAGTGAAAGGTCATTATGATCAGAATAAAATGACACAACGTTGGACAAGGAAAATATATATAAGTAGTTTGTTAGCAACATTGTTGGCTAGGGAGACAACATAATGGTTCTGCAGAAAACTTTCATGCCTGAGGCTCCAAGCTCCCAGGTTCAATCTCCAGTATCACTGAAAGTCAGAGATGAGCAGTACTCCAGGGTACAGAATGGGAGAGAGAGAGATCAGGGGATGATTGTATCATGATTAGACCTATTTTATTTTAACAGAATAAGCCTGGTTTCTTTTTTTTTTAACTTTACAGCTTTATTGATTAATGGTTTACAGTAGTCTCTTTTTATTTTTTTTTTACCACTTCCATCATCAAATGCTGTGTCCCCATCCCCATAGTTAAGCATTATAGTTCTCCCACATTCTGAGATACAAGTTGACATTTTTTTCACACTCGTATGTTCAATTCTCTGTATTGTGCATCTGAGTGAAACCATTCTGTAGTTGCTCTTCACCTCCTTACTTGCTTCACTAAGCATAATCTTCTCCAATTCCATCCACTTTATCCCAAAGGATACAATATCATCTTTTTAATTGCTGGGTAATACTCCATTGAGTATATGTCACATAACTTAGTTATCTAGTCATTTATTTAGAGCTATTTTATACACAGTACATCAAATTAAAAATTCCATCAAAGGGGCCGGGTGGTGGCACACCTGGGTGAGCACACATGTTATAATGTGCAAGGACCCATGTTCGAGCCCCTGGTCCCCACATGTAGGGGGGAAGCTTCACGAGAGGAGAAGCAGTGCTGCAGGTGTCTCTCTGTCTCTCTCCCTCTCTATCTCCTCCTTCCCTTTCCACTTCTGGCTGTCTCTATTCAATAAAGATAACTTTTTTTTAAAGTTCATCAAGAAGTTATTTTAAAAGAGTGTCTAATGCCTCCCCACAATAACAAAAACATAAAAGCAAAATACCCTTGACTTGACTTGTCTCAAGGGTACTTTTCTCCTTTTTTAGGGACATGCTGAGCAAACATACTTAATTCATTCCTTAACTTATATGCCTGTCAGACGGCTCTGGCCGATTGAGTTTTGTAAAAACAAGGATATATTCAGTGAAGGTATAAAGATGAATTCATAAAAATAAATGAATGCTTGGGGGCAGGCATTGGCATGCTCAGTAGAGTGCACACACTACTGTGGGAAAAGACCTGAGTATAAGGCCCCAGTCCCCACCTGTGGGGGAGAAGCTTCACAAGCAGTAAAGCAGTGCTGCAGGTGTCTCTTCTCTCTTCCGCTTTTTCTCCCCCTTCATTCTCAATTTATCTTTGTCTCTATCAAAAAGAAGAAAAAAAAAGCTAGGGAGCTGAGTGGTGGCACACTCAGTTATGTCCAGATATCGCCATGCTCAAGGACCTGGGTTTGAGCCCCTGCTCCCCACCTGCAGGGAGGATGCTTCTTGATCTCCAGAGCAGATCTGCAGATTTCTTTTTCTCTCCCACTCTATCGCCCCTTCCCTATCAATTTCTCTCTGTCCTGTCAAGTAAAAATAAACAGTAGAAGAATAGGGAAAAAAAGAAAAAAAGGGAAAAAAAAAAAAGGAAAAATGGCCACCAGGAGTCATGGATTCATAGTTATGCCAGCACTGAGCCCCAGTTATAACCCTGGTGACAACAAAATAAAAAGAAAAAGAAAATTAAATGAAAAAAAAAACTAAATGAATTCTTTCATTTCACCTTAGACACTATGAGGTTAATAGTGTTTGAGGGCCAACAAGACAGCTCACCTGGAAAGTGCCACTTGCTTTGCCATTTGTGTGACCAAGGTCTGAGTCTTGCTCCCAACACACTGCAAGAAGCTTCAGTGCTGGTGCTGTACTTGCTTTCTCAACTCTCTCTTAATGGATATAGAGTTCCAGTTTAAAAGATAAATTTTTGGAGATGGATGGTTATGATGCTGCAAACAATAACCAGGTCACTGGGCATGGGTAAATAACATAATGGTTATTCAAAGAGACACTCATGCCTGAGGTTCCAAAGTCCCCGGTTCAATCCCCAGCCCCACCATAAGAGTTGAGCAGTCAGCTTCCCCAGAGACACACCCTACTAGGGAAAGAGAGAGGCAGACTGGGAGTATGGACCGACCAATCAACGCCCATGTTCAGCGGGGAAGCAATTACAGAAGCCAGACCTTCTACCTTCTGCAACCCTCAATGACCCTGGGTCCATGCTCCCAGAGGGATAGAGAATGGGAAAGCTATCAGGGGAGGGGGTGGGATATAGAGATTGGGTGGTGGGAATTGTGTGGAATTGTACCCCTCCTACCCTATGGTTTTGTTAATTAATCCTTTCTTAAATAAAAAAAAAGAGTTGAGCAGTGTCTGGGAAAGCAAAAAAAACAAACAAAAAAAATAAATAAATAGGTCATTGACCCATACACTTGGAATGTTATGTTACATGTATTTTATCACAAATAAAATATTTGTGTTTCTGTAATCTCCTAAATCAGAAATAGACTCAGCTTTTGAGAGGTGGTAATGATTACCAGAAACCTCTGGTTCCTCAGGCACTATCTCCCCAGACTTCTCCCAGTTTTCTTCTTTCATATTTTTTCTCCAGACAGAAAGACAGAGACAGGAATCGAGAGACAGCAAGAAAGGGACCATAGCACCAAAGTGTCCTTTAGTATAAAGGGTGCCGGGGGGAGCTGGGGTCACAGGCTCAAACCTGGGTCGTGTGCAAGACAAAGCAAGTATACTATTGAAGTGAGCTATTCTGTCAACCCTGAAGGTTTTCCTCCTTCCTCTACACATCCTAAGTGGATAACCTTAGCTACTTCTATGTTCTGTTCATTCAAAACTATTTCCCCTTTGTTTACTACTCCCTCACCCCCAACTACATTATATGTATAACTCAACCCTAATCTAACCCCAATCCTCTACCTTTGGAAATCAGCCCATTTCGGTTCCTTTTATTCATTTCTAGAGATATATTTTCCAATTGATTAGAGCTTCCTGCCAAAACAGACACGTCTGCACCTACTGAAACCTCCCTAGCTCCCTCTCACTTGCCCCATCCCCTGAAGGTATAGAAAGAGAGAGAAAGAATAAAAGAAACTCCCAAGTCCTTCCATGTTACTCTTCCCTATCCTGTCCTTGCCTTCTTTTTCATATCTTCTACTATGCAGTATTATAAGTATTCATTCAGTTTTCTATCTTCCCCACTAAGTCACAGATGGGAGAGGCCATATCCATTTTGTTCACTACTATCTATCTATCAGTTTCTATACAGTCCCAGGGCTTGTCTCAGTAAATAAATATCTAAGTGAAAGACGGTGAGAAACAAGTACATTCTAGACAGAATCTGTGAGGTCAAAAAGCAATTGAGCAAAGAGCAAAAGGCAGCAGATGCAAAAATCACAAAGTTTGACCTGAAGACACAACTAGCTGGAATTTTGTTTCTGGTTCTGGAATCATCTAATGCTGCAAATATATATATATATATATCAGGGATTTCTCACTCTAGTGCTATCTGTATAAGAGCACAGTCCATTGGCTAGGCTGTCTTGCAGCCTCTGAAATCTTGGCAGACCTCAGGGCCATCTGGCTTGTAGCATCCCTCCTGAAGTGAGTATCTGCTTTCCTGCTCCTCCCTCTGATGTTTCCCAGGATGTAAGATTGCACTTGCTGTTTGCTGACTATGCCACAACACTGACAAGGAAAAGTACAGAATGGCTTCAAAAAGGTAAGGAAAAGATTCAAGTTTGGCAGATTCCCAAAACTCACCATCAAGCTTGGAACCCCTTCTTAGCATAGCTTGATAATTCTCCGCTGAAAAAAACATCACTAATGATAAAAGGAAGTTCACACTACACATGTAAAACTTGCAATCTGTTCAAAACACTGAAATAAATCCAATTCCATAGGCAAAAAAAAAAATGTCTAAGTTTTAGTCTATCAAAAATTGAAATAAATAAATAAATAATCAGGGTATATATAAAGCAAAAGTCAACAGACTGAAGCTAGAAAATCTAAAACTTAACTGAGGAATTTCACTGAAGACTGCAGAAAAGACCTTTCTTGTCTGGATAGAAAGAAGTCTGTGACATAAGATGAGTACATTCTTTAGCACAAAATAGCTGCTTATAATATTTTTTAATCAAAGGGGGCCAGAAAAACAGCTCACTTGGATAGCAAGCTGTTTTGCCATATATACAAGCCACCTCCCATAGCATTGGAGCCTTGGTGTTGTGGCATCTACTTATCTGTCTCTGTCTAGAAATATTTTTTATCTAAAGCAGAGAATATAAAACTCCATTAACCTCACTGTGTGTGGTTAATGTTTCCTATTAGCATATTGGGACTTGTCAGAAAATTCACTAAAACCTTCTCCCGTGCACACCCTTTTGTGTACTAAGGGCTGAGACTGACATAGTTAATGAACCTCACTAACAAATTAACATCATCTGTAAAAATGCTGCAGCCTTAAGTATCATAAAGTGGCAGAGTTGAACGTAAATCTCCTTGGAAGCATTGTGTGTATGCTCACACTACTCTGCACTGCAGAGGCTCTTTACTATAAAGATGAGGACTTTCACAACCTATTTTTCCCAGGATCTCTCCCTCTGAACATCAAATATGAGTCATAGGTGCTCAGACATAGACAGGAGAATGTTACTAGCACTGACAATACAAGACAGGAAACTTCTACAATCTCCCAAACAGCAAAGGACAAAGCTCTTTTGCTGAAAGACCATACACTTTGAGAATGCATAGCCCATTCTTGACTTTTTTTTTTGCAGTGTCATATACTCATATTTTTTCTTTCAATTAAAAATTCATAAGAGAAGTTGGTGTGCCAAAAGGTGTAATGAGGGGTGCATTTTTTATCTCTCCCCCACAGAGGACAGAATTACAAGCCCCTGAGCTTCTTGATTATTGTTGTTTTTTTTTTTAACAGTCTGGCTGACATTTTGGTGCCAACACCAACTGCTGGTTAAATCATCTGATCAGCCAGGATGATGCCTTTTGTTCTCCAGCTTTTGTGACTTAGTTTTTGTTGTTGTTGTTGTGTGTGTTTTTTTTTGAACAATTAAAGTTGCCAACAATTCCAAATGGTATCTCATTACTTCTTCCAATTTGTTCCCATGTGAAGATAAAAACTATTGTCTTTAGACTGAATTATAATAGGATGCATAGATGACCCACCAACCCACCATCCTAAGACCTACAAAGAAATATTGTTCTACAATGATTTGAAAAGGCAATGTTTTATACCAAGTCACAAAAGGAATAATGCATCTCTACACACACTCTCCTTTTTTCTTCCTTCTTATATTCATCATCAACAACAACTGTAGTTACTTACTGAGTGCTTATCAGTATCCTAGGAGGAACTCCAAGAGCTTAAATTAGTAAAGCTAGACATGTGTGGTTATTCAATTCAATATAAGGTCAGACACTTGCTTACAAAAACAAAAAAGCTTTTCTGTTCCTAACCACTTGTCATTAAATCTTTTTTTGTTTGCTCTTGTCACCATGTTATCAATGGGACTCTTCACCACCACTACTAGAAGACTTTTTTCTTTCATTTTTAGATAGAAGGAGAGAACAGACAGGCTGAGAGAGATAGAGGGAGACAGAGAGAAGAAAGACACTGAAGCACCGCTTTATCTCTTGTGAGCTTCCCCCTGTGCAGGGACTTCCATGTGATGACCACGTGCTCACACGTGGTGAAGTATCTGCTCTCCTAGAATCCATCTCCCTGCCCTGGTGTAAATCTTTTTTTAAAAAAATAAGTGTGTTGGGAGTCGGGCGGTAGCGCAGCGGGTTAAGCGCACATGGCGCAAAGCGCAAGGACCAGGTGTAAGGATCCCAGTTCAAGCCCCCGGCTCCCCACCTGCAGGGGGGTCGCTTCAAAGGTGGTGAAGCAGATCTACAGGTGTCTATCTTTCTCTCCTCCTCTCTGTCTTCCCCTCCTCTCTCCATTTCTCTCTGTTCTATCCAACAACGACGACATCAACAATAGCTATAAAAACAAGGGCAACAAAAAGGAAATAAATAAATAAATATTTAAAAAAAAAACCTTTAGAAGCTCCTTCTATCTTTCCCAGATTGTGGGAGTCTCTCTCTCTCCCCCTTCTCTCTCTCTCCCCCCCTCCTCTCTCTCTCTCTCTCTCTCTCTCTCTTTAAAAAAAATAATAATAATAAGTGTGTGTGTGAGTGTGTGTGTGTGTGTGTGTGTGTGGTATTTCAAAACACTAGAAGTGTTTCAGAAATACAATTTCCCACCTCTCCAAAATGTGTTATAGCATATTACCCCCACCATAAAAATCCATTAGACCCACTCTACCTTTGCAACCCACTCTCCCCTCGGTTCTGCAATGATTTTTTTTTTTCCTTTGCGACCACTGTTTTCACTGGGGCTCATCGGTTGTCTGATGAAGCCACCACTCCTGGCAGTCATTTTCCTTTTTTTTTTTTTTTTTATTAGACAGGACAGAAAGGGGAGGAGAGGCAGAGTGAGAGACAGAAAGACACCTGCAGACCTGCTTCAGGTGGCACTTCCCCCCTGCAAGTGGGGAGTGGGAGCTCAAATCCAGGTCGTTGTACTTGGTAACGTGTGCACTTAACCAAGTGTACCACCAGTTAGTCCTATAATTTGGCTTTAAGACAAAAAAGAGGTTAAAATGCAAAGATGATGTTTTCCCGTACACAACTTTTTACTTACAATAGGCCAAGCATTGGTGCTCAGGTTTATAGTCAGGAGAGATTATGAAACAGGTATGGATATCTGTAAAAGATAAATAATTACATGATTGATCTCAAACAATATAAAAATTTCCAATGAGATATATCTGTTTCCCGAGACCATATAAAAATCTATCTTTCTTCTTTGACTCCTTTCAAGTACCATCTCTGGGAGTCTACTTTCAAGTTTCTGTCCTCTTACAATATTATGCACACATTTCCATTATATAGTAAAATACTGAGAGTCAAGTATTTCTGCCTAAAATTTATATAGGCAATCCATATGTCTCAACAAATCTCTACACGGATTTTTATATGTGAATCTATCCTAATCACAAGATTCTAAATATATAGATATAAATATTCACTTTAAAATAGCTATCAAAATGAAAAAAAAATTTCCATGAGAAAATTTGAGAAACAGAGTTTTTTCCCTCTTTATTTGCAGGTAGAGACACACACACACACACCCCTATACACACACACACCCCTATACACACATACACATACACACACACACAACATAAACCCCTATATACACACACACACACCACACACACATACACACACCACCTCACACACACAGTACTGCTTCATAGCTTATGAAACTTTCCCTACAGGTGAGAACTGGAAGCTTGAATCCAGGTCCTTGTTTACTATAACATGCACATTCTACTAGGTGTGACACCTCCTAGCCCCCCGAAAAACAGAATTCTACTGAAACGTAGACAATTGTGAATGTGTTGAGATCCATCATATTTATAATGAATCCTAGATAGGAAATATACTCCAAGTGGCCAGGCGGTGGTGCACCTGGTTGAGCGCACACATTACAGTGCTCAAGGGCATGGGTTCAAGCCTGCAAAGGGAAAGCTTCACAAGTGGTGAAGTAGGGGTAGAGGTGTCTCTCTGTCTCTTTACTTCTCTATCTCCCTCTCTGCTCTCAATTTCTGTCAGTCTCTATTTAATAAATAAGTATTAAAAAAAGAAAATATACATCATTGCCCTCAATGAAGTCTCCAGAGACTTGATTCTAATGGCAAAGGAAACAAAAGCAAAAATCAACAAATGGCACTACCTCAAACAAACAACAACAACAAAAACTCAGAGGACCTAGTGGGGGTTGTATTGTTATATGGGAAACTGGGGGATGTTATGCATGTACAAACTATTGTATTTACTGTTGAATGTAAAACATTAATTCCCCAATAAAAAAATTAAAAAAAAAAACTTTTGCCTATCATTAAAATGGAAAGACATTCTGGGGGCTGAGTGGTAGCGCATAGGATTAAGCACACATGGCACGAAGCTCAAGGAACTGCATAAACATCCCGGTTCGAGCCCCTGGCTCCCCACCTGCAGAAGGAAGGAAAGAGAAAAAGAAAGAAAGATATCTGCTAGGAGCAATGGAATTTCACAAGCACAGAGCCCCAGTGTTAACCCTGGAAGCAAATAAAATAGTTTGTTATTTTAACATAATTCTCAGAATGTTTAAAATAATTATCATTTCGGGAGTCGGCGGTAGCGCAGTGGGTTAAGCGCAGGTGGCACAAAGTGCACAGACCAGTGTAAGGATCCTGGTTTGAGCCCTGGTGCCCCACCTGTAGGGGGTCACTTCACAAGTGGTAAAGCAGGTCTGCAGGTGTCTTTCTCTCCCCCTCTCTGTCTTCCCCTCCTCTCTCCATTTCTCTCTGTCCTATCCAACAGTGACTACATCAATAACAACAACAATAATAACTTCTACAACAATAAAAATAACAAGGGCAAAAAAAGGGAAAATAAATAAATAAATATTAAAAAATTATTTAAAAAGTAATAATTTATCATTTCAACTGAACAACTAGGATGGAAATCATTGTAATAAATAGAAAATTAGGGACTGGGTGGTGGCACGCCTGGTTGAGCACACGTTACAAAGCACAAGGACCCAGGTTCGAGTCCCTGGTCCCCACCTGCAGTGGGAAAGCTTTAGGAGTGAAGCAGGGCTGCAGGTGTCTTTCTGTCTCTATTCCTCTCTATTCAACCCTTCCCTCTCAATTTCTGGCTGTCTCTATCCAACAAATAAATAAAAATAATTTTAAAAATAAAATAAATAGAAAATTACATATTAAGGGGTAAGGGAATGTTTTAACATATATGTATATATTTATACTCTTTCTAAGAAAAAGAAGTCATAGGAAATAATCACTGAGGGGCTGGGTGGTGGCACACCTGGTTGAGTGCACATGTTACAATGTGGAAGTTCCCGGTTCAAGCCCCCAGTCCTCAACTGCAGGGGGAAAGCTTCACAGGTAGTGAAGTAGGGCTGTAGGTGTCTTTCTGTCTTTCTCCCTCTCTGTCTCTCCATTCCTCTTGATTTCTAGCTGTCTCTAGCCAATAAATAAATAAAGATAATATAATTTTTTAATTGTTAAAAAAAAAAAAGGAAATGTTCACTATACCAACAACCACTGGTGAATACAGTGAATGACTGGAGCAATCTTACTGCTGTTCTGAGCAAATAGATTAGGGAGGAAATAAATGTCGACGATTTATTAATAGAATACTGGGACTGGGAGGGAAGTGGAAAAAAATATGATGTCCTGTAAGTGGGGGAGCTGTATGTAACTCAAGTGTTTGCAACTTGAATTAGAACTGGCTGCAGATATAGAATGCCTTGGCTGGGATGAGGCTGGGTACAGACGTATCCAAGTTAGGAAGCATAAGAGGACACTGGTCTCTCTTTACCACTGCTGTAGATATAGAATTTATTGGAATAAACCAAATTACTTGTGGCTAAAGATTCTCCAGGGAAAGCAACTAAAGGCTGCTTCCAATTAGGTTTCACACAGAACACAGCCATGTCTGATTAGTTAGGGGAACCACAAATAAAAAAATGATACAATGAGAGAAAATACAAACTTTACCAAAGACAGTGAGTTGTCTGGGGCAGTAAATTGCACAAAGAATCTAATGATTGGAGGACAGTGAGTTTTGCAGCTGACAGCAGAGGCTGTAAGAATACAGCATGTTTGAGCCCTGTGTATACGAGTGAATAGTTTCACAGCTTGAAAACTGTGGGGCACCAGGCTTCCCATAATTCCCAAAACTACAAAGACAAATAATTCTATGTTTACCTCTTGAAAGCAAAATTTGCCAAGATACTAGCAAAGATCCTAAATGAGAAACTAGTGGCAGCCAAGTCACAATTTACTAGAATCAAAAGCAGCTGCAGCATAGAAGCTACAACAGGATTAAGTTCCAGGTGGAAATCTATCAGGAGCAATGCAGTTCAACTCTGCAGAAAATACTATATATCTAGCTTGTGTTTTGAATCTGTCCAAGCCTATTCTAGAACACCCTCGTCTTCACCGTAACAGAGCAAAGGAAGCATTCTTTTCCTTCATTTGGGAGGCAGAAAAGTCTTTGGCTGAGGTACCTGAGGCGAAAGCCAAATCAGGTCATGATGACAATATTGGAGCATGTTGATTACATGCTGTTACAAGCTGCAGGCCTTTCTTTTGCTGTGATCTGCAGCCAAGCTGCAGTAGCAACCACAGAGTTCCACTTTGGGTAACTGTGACTCCCTGATTTAGAAAGCCAGCAGAGTGCTTCCACCTGAACTTTACGTGGATACATGAAAAGCATCTTGTGATGTATTATACCAAAGTAAAAGACTCCAGGGAAGAAGAGAAAGGAGGAGATGGAGAGAGGGTTGGATCCTCGTGCATAGTGGTGGGAAATTACTTCAGTTGGGGGTGAGTATTTTACAGCCGCCTGTCATGGGGAGAGGAGAAATTGCACCCATGTGTCAACAGCTGTATTGTAACCCATTTAGCTCCCAAATAAACTGACTAATAAAAATAGTAATCGTAGTTGTAGTAAAAAGAAAAGTATCTTGTGAAAGAATTTCCACAAATACATGGAAGAGGGGTAGCTACGGCAGAGCAATTAAGACGTAAATGCAAGAAATAGCTTAAGGGTGATGCAAAAGACTTTGATGTCTAAGGCTTCAGAGGTCCCAGGTTCAATCCCAGACACCACCATAAACCAGAGCTGAGCTTTAATAAATAAGTAAATAAATTCTCCACCAGAAAACAAATATTATAACAAATCAACTCAACAAATTTCATCAGAGAACATCTGGGATTTCTGGTAAAGAAAGAAAGATCACCGGGGGTCAGGCGGTAGCACAGCAGTTTAAGCACACGTGGCACAAAGCACACAAACTGGCATAGGGATCCCAGTTCGAGCCGCCGGCTCCCCACCTGCAGGGGAGTCGCTTCATGAGCAGTGAAGTAGGTCTGCAAGTGTCTCTCTCCCCCTCTCTGTCTTCCCCTCCTCTCTCCATTTCTCTCTGTCCTATCCAACAACGAACGACATCAACAACAACAATAATAACCACAACAACAAGGGCAACAAAAGGGGAAAAAATGGCCTCCAGGAGCAGTGGATTCATGGTGCAGGCACTGAGCCCCAGCAATAACCCTGGAGGCAAAAAAAAAAGAAAGAAAGAAAGAAAGAAAGAAAGAAAGAAAGAAAGAAAGAAAGATCACCATCTGAAGGTTGATTGTCTGTGGGTAGCAGGAGCAGGAGGAGAAGAAGAGAAAGACACAAGTAGAAACAAGGCACTGCATTGCCACCAGGTGTCATATCTATAATTGCTTCAAATTCATGGAGCAAATTTAAAGGTCCATGGAACCACTCAGACTTAAGAAAAATGAGTTTAGCACTGAATTCTGTTTAGGGCGGGGCGCTACTATGCAAGGGAACCACAGAACGGAACTCTCTGTTCTTGTAGCACTCAAAAAGCCTATCAAACTCTAAGATGTCCCGGCTGCTATAGAAACCTTGGTACATGGGATCAGACGGCCTTGTAGGCCAGAAAAATGACTCTGACCTCATAGCAGTGTTTCCACTTTCAGGAATCAGGTTAGACCTACATTTTTCTGAAGGACAACTATCACCAAGACTTTGTGAAAACTGTGGTGGTTATCCTTAGGGGAATCGGGGAGAGCCAAGGGGAGGGGGAAGGATCCAGAACTATAGTGGTGGGTGAAGTGTGGAATTATTCCCCTGGAATCTGATGATCTTGTAAGCCATTATTAAATCACTAATAAAGAGGAAAAAAAGAGGGGCTGGGAAGTGGTGCAACCAGTAAAACACACAAGTTCCCCTGAACAAGGACCCAGATGCAAGCCCCTGGTCCCCACCTGCAGAGGGAAAGCTTCAATAGTGGTGAATAGTGTTGTGGGGGTCTCTCTTTCTCTCTCCTCTCTAGCTCTCACCTTATTTCTTTCTGCCTTTAACATAATAAAGACTTTTAAAGAGGGGCCAGACAGTGGTGCACATGGTCGAGCATACAACTTACAATGTACGAGGACCAGGTTCAAGCCGTTGGTCCCCACCTGCATAGCAGAAGCTTCATAAGTGGTGAAGCAATGCTGCAGGTATCTTTCTTTCTCTCTCCCTATCTCCCCATTCCTTCTCAATGTCTCTCTATCTCTATCCAATAAATAAATAAATAAATAAATAAAATATTTTAATGGGGTAGATAGCATAATGGTTATGCAAAGATACTCTTGTGCCTGAGGCTCCAAAGTACCAGGTCCAGTTCCCTGCATCACCATAAGCCAGAGCTGAGCACTGCTCTGCTAATAAATAAATAAAAGATTTTTTTTAATTTGAAAAGAAAAGAAAAATGCTGTAAGTGCCTTTGTGTTTCCAGAGTGGGAAAAGCAGAAATGCTGCAGTCATAATGAACTGCTGTTATGAAAGATAGCATTTTTTTTAAACAAAAACTCTGTGCCTCAGAGGAAAAACAACACCTGGCATGAGTTTGAGCTTGATCATCTCTCCCAATGTGTTTTCATCTCTCTGAGATAGGGATATCTTCTAAGAGGAGTTGCAAAGGAACTGTGGCCCTAGGTAGACCTCTAGACTTAGAAGCATGACACCCTGAGTTCGGTCTTCAGCTGCCCTTGTGTCTGTCTCTCCCTCTCTTTCTTCACTCCTCCTTCTCTTCCCATATATATTTTATGAAATAAATGCAAGTAAATCATTTTCAAATGAAACAAGTAAATATGTCATCTTATATGCCACAAAAACAACCTCTTCAGATATAAACAATGAAAAATATAGAACACCTAAACCTGTGTTAAGTGGAACTTTGTCCTATGGGTAGATTCTAGTCTGAAGCCTGGTGGCCTAGGAGGAGAGGGGCGTCTGCATCCTGCTGCAGAGATAACCGAGCAGGCAAATCCAGGTGAAATGAAGAGGAATAGAGCAGTACTGGGGCTGGGAGGCGCATCTGGTTGAACACACATTTATAATGTTCAAGGACCTTGGTTCAAGCCCCCAATCCCTACCTGCAAGGGGAAAGCTTTGCAAGTGGTGAAGCAGGGCTGTAGGTGTTTCTCTCTGTCTCTGTCTCTCTCTCTCTCTCTCATCCCTTCCCCTCTCAATTTCTGGCTGTCTCTATCCAGTAAATAAATATAGATAATAAAAAAATTAATAAAAAAGGAACCAGTACCAGTGACAAGAGCTTCTTTTTTTTCTTCTTCTTCTTCTTCTTTTCCTCCTCCAGGGTTATTGCTGGGCTCGGTGCCTGCACCATGAATCCACCGCTCCTGGAGGCCATTTTTTTTTCCCCTTTTGTTGCCCTTGTTGTAGCTTCGTTGTGGTTATTATTATTGCCCTTGTTGACGCAATTCGTTGTTGGATAGGACAGAGAGAAATGGAGAGAGGAGGGGAAGACAGAGAAGGGGAGAGAAAGATAGACACCTGCAGACCTGCTTCACCGCCTGTGAAGCGATTCCCCCGCAGGTGGGGAGCCGGGGGCTCGAACCGGGATCCTTAACGCCGGTCCCTGCGCTTTGCACCACATGCGCTTAACCCACTGCGCCACCGCCCGACCCCCGACAAGAGCTTCTAATCTAAAACTGTTCCCATCTCACCCCTGAACAATTATGAGCCAAAAGTGCGAGCCATCTCCACTTAATAAAACATCTGAATATATAAAGAATGAAAACATAATGAAAGTGAGACAGACAGGGCCAGTGGTGACACTCAAGATCATTCTAATGGTACAAGTATCCAGCAACACATTTGGCCACTCAGAAAGGAAAGATAATCATATGTGCCCAATGGTGAGAAGCATTTTAACCAACACTTTTGTTGCAGGAACAGATACTCTTACTTACTCAGCACGTTGCCCATATCAGGAATCATTCTGTCTTTCCTGAGAGCTCCTCTCTGGCTTAACTTGTCCCATCAGTTGGCATCTGGGAGCACAGCAAGGAGAGAGTGCCCAGTGACCCCAATGGGCTCAGCCCAACCTCCTGAAGAGGTCATATGGGATACATGTGGGCTATCTTGACCATCTGAGTCTTACACAGGTATAAACACACAAGCGTCACAGCAAAGGGTCACATGGGGACTAGCAGAGACGCAAGCATGCATGCTGCACTCCTGCTGTCAAGGTAACAACTACCTTAGATTCCTGGCAACAGGATCCTTCTGGACCTGCTGTTAGAGAAACGAAGGTATCAACCAGGCTTCTCTCACTGGGGAGGTCACTGCCCTCCAGAGGGTATCAATATATTAACCCCCCTTACTTGCCCACTTACCCAAGAGGGCTGTTGCTGGCATCTATAGGCAGGGGAAATTATAGTCAGAGTTCTCATTTGTGGCGGAACAGAACACAGTCCCATTGTCCTCGCACCTTCTACTGCTTCCCGTTAAGATTAAGACAGGTCCCACAGAGGAATTTATTTCAGAGAGTGACATATGCTAACTTGTTAGCAGCCTGGTCTCTGTGGAAAATGTTCCCTAAATAAATTATAGCTCTTCCTTTCAGGGAAATTTGATTCCAGTCATAGGACTTGAGGGTTTCATGATACTTGAAGTTCATACTCATTATAGAATTATAGAATGAACTTGCAAGCCTGATAGTCAAAGCACAAAGGACAGGTCCCGTCTACAATCACATACTTTATACATGTCCTCTGTTTCCCCTGCCTCAACCAAATAAAAAGCCTCCAACAGGAGTGCCTCCCAAGTGCAAGACCACAAGTGGCCTCTGTTCTCCCTAGGTGTCTCACAGAAACTAATGATCACAGTTCACCCAACAGCAAACAACAAACCCCACTTTCCTGCTTTCCTGGTTCCCTGAGATAACTGCCAAGACCTCAGAGACTCATCTTTGCCACAGAGACACCCTGAAGATTTCAAAGACAAAGCCTTATGTCACCATTCCAGCAAAGTAGGGAAGAACTTTTCATGACTTGGGGGGGGGGGTTTGTTTTTTTTTATCTGTGAATAATAGTAGATTACAAGACACACCACACCTACCACCAGAGTTCTATATCCCCACCCTCCCACCTCCCAAAGATAACCACCATAAGTTCTTACAAGTCTTAGGAACAGTTTGCGTGATTCTGTTTTATGAATTGGGTTTTTAATTGTTACATGAGTACTATTATGGCAGTACTTTGTTCTGCCAGTTTCAAAAAATTTCATGAAAACTTTTTGAGGTCAGAAAAATAATTCACTTGGATAGTGTGCTGCTTTGTCATGATCATGTTTTGGGGGGGGGGTACTTGCTTATTTGTGTTTTTGTTTTTTAAGCAGAGCACTCATCAGTTCTGGTTTATAGTGGTGTTGAGTGATTGAACCTGGGACTTCAGAGCTTCAGGCAAGAGAGTCTCTTTGCATAACCATTATGCTATCTACCCCCACCCTTTGTCATATTCATGACCCAGGTTCAAGTCCAGCACACTCCACCAAATTTACTATATCTATTTATTTATTTATTGGATAGACACCCAGAAATCAAGAGCAGTGGAGGTGAAAGAGAGGGAGAGAGAAAGAGAGACACTTCAGGTCTTTCTAATTTACTTGCAAAGCTTTCCTCCTGCAGGTGGGGGCCAGGGGCTTGAACTGGGGTCCTTGAGCACTGTGACATATATGCTCAACCAAGGTGTGCCATCATCTAGCCCTACTCCACCATATTTAAAGAAGCTTCAGTACTGTTGTCTTCTCTTCCCCCACGTCCACCTTTCTCCCTCCTCCTTTGTCAGTGAGGCCTCGGTGATGACAAAAAGGTGTGTGTGTGTGTGTGTGTGTGTGTGTGTGTGTGTGTGTGTGTGTGTGTGTTTTGAGGTTTTACTTACAGGTACTTTCTGGCACTCATACAGGCATCTATGGGAACTAGTCAGACTATGAGCTGAATAGAGAATTCCTTAATATAACCACAAATTATCCCTCCCACAATACTCACAATACTAAGTAGCCTTCAACCCTTATTCCTTTTAGTGAATTATTGCTGAGCAAATTGGTCAGGCTATTGTGTAGGCAAACTCTTAAAATGTTGGAAATTTAAGAGTGCATCAGCCTTAGACTTTCCAGAATGACTAAATCTGGAATAAAAACAATTAGAGTGAAAACTGAGGTGTGCCTACTTTACAATTATAAACACTATTCTCTGAGAAAAATGAGTTCTCTCCATAATGGAAGATAAAACAATTATTAAGTGAGGAATAAGGTCTTCAACAACAGTCTAGGGAGCAGCAAAGACATGTCTATATTTATACAGCCAAAAGGGAGAGCTAGAGCACATTGAAGGCAAAAAACTCACAAAAGGAAATTTTCTTCCACTTAGTGATGTCTCTTATTAAAATAAAATGTTTCCTTTGCCAGACACAAGAAATCAAGGAGCTATCTAACCTTTGTTTCACTTAACCATAATTTCTTCTTTTTTAATTTTTTATATTTATTTATTTTCCCTTTTGTTGCCCTTGTTTTTTATTGTTGTAGTTATTGTTGTTATTAATGCCATTGTTAGATAGGACAGAGAGAAATGGAGAGAGGAAAGGAAGAAGACAGAGGGGGAGAGAAAGACAGACTCCTGCAGACCTGCTTCACTGCCTGTGAAGCGACTCCCCTGCAGGTGGGGAGCCGGGGGGCTCGAACCAGGATCCTTAAGCCAGTCCCTTGCTCTTTGCGCCACGTGCGCTTAACCCGCTGCGTTACCACCCGACTCCCAATTTCTTCTTTTTATACAATTATTTATTTTTGTTCGATAGGACAGAGAGAGATTGAGAGAGAAGTGCAGATAGAGAGGGAAAGAGAAAGACAGACACCTGCAACACTACTTCACCAGTGAAGCTTCCCTCCTGCAGGGGAGAACTGGGAGCTTGAACCCAGTCCTTCACATGATTACGTAAGCTCAACCTGGTCTGCCACCACGAGACCCCTAACCACAATATATTCTATAGTGAATACCATAGATATTAAGTGATGAGAGTCTAATAAGCTCTTAAACTATAGATACAATTATTTATTTTTGTTATACAAATTGTTTTGTTATATAGATTGTTTTGTTATACAAGTTGTTATACAATTATTTTTTTATTTTTTACTTTTTTAACAGATCACTGCTCAGCTCAGGCTTATGGTGGTGCAGGGGATTGAACCTGGAACTTTGGAGCCTCAGGCATGAGAGTCTCTTTGCATAACCATTATGCTATCTACTCCTGCCCCACAATCACTTATTTTTGTTTGATAGGACAGATAAAGATTGAGAGAGAAGTGCAGATAGAGAGGGAAAGAGAAAGACAGACACCTGCAACACTACTTCACTAGTGAAGCTTCCCTCCTGTAGGTGGGAATTGGGAGCTTGAACCCAGTCCTTCACATGATTACATAAGCTCAACCTGGTCTGCAACTACGAGACCCCTAACCACAATATCTTCCATAGTGAACACCACAGATATTAAGTGATGAGACTCTAATAAGCTCTTAAACTATAGATCCTACAAGAAAGACAAATGCAAACACTTCCATACAAAACTTGCCATATGATTTGAGAAGGTTCACAATCCTCCTTACTAACAGATAACAGGTTAAGGTAGCCGAGGAGGTGGCTGAGTGGGCTTAGCAATGGATTTTCCATTATTATTATTATTGTGTTTCCTTTGTTAGGGGATTCATGGTTTACAGTGAACAGTAAAATATAGTAGTTTGTACATCTGTAACATTTCTCAGTTTTCCACATAACAATTCCACCCCTTCTAGGTCCTTCTCTGCCATCATATTCCAGGCCTGAACCCTCCCCGCAACCACCCCCGAATGCAGTCTTTTACCTTGGTTCAATACACCAAACCCACTCCAAGTTCTGCTTTGGGCCTTTGGCTTAATATCATGAGGTCCAGAGTTTTATCTTCAGCATCTCATGTGTTAAAAGAAATGCTCTGTTTCTCTTTCTCTCATAAAAACAAAATAAATGGGAGTCGGGTGGTTGCACAGCTGGTTAAGTGCATGTGGCGCAAAACACAAGGACAGCGTAAGGATCTCGGTTCGAGCCCCCAGCTCCCCACCTGCAGGGGGGGGTCCCTTCACAGGTGGTGAAGCAGGTCTGCAGGTGTCTATCTTTCTCTCCGCCTCTCTGTCTTCCCCTCCTCTCTCCATTTCTCTCTCTGTCCTATCCAACAATGATGACATCAATAAAAACAAGGGCAACAAAAGGGAATAAATAAATAAAATTTTTTAAATAATAATAAAATAAAATAAATTTTTATGTAGGTTAAGGATCTCATGTGGGCTAAGTCAGTATAATGACTCAGTCAGTATAATGCATTTCTCCATGTGTAAGGCTTTCTGTTCATTCCCCGAGACCACATATAACAGAGCAGTGCTATGTATCTCTCTCTCTCCTATAAAATAAATGTGGTTTTTTTCTCTTTTCTCTGTCCCTGCTTCTTCTAATAAATGCTCGTCTCCCTGAAACATGTCTCTCATGACTCTTCCATGTAGATGTCACTCTAGAACCCTACCAGCTGAGCTTAGAAGTGGCCTCTGTGCCCTTTGTCCTCTTCCATCTTGCTGCCCCACAACAGTGTTGCATTTCCCTTACCACTGAAGAAGTCAATTCTTCATGTCTAAGTAAGCTCAAGTGGAAGCATAATAAAAAGGAACATATTGAGGATGAGGCGGTAACACAAAGACGTCTTAAGAATCCAGGTTCGAGCCCCTGGCTCCCCACCTGCAGAGGGAGGTCACTTCACAAATGGTAAAGCAGGTCTGCAGGTGTCTATCTTTCTCTCCCCTTTTGCCTTCCTCTCCTCTCCCGATTTCTCTCTGTTCTATCCAACAACAGCAATGACAACAAAGATGGGGGGTGGCCTCCAGGAGCAGTCTATTCCTATGTACTGCAGGCACCAAGCCCCAATGACAACCCTGGAGGGAAATATATATATATATATTTTAACAGGAAGCATAATGCCAAGGAGAGAAGAGACTAGTCCTGATGAAGAAACACACTACCTTGACATCCAATGCAAGACTATAGTGTGTCTGTGGTTCCTTTCATTCCTATCCAAAAATGTTAATAACAGGTTGACACTGTGATTCCCTTCAGTCTAAATGTAGTAACCTCTTATTTTCCTATCAGGTGAAATAGGCCTGCTAATCTAAATTCACTTTAATCATGGTTCTAATAATAGCACAAATATGAAGACTTCCTCTGAGCGAGAGGTCTTTGATTTTTGTTTCTGAACTAAACCTTGGTATGTGTTCTCAGCTTCAGGAGTGGGGAAGATAGTGTAATGGTTATGCAAAAACAAACAAAAAAACCTTTCATGCCTGAGGCTGCGAAGTCCCAAATTTAATTCCCATACCATTAGCCAGAGTTTAGCCTGAAGCTGTAGAACCCCAGCTTCAATCACCATACCACCATGAACCAGTTTAGCAGGGCTCTGGGGGGGGGGGGTGGAGAGGAGCGGGCGATGGCGCACTGGGTTAAGCACACATAGTAGGAAACACAGGATCCCAGTTCAAGCCCCTGGCTTCCCGCCTACGGTGGGGGGGGGGGATGTCTCCACCCTCTCTATGTCACATCCTGTTTCCACCCTACTTGGCAAGTATATATAAAGACAGCATTGTGAATTTTAGGGTACTGTAGTTTAGTTTAGCTTAGCTTGGTATAGATTGCGCTGTGTCCTGCATGAATAAAGAGATACTGCGTACAGCTCAACCATGAGTCCCTGGTCGTCTGTTACCCGCCCGTGAAGCCAGCCCGGCAAAACAACACTTCGCAAGCAATGAAGCAGGTCTTCAGGTGTCTATTTCCCCCCACACACACACACACACACACACCTTCTCCTCTCAATTTCCCTCTGTCCTGTTCAGTAAAACAGGAGGAAAAAAAAATGGCCACAGGAGCTGTGGATTCATAGTGCTGGCACTGAGCCTGGAGGGAAGAAAAAAAAAAAGCTCAACTTCAGGTTAATTTCCATCCTATGGTGAGTAAAGCAACATTGACACTATACCTGAACTAGAATTCAGAACAAACTACAAAGCATTAGTTTAGCAAATGTGCCTGCATGCGATTATTTCATTCTCGTAGTAACTATATTTTTAGCAGTTAACCCAAGCAACTGGTTTTCCTGCACTGAGGCTATTGGAACACATTTCCAGAATAGCTTGCACACAATTTCACCAGCTAATTTGTTTAATCTCATGACTTTCTCTTTCTGACTCCTGGCCTCCTTCCCTCCCATCCTTCCCTTCTCCTTCTTAATAATAATAGCTACATATTAGACCTAAATCATTTTTAGAAATTAAGTCTCTCACTGCCTTACTGAAAAACTTTTAACTGTATTTAATTGTCACGGTAATGGAGGGGGAGGGAGAGGGGAAGGAGAACAAAATCTGTTTTGAGCGATATTAAGATTATACTGTGGACCTCAAATCTTCCTGGTGAATTTCTTTCTAGTGAAATGTTTTTGTGGTCACTGCTGAAAAACAGATGGAAAATATTTTGTTCTCCAAAACAGATGCCAGTCAGAGAGCTGCTCGGAAACTCTTGCTGGTGCAGCCTAACTTCACCTATTTTCTTTACAATCACTCCCTCCTGGTCCTTTATCTTCCCAGGCCCACAAGGACATTAGTATCCTCACTTATTTCTCATCTCTAGGAAGAGAAAGATAAGGTATGTGAAATTAAAAATGTGATGAGGTCACAAAATGTTTTCCTTAATCCTCCCAAATTCTCCGTGTAATTGATTCCTATTCTACACTGACATCTAGCTAGAGCCAAGCAAATCTCTCTTCCAGCTCTGAATCTCCCTAGGAAATTCTATTCATTGGTATTTAGTAAGCATTTATTACGTGTCCAGTATTTGTCCAAGTACCAAACATAGAGCAGTACCCCCAAACAGGCAAAACCCCCTGCTATTATTCCCAGTAAATGAAAACATACATTACAAGATCAAATAAGTGAGATAGGCAGAAGTTGAAAAACAAGATTAGAAAAGAAAACACAATTAGAACCTGAACTGGAGTTGGCGTATTGCACTAAAGTAAAAGACTCTGGGGTGGGTGGGTGGGTGGGGAGAATACAGGTCATGAAAGATGATGAATGACATAGTGGGGGTTGTATTGTTAAATGGGAATCTGGGGAATGTTATGCATGTACAAACTATTGTATTTACTGTTGAATGTAAAGCATTAATTCCCCAATAAAGAAAAAAAAACAAACAAACAAATAAGTGAGATATATAGCCTATAGAATCATGATTAATGCTATAGAGAAAAATGAGCTAGGATAGAAAGAGAAAGCCAGTGGTAGGGAGGACAATTTAAAATAGTTATCAGGGACTGTATCAAGGAAGCTTCATTTGAACAAATAGTTAAAAAATTCAAACATGAGGGCGGGGCCGTAGCAGAGCAGATTAAGCACACATGGTGCAAAGCGCAAGGAGCACAAGAAATCCATTTCCAGTCCCGGGCTCCCCATCTGCAGGGGGGTCGCCAGGTCTGCAGGTGTCTATCTTTCTCTCCCCCTCTTTCTTCCCTTCCTCTATTTCTCTCTGTCCTATCCAGCAGCAGCAACAACAATAACAGCAACTGCAACAAAATGGAAAAATTGGCCTCAAGGAGCAGTGAATTCTTTTTTAAAAAAATATTTATTTGTTTATTCCCTTTTGTTGCCCTTGTTGTTTTATTGTTGTAGTTATTATTGATGTCGTTGTTGTTGGATAGGACAGAGAGCAATGGAGAGAAGAGTGGAAGACAGAGAGGGGGAGAGAAAGATAGACACCTGCAGACCTGCTTCACCGCTTGTGAAGCTACTTTTCTGCAGGTGGGGAGCTGGGATCTTCAACTGGGATTATTACTCCGGTACTTGCGCTTTGCCGCCACATGCGCTTAATCTGTTGCACTACCGCCTGACTCCCAAGCAGTGAATTCTTAATGTCACGCTCTGAGCCGAAGCAATTATCCTGGAGGCAAAAAAAAAAAAAAAAAGAGAGAGAGAGGAAGGAAGGGAGAGGGAGGGAGGGAGGGAGAGAGAGAGAGAGAGAGAGGAAGAAGGAAGGAAGGAAGGAAGGAAGAAAGGAAGAAAGAAAGAGGTCAGGCGGTAGCTCCGCGGGTTTAAGTGCACATGGTGCAAAGCACAAGGACTTGCTTAAGGATCTCTGTTCAAGCGACCTGCAGGGGGGTCGTTTCACAAGCAGTGGCGCAGGTCTGCAGGTGTCTCTCGCTCTCCCCTTCTCTGTCTTCCCCTCTTCTCTCCATTTTTATCTGTCCTATCCAACAACAACGACCTCAACAAAATAATAATAATAACCACAACAATGATAAAATAACAAGGACAACAAAAGGGGGAAAAAAGCTCCTCCAGGAATAGTGGATTCGTGGAGCAGGCACTGAGCCCCAGCAATAAATTCCCTGGAGGCAAAAAATAAATTGAAAGAAAGAAAGAAGAAAAGAAAAAGAAAAAGAAGAATTCAGACATTTAAGATACCCTTCCAGGCAACATTTCAATTTCATACCATTTCCTTTCTAAAAAAAATAAATAAAATAGATTCTTAGGATGACAAAGAGCTAACTTGGGCAGTGTGCTGCTTTGTCGGTTGAGAATCCCAATTTCCAATCTGGACCCCACCACAGCTTTGGTGGTGTGGCTTCTTTTTCTGTCTCTGTCTGTCTCACTCTCACTCTCACTCACTCTTTTTTTTTTTTTACCAGAGCACTGTTCAGCTCTGGCTTAAGTGGGGAATTGAACCTGGGACTTGAAGCCTCAGGCATGAGAGTCCCTTTGCATAACCGTTAGGCTATCTACCCTCCACTTACTCACTTTTTTTATGCCTCCAGGGTTATCGCTGGGGCTCGGTGCCTGCACTATGAATCCACTGCTCCTGGAGGCAATTTTTCCCATTTTGTTGCCCTTGTTGTAGTTGTTATTATTGTTGTACCAAAAAAGGTGGTTGGTTGGTTGGTTTACCAAAGCACTACACAGTTACGGCTTATGGTGGTGCTGAGAATTGAGCCTGGGACCTTGAAGCCCCAGCCATGGAAATCTTTTGCATAACAATTATGCTGTTTCCCCTGCCCCCAAAATGTTTTTAGTTCTGGAGGCAGGGCTGTGGAGCAGCAGCAGCTGTGTTTCTGTCCTCTCCCGGGTCAACTAGGAATACCAAAGAAAACCACCTGGGACCACAACAAGACAGGACTAGAACGACTTCAGGAACCCACCAAATCACTGGTGAGTGAAAACACGTGTGGCTCATGGACAGAGAGGAGCCTAAGGAGAGATTAAGTGACTGGCAACAGTCCAGCAGTTTACCAGTTGAAACACCACCTCCAGTCTGTTTCACCAATAAAAAGAAAGCTGAAGGGAGGAGGGGACTCCCCTAAGACTCCCCAAATGCACCTGTGAGTCTCCATTGCTACTGACCTCAGAGGCTGGAGCGGAGGGTGGGGGGGGGAGGTCCTGTGCTGACACCAGGGGACAGAGAACTAACTAGGAAACTCAGGTGGAATAGCGGTGGGGCTGTGAGAGTCTCTTTGCATAGCCACTGGATTATCTCTGCCCCAACCTGCTTTATCTCTTGGTCAGGAGTCAGTGATTAAGCTAAGGAGCCCACTTATAGTTTAAAATACCTAAGGCTCCCATAGCCTACAGGGAAGAAAAAGAACAAAGAGGCTTTTAAGCCACTGTGCTCCAACTCAGGGATTAAAATACTACTGAAACAACTGTCTATTTCCACAACTGTGAACACTTTAATTACCTTACTTAGACCAAAGTCAATCCAGGCAAGAGTGATTAGTAAGTTGAAAAGTACTGAGAGAGGGACCTCATAACATACTATATAAAATGGTTAAACCAACAAGAAGAAATATTGGAGAAATGAACCAGGACAAGAGCCCAGCTAAAAGCCCTCCAAAGGTTGAACCACAAAATAATGAGGTCAACATCCAAACACTAGGTAAGGAAATCATCACAGGAGTGAGTAAAGAGTTTGAAAGAATTGTCATCAGAAATGCAGAAACAACAAATGAGACTCTGGAAGAAAATACTAATTATCTCAAGGTTATTAGAGAGCTGAAAGCTGCAATAGCTGAGCTAAGAACACAACTAGCTGAACAAGCTAAAACAGTATCAGAAGAGGGGAACAAAATATATGAACTTCAGAAATAGTAGAGGGGAGAGAGAATAGAATCAATGAGGCAGAAGACAGAATTAGAAAGATTGAGGATGAAATTGAGACAACTAAAAAAGGAGAGATCTCAAAAAGAGATTAAGAGATACTGAAAACAACAAAAGAGACCTATGGGATGACTTCAGAAGTCATAATATACATATTATTGGTTTACCAGGGGAAGAAAGAGAGGGAGGGGGAGAAAGCATTCTTCAGGATATAATAGCGGAGAACTTCTCTAGTCTAGACATCATAAAAGACATAAAGGTTCAAGAATCCCAGAGGGTCACAAACAGAATTAACCCAGACTTAAAGATACCAAGACACAACATATTTAGAATGGAAAGGAATAAGGATAAAGAAAGGATCCTGGGAGGTGGAGCCAAGATGGTGACTTTGAAGCATCAGCTGGTGTGAGCTCAAATGAGGAGCAGAATGTGACCTGGGATTCTCTGGATAGGATAGGATACTGGCCATCAGCAGGAGGGTGAATAAAGGGTCCTCAGGGTGACACCAAGGAGGAGTCCTATAACTTGGGTTGGAAAATGTAGGATAAAGAAAGGATCCTAAAGGCTGCAAGAGAAAAACAAAAAGTCACATATAGGGGAAAACCCATAATGTCCGGAAATGTCCGGTGAGATGTCGGGAAAAACCTGGAATAGGACTACTAAGCATAGAGATCCAGTCAGAACTGAGATGGCAGAAACATTCCTAAAGTCGCAGAACACCTGGAGCTCCTGTCTGCAAAGCTGACTCAGTTCACTTTTTGATGGGTTTGAGCTCCCAGCACCTGCACCAAGGAAAGCTTCACAGAATATTGGAGCCATACTATGGTGTTTTCCCTCTTTTTCTCTCCTCTCTAAGGAGAAGAGAGAGAAAAAAAAAAGTCTGCTAGGAATAGTGTAGTGGCTCAGGCATGAAGTCCCAGCAAAAGACAAATTTAAAAAGGAAGCCAGGAAGGTGAGATTCAGATAGGGAGGACTGAATATGCCACCTTCACATTTTATGGATGAATAAAGGCTGAAGAGACAAAGAATGCAGTCAGAATCTAAAAGCTAAAAAAGAAGAAAACATTCTGCTACATAGAAACTCCACAATGTATGCAGCCTTCTGTAACCAGTTTGGTCTTTTTACCACAAAGCTATGAGATAATAAATGTGTGTTAAAGTCACTGGAGGGGACTGGGTGATGGTGTGCCTGTTTTTTCTGTGCATATGTTATAAGGTTCAAGTCTCTGTCCCCACCTGCAAGGGTGAAGCAGTGCTGTATCTCTCTCTCTCTCTCTCCCTCTCTCTCTGACATATATCAAAACACTCTAAAACTCTACAAAAATGGCATTAAAATATCTTCAATCTTTGATTATCAATAAATGTAATTGGCCTGAACTCACCTATTAAAAGACACAGAGTAGGAAGATTGATCAGAAAACACAACCCAACAATATGCTGTCTAGAGGAAACCCACCTAACTCAACAAGACAAAAACAGACTCAAAGTGAAAGGATGGAAAACTATCATACAAGCCAATAGCCCACAAAAAAGGGCAGGAACAGCTATTCTCATATCTGACATGACAGACTTTAAAATAAATAAAATTTAAAAAGATAATGATGAACACTACCTAATGCTCAGAGACTAGTCAATCAAGAGGACTTAACAATTATTAATATCTATGCACCCAATGAGAAGCAATCTAAATACATCAAACATCTACTAAAAGAGCTACAGCAATATATTAACAGCAACAAAATCATAGAAGGGGACTTCAATGCCCCACTTTCTCAACTCAACAGATCTTCCAGGCATAAAATCAATAAAGACATGAGGGAGCTAAATGAGGAGATAGAAAAACTAGAACTATTGGACATTTTCAGAGTCATTCATCCCAAGAAACCGGAATACACATTTTACTCAAATCCACATGGGTCATTCTCAAGGATAGACCATATGTTAGGCCACAAAGACAGCATCAGAAAATTCAAGAGCATTGAAATGATCCCAAGCATACTCTCAGATCACAGTGGAATTAAACTAACAATAATCAACAAAAGATTAGTAATAGTCCCAAAATGTGGTAGCTCAACAGTACACTTCTTAACAACTTCTGGGTCAAAGAGTAAATCAAGGAAGAAATCAAAATGTTTCAAGAGTTCAATGAAAATGAAGACACAAGCTATCAAAATATTTGGGACACTGCTAAGGCAGTATTGAGAAGGAAGCTCATAGCCATATAAGCACACATTAGGAAACAAGAAAAAGCACAAATAAACAGCCTGATTGCACATCTTAAAGACCTAGTAGAAGAAGAACAATGGAACCCTGAAGCAACCAGAAGGACAGAAATCACTAAAGTTAGGGCAGAAATCAATAACATTGAGAATAGAAAAACCATACAAAAGATCAACGAAAGTAAATGCTGGTTCTTCAAAAGAGTAAACAAAATCGACAAACATCTATCCAGACTCAGAACAAAAAAAGGGAGAAAACCCAAATAAATTGGATACTAAATGAAAGAGGAGATATCACAACAGACACCACAGAAATTCAACATATCATGCGAGGCTTCTATGAACAACTATATGCCACCAAGCTAGAGAACCTGGAAGAAATGAATGATTTCCTAGATACCTATCAACTTCCAAAACTAGGTAAAGAGGAATTTTATAACATTAACTGGCCCATCACAACTAATGAAATTGAAACAGTTATCAAAAATATTCCCAAAAATAAAAGTCCTGGACCAGATGGTTTTACAAATGAATTCTACAAAACCTTCAAAGAAGAACTAATACCTCTACTTTTAAAAGTCTTCGAGAAGATTGAAGACACTGGAATACTCCCTTCCAGCTTCTATGAAGCCAACATCACTTTGATACAAAAAGCAGACAGGGACACAACCAAAAAAGAAAACTACAGACCAGTATCTCTGATGAACATAGATGCGAAAATATTGAACAAAATTCTAGCCAACCAGATACAACAGTATATTCAAAAGGTGGTTCATCCCTCCTACACTGCTGAATGCAAATTGGTCCAACCTCTGTGGAGAACAGTCTGGAGAACTCTCAGAAGGCTAGAAATGGACCTACCCTATGATCATGCAATTCCTCTCCTGGGGATATATCCTAAGGAATTCAACACACCCACCCAAAAAGATCTGTGTACACATATGTTCTTGGCAGCACAATTTGTAATAGCCAAAACCTGGAAGCAACCCAGGTGTCTAACAACAGATGAGTGGCTGAGCAAGTTGTGGTATATACACAATGGAATACTATTCAGCTATAAAAAATGATGACTTCAGCCTCTCCAATGCAAATATAGACAATGTTGTTTTATTTGAGATAATGTTTATTTGAGATACCACACCACCCCTGTGAGAATGGCATGCATCAAAAAGGACAGCAGCAACAAATGCTGGAGAGGCAGTGGGGACAGAGGAACCCTTCTGCACTGCTGGTGGGAATGTAAATTGGTCCAGCCTCTCTGGAGAGCAGTCTGGAGAACTCTCACAATGCTAGACATAGACCTTCCATATGACCCAACAAGTCCTCTCCTGGGGATGTACCCCAAGGATTCCATAATGCCCACTCAAAAAGATATGTGTACACCTATGTTCATAGCAGCACAATTCACAATAGCTAAAACCTGGAAGGAACCCAGGTGCCCAACAACAGATGAGTGGTTGAGAAAGCTGTGGTATATATACACAATGATATACACAATATATATGCAGCTATTAAGAACAATGAACCCACCTTATCTGACCCATCTTGGATGGAGCTAGAAGGAATTATGTTAAGTGAACTAAATCAGAAAGATAAAAGATGTGTATGGGATGATCCCACTCATCAACAGAAGTTGAGAAAGAAGAACAGAAAGGGAAACTGAAAGCAGGATCTGATTAAATCGACAGCAGGGCACCAAAGTAAAAACTCTGTGGTGAGGGGGAGGGTGGACATTCAGCCTCCTGGGGCAGTGGGGGGGGAGGGGCAGGGTGGTGGGGGGGTGGGATGGGACACAGTCTTTTGGTGGTGGGAATGGTGTTTATGTACACTCCTATTAAAGTGTAGTCATATAAACCATAATTTAATTAATATGAGAGGGGAAATATTGCATCCACCGATCACAACCTAATCAATGCAATGAGTGCCACCCCAGCATGCTTCACTTCAGACTGTGTCCAGAGACATCAGGTGTGGAATGACAACCCTTCAGCTTCATCACTCGGGTGAGAACTTTCCTTTCATAGTATTCTCTAATTCCATTCCAGGTGGCCCATTCCCCAATAAAGTCCCCAAACCTAGATATAGACCAGGTCCCCTGACATAGAGCATATGTTCACATGTGTCCATAAACCAGGGGAAAAATATATACCTGAAAGCAGAAGTACACAAGAGTTTGCAGTGAGTACCCTCCAATACTTCATCTGCACTATTCCAGCTTTTAGGTCCATAATTGTTCAACAATTTGTTTGGCTTTACATGTTAACTCTCTTTTCAGCCACCAGGTTCCAGATGCCAGCATGATGCCGACCAGACTTCCCTGGACTGACAACCCCACAAATATGTCCTGGAGCCCCGCTTCCCCAGAGCCCTACCCTACTAGGGAAAGAGAGAGGCAGGTTGGGAGTATGGATCGACCAGTCAATGCCTATGTTCAGTGGGGAAGCAATTACAGAAGCCAGACCTTCCACCTTCTGCAACCCCATACTCCCAGAGGAATAGAGAATGGTGTTGGTATGCTTCTAAAAACCCCTTCTGTTTCATTAGTTTAATACCCCCTGCTTAATACTGTATTCTATTTACATAACCACTGCAGGGCATTGGTTCAATCCCCACTGGTTCATGATATGTTTTTGCTCCGCCCCCTCTCCTTGTCACACTCTGATTTTCACCAGTCACTTTTCTCTCCACCCTCTCTACATCACATCCTGTTTACACCCTACTTGGAAAGTATGTAAGGACAACATTGTTCGTTTTAGTTAGTTGGTAGTTGTGTTAGTTTTAGTCTAGCTCGGCTTAGATTGCGCTGTGTCCTGCATGAATAAAGAGATACTGCGTACAGCTCAGCCATGAGTCCCTGGTCATCTGTTACCTGCCCGTGAAGCCAGCCCGGCGAAAACAATAGAATGGGAAAGCTATCAGGGGAGGGGATGGGATATGGAGATCAGGTGGTGGGAATTGTGTGGAGTTGTACCCCTCCTATCCTACAGTTTTGTTAATGTCTCCTTTCTTAAATTAAAAAAAAAAAAGCCTTAGGAGATCTCTCGTCTGCAAGTGCGGGCGGGGGCACCATGGGTGCCGGGGTGGGGGAGCATCTGCTGCAAGGACAGAGCTGGGCCTGACCCCCGCAGACCGGGAGCCTCGGGGTCACCATGGGTGCTGGGGTGGGGGAGCATCTGCAGCAGGGACAGAGCTGGGCCTGACCCCCGCAGACCCGGGAGCCTCGGGGGCACCATGGGTGCCGGGTGGGGGAGCATCTGCAGCAGGGACAGAGCTGGGCAAAAAATTTTTAAAAAATTTTAAATTTTAAATTTTAAAAAAAATTTTTAAAAAAAAGGTGACTTCACCGTTTTCAGCTGATCTTGGATGGACCTTGAAAAATTCATGTTAAGTGAAATAAGTCAGAAACAGAAGGATGAATATGGGTTAATTTCACTTTCAGGCAGAAGTTGAAAAACAAGATCAGAAGAGAAAACACAAGTACAACCTGAACTGGAACTGGTGTATTGCACCAAAATAAGAGACCCTGGGGTGCATGTCGGGGAGAATACTGGTCCGAGAAGGATGACATAGGTCCTAGTAGGGGTTGCATTGTTATATGGAAAACTGAGAAATGTTATGTACAAACTTTTGTATTTACTGTTGAATGTAAAACGTTAATTCTCCAATAAAGAAATTTTTTTAAAAAGGCAACAAAAGGGAATAAATAAATAAGTATAAAAAAGTCTGCTAGGAGCAGTAGATTGGTAGTGCTGGCACCAAGCCCCAGCAATAACCCTAGTGGCAGAAAAATAAAGAAAAAATGTTGAAGATTTATAGGCTTTACTGTGGTCTGGGAGATGGCACAGTGGATAAGGCATTGGATTCTCAAACATGAGGTCCTGAATTCAATCCTTAGCAGTATATGTACCAGAGTGATGTCTGGTTCTTTCTCTTTTCTCCTATCTTTCTCATTAATAAATAATAAATATCTAAAAAAAAAGATTTATAGGCTTTATTATATAAAAATCGTACCCCAATTTAAAAACAAATATATCTACCCCAGCGCTGGAGAGGTATCTCAGACTGTTAGAGCAGCAATGTGCATACCTGAGACCTCAGACCCTAGCCTGGGATTTCCTTTAGTCAACCACAGCTAACTTGGGCATGCATTGTCCACGCTTCTCTCCTCCATGGTGAGCCAAAGTCAAAGTTAGGACTCAAAAAGTTCTTAACACCAGATAGTACAAATGCAAAATCACAAGGAAAACAGAAATACAAATATATTTAGTTATGGAAAGATCAAAGAAAAGTAAATAATAAACTGTGGTTTTATCAAATATTTAGAAGATAGTACCATTAAGCACAAGGTAGACTATACTTGCTTCAGGGCAAATTTTTTTTTCAGAATTTCAACTGACTTTAAAATTGCTTCACTTAAATCTAACATTACATTTAAATACTAAAATAAAGGCTTGGTTAATTTTGGTTTTGGAAAAGTCTAATTTTGGGGGCCAGTGGTAGCACAGCAGGTTAAGCGCACATGACGAGAAGAGCAAGGACCAGCGAAAGGATCCCAGTTCAAGCCCCTGGCTCCCCACCTGCAGGGGAGTCGCTCCACAGGCAGTGAAGCAGGTCTGCAGGTGTCTATCTTTCTCTTCCCCTCTCTGTCTTCCCCTCCTCTCTCCATTTCTCTGTCCTATCCAACAACAACAGCAGCAACAACAACAGCAATAACAACAATAATAATAACAATGATAAACAACAAGGGCAACAAAAGGGAAAAAATAGCCTCCAGGAGCAGTGGATTCATAGTGCAGGCACCAAGGCCCAGCAATAACCCTGGATGCAATAAATAAATAAATAAATAAATAGGAAAGAAAAAGAAAAGTCTAATCTTTTAAGGCTTCAAAAGTACTCCTTGGGGACCACAGAAGAGAAAAGGGGTTTAGGAACAATGTTCAGGGAGCCAGGTATTGGCACATCTGGTGGAATGCACATATCACAACGTGCAAGGACCTGGGTTCAAGGCCCTAGGCTCCACTTGCAGAGAGGAAGCTTCACAAGTGGTAAAGCAGTGCTGTAAGTATCTTTCTTTTTTTAAGGTTTTTTTTTTGTTATCTTTATTTATTTATTGGATAGAAAAAGTCAGAAATTAAGAGGGGGAGTGATAAAGACAGAGAGACACCTGCAGCCCTGCTTCACCACTCGTGAAGCTTCCCCTCTGCTGCTGGGGACTGGGGGCTCAAACCCGGGTCCTTGTGCACTGTAACATGTGCGCTCAACCAGGTGTGCCACCACCCGGCCCCCAGTATCTGTCTTTCTAACTTCCCCTTCCCTCTCTCAATTTCTCTGTCTCTATCCAAAATGAATTAATAAAATAAAATGTAAAATATTATTTTAATGTATTTTTAAAAATGTAAATGCTCAACCTAAAATATTCAGTAATGGGGTAACATAAAAAATGTTTTTGGGGGGACTGGGTGGTGGCACACCTAGTTGAGGGCACATTACAATGCACAGGGATGCAGGTTCAAGCCCCTGGTCCCCATCTGCAGGGGGAAAGCTTCACAAGTGATGAAGCAGTGCTGCAGGTGTCTCTTTTTCTCTGCACCTCTATATCTCCCCCTACCCTCTCGATTTCTGGCTGTCTCTATTACAATAAATAAATATAATTTTTTAAAATGCATTTTTGATGGTTAAGGAAGTGGCTCAATAAGTAGAGCAAAAGACTTTCTTGTGTAGATTCCTCCCCCAACACTGTATATGCCTGAGTGGTACTCTGGTCTATCATAAAATAAATCCCCACAGGGGGGCCAGGCGGTAGTGAAGCGGGTTAAGCACACATGGCGCAAAGCGCAAGGACCTGAGTAGGGATCCCAGTTTGAGCCCCCGGTTCCCCACCTGCAGGGGGTCACTTCACAAGTGGTGAAGCAGGTCTGCAGGTGTCTGTCTTTCTCTCCCCTTCTCTGTCTTCCACTCCTCTCTCCATTTCTCTCTGTCCTATCTAGTAACTATAACAATAACAACAACAATAGACAACAAGGGCAACAAAAGGAGAAAAATGGCCTCCAGGAGCAGTGGATTTGTAGTGCAGGCACCGAGCCCCAGCAATAACCCTGGAGGCACAAATAAATAAATCCCCACAGAACTTGTTTCAGTACTTTTGTGAAATTAAAAAAATACTTTCCTTTTTGAGAGTTTGCATTTTGCACTGGCCTACAGTTCAGTGACCTAGTGTGTCAACACAACTGCCAAATTCTGTAGCAGGACTATAAAAATACATTTTAATTCATTTTCACATAAATAGACTTTCTCTGCATTAAGGGACACTTCTCCACTTTGGGGAAGGATTTGTGGATGATTAGTTCTAAATCTCTCCTTGTTTCAGACAAAAATATAACACCCCCATGACCATATTCCTACTGCCCTCACTTCTCAATAGAAATAATTTTCAGCGAGAGGGTAAAGAACAAAGTAAAGTCACAGGTTCATAGGTCAGTGGCCTCCAGGACAAACCTACTAAGCTCCCTCTTACCAGTAACTGAAATTGGAGGGGTGTGGAATAAACAAGGTAATTGCAAATCTAAGTAATTGTAAAAATTGCAAAACAAACTACAAATAGGACTAATGGTTGAAAGAAACAGCACCAAGTGTATCCACTATTCAACAGAATAGTCTCATATGCAGGGATCCCATGAATTTTGAACTCTATCAGCATGAGGCCAGAAAAATAATATCTAAGAAGCTTGATAGAATTAGTAGTGATTATTTCTTTTTCTTTAATTTTGTATATTTATTTATTTTCCCTTTTGTTGCCCTTGTTGTTTTTTATTGTTGTTATAGTTATTATTGCTGTTGTTATTGATGTCGTCATTGTTGGATAGGACAGAGAGAAATGGAGAGAGGAGGGGAAGACAGAGAGGGGGAGAGAACAATAGACACCTGCAGACCTGCTTTACGGCTTGTGAAGCGACTCCCCTGCAGGTGGGGAGCCAGGGGTTCGAACCGGTATCCTTACGCTGGTCCTTGAGCTTTGCACCATGTGCAGTTAACCCGCTGCACTACCACCCAACTCCCAGTAGTGATTATTTCTAACTTTATTAAATCTTTTTCGTCTTGGGGAAAAAAATCAAAGAAAATACAGAATTTATTCCAGTCCTACTGAATAGATCTACCTGAAATTGTTTCTAATATTTATAAACAAACACTTCTTATCATTATGTAAGTTTTTCACTTTTGAATCCTCCAGAATGAGACTACTGTGTTATCATGGAAAGGGAATACACCTGGATCTAGAAAATCTCATTTGAAACTCATGGTTTTGTCACTTATTAGATAGTAAAGAAAACGATAAAAAGACTTCACACAACTATCACAAGAATTAAAAAAAGAGTTGTGTTCTTCAACTCCTGCAAATATAAGGAAGGTATAAGGGAGGCAGCATTATCAAGGAGAATGAACAGAAGCAAGAATCTAGAGAAAGCCTGACTCAAATCTCAGCAGTATTACTTTGATGATGTTATCTGCTCTAAACTCAAGTGCCCATCTGGGTTGCTGCAAGGATTAAATACTAACATTTACAAAAGTCTAGTCCCTTAAAGACATTCACTTAAAAAAAAAACATTCATTAAAGGATAGTTATTCTTCTCAAATTTTATTTCCCTCTTCCTTGGTCATTTTTCACTCATTTATTTAAGAAGTATTCACTTGGTATAGGCTCTTGCTAGGGTATCATGACAAGACATATGCAATCCCTCCTTTCATGGAATTACTGTCTTCTATGGAACACACACACATGATTACAATATAATTTTATGTCTATTGTGGGAAGGAAAGTATAGAGTACTATGGGAAACAAGATAAGAGACACTTCTAAGTGTCTAAAACTAAGGTTTAGGCTAGTACAGCACCAGAGACTTTTGGAGAAAGTAATATTGAACTGAAATCTGAAAAATGATGAACAAGAATTAGGAAATGGAGTAAAAGAAGTAGGAGAAAATTTCCAGGCAATAGCAGACACCCTCAATTCTGGCACTAGAACAGAAATACTTCCAGAAAGTATGAATGTCTATCGGCATCATTCCTTTCAGCTTTTTTTAATTTACTTATTCCCTTTTGTTGCCCTTGTTGCTTTATTGTCGTAGTTATTATTGTTATTGTTATTGATGTCGTTGTTGTTGGATAGGACAGAGAAATGGAGAGGGAGGGGAAGACAGAGAAGGGGAGAGAAAGACAGACACCTGCAAACCTGCTCCAATGCCTGTGAAGTGACTTCCCTGCAGGTGGGGAGCCAGGGGCTAAAATCCTTACGCTGGTCCTTGCACTTCGCCTGACTCCCAGCCTTTCAGCCTTTCATCTAGCAAAAATCAGCTGAACACACTTGAAAAAAACCTCCATTTTATCTTCAGTCAAAACCCTACCATAACTACTCATCATTATGAATTCCTAGTTGTAAAAGGCAAAAGATTTATATGATCTGAAGAGAAGCCAGAGTATTGAATTCTTAGTTGTCCTATCCAAAAAGATCTATGTGCACCTATGATCATAGCAGCACAATTTGCAATAGCCCAAACTTGGAAGCCTTCCAGATGACCAACAACAAATAAGTGGCTGAGAAAGTTTTGGTGTATATATATGATGGAATACTATTCAGCTGTTAAGAATGAACTCATCTCCTTTCCCTCATTTTAGATGAGGGAATGTTGCTAAATGAGATAAATCAAGAGGAGAAGGATGAATAACAGATGACCTCACTGATAGGTAGAACTTAAGAAACAAAGGTGGTGGGGGACGGGTAGATAGCATAATGATTATGCAAAGAGACCCTCATACCTGAGGCTCCAAAGTCCCAGGTTCAATCCTCTGTGCCACTATAAGCCAGAGTTGAGCTGTGCTCTGGTTTAAAAAGCAAAAAAAGAGGGGGCCTGGGTAGTAGCGCAGCGCGTTAAGCACACATGGTGCCAAGTGCAAGGACCTGCGCAGGGATCACTGTTCGAGCCCCGGGCTCTCCAACTGCAGGGGGGGTCGCTTCACAAGCAGTGAAGCAGGTCTGCAGGTGTCTATCTTTCTCTTCCCCTCTCTGTCTTCTCCTCCTCTCTCGATTTCTCTCTGTCCTATCCAACAGCAATGACAGCAATAACAATAATAATAACAACTACAATAAAACAAGGGCAACAAAAAGGAAAAAACAGCTTCCCGGAGCAGTGGATTCGTAGTGCAGGCACCGAGCCCCAGTGATGGAACCCTAGAGGCAAAAAAGAAGAAAGAAAAAAAAAAGAAAGAAAAAGATAGAAAGGAATGACAGGGTGGCACAGCTGGTAGAGCACACATGTTACCATTATATTACATGTTACAAGGATTTAGGATTGATGCCTGGTCTCCACCTGCAGGCGGGAAGCCTTAAGAGTGGTAGAGCAGTGTTATCAGGTGTCTCTCTTTCTCTCCTCTTCTCCCTATTTTTCTCTTTATCAGAAAAGAAAGAAAAGGGAGTGGGAGAAATGGCCACTGCAAACGGTGGTTTTGGCTGGCACTGAGCCCCAGTGGTAACCCTGGTGGCAAAAAGAAAATAAAGCAAACAAAACAAAAACTAGGAAAGAAAGGGAAAACGGTGAAACCTAAACTGGGTATGATGCATTGCACCAAAACAAAGGACGCTAGAGGAGGAAGTGGAAGGAGATGAAGAGGGTAGTGGAAGTGGGGTACAGAAACTCATCACAGGGAACAGGAAGATAAGAAATCACACTGGTGGGGAGTCACGCGGTAGCGCAGTGGGTTAAGCGCAGGTGGCGCAAAGCGCAAGGACCGGCGGCGTAAGGATCCGGGTTCCAGCCCCCGGCTCCCCACCTGCAGGGGAGTCGCTTCACAGGCGGTGAAGCAGGTCTGCAGGTGTCTATCTTTCTCTCCCCCCTCTGTCTTCCCCTCCTCTCTCCATTTCTCTCTGTCCTATCCAATAACAACCACATCAATAACAACAACAATAATAACTACAACAACAATAAAAAAAGACAACAAGGGCAACAAAAGGGAAAATAAATAAATAACATTTAAAAAAATCTTTAAAAAAAAAGAAATCACACTGGTGTGTCAACAACTGCACTGCAAATCACTATTTTTCCCAATAAAATGATTTTAGAGAAAAAAAATTCATAGTTATGTGGCCCATTGCTCACAACATACTTTTTTTTTTTTCACAGAACACTGCTCAGCTCTGGCTGATGGTGGTGCAGGGGATTGAGCCCTGGACTTGAGAGTCTCAAGCATGAGAATTTGTTTGCATAACCAATATCCTGTCTCCTCTACCTACCTCACAACAAACGTTATTTTTTTTTAATATTTATTTTCCCTTTTGTTGCCCTTGTTGTTTTCATTATTGTAGTTATTATTGCTGTTATTGATGCCGCTGTTGTTAGGACAGAGAAAGGGGGGAGAGAAAGACAGACACCTGCAGACCTGCTTCACCGCTTATGAATTGATTCCCCTGCAGGTGGGGAGCTGGAGGCTGGAACCAGGATCCTTATGCCGGTCCTTGCACTTTGTGCCACATGCAGTTAACCGGCTGCGCTTCCGCCCAACTCCCACAACATACTTTCTTTTTTTTTTCTATTTCTTTATTGGGGAATTAATGTATTACATTCAACAGTAAATACAACAGTTTGTACAGGCACACATAACATTTCTCAGTTTTCCACATAATAATACAATGCCCACTATATCTTTTTGGACCTGTACTCTCCTCCCCACCCCAGAGTCTTTTACTTTGGTGCACAACATACATTCTTATTCCAATCTAGTGATATTACAATCTAGTGATTGGTTGATGACAGATAAATAACACTCTTTATGGCCTTAACAGTCTAATTAGTAAATTTTAGAAATAGATTCTAAGACAGTATATTACTTGAATTACCGGATGATAAAATTAACATAAATTTATACAAGAATTAATCAGAATAAAAATCCTACAAATGGGGCCAGGCAGTAGGACAGTAGGTTAAGCACACATGGTGTGAAGCACAAGGACTGGCACAAGATCCTGGTTCAAGCCCCCAGCCCCCACCTGTGTGGGGGGGTTGCTTCACAGATGGTGAAGCAGGTCTGCAGGTGTCTTTCTCTCCCCCGTCTGTCTTCCCTTCCTCTCTCGATTTCTCTCTGTCCTATCCAACAACAATAATAACAACAATGATAAACAAAGGCAACAAAAGAGAAAAAATGGCCTCCAGGAGCAGTGGATTCGTAGTACAGGCACTGAGCCCCAGCAATAACCCAAGACAAAAAAAAAAAAAAATCCTACAAATGCCTCAGCAATCTGTGAGTATTTTTCTCATATCACTCAGTGATATGTATACATAAACATACATACATATGTCTGTACATGCATACACATGCATACACTGACAAGTTATTTGTTAATCAAATATTTGTGTACCTATTTTTCTATTTATAGTTTATATACCTATATAAATTATACATAATTTATTATTTATATTATAATCATTTATTTTCTCTATATTTAATTAACTATACATTATCTATTATTTTATATATTCAAGTACAGGAACAAATTAAGGTTCCTCCTGTATAGATTTTTTTTTTTTGCTGACAAAAGAGGCAGTAAACAACAACAAAAAAAAATCCCCAAGTAAATATTTACGTCTATATCTTATTTAGGCTTTGAAGTTTCATGAAATAAGACTGACAATCCTTGTGTTACTAACATAAGATATTCAGTAACTCATTCAAGGTCATATAGCAATCAAGCAACTGCCAAAACCATTGCCTAGGTCTATCAAATCATAAAGGCCACATCCAACCTGAGCAATTCCAGCCCACTGCTGAAACTTTCCACTTTCCTGAACCACAGAGATCATTTCGGTTGCTTCACTGATGGTTCTGGAACAGTGTAGCTAAGATTTAGCCAAATGATACTCTTTCTCTTCCTCTAGTAAATCATGGTTTTTCCTTCCTTCCTCCCTTCCTTTTTTCCTTTTCTCTTTTCTTTTTATCCCTCCAAAGTTCTTCTTTCCATCTGCACTGCTAAAACTTGTGGCTTCAATGTCCACTTAAAAATACATTCAAGTGGTCTGCGAGGTGGTGCAGTGATACAGCTTTGGACTCTCAAGCAGGGTTCCTGAGTTCGATCCCCAGCAGCACATGTGCCAAAGTGATGTCTGGTTCTTTCTCTCTCCTCCTATCTTTCTCATTAATACATAAATAAAATATTTTTTTAAATAATAATAAATAAATAAATAAATAAAAATACATTCGCTGGGGAGTCGGGCGGTAGCACAGCGACTTAAGTGCACGTCGCACAAAGCACAAGGACAGGGGTAAGGATGCGGGTTCAGCCCCCGGCTCCCTACCTGCAGGGGGGTCACTTCACTAGCAGTGAAGCAGGTCTGCAGTTGTCTATCTTTCTCTCCCCCTCTGTCTTCCCCTCCTCTTTCCATTTCTCTGTCCTAACAACGATGACATCAATAACAATAATAACTATAACAACAATGAAAAACAACAAGGGCAACAAAAGGGAAAATAAATAAATATAAAAAAAATTAAAAAGGGGCCAGGTGGTGGCGCACCTGGTTAAGCACACATTACAGTGTGTAAGGAGCTGGGTTCAAGCCACCGTTCCCCACCTGCAGGGGGAAGGCTTCACAAAGGGTGAAGCAGGGCTGCTTCTCTCTGTCACCCCCTCCGCTCTCAATTTCTCTGTCACTATCCAGTAAATAAAATGTTTTTTAATAAATATTTTTAAAAAATTAAAGAAAAAGATTCGACTTCCGGAGGTGGAGCTACAAGCAGCAGATCGCTTTCTCTCCTCTCCTCTCCCGGATCAACTAGGAATACCAAAGGAGACCACCCGGACCCAAACAAGACAGGACTAGAATGACCACAGGAACCCAGTAAATCACCCGTGAGTACAAACACGCATGGCTGGTGACAGAGAGGAGAGAGGGGCCTAAGGAGAGATTAAGTGACTGCTAACAGTTCAACAGTTTATCAGTGGAGACACCACCTCCAGTCTGCTCCACCAACAAGGGGACAGCTGAAGGGAGGAAAGGACTCCCCAGAGACTCACCAGTGCAACTCTGCGTCTCCATTGCTACTACCCTCAGAATCTGGAGCAGCAACAGGGAGGGACACCAGGGGACAGAGATCTAAGCAGGAAACTCAGGAGAAGACCTATACCTCGGTGGCATAGCTGAGGGGCTGTGAAAGTCTCTTTGCATAACCACTGGATTATCTCTGCCACACCCTGCTTTATCTCTTGGTCAGGAGTCAGTGATTAAGCTAAAAAGCCTATTGATAGTTTAAAAGTCCTCAGGCTCCCATAGCCTACAGGGAAGAAAAAAAAAAAGAGGCTTTTACATCACTGAGCTCCAACTCAGGGATTGAAAAAACTGTTAACTTCCACCACGGTAAAACCTTTAATTAAATTACTTAGACACAAGTCAATCCAGGCAATAGTGATCAATAATTTGAAAAGTATTGATAAAGGGAACTCATAACATAATATATAAAATGGTTAAAACAACAAGAAAAAATATTGGAGACTCGAACCAGGACAAGAGTCCAGCTAAAAGTCCTCCAGAGAGTGAAGGACAAAACAACGAGTTCAACATCCAAACATTAGCTAAGGAAATAATAACAGGAGTGAGTAAAGAATTTGAAAAAATTGTAATCAGAAATGCAGGAACAACAAATGAGAATATGGAAGAAAATTCTAATAATCTCATGGTTATTAGAGAGCTGAAAGCTGAAATCACTGAGCTAAGAAGGCAACTAGCTGAACAAGCTAAAACAGTATCAGAGCAGGGCAACAAAATAGATGAACTCCAGAAAGCAGTAGAGGGCAGAGAGAATAGAATCTATGAGGCTGAAGACAGAATTAGAAAAGATTGAGGATGAATTAGAGACAACTAAAAATGAAGTAAGAGATCTCAAAAAGAGATTAAGAGATGCTGAAAACAACAACAGAGTCCTATGGGATGACTTCAAAAGAAACAATATACGCATTATTGGCTTACCAGAGGAAGAAAGAGAAGGAGAGGAAGAAAGCATTCGCCAAGCAATAATAGCTGAAAATTTCTCTAGTCTAGACAACACCAAAGACATAAAGATACAAGAAGCCCAGAGGGTCCCAAACAGAATTAACCCAGACCTAAAGACACCAAGACATGTCATACTTAGAATGGAAAGGAATAAGGATAAAGAAAGGATCCTCAAGGCTGCAAGAGAAAAACAAAGAGTCACCTACAAAGGAAAACCCATAAGATTAGCAGCAGACTTCTCCATACAAACACTACAGGCCAGAAGAGAATGGCAAGATATCTATCGAGTGCTCAATGAGAAAGGCTTTCAGCCAAGAATACTATATCCTGCTAGACTGTCATTCAGACTAGATGGAAGCATCAAAACCTTCTCAGACAAGCAACAGTTGAAGGAAACAACCATCACCAAGCCTACCCTGAAAGAAGTTCTGAAAGGTCTCCTATAAACAACCAGACCACCACAAATAGGACATATATCAAAACACTCTAAAACTCTACAAGAATGGCGTTAATATATCTTCAATCCTTGATATCAATAAATGTCAATGGCCTGAATTCACCTATTAAAAGACACAGAGTAGGAAGATGGATCAGAAAACACAACCCAACAATATGTTGTCTACAGGAAACTCACCTAACTCAACAAGACAAACACAGACTTAAAGTGAAAGGATGGAAAACTATCATACAAGTCAATGGCCCACAAAAAAAGGCAGGAACAGCTATTCTCATATCTGACATGATAGACTTTAAAATAGATAAGATTAAAAAAGATAGGAATGGGCACTACTTAATGCTCAGAGGATCAGTCAATCAAGAGGACTTAACAATTATTAACATCTATGCACCCAATGAGAAGCCATCTAAATACATCAAACTTCTACTGAAAGAGCTACAGCAATATATTAACAGTAACACAATCATAGTAGGGGACTTCAACACCCCACTCTCTCAACTTGACAGATCATCCAGGAAGAAAATCAGTAAAGACATAAGGGAGCTAAATGAAGAGATAGATAAACTAGAACTATTGGACATTTTCAGAGTCATTCATCCCAAGAAACTGGAATACACATTTTACTCAAGTCCACATGGATCATTCTCAAGGATAGACCATATGTTAGGCCACAAAGACAGCATCAGCCAATTCAAGAGCACTGAAATCATCCCAAGCATCTTCTCAGACCACAGTGGAATTAAACTAAAACTTAACAATCAACAAAAGATTAGTAACAGTGCCAAAATGTGGAAGCTCAACAGTACACTTCTTAACAACTTCTGGGTCAAAGAGGAAATCAAGGAAGAAATCAAAATGTTTCGAGAGTTCAATGAAAATGAAGACACAAGCTATCAAAATATTTGGGACACAGCTAAAGCAGTCCTAAGAGGGAAGTTCATAGCTATACAAGCACATATTAGGAAACAAGAAAAGGCACAAATAAACAGCCTGATTGCACATCTTAAAGACCTAGTAGAAGAACAACAAAGGAATCCTAAAGCAACCAGAAGGACAGAAATCACTAAAGTTAGGGCAGAAATAAATAACATTGAGAATAGGAAAACCATACAAAAGATCAATGAAAGTAAATGTTGGTTCTTCGATAGAGTAAACAAAATCGACAAACCTTTAGCCAGACTCACAAAACAAAAAAGGGAGAAGGCCCAAATTAATTGGATAGTAAATGAAAGAGGAGATATCACAACAGACACTGCAGAAATTCAACATATCATGCGAGGCTTCTATAAACAACTATATGCCACCAAGCTAGAGAACCTGGAAGAAATGGACGATTTCCTAGATATCTACCAACTTCCAAAACTAAGTAAAGAGGAAGTAGATAACATGAACAGGCCCATCACAGCTAATGAAATTGAAACAGTTATCAAAAATCTTCCCAAAAATAAAAGTCCTGGACCAGATGGTTTTAGAATTGAATTCTACAAAACCTTCAAAGAAGAACTAATACCTCTACTTTTAAAAGTCTTCCAGAAGACTGAAGACACTGGAATATTCCCTGCCAGCTTCTATGAAGCTAACATCACCCTGATACCAAAAGCAGACAGGGACACAACCAAAAAAGAAAACTACAGACCAATATCACTGATGAACATAGATGCGAAAATATTGAGCAAAATTCTAGCCAACCGGATACAGCAGTATATCAAAAAGATTGTTCATCATGACCAAGTGGGGTTTATCCCAGGCATGCAAGGTTGGTTTAATATATGTAAATCAATCAATGTGATCCACCACATCAACAAAAGCAAGACCAAAAACCACATGGTCATATCAATAGATGCAGAGAAAGCCTTTGACAAAATACAACATCCCTTTATGATCAAAACACTACAAAAAATGGGAATAGATGGAAAATTCCTGAAGATAGTGGAGTCTATATATAGCAAACCTACAGCCAACATCATACTCAATGGTGAAAAACTGGAAGCATTTCCCCTCAGATCAGGTACTAGACAGGGCTGCCCACTATCACCATTGCTATTCAACATAGTGTTGGAAGTTCTTGCCATAGCAATCAGGCAGGAGCAAGGAATTAAAGGGATACAGATTGGAAGAGAAGAAGTCAAACTCTCCTTATTTGCAGATGACATGATAGTATACATGGAAAAACCTAACGAATCCAGCAAGAAGCTTTTGGAAATCATCAGGCAATACAGTAATGTATCAGGCTATAAAATTAACATTCAAAAGTCAGTGGCATTCCTCTATGCAAACACTAAGTTAGAAGAAATTGAAATCCAGAAATCTGTTCCTTTTTCTATAGCAACAAAAACAATAAAATATCTAGGAGTAAACCTAACCAAAGAAGTGAAAGACTTATATACTGAAAATTATGAATCATTACTCAAAGAAATTGAAAAAGACACAAAGAAGTGGAAAGATATTCCATGTTCATGGGTTGGAAGAATTAACATCATCAAAATGAATATATTACCCAGAGCCATCTACAAATTTAATGCTATCCCCATCAATATCCCAAGCACATTTTTTAGGAGAATAGAAAAAATGCTACAAATGTTTATCTGGAACCAGAAAAGACCTAGAATTGCCAAAACAATCTTGAGAAAAAAGAACAGAACCGGAGGCATCACACTCCCAGATCTCAAACTGTATTATAGGGCCATTGTCATCAAAACTGCTTGGTACTGGAACATGAACAGACACACTGACCAGTGGAATAGAATTGAGAGCCCAGAAATGAGGCCCCACACCTATGGACATCTAATCTTTGACAAAGGGGCCCAGACTATTACATGGGGAAAGCAGAGTCTCTTCAACAAATGGTGTTGGAAACAATGGGTTGAAACATGCAGAAGAATGAAACTGAATCACTGTATCTCACCAAATACAAAAGTAAATTCCAAGTGGATCAAGGACTTGGATGTTAGACCACAAACTATCAGATACTTAGAGGAAAATATTGGCAGAACTTTTTTCCGCATAAATTTTAAAGACATTTTCAATGAAAAGAATCCAATTACAAGGAAGACTAAGGCAAGTATAAACCTATGGGACTACATCAAATTAAAAAGCTTCTTCACAGCAAAAGAAACCACTACCCAAACCAAGAGACCCCTCACAGAATGGGAGAAGATCTTTACATGCCATACATCAGATAAGAGTTTAATAACCAACATATATAAAGAGCTTGCCAGACTCAACAACAAGACAACAAATAACCCCATCCAAAAATGGGGAGAGGACTTGGACAGAATATTCACCACAGAAGAGATCCAAAAGGCTGAGAAACATATGAAAAAATGCTCCAAGTCTCTGATTGTCAGAGAAATGCAAATAAAGACAACAATGAGATATCACTTCACTCCTGTGAGACTGTCATACATCAGAAAAGGTAACAGCAGCAAATGCTGGAGAGGGTGTGGGGTCAAAGGAACCCTCCTGCACTGCTGGTGGGAAGGTCAATTGGTCCAACCTCTGTGGAGAACAGTCTGGAGAACTCTCAGAAGGCTAGAAATGGACCTACCCTATGACCCTGCAATTCCCCTCCTGGGGATATATCCTAAGGAACCCAACACATCCATCCAAAAAGATCTGTGTACACATATGTTCTTGGCAGCACAATTTGTAATAGCCAAAACCTGGAAGCAACCCAGGTGTCCAACAACAGATGAGTGGCTGAGCAAGCTGTGGTATATATACACAATGGAATACTACTCAGCTGTAAAAAATGGTGACTTCACCGTTTTCAGCCGATCTTGGATGGACCTTAAAAAATTCATGTTGAGTGAAATAAGTCAGAAACTGAAGGATGAATATGGGATGATCTCACTCTCAGCCCGAAGTTGAAAAACAAGATTAGAAAAGAAAACACAAGTTGAACCTGAAATGGAATTGGAGTATTACACCAAAGTAAAAGACTCTGGGGTGGATGGGTGGGTGGGGAGAATACAGGTCCATGAAAGATGATGAATGACAGAGTGGGGGTTGTATTGTTAAATGGGTATCTGGGGAATGTTATGCATGTACAAACTATTGTATTTACTGTTGAATGTAAAACATTAATTCCCCAATAAAGACATTTAAAAAAAAGAAAAAAAAATTAAAGAAAAATACACTCGCTCGCTCCATTATGAATACTTTGGGGGGGGGGCTTTTAGAGTTATCGCCGGGGCTCCATGCCTGCACTAGGAGGATTCCCACCCCCCCCCATTTTTCTAGATAGGACAGAGGGAAATGGGTGGGGGAGATAGAGAAAGATACCCAAACCTGGGTCCTTGCGTTTAATACTATGTGTACTTAACAGGGTGTGCCATTGCCCGGACCCCTGCTGTCTTTACTCTTAGCATCTTCAACAAATTCTTTTTTAATTAATTTATTTATTTATTTATTCCCTGTTGTTGCCCTAGTTCTTTTATTGTTGTGCTCATTGTTGGATAGGACAGAGAGAAATGGAGAGAGGAGGGAAAGACAGAAAGGGGGAGAGACACCCGCACACCTGCTTCACCGCTTGTGAAGCTACCCCCCTGCAGGTGGGGAGCAAGGGCTCCAACCAGAATCCTTACGTCGGTCCTTGCGCTTTGCGCCACTTGCGCTTAGCCTGCTGTGCTACCGCCAGACTCCCAAAAAATTCTTCATTTATTTTCCTCATTCACTAAAAACAGTTGTTGGTTAGTAGCTCATAGTATCATTCAAATGCCTGTACCTGGCTATGAAGCAGTTACAGTATATTTAAAACATAACTGTACTTGGGGCCAGGTAGTGGCACATCTGGTGAAGTACACATATTACCAAGCCCAAGGACCCAGGTTCAAGCCCCAAATACAGTTAATTTTAAACATACCATAACTGCTACACACTCGTGGTCCAGGAGGTAGTGCGGTGGATAAAGTGTTGGACTCTCAAGCATGAGGTCCTTAGTTCAATTCCTGGCAGCACACGTACCAGAAAGATGTCTGGTTCTTTCTCTCTCTCTCCTTTCTCATTAATAAATAAATTTAAAAAAAAAAACAAACTGCTACACACTCAGGGATCCGGGTTTAAGCTCCCTCCCCCACCCCCAATTCTGATCTATAGTGGGAAAACTTCACAAGTAGTGAAGTAATTACAGGTGTCCCTCTCCTCCCTCTCCCTCTCTCTCCCCCTTCCTTCTCAACTAAGGGAAGGGGGAGAGAGACACTTCTATTTGTAACCAGAGCTTTAGCTCAGCAGGGAGGGTACATTCCTTGAAGTGGAGCCTGACCTAGTGCATGCACTAGGGGAAATCTGTCTCCCTCTCCTCTAGCTGGAAAAGTCATCCAGAGCACAGAAGCCCCGGCAGCAATGAAAAAAATCACTCTATTTGAATTTACACATATTAATAATTCTGCAGCTAAGCAGTTAAGCATGTGGCCATCTTCTACATTATCTTTTTTTTTATCTCAATAACACTAAAAATTATCTGGTTTTTCTGTTTTGCATAAGAAATTGAGATTCACTAAGTGAACAGCTTGCTCAAGGCCAGAAGACAGTAAATCTATAGCTTCCATTACACTGTTATACCACGTTGACTTTCAACTAAAATTACAAAAATCACAGAATAGTGTGTTTGGAAGAACCTCCTACAGTCTTTTACTAGATTTCTGCCTGTGCATGCACCATTTCTACAAAATCCTTTCCAGTGATCTAGTCTCTTGTTGAAATCCTGGCTTTATTATGCAAGTGGGCCTATTTTATCATGGTCAAGAGCTAATATGAAGGTTAAATGACATAGCATACAAACATCCTTATCAAACAATAAGGCTTTACAAACACTCCTTAAAATTTCTTGAGAGATGTGACATTTCCCACTTGGGATTTAAATTGTTAGTAGATTCACCATTCTCTAGCATTCAGTACGTAATCACAAGTTTAAACAACAAAACCTTTTAAATACCTTTTCTTAGAAAACAAAATCACTTCTATATTACTATTATACAGAAGACTAAAATCACAATTGCTTTAGTCATTTGGAGATGGAGAGAGTATCAGTACTGGGGTATCTATTAATATAAATCTCATCATAAATGCACAGTTATGGAAACTAATATGAATTTCAACAGATCTGACTTCAAAAGGTGTATAAGTTTATTAAAATTTGTGCACAAAGAATTATAATATGAAACAATTACTGAACATTTAATGCTTAAATCATTTAGTAAAATTCTTCAGTTATAAGAAAACAACAATTTGACAACAATTAAAGGAAAGTTAGCATAGAAAGCCAGTAAAGTAATAAAATAATATGGCCAAAAAACTTTACCAGTCATATGCAAGATGAATTTTAATAGAGACTTTGGCAATAATCAAAAGGTTTCATAGCATTTATAGAAACTACAGGTAAAATGTTAAATTTCATTATTTATTAAATGCCCACATTTATGATCATTTAAAACTGATATATACATTATATAATGTTTCTCTATCCAAATAAATAGAAAATTGTGTTTTTCTATGTCTTTAGCCTTCAAATTAGCATAGTACATTAATCTTAAAATCTGTCAGGATTATTTTTTTCCTTGACATTAATATTGTTTACCTTTCCCTTGAAAAAATTTTATTACATAAGGTCATCCAAAAGATCTGAATATATATGTTTGTATGTGTATGCATAGCATTTGAACCTTTTCCTAAATTAATATTTATCTTGGTAATAAAAATCTATCAGAACAGAGGTTAATCCCTTCCTAACCCCTAAGGGAGGAAGGTGGAAATGTCTTTCATAGTACATGAGCTTGTCTCAATAAATCAAAACATTAGTTTTACTTACAATCAATGTCCTTCAAACTGCCTGCAGTGATGTTTTTCAGCAATGGTATCTGGAAATAAAGGAAATTAAGCTTTCTACCTTCTAAGCTTCCTGTATCTTCTGAATGATGCTGGCTCAAGAGTTGCCAAATGAGATGGGCAAAGGCAGCCAAATAGGGCTTCGTAGCCAATCTAAAAATAGCAGGTGGTGGTCAGATATACCATTTCTCCCTCGTTCTTTTTACCCTAAGAGCTCAATGCCATAAACATTCCCTGTTCAAAATTAAAACAATATAAAAAAGATTTTCTCTCTTGCATTAATATCTAGACATGTGGTCTATTATGAAAATACTACATTTTGCTAAGATAGACAGTCAAAACCATTATAGCCTGCATTTCTAGCAGAAAAGTTCCCATACCCATTTCTATTTATTCTCAAAGGAAATCTAACCATTACTTGTTAGACTCAAGAATTACCTTTGCCTTTTACTTTTCTTTCCTTGAGCACCATGAATAACAACTATTAACATTGATGTGTTTTATAATTTAAGAATTTTTTTAAAATATAGTTGTCTTTTAAAAAAAATTTAATTATCTTTATTTATTTATTGGATAGAAACAGTCAGAAGTTGAGAGAAAAGGGGGTTTTATAGGAAGGGAGAGAGAGAGATTGAGACCAGCAGCACTGCTTCACCACTAGTGAAGCTTTCCACCTGCAGGTGGTGACCGAGGGTTTGAACCCAGGCCCTTGTGCATTGCAGCATGTGCACTCAACCAAGTGCACCACCACCCGTCCCCTAATTTAAGAAACCTTTAGACAGATTTATTACTCCTTTAAGATAAATAAATCTGTGCTTTAGAAAGATCCTGGCATTATTATCTGAAAAACAGGAAAACGGAAGCTCACAGAAGTTTAAGTTTGCCCAGGAGCATTCAGATAAGAGGCATATCTTGGGGAGTCGGGCAGTAGCACAATGGTTAAGTGCAAGGACCAGCATAAGGATCCTGATTCGAGCCCCCGGCTCCCCACCTGCAGGGGAGTCACTTCAGAAGCGGTGAAGTAGGTCTGCAGGTATCTATCTTTCTCCCCGTCTCTGTCTTCCCCTCCTCTCTCCATTTCTCTCTGACCTATCCAACAACACCAACAACAATCACTACAACAATGAAAAACAACAAGAGCAACAAAAAGAAATAAATATTTAAAAAAAAATTTTTTTTAAAAGAGGCATACCTTGGGGGCTGAGTGGTGGCCACACACCTGGTTGAGCACACACATTACAGTAAGAATCGAAGTTCATGCCTCTGGTCCCCACCTGCTTCATGAACAGTGAAGCAGAGCAGGAGGTATCTGATTCCCTATCTCCCACTTTCCTCTCAATTTCTGACTATTCAAAATAAGTACAATAAAAATGAAATCTTTAAGAAAAAAAGATATATTTCTTAAAAAAGAGGCAAATATTCTGTCTTCAAATTTCACACTTCTCTCTCACACACTCACACCTATCTCTCTAAGGACTACAACACAATTTAGATTTGACATTAAAGGTTTTATGCATACATGTAAACAAATATAAATATGTTCTATGGGAAAAATGTATTTTTTTCCTGGACTTTATTTATTTATTTATTTATTACCAGAGCACTGCTCAACTCTGGTTTATGGTGGTGCAAGGGACTGAACCTGGGACCTTGTAGCCTCAGGCATGAGAATCTCTTTGCATAATAATTATGCTATCAACCCCCACTCTGGACTTAATTTTTTTTTTTTTTTGCCTCTACGGTTATTGCTGGGGCTCGGTGCCTGCACCATGAATTCACTGCTCCTGGAAGCTTCCCCCCTTTTGTTGCCCTTGTTGTTTTATCATTGTTGTTGTTACTATTATTATTGTTATTGATGTCATTGTTGTTGGATAGGACAGAAAGAAATGGAGAGAGGAGGGGAAGACAGAGAGGGGGAGAGAAAGATACACACCTGCAGACCTGCTTCACCATTTGTGAAGCAACCCTCCTGCAAGTGGGGAGCCAGGGAGCTTGAACCAGGATCCTTGCGCCAGTCCTTATGCTTCGCACCATGTGCACTTAACCTATGCACTACTGTCTGACCCCCTAGACTTAAATTTCTTCACAAACAAAAGTTCTACAAAATTATAATATATAGGGTGGAGGGTAGATAGCATAATGGTTATGCAAAGAGTCTCTCATGCCAGGCTGCAAAGTCCCAAATTCAATCCCCCACACTACCATTAGCCAGAGCTGAGAAGTGCCCTGGTTTAAAAAAAAAAAAGAGTCTGGCGGAAGTGCAACAGGTTAAGCGCACATGGCGCAAAGCTCAAGGATGGGGTGAGGATTCCGGTTCAAGGCCCCGTCTACCCACCTGCAGAGGAGTCACTTTATAGGCAGTGAAGCTGGTCTGCAGGTGTCTATCTTTCTCTCCCCCTCTCTGTCTTCCCCTCCTCTCTCCATTTCTCTCTGTCCTATCTAACAGTAACATCAATAACAACAATAATTACATCAACAATAAAAAACAAGGGCAACAAAAGGAATAGTAAATAAATAATAAAAAAGAAAGAAATCATGATATATAAATCAGAGATAAGTGCTGCTCTGATAAAGAAAAAAAATAAATGAGTATACATGCACATTTAAGTTTTGTCTAAAGGTAGGCTGCAAAGAAAATCAGTCCAGTCATACTTTAGTGATGACTCTTTAGTCACTATCAGGCCACCTCATCAGTTGGGGCCCTAGTTGAGGAGTCCTAAAATTCTCAAACATACATGATGGGCCTAGACCTCAAATAGATCCCTCTCTCCATTTTTACCAGTCATCTCTATCAGGAACAACACAATAGACCCCTTTGTGAGCCCCCATAGGACTTTGCCCTCAACATAGATCAACAATGGTAGAGAATGTTCCATCCTTCGAAGGGAGGCTGGACAACATGCTCTATGTTCCACCTGAGGAAGATGGGTCCTGGTATTGGGGCAGCTTGGAACGTTCCTAGTCATGACCACAGAATGTGAGCTCAGATCTACAGGGATGCAGAGGTCACATAGGCTTCTAAGCTGAAGATCACGTCAAATCAATGGGGATTACAGGAACAATATTTATACCCCTTTCCCATATTAGGGAGCTACTCTTCCCTGATCCAGCTTTCTGGTCCTTTTTCCAGCCATGACATCATCTCCCCAGACAATAACTTGGATCCACCTGCATATCATATGTCAGGCTCAGGAAAAAAATAAAATAAAATAACTAGTATAGTCTTGGGCTCTTTGGAATATAACTAAAATAGGACTACTATCTACAAAACGGTAGACTCCCCAACTCTTCATATGAACCATTCCAGTCTTTAGGTTCATGATTAGTCAACAATTTGTTTGTCTCTATGTTAACTTGTTTTTCAGCCACCAGGTTCCAGATGCTAACATGATACCAACCAGACTTCCCTGGACAGGTGACCCCACCAATGTGTCCTGGAGTCCGCTTACCCAGAACCCAACCCCACTAGGGAAAGAGGGAGACAGGCTGGGAGTATGGATCGACCTGTCAAAGCCCATGTTCAGCAGGGAAGCAATTGCAGAAGCCAGACCTTCCACCTTCTGCACCCCATAATGACCCTGGGTGTATACTCCCAGAGGGATAAAGAATAGGAAAGCTATCAGGGGAGAGGATGGGATACGGAGTTCTGGTGGTGGGAACTGTGTGGAGTTGTATCCCTCTTATCCTATGGTTTTTGTCAGTGTTTCCTTTTTATAAATAATTTTTTTAAATATTTATTTTATTTATTTTTTCCCTTTTGTTGCCCTTGTTTTATTGTTCTAGTTATTATTGTTGTTGTTGTTGTTGGATAGGACAGAGAGAAATGGAGAGAGGAAGGGGAAGACAGAGAGGAGGAGAGAAAGATAGACACCTGCAGACCTGCTTCACCGCCTGTGAAGCGACTCCTCTGCAGGTGGGGAGCCGGGTTCGAACCGGGATCCTTATGCCAGTCTTTGTGCTTTGCGCCACCTGCGTTTAGCCCGCTGTACTACAGCCCGACTCCCTAAATAAAATTAAAAAAAAAAAAAAGATTATATATTTTTTTATATTTATTTTATTTATTTATTCCCTTTTGTTGCCCTTGTTGTTTTATTGTTGTAGTTATTATTGTTGTTGTTGTTGGATAGGACAGAGAGAAATGGAGAGAGGAGGGGAAGACAGAGAGGAGGAGAGAAAGATAGACACCTGCAGACCTGCTTCACCGCCTGTGAAGTGACTCCCCTGCAGGTGGGGAGCCGGGGTTCGAACCAGGATCCTTATGCCGGTCCTTGTGCTTTGCGCCACCTGCGCTTAACCCGCTGCGCTACAGCCCGACTCGCAAAAGATTATATTTTTTTAAAAAATGGAGTCGGGGGTGTTAACGCACGTAGAGCGAAGCACAAGGACAGGTGGAAGGATCCCAGTTCAACCCCCGGCTCCCCAACTGCAAAGGAATCACTTCACAGGCAGTGAAACAGGTCTGCAGGTGTCTTTCTCTTCCCCTCTGTCTTCCAGTCCTCTCCACGTCTCTCTGTCCTATTTAACGACGACGACGACATCAATAACAACAACAATAAAAACAAGGGCAACAAAAGGGAAAATAAATTAATTAAAATAAATTTTAAAAAGAAAATCAGTCCAGTCTAATGGTTTAAAAAGTAGTTATCTGTTACAGTTCGGATTACAGATATGCTTTTTCTTCTGTTTTCTGATTTAATCTCATTTTCAAAAATTGTTTTTTTCCCCCACAAAACAGTAGTGACCCCCTTATCCATAACTTAGTTCTTATCGGAACACTGCTCAGCTCTAACTTAAGGCGGTGTGGAGCACTGAACCTGAGCCTTCTGGAGTCTCAGGCATGCAAGCCTTTTGCATAGGCATTATGCTATCTACTCACCCAACCCTTTATCCATAGTTCTTATGATTTCAATTACTTGTTGTCAACCAGTCTTGAAAGATTATAAGTTTTTTGGAACAATTTCAAACTTTTTAAAAATCTATGCTATCAACCACCAACAGAATACTGATATTCTATTATGACTCATAGGAATTTTTTCTTTAACCTGTTTTGCAGTCTAAGGGTTTAGTTTACTTTCATTTTGTTCTCTGTTTCTCTGTATCCTGAGTGAAATCATTTCATTTTTCTTATTTCCCTTAGCATGACCCCCTCCAGTACTAGTCATGTTGTAACAAAGATCTATTTTTCTTGAGTAGTATTCCACTGTATATATATATATATATATGAATACTTTAAAGTTATTTATTTACATGTATGTTTTAATTTGATAGATCAGAGGAAAATTGAGAGGGGGAAATGAAGACACCTGCTGCATTGCCACTGCTTATTAAGCCCCCCCCCCCCCCCCCCCCCGCCGCCTGCAGGTGGGAGTTGGAGGCTTTAACCTGAACACTTGTGAATGGTAACAAGTGTGCTCAACCAGATGTGCCACCACCCAGCCCCTATATTTTTTTTTCTTTAAACAAAAGCACTGCTCAACTCTAGTTTATAGTGATCTTGGGCATTGACCCGTTAGAGCGCATAGCCTCAAGCATGAAGTCTTTTGCAGCCATTATGTTCCCCAGCCCTTGTATACGTTCTTTATCCATTCTTCTGTCATTGGACACTTGTGTTGTTTCTATAATTTCACTACTGTAAAAAGTGTTGTGATGTGGTCCGGGAGGTGGCGCAGTGGTAAAGCTTTGGACTCCCAAGCATGAGGTCCCGAGTTTGATCGCCGGCAGCACATGTGCCAGAGTGATGCCTGGTTCTTTCTCCTCCTTTCTCACAAATAAAATCTTTAAAAAAAAAAAAAAAAAAGTGCTGTGATATACATAGGTGTGTATTTATCTTTTCAAAGAAGTGAAAGGTATGTAGAAGTGGAGTTGTTGGATCAAATGGTAACTTCTTAAAAAATACTTTCCAAGGGAGTCGGGCGGTAGCGCAGCGGGTTAAGCACAGGTGGCGCAAAGCGCAAGGACCGGCATAGGGATCCTGGTTCCGAGCCCACGGCTCTGCACCTGCAGGGGGGTCACTTCCCAGGCGGTGAAGCAGGTCTGCAGGTGTCTTTCTCTCCCCCTCTGTCTTCCCCTCCTCTCTCCATTTCTCTGTGTCCTATCCAACAGCAACGACATCAGTAAGAACAACAATAAAACATGGGGGTAACAAAAGGGAATAAAATAAATATTTAAAAAAAAAACTTTCCAAAAGCTTCACATTTCCTTCCATAGGGACTAGATCAATTTACATGTTACCTTACAGAGTGTAAAGGTATTTCATTCTCCACACCCTTACCAGCACCCAGCACTGCTTCTGACCTTTCTGATACAGGCCATTCTCACATGTGTGAGACTTGTCTATGTCTCAATTTCCCTAGTGACGCTTCTCCTTTTTCTCTTTTGGAGAAGTGTGTCCAGAAGTGTGTTCTGTCCATTTTGGCAAAACTGTTGTTGAATTTTGTGAGCACTTTATATATCTTGGATATTATCCCTGTCAGTTGTATGCCATGTATTTTCTTCCATTCAGTAAGATAATCCCTTTGCTCTTAAGTTTCTCTTACCATGCAAAAACTATTTAGTGTGATATTATTTCATCGAATCATTTCTGCTTTTGTCTCCAGTATTGTTAAAAGTTGAGCCTCCAAAGGCATCACTAAAGTCAGTATTATATATAATGTATTTTATAGTTGTGGTCTAACATAAATTTACTTCTTAGAAACCATGATTATCTCAAAAAGACCTGAAAATATTACTAAAACTAAACAGCTAATTGCTCTTGACTAGGGAACACAAAATTACTGTAATTTCATATAGCAGCAGTAATAAAGGCAGTGTAATTTTAACAAAAACTTTTTAAAATAAATTAATGAACAGAATACAAAGCCTTAGAACAGACAGACCTAAAAGGTCAACTGATTTTCCACAATAAAACAAAGATTTTTCAACAAACTTGTAGAACAAATGGGCATTCCATGCCCTAATGAAGGAAAACCTAATCTTAAACCCTACACCTCTCATAAAAATTAACTCAAAATGTATTATAGACCCAAACTTAAAATGTATTAATTATAAAGCTTCTATGCAATAACATTGAGGGGGGAAATGACATGACCTTAAGTATGTTGATGAGTTTTAAATACAACACAAGATATATGTCAACTGGACTTAATTAAAAGAAAAAAAACTTTTAGGAGTTGGGCGGTGTAGTGCAACAGGTTAAGTGCAGGTGGCACAAAGCGCAAGGACCGGAGGAAGGATCCAGGTTCAAGCCCCCGGCAGGGGAGTTACTTTACAATCGGTGAAGCCGGTCTGCAGGTGTCTTTCTCTCCCCCTCTCTGTCTTCCCCTCCTCTCTCCATCTCTCTGTCCTATCCAACAGCAATGACGTCAATAACAACAATAAAGAGCGACAAAAGAGAATATATAAAAAATAACTTTTTTATTATCGGATATAAAGAAATTGAGAGGCGGGGAGAGACAAAGAGACACCAGCAGCCCTGTCTCACCAGTGGTGAACTTTTTCTCCTGTAGGTGGGGACCAGGGGTTTGAGCCTGGGTCCTTGTGTACTGTGCATAACCAGATGCACCACCACCTGGCCCCCAAAAATAATTTCTCTGCAAAAGATGTTGTCAAGACAATAAGGCCAACCACATTTGGAGGAAAAATATTTGTAAGATACATATCTGATAAAGGGCTTTCTGGTAGGGGGGAAAAAAGGAAAAAAAAGAAAAGAAAAATCCAAAACCTAAATTACTGACAATACCAAATGCTGACAAAGATGTGGAGCCAAAGAAACAATGATTTATTTGTTGCCTAAAACCTACAAAGAACTCAAAACTCAGTAAGAAAATGAATATTTTTTAAAAATTGGCAAAGATCTGAATAGAAAAAAGACTCACTAAACAAGGTAAACAGTAAGTAAGCATGTAAGAAAATGGTTAACATGTATTCTTAGAGAATAACAAGATAATGAGATAAAAATGAGATACAACTCTACATCTTCAAAAATGACCAAGGGCGGAGGTAGACAGAGTAGTAGTTATACAAACAGATTTTTATGTCTAAGGCTCCAAAGGCTCAGGTTCAATCCCAGGTACCACCATAAGCCAGAGCTAAGCAGTGCTCTCTGGTAGGGGGAAAAAAAGAAAGGAAAAAAAAGGATAATCCAAAATCTAAATTACTGACAATACCAAATGCTGACAAAGATGTGGAGCCAAAGAAACACTGATTTATTGCTGGTAGCAAAGCAAAATGGTGTGTGTGTGTGTGTGTGTGTGTGTGCGTGTGTGTGTGCGTGTGTGTATCAGAGCTTGGAGTAATACATCTTGGCAGTTTCTCAGAAACCTAAACATAATCTTACCATATGATCCAGCAATTGTGCTGCCTGTTATTTACCCAAACAAACTGAAATTTTACATACACACAAAAACCTGTACAAAGATGTTTTTTAACGGCTTTATTCAAAACTACCAAAACCTGAAAGCCACAAAATGTCCTGCAGGTGGCTAAGTGGTACAACAACTGTGACACATCCAAATAATAGAGTATTAAGGGCTAAAAAGCAATGACCTAGCTATTAAGCCACGAAAGACACAGAAGACATTAAGTGAAAATTACTTAGAGAAAAAAGTGAAACAGAAGACTACATCCTGAATGATTGAGTCCAACTAGGTAACACTCTGGAAAAGATAAAATTATCAAGAAAATAAAAATATTGGTAGTTGTCACAGATTAGAGGGGAAGTACAGCAGAACAGAAGACTTTTTTTAGGATAATGAATCTATCAATACAATAGTGGATACATGCTATTCCATTATCAAAACCCGAGAATGTATAAGACTTGAGTAAATCCGAAGTGGAAAAAGGACTCTGGTGGTAATGATGTATGGAATAGGCTCACTGAAGTAGCAAGTGTACCATTTTGGTTGAGCATTTGATAGTGGGGGGTGTTGTAGTAGAATGGATACGTAGCAATTCTGTACTTATAATTTAATTCTAAAACTGCTTTAAAAATAATACCTGTTAATAGTTTTTATAAAAAGAGGTAAGACTGGTAAAATTCAAGTAAGGTCTATAGTTACTAGTAGAGTATCAACATTAATTTCCTAGTTTGGTAATATTTTACAGTTAAGTAAAAGGTCACCTCTAGGGACTGGGTGGTGGCACAGCTGGTTGAGCACACGTTACAGTGCACAAGGAAACCAGGTTCAAGCCCCTGGTCCCCACCTGCAGGGGAAAAGCTTTGCATGTGGTGAGGCAGGGCTACTGGTGTCTCTCTGTTCTCTCCCTATTTCCCCCTTCCCTCTTGATTTCTGTCTACATCCAGTAAATAAAGGTAATAAAAATATTAAAAAAAAAAAAAAAAAGGTCACCACTGGGGGAAAACCAGGTGACCGATTCACAGGAACACAAAAAAAATTTCAACTTTTTGCCAAGTCTAAAATCTTACTATTTTTTAATTTCAAAGGAGGAAGTAAGATTTAGCAAATGAAGATCATTTATCTGCTATTATTTAAAACCCACTGTAAAAAAATTTTAAATACAACAGACCTAATTTCTACAGGCTCACAATAAAGTTTCCTAGATTACAAGTATAAAAGATGATAAAATCTTGAATAAGATAGACTTATATTGTTTTACTAACTTCTAGAATAAAGTAGAGGGGCCTAGGAGATGGATGAGCAGGTAAATCATTATGTTTTACCATGCCTCAGGTCATGGGAGGGGGTAGCTAGTATAATGGTTATGCAATGAGACTCTCAAGCTGGAGGTTCAATCCCTCACACCAATTTAAGCCAGAGCTGGTAAGTGTTCTCATTAAAAAAAAAAAAAAAAAGGTATTAGATCACCACATGGAAATATCACAGACCAAGGGAATCCACAGATGGAAGAATTGTGCTTCCTTGTCTCTTCCTTTTCCCCCTCTAAAAAATGTAGAATAAACACTGGACGGAATCCATAGATGGAAGAATTGTGCTTCCTTGTCTCTTCCTTTTCCCCCTCTAAAAAATGTAGAATAAACACTGGACTAGAAAATGGTCTCTAAGACTTTGTGAGAACTTTGGTGGTAACATGTGATTTGAAACTATATCCTTGTGATTTTATAATCTTACAAACCATTAATGAATAATATATCTATATATAATTTGTTGCTTTGGCTTGGTTTGGTTTAGATAGAGAGGCAGAAAGAGTATTATTCTCAGCAGACAGGCAATTTTTCCCTGATGGTACTTGTGTTACATAACACAGAAGCTTGCTAGGAGCTGGGCTCAAACCTGAGTTGTACACAGGGCAAAGCAATGCACTATCCAGGTGAGCTACATAACGAGGCATAATAAAAAATCTTTCAAAGATAAAAATTGGGCTAGTGAAGTGGCAATGCTGTATCATGAATGCATGAGACACTGGTTTGATACCCTTCATTAAAAAAAAAGTTCTTTTTTTCTTAATTAAGAGTAAATTACAAGAAACAGTGTATACACCCTAATGCAAGATGATCTGATATAGGAAACAGAACCAAGAGGTTACAGAGACCATTAAACTCAAATTCTTTTGAGTAAATTTCCGGTAGGCATAGTTTTTGAGTCATGACAAAGAAAAACCTTGTTAGTTTCTTTACAACTCTACAAATTTCAAAATGCGTTATGCTTAACATTTTAAAAAGTTACTGAATGGGCCAGAGAAATAGTTGATCTGCATCTTGCCAAGCACACAGTCCAGGCTGGAGTCCTGGCATCACACAGGAGGTACTAGGGCATCAGAGGAAGTTCCAATGTTGCTGTGTCTCTTGTTCTCTCTGCCTCTCTGTGAATGGAAAAAGTGGCCTGGCATAGTGAAATTGCACATGCACAAGGCCCCAGCTCCACAAAAACAAATGAAAATAAAAGCTGCTAAAAATCTGTAATTATGTCTCCACTTAAAAGAGTGTCACTGTATATTTGGTCAGCTTCTTATATTCATTTCCTCTTCAGAGGTAAAATTTTTTGTTTTGTTTTTACAGAGGTAGAATTTTAATCCTAAAAAAATACAGGGGCCAGGTGGTGGCGCACCTGGTTGAGTGCACATATTACAGTGCTCAAGGACCCGGGTTCAAGCCCCTGGTCCCCACCTGCAGGGGGAAAGCTTCACAAGTGGTGAAGCAGTGCTGCAGGTGTCTCCTCTATCTGTCTTTCCCTTCTCAATTTCTGGCTGTCTCTATCAAATAAATAAAATATTTTTTAAAAATGCAATCATTTTAATGAGTATATGTGCAATATAGGCTGTGATTTATCCTTTATTTCTTTAATATTTTTTATTTTTATTTATTTTCCCTTGTTTTTTTATTGTTTTTGTAGTTATTATTGTTGTTGTTCATGTCATCATTGTTGGATAGGACAGAAAGAAATGGAGAATAGGGGAAGACAAAGAGGGGGAGAGAAAGACACCTGCAGACCAACTTCACCACCTGTGAAGCAACTCCCTGCAAGTAGGGAGCCGGGGGCTCGAACCGAGCTCCTTACGCCAGTCCTTGCACTTTGTGCCATGTGCATTTAACCCGCTGCACTACCGCCTGACCCCGATTTATACCTTTTAAGTAAATATTTAACCAAATTAAATTATATCAAACAAAACAAAAAATTCATACAATATTGCCGTAGCTTGACTATTCAGTGATTATACTTGAAATGAATTCTCTTTAAAGATCAATGCATGTACATTATTTAGCCCATTAAATACGCATCTCTGATTATCAAGAAACCAAAACTGAAGCATTTCTCAAAGTAAGCAACTCTTGTCACTTCAAAAACAAACTTTTTTTAAATGTCAAGTAGAGAGGTTAAATACATATAAAAGTCACTGTACATATAACTACAAATAAAGCTTGACAAAAAAAAAACACTTCTAATTACACATAAATTTCTAATAAATTCATGAAGACTTTTAAACCACAATGGCTTACATAAGTAGTTTATAAATAAGTACTTAATGGGAGCCTTCTATCCCTTTATCTTCTCTATACATACTCAAGATACATAAAGCAAGATAATTTTTATATGTAGTTTATCTTAAAGGGATTTTACAATATAACCCAATAGGGGCTGGAGATGGCTCACCAGGTCGAAAGCATACTTCACCATGCACATGGCCCTGGGCTGAAGCCCCTAACTAGCACACTGAAACACCTGCATGGGGAAGCTTCAGGAGCAGCAAATTAGTGCTTTGGTGTCTCATCTCCTCTCATTTAATTCTCACTATCTACAAAAAGGAAAGGGGGGGAGATGAGTGTAACGGTTTGAAAGAGAGAGAGGGAGAGAGAAAGGGAGAAAGGAGGGAAAGCAACCCTACAGAGAAGTAAAGCAAATAATGCAAGTGAAGAGTGATCACAATGCTATCACAAAATATATGCCTCTTATTTAAATTTTCTTTTTTCCCTTTTGTTGCCCTTGTTTTTTATCGTTGTTGTGGTTACTATTATTGTTATTGATACTGTTGTTGGACAGGACAGAGAGAAAAGATAGAGTAAGGGAGAGAAAGATAAGACACCTACAGACCTGCTTCACCGCCTGTGAAGAGACCCCCCTTCAGGTGGGGAGCCGGGGGCCTGAACCAGATCCTTACGCTGGTTCTTGCACTTCATGGCACCTGCGCTTAACCTGCTGCGCTACCATTCGACCCCACTCTTATTTAAATTTTAAATTAACAGGAAGACAGTAAAGACCAGTGGGATGAGGGGGGAAATAAAAGCTGGCACTAAACTGGCTAAACTTCAAAGAAGACAATCTTTCTCCCACATTTCTTACCAAGCATGAAAGCAAAGAAAGTCTACTTACTACACTGCAGGGTCAATAAAGGGCAAAACAGAAAAACTTATCCCACTACTTCATTCTACTAGTATTACATATAAAAATGGGAAATTTAGGGAAAAGTACACTGCCCCCTTAAATGGCTTATAGTGTAAACATATCTTTCAAATGTAATAATATTCCTTTCCAGATGAATGGTCTAAGAAGGAAGAAAGCAGGTAGGTTTTAAGAATCATATAAGCTGGATCTTCTGCTGAGGCTTTGTGCCTGCATGACTCCACTACTCTTTTTTTTTCCTTTTAATTTCAGACAGAAAGAGACAAGAGAGCATGAGAGACACCACAGTACCATTCCTACATCTGTGAAGCTTTCCCTCTGGTGCCAGGGGTCCAAATCCAAGTCTTCCCACATGGAAGTGTGTGATTTTTAGCAAGTAAGATACTTCACGTACCCCCATTATTTTTTAAGTTAAGATCGTTTCCTCTTAAATATAGAAACATAGTCCTCCAAAATCTCATGCGAAATAAAGAATAAGCCTTGATCTGTACCACAGTTGTAGAAATAAAGCCAGGAAAAAAAATTAAGTGATTTACAAGCTAAACTATTATAAAATGGGAACCTGTTCTTTATGTTTTACAGACACATTAGTAAGTATCAGAGGCGTGATCAAGTGCTATCCTTTGTCTTATAGCCCACATAAATTAAGGTAGAAGGAGAAGAACTTGGTAGAAAACATTGAAAGCAAAACATTGAAATATTTTTCTAAGGCTGTCTTAAGGCCACTTTTCAGCCTTTAATAGGAGCACTAACTTACACAGACATATGATCAAACTATGTAGCATAAAAGTTTCTAGTTAAGAAATTGATCATCAGTAAGATGAGTAGCACCAAGACAAAAATGCCTGTCCCGTGAGGGTAAGAAGGGAAGGACAGAAGAATAGAGGCTTCTTTAAGATGTAGTTTAGCCAATACTCTGATTCTGGAGCCCTCTATGTCTCCCGTCTTTCTGTGAGAGATAAATGACTTTGCTTTTTTAAACTACACACACACACACACACACCAAAAAAAAAAAAAAAAAACAACTAATAATAATGATAATAAGGAGGAGAAGACAGAAAATAAACTTAACTCAAAAAGGATCTTAGAACAAACTGGCTAAAAACTTGGGCTGAACAAATCTGAAATTATGATGACAGACAAAGGTGAAGGATCTGGAGTCATCTGGTAGCTTATGGTCTTCAGGGAGATCACAAAGTGCTCAAGAAGTCTTTCACCTGAAGAGAGGAAAAATATATTAATACACTTTATAAACTAATTTGAGGTATCTAATATTCATCTGTTTAAAAAATACTTAACAGTTGAAGACTCAATTATGTAAGTAACTAAGTCAAGTATTAACTTTTAGAAGAAATAATAAAAAAAGCACATCAGTATTCAAAGTATTGGGGGGCAGGAGAAAAGAAAAAAAATGTCAGAAGTAAACAAATGTAATTTCCCTACATAGTGCACCTATGTTTTCATGTACATGACTCAGGTTCGAGCTATGTCCTTACTGCACTGGAGGAAGTTTCAGTGTCATGATCTTTCCCTCTCTCCTCCATCTTTTTTTTTTATAGTTTTTTTTAAATATTTATTTATTCCCTTTTTGTTGTCCTTGTCTTGTAGTTGTTATTGATGTCATTGCTGTTGGATAAGGCAGAAAGAAATGGAGAGGAGGGGAAGACAGAAAGGGGGAGAGAAAGACACATGCAGACCTGCTTTAGGGCCTGTGAAGCGACTCCCCTGCAGGTGAGGAGTCGGGGGCTCGAACCCAGATCCTTATGCCAGCCCTTAACCCACTGCGCCACTGCCCAATTCCCTCCTCTGTCTCTCTCCTTTTCTTTTTTTTTTTTTTTTAATATTTATTTATTCCCTTTTGCTGCCCTTGTTTTATTGTTGTAGTCATTACTGATGTCTTGTTGTAGGTGAGGACAGAGTGAAATGGAGAGAGGAAGGGAAGACAGAGAGGGGGAGAAAAAGACACCTGCAGACCTGCTTCACCGCCTGTGGAACGACTCCCCTGCAAGTCGGGAGCCCAGGGCTCGAACCCGGATCCTTCCGTGGGTCCTTGTGCTTTGCGCCACGTGTGCTTAACCCACTGCGCTACTGCCCAACTCCCAGCTACGAGGTTTATTCCAACATGTGCCCATGTTTGAAGATCAAATATTTGTGGGTGCAGAGTCACCGTATATTCTCTCTCAAGTATTCATCAATATGTTCCATCCTAGTATTTTATGATTAATTCACAACTATCTGACAGATAAAAAACAAGTATAATGACCAGGCAATTCCAATTCACCATTGACCAAGTAACAAATAATACTCAAAACTAAATAAATAATACTCAAAACTAGAAATTTAAATTTTAACCTCAAGACTTTAACTAATATAAAAATTCATACCCAATCAGTTTCTAACATACCCTATAATGAATTTAGTTTAAGTAAATTTAAATTCACACACACACACAAACACATACACACACTAAGGTCGCAAATTTTCAATATGAAGTCAGGATTAGCATCTAAACTATCTAAATCTTACTATATCTCAACTCTTAAATGCAACATTATATCATCTTTTCTGTTAGAAAATTTTCTCACAACAGGGGAGAAGCCATGTGGTAGCACATGACTTGTATGGAAGAGGGAAGTTCCCTAGCACCACAATAGCCAGAGTTCAGCAGTGCTCTAGTCAAAAAAAAAAAAAAAAAGTTATTTCTCACAAGTTAGAAATTTTTTTTTAATTATTAATTTTTATTACAGAGAAAGAGAGCAGAATACTACTCAACTCAAACACACATTACCAGGAACTAAACTTGGGACCTCTGTGGCTGACATGAAAAGTCTGGTGCTCTATTCTTCACTATCTCTCTGGCCTGTAAACACTTATTTCCCCCCCCCCCCCCGGAAATGCCTTGGGATGCAGGTGGGGGGAAGTCCTTATTTATTGCTTCATTGTTTTATAGTGATTTAACAGCACTGTACAAAATCACTAGATCCAGGGATATAATTTTACATCTACACAAGCTCCACCAAGGTTCTGTGCCCCTAGCCCCAACCACTGCTGTTTGGTTTCCATTCTTTTTGAAAATTCATTTGCTTTAGTTATCTATATTCTACTTATGAGCAAAACCATCAAGTAGCTGTCCTTCTTCACTTAACAATCACCTCTACTTTCACCAGGAATTGAACCTGGAACCTCTGAGGTTTCAAGCATTAAAGTCTGGTGTACTACCTCTGCACAATCTTCCTGGCCCAAGAAGACCTTTTTCAAGTAAGACAAAAACAAAAGTTAGTATATGACGTTTGTATAAAAATCTACCTTTTCAACCATACTGTCATGTTTATCTTTAAAATCTTCATTAACATCCAGTGTTAATATAGGCACTTCCTGTAGATAATCAAAGTTGGTTCTGTTTAAAAATAGTGAGATGAACAAAGTAATCAGAAAAGCAGTAAACAAAAGAGAAATATTAAAAATTCATTCTTTTATCAGTGGAAAATTACTGTCAATCACTTTATATTAGTTATTGCCCAAGTGCTTCACACAGCAAACCCTTCTTTCTCATTTACATTTACTTTACATATCTTTACATTTTCAGATATACTATATGTACAAATTAGGCACTGTGACATTCAACTCTCAAAAACCAAAAATATTTATACCAAAAGGTGAAATTTTTGTTTTTTTCTTTTAGATTTTTTTTTTTTGTTTGTTTCATTATCTTTATTTATTAATTGAATAGAGACAGTCAGAAATCGAGATGGGAGGGAGGGATAGAGAGGGAGAGAGACAGAGAGACACCAGCAGCACTGCTTCACCACTTGTGAAGCTTTCCCCCTGCAGGTGGGGACTAGGGGCTTGAACCTGGGTCCTTGCACATTGCAACATGTGCGCTCAACCAGGTGCGCCACCACCTGGCCCCTTTGTGTTTTTTTTTAAGCACATTTTTTTTTTTTAAACCAGAGCACTGCTCAGCTCTGGCTTACGGTGGTGTGGGGAACTGATCCTGGGACTTTGGAGCCTCGGGCATGAGTCTCTTTACATAGCCATTATGCTATTTACCACCACCACCACCCCTGCACCAAAATTTGTTATTTTTTTTTTTAATTTTATTTATTGATTCATGAGAAATGATAGGAGAGAGAGAACCAGACATCACTTTGGTACATGTGTTGCCAGGGACTGAACTCAGGACCTCCTGCTCAAGAGTCCAATGCCTTATCCACTACACCACCTCCTGGGCCACAAATTTCTGTATTTTTAAAATGAGATAACTAAAGTTCAGGAAGCTCATTCTGAGGCTAGAGGTTGTCTAAAGTTGCACACTAGTAAGGCTGAATTTGAAAATCTCACTAATAATAAAATCCATGCTCTTGATAATTATGCTTAGCAACCTCCTAAGTCTTGATTGAAGAAATAATTTAAGAATATTGTTATTGAGATCTGAAAATAGCCCAACTGTCCCAAAACATTTGAGTGGGTAAGAAAACTATGGTATATGTACATAATAGAACTCTACCCAGCTTTAAGGAAAGATGAGCTCTTCTATTCTGGTAAGACACAGAAGGAACTGGAAGGAACCACACTAAGTGAAATAAGGAGAATGAATACTGGATGATCTTACTCATGGGTGGGACCTAAGAAAACTAAGGGAAAGTACAGGGTGAAACAGTAAAGATGGTCTATTTTAGCAGATTCAAAGACTCCAATGGTGGAGGTGGGCCTCTAGTGGAGGAAAAGAATTTGGTGATGAGTATGGTATGCTGGCACCTGCCTTGAGATGAGAAACTGTAGCCCTGCAGCAACAGTCTTATGAATCAGCATTTCCTCAGTACAGTGATTTGGTTAAAAATAAGACTATATGATCAGAAAGAAAAAAAAGTTATCAAAATCCTCTTGGAGAAAAACTAAATGGTTTACACAAATACACTTCTTACTTTAGGGGAGATTAGCTATAAAACTTTAAGAAAAAAAAAATTTGTTTTTTGAAAAAAAACCTCAAAATCTACATTTAATTCTGAGAAATCCTATAACACTAACAAAATGGCTAAATATAAAAACTGTACATGCCTTAGATAAAAATCTGATTAAGGTATTAAAGATAAATAGGAGTACGAAATCTTACTTCAGTGTTCTATGCTGGAGCCAACTTTCATGCTTATAGTGAAGTCTTTGTAAATATTCAAGAGGAATGCCTTGTTCTTCATTTCTTCCCCGTAAATAGATCCTATTCAAGCATTTCTAAAACAAGCAATAAGTGAGAGAGGGAAAAGGACAAGAGACAGTCACTTTTATCTGCTGCATCAAAATTTTCTTATCTAGTGTCTCTAAGTCTCAATAGTCAAACTTTCTACTGATTCCTTCTAAAAATGTGAAATAGTTTATTGATCCTTCTGTATACTTAGAAAATATTTCAATAGGGGAAAAGTGTTCTCTATTTTGCCATGTTCTCAATAGTCCCAGACTCAGTCTAAGACTAGAACAAACAATTAAAAAAAAATTTTTTTTTACTTATTTTCATTTTAATAAGAGGGAAAAGACAGGTAGAAGGTTGGAGGGAGGGAGAGAAAAAAGCAAGAGTGGGAAGGAAGCAGGGAGAGGGGAAAGGGAGCAGGAAAATGATACACTAACTAGAGCACTGCTTAGCTCTGGCTTCAGTGGTGCTGGGGATTGAATCCGGGACCCAGAAGCCTCAGACATGAGTCTTTTTTTTTTTTTGCCTCCAGGGTTATTGCTGGAGCTTGGTGCCTGCATGATGAATCCACTGCTCCTGGAGGCTATTTTTTCTCTTTCGTTGCCCTTGTTTATCATTGTTGTTATTACTGTTGTTGTTTCTATTGCTGTCATTGTTGGATATAGGGCAGAAAGAAATAGAGACAGGGAGGGGGAGAGAAAGATAGAAACCTACAGACCTGCTTCACAGCATGTGAAGCGACCCCCCTGCAGGTGGGGATCCCTATGCCGGTCCTTGCACTTTGAGATCCTTGTACTTTGCACCATGTGCGCTTAGCCCAATTCGCTACCATCCGGCCTCCAGGCATGAGAGTTATACATAACCACTATGCTGTCTATCCTGCCTTTCCCTGTGCTTTTTAACCATTTGGTGGCTCTAAACCAAGGTGTACTTTCAAAATTAAGTCAGCTCTAGGAGGTGGTGTAGTGAATAAAGCTTTGGATTCTCAGCCAAAATTAAATCAAAATAAAAGTATAAGCTTTGGTATCCATACTTCATACATACTATCCAAAATAAATTTGGCAAAAAGAAAAAAGTTCAGTGGTGCCAAGTGGTGGCAGACCTGGTTGAGCATTCACATTACAGTGTGCAAAGACCAGGGTTCAAGCCCCTGGCAACCTGCTCTGCAGGGGGGAAGCTTCATAAGCAGTGAAATAGTGCTGCAGGTGTCTCTCCCCCTTTCCTTCTATAGCTCTTCTTTCCCTCTCTATCCAAAATAAACAAATAAATAAGTTCAGGGGTCAGGTGGTGGTGCACTTGGTTGAGCACACTTGCTATAATGTGCAAAGACTCAGGTTCAAGCCCCCATCCCCACTTGTAGGGAGAAATAAATGAATAAAATATTTTAAGTTCAGAATATAAACTATAGTTCCTCTCTTTTCGAAGAATTAAATCATTCTAATCAAAAGATATCACAAATTATATTGATGAAATAGTTTTGTTAAGACTCCAAAAATCTATGCTTCTAGCAGAAAAATGGTTATTATGTTCTTTCTATACTTGCATTAACTATCTTTATAAACACAAAGACATTTCCAAAAAAAAAAAAAAAGTGAATTTCAATAACATTACTAGTGTTGAGTTCTGGCTTACTTGATATAACAAAATCATCAATTGGAATTGACCTAATTTGGAGATCAGAAACTAGCTCACCAGGAAGGCAGTGTGCCTTGGAATGCACACTGCCCGGGGTCAAGCTCCAGCTCCACACATGGGGGGTGGGAGGGGTGCCACAGACCCAGGGAACCTCTGGTGCTGTGCTGAGCGCTCTCTGTCTGTCTGTCTGTCTGTCTGTCTATGAATGAAGAGGAACTTGGGAGTGGGGAAATCCTCCATGTGTGGGGTTCTAGGTCCACCAAAAAGAGGAAGAAGAAGGTGGGGGGAAGAAATAATCAGAAGCCTAGTTTCTTTGAAAAAACAGCTTCAATGGCAGCATAAAAGTTCTCCAAGCTAGAAGTCACAAGATTTACATGTGGGAGCCGGGCAGTGGTGCAGCAGGTTAAGTGCACGTGCCACAAAGCGCAAGGACCGGCGGAAGGATCCCGGTTCGAGCCCCCGGCTCCCCACCTGCAGGGGAGTCGCTTCACAGGTGGTGAAGCAGGTCTGCAGGTGTCTATCTTTCTCTCCCCCTCTCTGTTTTCCCCTCCTCTCTCCATTCTTCTCTGTCCTATCCAACAACAATGACAGCAATAACAACAACAATGATAAACAAGGGCAACAAAAGGGAAATAAATAAATAAATATAAATAATAAAAGATTTACATTTGTCAGAGTCCACTTGTGACTTAGGGAAGAAAGAGAGAGAAAGAAATAAGAAAGAGATGGACTACAAGCCCCAAACTGGGAAATGTTTTAATAAATGTAATCCTGACAGGTTTTTTTTTCCCCTTTTTGTTGCCCTTGTTGTTTTATTGCTGTTACGTTATTATTGTTATTGATTTCGTTGTTGTTGGATAGGTCAGAGAGAAATCGAGGGGGGGAGACAGAGAGGGGGAGAAAAAAATAAGACACCTGTAAACCTGTTTCACCGCTTGTGAAGAGACCCCCTGCAGGTGGGGGCCGGGGGCTCGAACCAGGATCCTTACTCCAGTTCTTATGCTTTGCGTCATGTGTGCTTAACCTGCTGCACTACCGCCCGACCCCCGTGAATTAGTTTTATCAAGAATTTTCACTTGACAGTATTGGTTATACCACCTAATAAACAAACAATAGGATGGTCTGGGAATTGGGATAGTGAATAAGGTACATGAGGTCCTGAGTTCAATCCCTGGTAGCACATGTACCAGAGTGACACCTGGTTCTTTCTCTCTTCTCTTATCCCTTTCATTAATAAATAAATAAAGTATTTAAAAAACAGTAATAGCTATTAGGGTTAGGGCTCACAACGGTAATTTTCAAATCAGCAACAAAAGTGGAAAAGGGCAAGGGGCCTCAAAATATCTTTTAACTGTAGCTGCTATTACCCACCCATTCCAAGCCACAAATAATCGCACAAGATTACTTGAAATGGGGAGTTGGGCAGTAGTGCAGGAGCTTAAGCGCAGGTGGCGCAAAGCGCAAGGACCAGCATGAGAATCCTGGTTCCAGAACCTGGCTCCCCACCTGCAGGGGAGTCACTTCACAAGTGGTGAAGCAGATCTGCTGGTGTCTTTCTCTCCCCCGTCTTCCCCTCCTCTCTCCATTTCTCTCTGTCCAATCCAACAACGACAACATCAATAACAACAACTACTACAACAATAAAACAACAAGGGCAACAAAAGGGAATAAATAAATATTAAAAAATTTTTAAAAAGGAGTCGGGCGGTAGTGCAACGGGTTAAGCACAGGTGGCACAAAGCACAAGGACCGGCATAAGGATCCGGGTTGGAGCCCCCCCGGCTCCCCACCTGCAGGGGAGTGAGTCGCTTCACAGGTGGTAAAGCAGGTCTGTAGGTGTCTATCTTTCTTTCCCCCCTTTATCTTCCCCTCTGCTCTCCATTTCTCTCTGTCCTATCCAACAATGATGCTATCAACAATAACAATAACTACAACAACTAAAAAAATTAACAAGGGCAACAAAAGGGAAAGTAAATAATAATAATAAAGATCACTTGAAATGGATCTCCATCAACTTTGTCATTCATTAAGTAAATATTTTTTTAAATATTTATTTATTCCTTTTTAGTGCCCTTGTTTTGTTATTGTTATGGATGTCGTCATTGTTGGATAGGACAGAGAAGGGAAGAGAAAGTTAAGACACCTGCAGACCTGCTTCACTGCCTAATAAGCAACTCCCCTGCAGGTAGGGAGCCAGGGGCTCAAACCGAGATCCTTACGGCATTCCTTGAGCTTTGCGCCACCTGTGCTTCACCCGCTGCACTACCACTGGACTCACACAGTAAATTATTTATTAAGCTCTGGGCAGAGGTATATAGCTTCCCATACCTGAAGCTCCAAAGTCCCAGGCTATCCCCTGCACCACCATAAACCAGAGCTAAGCAGTACTCTGCTAAAAAATTAAATTAAATTAAAAAAAAATACATTGCACCAAAGTAAAAGACTCTAGGGTGGTTGGTAATGGTTCAGGCCCTGGAACATGATAGCAGAGGAGGACCTAGAAGGGGTTAAATTGTTATGTGGAAAACTAAGAAATGTTACATAGGTACAACTACTGCATTTTACTGTAAACCATTAATCCCCACAATGGAAAATAAAATAAAATAAACTACTAACTTCTGAGTGAGTGTAAATAGTACAATAGTTATGCAAAGAGATTCTCATGCCTGAGGCTCTTAAGTCCCCAGGTATAATCCCCTGCACTACCATAAACCAGAGCCGATCAGTGCTCTGTTAAGAAAAAAAAATTACTAAGTTCCTAGGCACTGAAACTCCAACTATAATTGAAAAGACCACCACATGGAACTCTTCATTCCAGCAGCTGTTAAGGGGGTTTTTGTTTGTTTGTTTTTAATCTTTAGTTCTGCAGGTGTCTATCTTTCTCTCCTCTTCTATCTTCCCCTCCTCTCTCCATTTCTCTCTGTCCTATCCAACAACGAAGACAGACAACAATAATAATTACAACGATAAAGCAACAAGGGCAACAAATAAATTTTAAAAAAACTTTAAAGTAAATGTTTTGCTCTACATAAGAGAACTTGCAAATGTTTGAAAAAAATAATAAAAACTGAGGAAGAGTAGAGAAGAACATGAAAAAGCAAATTGGTGAATCTGAGCTTCTAGTTTGTTGAAGAAATAGAATGCTTCTTTCTACAGTGATGACTTTCTAATTTGGAGGTGGGAAGTAGTTAGAGGGTAAGGAGTAGAATTAAACCGTCTTCAGAAACTGTGTATTACCTGAAGAGATTTCTAACTATATTTGAAATGTTCAATAGAGCAAGCAAAAATTTTTTAACATCTCACCTCTGGAGTAGCTCGAAGATAAATGATTCCATCTAGTTGAAGGCTTTGGCCAAACTGGTTATTCATCCACTCATGCCAGTCTTGATAAATTGTCCATTCAGTTTCATTCATGCACTCAGTTTCAAACAAATTAGATGCAAAAATATACCTGAAAGGGAGGTTACATCAACACATAAATCCTTTCCAAGAAACACAAGAAATAGAAAGCAAATGGACCTACTGACAATCTCTTAAAACTTTGGCAAGTAATGCCTTAGAGAGTAGGAAAAAGCAGAGTTATCTCCAACTACAATACACTGTGGGTATTTTTTTTTTTAATTTTTTATTTAAGAAAGGATTAGTGAACAAAAGCATAAGGTAGGAGGGGTATTTTTTAAGAATGTGGTGAAGGGGAGCCAGGCAGTGGCGCAGCAGGTTAAGCACATGTGGCACGAAGCACAAGGACCGGCATGAGGATCCCGGTTTGAGTCCCAGGCTCCCCACCTGCAGGGAGGTTGCTTCACAGGTGGTGAAGCAGGTCTGCAGGTGTCTTTCTCTCCCCATCTCTGCCTCCCCCTCCTCTCTCTATTTCCTTCTGTCCTATCCAACAACAATCATAGCAATAACAACAATAATAACAACGATAAACAAGGGCAACAAAAGGGGAAAAATAAGTTTTAAAAAAAAGAATGTGGTTTTTCAGGGTTCTGTATAGTCAGATTCATACAATATTACTTCATATACATATAAAGAAGCATAAGAATCTATATGTTCTATATTAAGTCAGACATTAAAGATATTGCCAAAAACACAAAAATGATACCTTCTCACTAATCTTTGAGAAATACTATAATTTTTAAAAATATTTATTTATCCTTTTTTGTTGCTCTTGTTGTTTTATTGTTGTAGTTATTATTGTTATTGATGCCATCGTTGTTGGATAGGACAGAGAGAAATCAAGAGAGATGGGGAAGACAGAGAGAGGAAGAGAAAGACAGATACCTACAGACCTGCTTCACCACCTGTGAAGTGACTCCTCTTCAGGTGGGGAGCTGGGGGCTCAAACCAGGATCCTTACGCAGGTCCTTGGGCTTTGCGCCACCTGCGCTTAACCCACTGTGCTACTGCCAGACTCCCTAGTAAAATTGTTTTGCCACATGCACTACCCAGGTTTGAGCTGTGACTCCACTGCACTGAAAGGAGCTTTGGTGCTGTGGTGTGTCTCTCCCTCTCCTTCCCCATCACCCCCCCCTTAATACACACACACACACACACACACATATATATCTTTAAAAAAATCAGTAAGATACAAAGCTCTTTGAGCTCCACCATATTTATTAATAATCAAAAGGAGTCCTAAAAAACACTAAGCACATGAGAAATCGCTGCTCTCAGCTAAATCTAGAGATTAAAAGCAGCATGGAATTATATCCCTGTTATCTTACAATCTTCTTAGTCATTATTAAATCACTAATAAAATTTTTTTAAAAAAAGAATCCTTGTATAAACAGGGTCATTCTAAATCCCCTTTTAAGGTTAGTTGACTAAGTAGAGACTCTAGATCAAGATTTCACCAGGGGGGGTGGGAGAGGTTGCAGAATGGTTTTGCAAAGAGACTTTCACGCCTGAGGCTCCAAGTTCCTAGGTTTAATCACCCACACCACCATAAACCAGAGATGAGCAGTGCTCTGGTGAAAATAAGAATAAAAGAAAAAATAAATTAAAAAAAAAAAAAATCAAACCAGCGCAAATGAGAATTTCCAGAGGAAAAATATCTAGTCTTTAATGAAATGACCACCATATCCCCTACAGTTTCCCTATAAATACTAGAACTTCATTAATGCTGTTAGGACCAAACTAATTTTTTTGTCACGAGAATTACTACTGGGGTTTCATGCCAGCCCTACTCCGTCAACTCATGGAAAGGTTTTTTTTGTTGTTGTTGTTGATTGGTTTCTTTTTGATAAAAGGTAAAAGACAAAGAGCTGAGATCGCTTTCTCTCCTCTCCTCTCCTCTCCCGGATCAACTAGGAATACCAAAGGAGACCACCCGGACCGAAACAAGACAGGACTAGAATGACCACAGAAACCCAGTAAATCACCCGTGAGTACAAACACGCGTGGCTGGTGACAGAGAGGAGAGAGGGGCCTAAGGAGAGATTAAGTGACTGCTAACAGTTCGACTGTTTGTCAGTGGAGACACCACCTCCAGTCTGCTCCACCAACAAGGGGACAGCTGAAGGGAGGAAAGGACTCCCCAGAGACTCACCAAGTACAACTCTGAGTCTCCATTGCTACTACCCTCAGAATCTGGAGCAGCAACAGGGAGGGACACCAGGGCACAGAGATCTAACCGGGAAACTCAGGAGAAGACCTATACCTAGTGGCATAGCTGAAGGGCTATGAAAGTCTCTTTGCATAACCACTGGATTATCGCTGCCACACCCTGCTTTATCTCTTGGTCAGGAGTCATTGATTAAGCCAAGAAGCCTATTGATAGTTTAAAAGCCCTCAGGATACCATAGCCTACAGGCGAAAAAAAAAAAGGCTTTTACACCACTGAACTCCAACTCAGGGATTGAAAAACCTCTTAACTTATATAAAATGGTTAAAACAACAAGAAAAAATAATGGAGACTTGAACCAGGACAAGAGTCCAGCTAAAAGTCCTCCAGAGGGCGAAGCACAAAACAACGAGTTCAACATCCAAACATTAGCTAAGGAAATAATAACAGGAGTGAGTAAAGAATTTGAAAAAATTGTAATCAAAACTGCAGGAACAACAAATGAGAATATGGAAGAAAATTCTAATAATCTCATGATTATTAGAGAGCTGAAAGCTGAAATTGCTGAGCTAAGAAAGCAACTAGCTGAACAAGCTAAAACAGTATCAGAGCAGGGCAACAAAATAGATGAACTCCAGAAAGCAGTAGAGGGCAGAGAGAATAGAATCAATGAGGCTGAAGACAGAATTAGCAAGATTGAGGATGAATTAGAGACAACTAAAGAAGAAGTAAGAGATCTCAAAAAGAGATTAAGAGATGCTGAAAACAACAACAGAGTCCTATGGGATGACTTCAAAAGAAACAATATACGCATTATTGGCTTACCAGAGGAAGAAAGAGAAGAGGAGGAAGAAAGCGTTCTTCAGGCCATAATAGCTGAAAATTTCTCTAGTCTAGACAACACCAAAGACATAAAGATTCAAGAAGCCCAGAGGGTCCCAAACAGAATTAACCCAGACCTAAAGACACCAAGACATGTCATACTTAGATTGGAAAGGAATAAGGATAAAGAAAGGATCCTCAAGGCTGCAAGAGAAAAACAAAGAGTCACCTACAAAGGAAAACCCATAAGATTAGCAGCAGACTTCTCCATACAAACACTACAGAACAGAAAAAAATGGCAAGATATCTATCGAGTGCTCAATGAGAAAGGCTTTCAGCCAAAAATACTATATCCTGCTAGATTGTCATTCAGACTAGATGGAAGCATCAAAACCTTCTCAGACAAGCAACAGTTGAAGGAAGCAACCATCACCAAGCCTGCCTTGAAAGAAGTTCTGAAAGGTTTCCTATAAACAACCAGACCACCACAAATAGAACATATATCAAAACACTCTAAAATTCTACAAGAATGGCGTTAAAATATCTTCAATCTTTGATATCAATAAATGTCAATGGCCTGAATTCACCTATTAAAAGACACAGAGTAGGAAGATGGATCAGAAAACACAACCCAACAATATGTTGTCTACAGGAAACTCACCTAACGCAACAAGACAAACACAGACTTAAAGTGAAAGGATGGAAAACTATCATTCAAGCCAATGGCCCACAAAAAAGGGCAGGAACAGCTATTCTCATATCTGACATGATAGACTTTAAAATAGATAAGATTAAAAAAGATAGGAATGGACACTACTTAATGCTCAGAGGATCAGTCAATCAAGAGGACTTAACAATTATTAATATCTATGCACCCAATGAGAAGCCATCTAAATACATCAAACTTCTACTGAAAGAGCTACAGCAATATATTAACAGTAACACAATCATAGTAGGGGACTTCAACACCCCACTCTCTCAACTTGACAGATCATCCAGGAAGAAAATCAGTAAAGACATAAGGGAGCTAAATGAAGAGATAGATAAACTAGAACTATTGGACATTTTCAGAGTCATTCATCCCAAGAAACTGGAATACACATTTTACTCAAATCCACATGGATCATTCTCAAGGATAGACCATATGTTAGGCCACAAAGACAGCATCAGCCTATTCAAGAGCACTGAAATCATCCCAAGCATCTTCTCAGACCACAGTGGAATTAAACTAACACTTAACAATCAACAAAAGATTAGTAACAGTGCCAAAATGTGGAAGCTCAACAGTACACTTCTTAACAACTTCTGGGTCAAAGAGGAAATCAAGGAAGAAATCAAAATGTTTCGAGAGTTCAATGAAAATGAAGACACAAGCTATCAAAATATTTGGGACACAGCTAAAGCAGTCCTAAGAGGGAAGTTCATAGCTATACAAGCACACATTAGGAAACAAGAAAAGGCACAAATAAACAGCCTGATTGCACATCTTAAAGACCTAGAAGAAGAACAACAAAGGAACCCTAAAGCAACCAGAAGGACAGAAATTACTAAAGTTAGGGCAGAAATAAATAACATTGAGAATAGGAAAACCATACAAAAGATCAATGAAAGTAAATGTTGGTTCTTCGAAAGAGTAAACAAAATCGACAAACCTTTAGCCAGACTCACAAAACAAAAAAGGGAGAAGACCCAAATAAATCGGATAGTAAATGAAAGAGCAGATATCACAACAGACACTGCAGAAATTCAACATATCATGCGAGGCTTCTATGAATAACTATATGCCACCAAGCTAGAGAACCTGGAAGAAATGAATGATTTCCTAGATACCTACCAACTTCCAAAACTAAGTAAAGAGGAAGTGGATAACATGAACAGGCCCATCATAGCTAATGAAATTGAAACAGTTATCAAAAATCTTCCCAAAAATAAAAGTCCTGGACCAGATGGTTTTACAAATGAATTCTACAAAACTTTCAAAGAAGAACTAATACCTCAACTTTTAAAAGTCTTCCAGAAGATTGAAGACACTGGAATACTCCCTGCCAGCTTCTATGAAGCCAACATCACCCTGATACCAAAAGCAGACAGGGACACAACCAAAAAAGAAAACTACAGACCAATATCTCTGATGAACATAGATGCGAAAATATTGAGCAAAATTCTAGCCAACCGGATACAGCAGTATATCAAAAAGATTGTTCATCATGACCAAGTGGGGTTTATCCCAGGCATGCAAGGTTGGTTTAATATACGTAAATCAATCAATGTGATCCACCACATCAACAAAAGCAAGACCAAAAACCACATGGTCATATCAATAGATGCAGAGAAAGCCTTTGACAAAATACAACATCCCTTTATGATCAAAACACTACAAAAAATAGGAATAGATGGAAAATTCCTGAAGATAGTGGAGTCTATATATAGCAAACCTACAGCCAACATCATACTCAATGGTGAAAAACTGGAAGCATTTCCCCTCAGATCAGGTACTAGACAGGGCTGCCCACTATCACCATTACTATTCAACATAGTGTTGGAAGTTCTTGCCATAGCAATCAGGCAGGAGCAAGGAATTAAAGGGATACAGATTGGAAGAGAAGAAGTCAAACTCTCCTTATTTGCAGATGACATGATAGTATACATGGAAAAACCTAAGGAATCTAGCAAGAAGCTTTTGGAAATCATCAGGCAATACAGTAATGTGTCAGGCTATAAAATTAACATTCAAAAGTCAGTGGCATTCCTCTATGCAAACACTAAGTTAGAAGAAATTGAAATCCAGAAATCAGTTCCTTTTTCTATAGCAACAAAAACAATAAAATATCTAGGAATAAACCTAACCAAAGAAGTGAAAGACTTGTATACTGAAAATTATGAGTCACTACTCAAAGAAATTGAAAAAGACACAAAGAAGTGGAAAGATATTCCATGCTCATGGGTTGGAAGAATTAACATCATCAAAATGAATATATTACCCAGAGCCAACTACAAATTTAATGCTATCCCCATCAAGATCCCAAGCACATTTTTTAGGAGAATAGAACAAATGCTACAAATGTTTATCTGGAACCAGAAAAGACCTAGAATTGCCAAAACAATCTTGAGAAAAAAGAACAGAACCGGAGGCATCACACTGCCAGATCTCAAACTATATTATAGGGCCATTGTCATCAAAACTGCTTGGTACTGGAACATGAACAGACACACTGACCAGTGGAATAGAATTGAGAGCCCAGAAATGAGGCCCCACACCTATGGACATCTAATCTTTGACAAAGGGGCCCAGACTATTACATGGGGAAAGCAGAGTCTCTTCAACAAATGGTGTTGGAAACAATGGGTTGAAACATGCAGAAGAATGAAGCTGAATCACTCTATTTCACCAAATACAAAAGTAAATTCCAAGTGGATCAAGGACTTGGATGTTAGACCACAAACTATCAGATACTTAGAGGAAAATATTGGCAGAACTTTTTTCCGCATAAATTTTAAAGACATTTTCAATGAAACGAATCCAATTACAAGGAAGACTAAGGCAAGTATAAACCTATGGGACTACATCAAATTAAAAAGCTTCTTCACAGCAAAAGAAACCACTACCCAAATCAAGAGACCCCCTCACAGAATGGGAGAAGATCTTTACATGCCATACATCAGATAAGAGTTTAATAACCAACATATATAAAGAGCTTACCAGACTCAACAACAAGACAACAAATAACCCCATCCAAAAATGGGGGGAGGAATTGGACAGAATATTCACCACAGAAGAAATCCAAAAGGCCGAGAAACACATGAAAAAATGCTCCAAGTCTCTGATTGTCAGAGAAATGCAAATCAAGACAACAATGAGATATCACTTCACTCCTGTGAGAATGTCACACATCAGAAAAGGTAACAGCAGCAAATGCTGGAGAGGGTGTGGGGTCAAAGGAACCCTCCTGCACTGCTGGTGGGAAGGTCAATTGGTCCAACCTCTGTGGAGAACAGTCTGGAGAACTCTCAGAAGGCTAGAAATGGACCTACCCTATGACCCTGCAATTCCCCTCCTGGGGATATATCCTAAGGAACCCAACACATCCATCCAAAAAGATCTGTGTACACATATGTTCTTGGCAGCACAATTTGTAATAGCCAAAACCTGGAAGCAACCCAGGTGTCCAACAACAGATGAGTGGCTGAGCAAGTTGTGGTATATATACACAATGGAATACTACTCAGCTGTAAAAAATGGTGACTTCACCGTTTTCAGCCAATCTTGGATGGACCTTGAAAAAATCATGTTGAGTGAAATAAGTCAGAAACAGAAGGATGAATATGGGATGATCTCACTCTCAGGCCGAAGTTGAAAAACAAGATTAGAAAAGAAAACACAAGTCGAACCTGAAATGGAATTGGAGTATTACACCAAAGTAAAAGACTCTGGGGTGGGTGGGTGGGTGGGTGGGGAGAATACAGGTCCATGAAAAATGATGAATGAAATAGTGGGGGTTGTATTGCTAAATGGGAATCTGGGGAATGTTATGCATGTAAAAAAAAAAAAAAAAAGAAGTAGAAACGCAAAGGAGAAATTGACTGAGTTTGGAGTATGGCACCAAAGTAAGAAAGCAGAAGTATACTAGAGTTTGCAGTGAGTACCTCCCTAATACTTCCTCTCCACTTTTCCAAGCTTTGGGTCCATGATTGCTCAACAATTTGTTTGGCTTTGTATGTTAACTCTCTTTTCAGTCACCAGGTTCCAGGTATCATCAGGATGCCGGCCAGACTTCCCTGGATTGAAGACACCACCAATGTGTCCTGGAGCTCAGCTTCCCCAGAGACCCATCCTACTAGGGAAAGAGAGAGGCAGACTGGGAGTATGGACCGACCAGTCAACGCCCATGTTCAGCTAGGAAGCAATTACAGAAGCCAGACCTTCTACCTTCTGCAACCCTCAATGACCCTGGGTCCATGCTCCCAGAGGGATAGAGAATGGGAAAGCTATCGGGGGAGGGGGTGGGATATGGAGATTGGGCGGTGGGAATTGTGTGGAGTTGTACCACTCCTACCCTATGGTTTTGTTAATTAATCCTTTCTTAAATTTAAAAAAAAAAAAAAAAAAAAAAGACAAAGAGCTAGAGTGACACCATTGCTTTCCTCCCTGCAGGCAGGTGCTCCCCACATGGTGGCCAGAGGGGGGTCAAACCCAGATCCTCACACATGGCAAGTGTGTGCACTCTAGTGAGTGAGCCACATGAAACCCCCAGCACCAAACTATTAAAGACTTCAAATATTATTGTCTTCCAACTCAGCCACTCTTCACTCTGATGCCCAGAAAGTAGTGGAGGGAAAAGGAAGACTCCAAACTGACAAGTATGAATCATTTATATATACCTGTCACTATACACAGATCGTTCAAAAAATAACACAGGTTTCTCTGCTTCTTTCAGTTTGCCATTGAGTGAGGCAAGCTGAGCTCGGATTCGACTGAGGCAGGCATATGACTGGAACGTGAAAGACCATCGTTCAGGTTTCTCATACATCATCTGAAGAACATTCCCACCACTTTTCTGAGATGTTGTCAGTTCCTATTTGAATTGAAAAAAGTAAATAAAAAGAAGAAGCAAAGTTAATGATCAGTTATATTTCAAGAAGAACCACAATTAGCTTCTGAGATGATTACATTTTCCTCCAGTTCTGTCCTGCCGTCATTTTTCTAGTTCCTATAGTCTGAAAGAATGTAGGAAGCTAGCTTAACCATCAATTCCTTAAATAATTTCACAAAAAAGGTGCTATTTATTTATTTTGGATAAAGACAGAAAATTTGAGAGCAAAGAGAAATAGGAAGAGAGAGAGAGATCTGTAGCACTGTTTCACCACTCATGAAACTCCTCCCTACAGGTGGGGACTGGGGGCTTGAACCGGGGTCCTTGCACACTATAATGTGTGCACTCAACCAGGTGCACCACCACTCAGCTCTAAAAAGTTCTTTAAATGGCATGTTTGAATTAAAAGACTTTTAAAAAAGGAATGAGGGGTGGTCTGGAAAGTGGTGCAGTGGATAAAGTATTGGACTCTCAACCATGAGGTCCCAAGTTCTAACCTAGCAGCACATGTACCAGAGGGCTGAGCAGTGGCACAACGGGTTAAGTTCACATGACGCAAAACTCAAGGACCAGTGTAAGAATGCCAGTTCAAGCCCCGGGGTCCTGCAGGGGAGTCACTTCAAAGACAGTGAAGCAGGTCTGCAGGTGTCTTTCTCTCCCTCTCCTCTCTCCATTTCTCTCTGTCCTATCCAACAACAATGACAGCAGCAACAACAATAATAATAACAACGATAAAACAAGGGCAACAAAAGGGAAAAAATAGCCTCCAGGAACAGTGGACTCATAGTGCAGGCATGCACCCTGGAGGTAAAAAAAAGGAATGAAGGTCAGAGACTGAACAGTTTGTCACTATCAGTGCATCATATAAACAGCAAAGCCATTCAAAACCAAGACCTATCCTATAGTTAGATTCTTTCTAAAATGCTGCACTGCAATTAAGTAATGGTCCCAACTGTGAAGTAAATGAATGTGGATACTATGCTGATGCTCTGTATTTTAAAATGTTTCTTTCTTTTTTTTTTTTTTTTTTTTTTTTTGCCTCCAGGGTTATTGCTTGGGCTTGGTGCCTGCACTACAAATCCATTGCTCTCTGGAGGCCATCTTTTTCCATTTTGTTGCCCTTGTTGTTACTGCTGTCATTGCTTTTATATAGGACAGAGAGAAATCGAGAGGAGGGGAAGACAGAGGGGGAGAGAAAGACACCTGCAGACCTGCTTCACCACTTGTGAAGCAACCCCCTACAGGTGGGGAGCTAAGAGCTCGAAACGGGATCTTTATGTGGTCCTTGCGCTTCACACCATGTGCACTTAATCCACTGCACTACCGCCTCGTCCCCTAAAATGTTTATTTCTGATATGGACAATTTTAAATACTATAATAGAAAATGTATTCATGACTGATAGAAATTCATTATCAAAAATGTTACTTAGATTAAAAGTGCTTCTATTATTTTTTCAAAAAAGAAAAAAAATGGATTTTTATGGTATTAAGGTTAGTGATAGCAAAACCTATTACCAAAACTATTAACTTGAAACTTCAACAACTGCCACATAAATGAACTAAACATGTGACCGAGCAGTCAGGGAGGTATCCCAGTGAGTAGAGCACAGGACAGCAAGCCTGAGGTTCCTTGTTTGATCTTAACCACTGAATAGATAGGGCAGTGTTTTGGCCTCTATCTTATGCAATAAGCTTTTTACTTTTTCTTTTATGGTATTTTGAACTTAAGTTGCATTTAAAAATTAACTTAAGGGGCCAGGTGGTGGTGTACCTTGTGGAGTGCACTTGCTACAATGTGTAAGGACAGGGTTTCAAGCCCCTAGTATGTATATGTAGCAAAATATGTTCCCTAAGACTAGGATGTTTTTCTTGCTGCACATACAAGTAGGATTTATCTCACTGCTTTGCTTATTGTTAATTATAACCTCATGACTCAGTTTCAGTCAACAGAATCAAAGAAGCAATGGAAGCCATTTCTAGCTTGGATTACAAAAACCTCTTGCTGCTGATGGTTCTCTCTTCCTTTATTTATTAGCAGGAAGCAACTTAACGGCAAAGTCCTACAGCAGAGGTTCTCCAGTTCAGCTACTAAACAGAGTAAGAAGTGATGGATAAAAGTAAGATATGGTGGCCCTGGAAGTGGCACAGTAGATAAAGCACTTGACTCTCAGGTATGTTTTCTCAATTTCATCCCTGGCATGAAACATGCTAGGGTAATGCTCTGGTTATACCTCTTTCTCTCATTAATTTAAATACATATGTAAAATAGGATTCAGAGTTAAGAATTCCAAAATTTTAAAAAAGTACAAATATCTCCCTAACAATCCCCCCAAAAATAACACTCAATCAAAACTCTGGACCTAAAATAATAATACTGGGTTGTAGGAAAAGTCATGACTTTTTTTTCTGTTTTTCTATGCAAAAATGTATCATGATTTTTCCAGCAACCCATTATTTGCCACCACATAAAGTAACTACTTGAAATTAACCTTCAATATAGTGGCTGGCAGATGTTTTAAAGATAATCCTACTTTGGAAGTAAAAGGGAGGGGGGACTACACAATCATTTTGTTTTGTCTCATTATTTTTGCTAAAACTGGAGGGACAGAAACATTTCAGCCACTAGGTGGCACTAAGAAACAAACAGTTAAAAAAATTATATATACTAAGTACACAGATGCAAATTCAGTTATTGGGTAGGGGAAGAAATCAAAATACTAACAGCCCCAAATTTCCAATTTTATACTAATTGCCAACAAGGTGATGAATAGATAAACATTCAAAGCTGGACTGGCCGCCTCAAGGTTAGAGCTGGAAATAATCTAGTTCTCACTGTAGACAGTGTACTAAGAAAGCTGAGATAGGGGCTGGGTGATGGTGCAGTGGGTTAATCGCACATGGTGTGAGGCGCAAGGACTGGCATAAGGCTCCTGGTTCAAGCCCCCAGCTTCCCACCTGCAGGAGGGGGGGGTCACTTCACAAGTAGTGAAGCAGGACTGCAGGTGTCTTTCTGTCTTCCCCATCTCTCTTGATTTCTCTCTGTCCTATCCAACAACAATGACAGGTAATGTTTTGGCTCTCCCACGTTAATAATCATTTCCAAATAAAACAAAGAAAGTTTACATATATATATAGTAACTACTACCAAGATTAAAACATAAACTTAAAGCTATCTTTGAAAGTGTTATTTGAGGAGTCCAGGCAGTGGTGCACTGGTTAAGCGCACAGAATACTATGCACAAAGACTCAAGAACCTGGGTTCAAGTCCTACTGCAAGCCTACAAAGGGGGACGCCTTATGAGCAGTGAAGTAGGTTTGAAGATGTATATCTTTCTCTTTCCCTCTCTATTTCCCTCTTCCTCTCTCAATTTCTCTCTGACCTATCA